>NW_024429199.1:17493100-18693100 GCF_017639785.1 Mesocricetus auratus
TACCCCAAGGTATTTTATGTTGTTTGTGGCAATTGTAAAGGGTGATGTTTCTCTGATTTCTCTTTCAGCCCTTTTATCATCTGTATATAGTAGGGCTACTGACTTTCTTGAGTTGATCTTGTAACCTGCCACTTTGCTGAAGGTGTTAATCAGCTGTAAGAGTTCCCTGGTAGAGTTCTTTGGGTCACTGATATAAACTATCATATCGTCTGCAAACAGTGAAAGTTTGACTTCTTCCTTCCCAATTTGTATCCCCTTGATCTCCCTTTGTTGTCGTATGGCTATAGCTAGAACTTCAAGTACCATGTTGAAAAGGTATGGAGAGAGTGGACAGCCTTGTTTTGTTCCTGATTTTAGAGGAATTGCGTTGAGTTTCTGTCCATTTAGTTTGATGTTGGCTGTTGGTTTACTGTATATGGCTTTTATTATGTTTAAGTATGTCCCTGTTATCCCAGATCTCTCCAAGACCTTTATCATGAAGGGATGTTGGATTTTGTCAAAGGCTTTTTCAGCATCTAGTGAGATGATCATGTGATTTTTGTTTTTCAGCTTGTTTATATGGTGGATTACGTTGATGGATTTTCGTATGTTGAACCATCCCTGCATCCCTGGGATGAAACCTACTTGATCGTGGTGAATGATTGTTTTGATGTGTTCTTGGATCCGATTTGCCAGTATTTTATTGAGTATTTTTGCATCAATGTTCATGAGGGATATTGGTCTGAAGTTCTCTTTCTTGGTTGTATCTTTGTGTGGCTTGGGGATCAAGGTTATTGAAGCCTCATAGAAAGAGTTTGGCAAAGACCCTTCTGCTTCTATTGTGTGGAACACTTTGAGAAGAATTGGTATAAGCTGTTCTTTGAATTTGTGGTAGAATTCTGCACTGAGGCCATCTGGACCTGGACTTTTTTTGGTTGGGAGACTTTTGATGACAGCTTCTATTTCCATAGGGGTTATAGGTCTATTTAAATTGCTTATCTGTTCTTGATTTAGTTTTGGCAAATGATAGCTGTCCAGGAAGTCATCCATTTCCTTTAAATTTTCGAATTTTGTGGAGTACAGGTTTTCAAAGTATGACCTAATGATTCTCTGGATTTCCTCAGAGTCTGTTGTTATGTCCCCCTTTTCATTTCTGATTTTGTTAATTTGCGTGTTCACTCTCTGCTGTTTGGTAAGTTTGGACAAAGGTTTGTCTATCTTGTTGATTTTCTCAAAGAACCAACTCTTCGTTGCATTGATTCTTTGTATTGTTTTCCTGGTTTCTACTTTGTTGATTTCAGCCCTCAATTTGATTATTTCCTGGCGTCTACTCCTCCTGGGGAGTTTGCTTCTTTGTGTTCTAGAGCTTTTAGCTGTGATGTTAATTCTCTGGTATAACTGTTTTCCTGTTTCTTCATGTGAGCACTTAGTGCTATGAACTTCCCCGTAGCACTGCTTTCAAAGTGTCCCATAGGTTTGGGTATGTTGTGTCTTCATTCTCATTGAGTTCGAGGAAGTCTTTAATTTCTTTTTTTATTTCCTCTTTGACCCAGGGATGGTGCAGTTGAGCATTATTCAATTTCCATGAGTTTGTAGGTTTTCTGCACTTTGTGTTGTTGTTGAATTCTAATTTTAAGGCATGGTGGTCTGATAAGATGCATGGAGTTATTCCAATTTTTTTGTAGCTGCTGAGGTTTGATATGTTGCCAAGTATGTGGTCGATTTTTGAGAAGGTTCCATGTGGTGGTGAGAAGAAGGTATATTCTTTTTTATGTGGATGAAATGTTCTATAGATATCTGTTAATCCCAGTTGGGTCATTACTTCTATTAGACCCTTTGCTTCTTTGTTGAGTTCCTGTCTGGTATTCTTGTCTAGTGGTGAGAGTGGTGTGTTGAAATCTCCCACTATAACTGTGTGGGGCTTTAGATGAGATTTAAGTTCTAATAATGTTTCTTTAACGAATGTGGATGCCTTTGTATTGGGGGCATAGATGTTCAGGATAGACACTTCGTCTTGGTGGGTTTCACCTGTGATGAGTATGTAATGACCTCCTTCATCTCTTTTGATTGATTTTATTTTAAAGTCTAGTTTGTTAGATATTAGGATTGCTACCCCTGCTTGTTTCTTGGGTCCATTTGATTGAAAAATTTTTTCCCAACCTTTAACTCTCAAGTAATGTCTGTCTTTGAGGGTGAGGTGTGTTTCTTGTATGCAGCAGAAGGAAGGGTTCTGTCTTCGAATCCATTCTGCTAGTCTGTGTCTTTTTATGGGTGAGTTAAGGCCATTAATATTGAGGGATATTAATGACCATTGATTGCTCATCCTTCTTCGATTTGCGATGGTTGTTGTTGGTGGAATTATGGGTGGAATTTCGCCCCTTTGTTCTTTTGGCTGTTGGTAGAGAGGGATTCTCTAATGCTTATGTTTTTCTGGTTGTAGTTAGCTTCCTTGGGTTGGAGTTTTCCTTCCAAAATTTTCTGTAGGGCTGGGTTAGTGGACACATATTGGTTGAATCTAGTTTTGTCATGGAATATCTTGTTTTCTCCGTCTATAGTGATTGAGAGCTTTGCCGGGTATAGTAGTCTGGGCTGGCATCCATGGTCTCTTAGTGTAGGTAGAATATCTATCCAGGACCTTCTGGCTTTCAGAGTTTCCATGGAGAAATCAGGTGTAATTCTGATAGGTCTGCCTTTATATGTTACTTGACCTTTTTCCTTAGCTGCTCTTAATATTCTTTCTTTATTCTGTATGTTTGGGGTCTTGATTATTATGTGGCGAGGGATTTTTTTTTGTGGTCCACTCTATTTGGTGTTCTGTAGGCTTCTTGTACCTTCATTGGCATGTCTTTCTTAAGGTTGGGAAAGTTTTCTTCTATGATTTTGTTGAATATGCCTTCTGCCCCTTTGAGGTGGATTTCTTCTCCTTCTTCTATACCTATTATTCTTAGGTTTGGTCTTTTCATGGTGTCCCATAATTCCTGGATGTTTTGTGTTAAGGATTTGTTGGATTTAAGGTTTTCTTTGGTTGATAAATCCATTTCTCCTAATGTATCTTCAACACTTGAGATTCTCTCTTCCATCTCTTCTATTCTGTTGGTAATGCTTGTATTGGTAGTGCCTGACTGTTTGTCCAGCTTTTCTATTTTCTGCCTTTCTTCAGATTGTGTTTTTTTTAGTGTCTCTATTTCAGTTTTCAACCCTTGCAGCATTTGCATTGCTTCTTGCAATTTTCTGTTTATCTGTTCGTCCGTTTGTTGCCTTTTATGAATTTTTTGGTTTGTTCTTTCTTCCATTTCTTGCATTTTTTGGTTTGCTTTTTGTTCCATTTCTTGGATTTTGTGCTTTGTTTCTTCTTCCCTTTCCTGCCTTTTGTGGTTTGTTTCTTCCTCCATTTTTTTCATTTTTTGCTTTGTTTTTTCTACCATTTCTTGCATTTTTTGCTTTGTTGCTTCTTCCATTTCCTGCCTTATTTGGTATGTTTCTTCTTCTAATTCTTGCATTTTTTGCTTTGCTTTTTCTTCCATTTCTTGCATTTTTTGCTTCATTTCTTCTTCCATTTCGTGCCGTTTTTGGTTTGTTTTTTCTTCCAATTCTTGCATTTTTTGGTTTGTTTTTTCTTCCATTTCTTGCATTTTTTGGTTTGTTTTTTCTTCCATTTCTTTGAGGGATTTTCCAATATCCTCTTTTAGGGCCTCTATCATTTTCATGAAAGTGCTTTTAAGATCGTTCTCTTCTGCTTCCTTCGCATTTGAATATTGGGGTCTTGCTGGTGTGGAGTCTCTAGAATCTGGCGGTGTCATATTTGTTTTTCTGTTGCTGACTGTGTTTTTGTATTGTCTCTTTCCCATCTCTTCTTTTAGTGGGTGCAGAAAGAGCCCCTTCCTGGTCTGGGGACCAGAGTTCCCTTTGGTGGGTGCTAGTAAGTCCAGTAATCTGGTGGTTCTTCTATGCCTTGTCCAAATGCTGGTCCGTGGGTAGAGAAGAAGAACAGGAATCTGGGGCGCTTAGCCTCCTACCTGGTCCCCTGGACCCTATGCTGGGTCCTGTTGTACCTGATCCGGAACAGCTACTCCCCTGGTCTCCCTGGTTCCTGTAGTTTCCTGGTCTCTTTGGTGGGAGAGAAGATCTGGAGTCTGGGGTGCTTGGCTCCCGCCGGGATTGGGAGCTCTGTGCAGTTCCCAGGCGATCTGCAGGCTCTGGAACTCAGGCTGGGAAGCTGGCCTGTTTACCTGATGATGCCAGAGGGACAGCTACTTCCCTGTACTCCCAGCCTCCTCTCCTTTCCTGGAATCGTTGGTGGGAGAGAAGATCTGGAGTCTGGGGTGCTTTGCTCCCGCCGGTATTGGGAGCTCTGTGCAGTTCCCAGGCGATCTGCAGGGTCTGGAACACAGGCCAGGAAGCTGGCCTGTTTACCTGATGCTCCCGCCGGGATTGGGAGCTCTGTGCAGTTCCCAGGCGATCTGCAGGCTCTGGAACACAGGCCTGGAAGCTGGCCTGTTTACCTGATGCTCCCGCCGGGATTGGGAGCTCTGTGCAGTTCCCAGGCGATCTGCAGGCTCTGGAACACAGGCCGGGAAGCTGGCCTGTTTACCTGATGCTCCCGCCGGGATTGGGAGCTCTGTGCAGTTCCCAGGCGATCTGCAGGCTCTGGAACTCAGGCCGGGAAGCTGGCCTGTTTACCTGATGATGCCAGAGGGACAGCTACTTCCCTGTACTCCCAGCCTCCTCTCCTTTCCTGGAATCGTTGGTGGGAGAGAAGATCTGGAGTCTGGGGTGCTTTGCTCCCGCCGGGATTGGGAGCTCTGTGCAGTTCCCAGGCGATCTGCAGGGTCTGGAACACAGGCCGGGAAGCTGGCCTGTTTACCTGATGCTCCCGCCGGGATTGGGAGCTCTGTGCAGTTCCCAGGCGATCTGCAGGCTCTGGAACACAGGCCGGGAAGCTGGCCTGTTTACCTGATGCTGCCGCCGGGATTGGGAGCTCTGTGCAGTTCCCAGGCGATCTGCAGGCTCTGGAACTCAGGCCGGGAAGCTGGCCTGTTTACCTGATGATGCCAGAGGGACAGCTACTTCCCTGTACTCCCAGCCTCCTCTCCTTTCCTGGAATCGTTGGTGGGAGAGAAGATCTGGAGTCTGGGGTGCTTTGCTCCCGCCGGTATTGGGAGCTCTGTGCAGTTCCCAGGCGATCTGCAGGGTCTGGAACACAGGCCAGGAAGCTGGCCTGTTTACCTGATGCTCCCGCCGGGATTGGGAGCTCTGTGCAGTTCCCAGGCGATCTGCAGGCTCTGGAACACAGGCCGGGAAGCTGGCCTGTTTACCTGATGCTGCCGCCGGGATTGGGAGCTCTGTGCAGTTCCCAGGTGATCTGCAGGCTCTGGAACACAGGCCGGGAAGCTGGCCTGTTTACCTGATGCTCCCGCCGGGATTGGGAGCTCTGTGCAGTTCCCAGGCGATCTGCAGGCTCTGGAACTCAGGCCGGGAAGCTGGCCTGTTTACCTGATGATGCCAGAGGGACAGCTACTTCCCTGTACTCCCAGCCTCCTCTCCTTTCCTGGAATCGTTGGTGGGAGAGAAGATCTGGAGTCTGGGGTGCTTTGCTCCCGCCGGGATTGGGAGCTCTGTGCAGTTCCCAGGCGATCTGCAGGGTCTGGAACACAGGCCGGGAAGCTGGCCTGTTTACCTGATGCTCCCGCCGGGATTGGGAGCTCTGTGCAGTTCCCAGGTGATCTGCAGGCTCTGGAACTCAGGCCGGGAAGCTGGCCTGTTTACCTGATGATGCCAGAGGGACAGCTACTTCCCTGTACTCCCAGCCTCCTCTCCTTTCCTGGAATCGTTGGTGGGAGAGAAGATCTGGAGTCTGGGGTGCTTTGCTCCCGCCGGGATTGGGAGCTCTGTGCAGTTCCCAGGCGATCTGCAGGCTCTGGAACACAGGCCGGGAAGCTGGCCTGTTTACCTGATGCTCCCGCCGGGATTGGGAGCTCTGTGCAGTTCCCAGGCGATCTGCAGGCTCTGGAACACAGGCCGGGAAGCTGGCCTGTTTACCTGATGCTCCCGCCGGGATTGGGAGCTCTGTGCAGTTCCCAGGCGATCTGCAGGCTCTGGAACACAGGCCTGGAAGCTGGCCTGTTTACCTGATGCTCCCGCCGGGATTGGGAGCTCTGTGCAGTTCCCAGGCGATCTGCAGGCTCTGGAACACAGGCCGGGAAGCTGGCCTGTTTACCTGATGCTCCCGCCGGGATTGGGAGCTCTGTGCAGTTCCCAGGCGATCTGCAGGCTCTGGAACTCAGGCCGGGAAGCTGGCCTGTTTACCTGATGATGCCAGAGGGACAGCTACTTCCCTGTACTCCCAGCCTCCTCTCCTTTCCTGGAATCGTTGGTGGGAGAGAAGATCTGGAGTCTGGGGTGCTTTGCTCCCGCCGGGATTGGGAGCTCTGTGCAGTTCCCAGGCGATCTGCAGGGTCTGGAACACAGGCCGGGAAGCTGGCCTGTTTACCTGATGCTCCCGCCGGGATTGGGAGCTCTGTGCAGTTCCCAGGCGATCTGCAGGCTCTGGAACACAGGCCGGGAAGCTGGCCTGTTTACCTGATGCTGCCGCCGGGATTGGGAGCTCTGTGCAGTTCCCAGGCGATCTGCAGGCTCTGGAACTCAGGCCGGGAAGCTGGCCTGTTTACCTGATGATCTATATGTTTAATTTTTTATGAAATTGTTTGTTTAACGATTGGCTCAAAAACTTCTGAAAAATCTAACTCTGGCCTTTTGAGCACACACCATGGGCAAACTTCATGCTTATTCCAAATCAAACACTCTAGAAATCACAAGAACACCTCCTTCATTATGATTCAGAATGAAATGTCAATAAAGGGAGCACTCGTGTTCTTGCAAAGCTTTACGAATCCACCTGTTTGTAAGCCAGGTATGTCTGAGACAGGCGGCCTGATTTCAAGGAGGGTGGTTGTTCTTTGGGTAGCACAGGCAAAGCAACAGAACCCACCCATCAAGGCTGCAGTGGGTCCACACCTTATAAAGACAGCAGAGACACGCTATGGACCAGAATACATCAGGCTGCTAAGGTCCATCGTGGTGTCTAATGTATCACAGCATCCCCAGCAAAGAAAAGAGATGGGTAGTCTATTAGATTATTAATCTACCTAAATAATAAAGAAACTTCACATGTTGTCCAAAATTCCAACCTGAGTTGGCATAATGGGGAGCTGAGGCCACTTCTATAGTGCCCATACCGAGCCAATTTATTGCTGCTGAGCCCTTTCTGAAGAAGAATCCAATCATTATTACAAGAGAAGACCATATATTTTTCTTCAGAAGGCCTGAAGCTGTGTCTGCACTTTTGAAAATGTAACATCTAGGACTGTGTGGCTCAGTGATAGACCATTTGTTTACCATGTATGTGGCTCTGGATTTGAGCCCTAGCACCTCAAAAGAAAATAAGAGAAAGGAAAGAATAAGAAAAAAAGGAGAAAAGACAGAAAAGGAAATTCAGAATCCTAGATCTTTCAGGAACTACTAAATACTTACTCTTAATTACATAAATTACCATGGCCTAAATGGCCCACAATAGCTTACTAGTTAGTTAAGATGGTGGCTTTCAGTGGTTGAGGACACAGATATCTTGGCCCATGCTTTTAAGCTACTGTAGAACCAGTTTGTGTTTTAACTCCAGTGTGTAACTGAAATAGATGTATTTGATCACTGCTAGAGCCCTCACCTTTACTCTTTGACCCTCAGAATGAGGGTCATTATAGTTAGATGGAAACCAAGGAAACTTCTCATTCCTATAAAGGTAGTAAAGAAAAATAATACGTCATGAGGGACTGCATAGATTAATGCCACTGCAGACTGATACCTATAATAGTCCCATTTAATTAAGTCCCTTGGAGAATGACTATGAATCACACATTTATGATGGTGGCAATCATAGTTTTACCTGCTGCCTTATGCATGGTACCTTTATTGGAAAAAAATAACGATGACCCCCTGGCACCTGGTTTACAGGTATTGACTTGAAAAATGTCTTTGCTACTTACAAATTTAGAAGATTCTCCAAAAGTAACCTGCTTACAATCTGCACAGGCAGCACTCAGTTTTGAACTCTGGAGACAGGGCTGTGCCAGTGTCGCTCTGTGCTCTAACTGTACAGAGAAATGGACAGTCTTGATGGTGTACAGAACATCGCTCTGGCCTTCTATATTAATCATATTATATTGATCAGATATAATAAACAGAGAGAAGCAAAGCATATACCTTAGAAATATATAAGCTATGAGGTGGGACAAAACCACAAAACTTTAGGAGTCTTTCACGTCGGTGATGTTTCTTGGGGTTCAGGTAGCTTCTTAAAAAGAAAGATGGGAAATCAGTTCATCAAAATGGAAAGAACCCAGAAAGATGGAGCACTGAAGAAGCTGTCCCCCAAAATGTTAGCTACAAGTATAACCAAAATAGGAAAGGACTCAAAGAAACACAGGGTAAATGAAGTAAGGTGTGGCTGCTATCTTACAGTGGTGTTGATGTGAACTGTGATTCTTCCCCTCTTTGGGGAGAGGTTTCTCTGTGGCTTTGGAGGTTGTCCTGGAACTAGCTCTTGTAGACCAGGCTGTTCTCGAACTCACAGAGATCTACCTGCCTCTGACTCCTGAGTGCTGGGATTAAAGGCGTGCATCACTACTGCCCGGCTGAATCTTTCCCTCTTCTTTCTCCGTCTCTGTTTCCTCTTGTTCCTTTTCCCTCTTGTTTTTTGAGTCAAGGTCTTGTTATTTACAGCTTAGCCTGCTTTTGACCTTCCAGCACTACTCTTGCCGTAGCCTTTCAAGTACCAGGATTACAAGCAAGGCATGTCCCACTGGAACCAATTGTGTCCCATTTGTGTGTGTTTGCGCGTGCACTCATGGGTGGCTGGAGGCCACATGACAACATTGGATGTCCTGCTGAATTGCTCTCCATGTTATTCTCTTGAGAAGGTCTTTATTTGATCTTGAGGTTACTCTGGGAACCAGAAATCTCCAGTCCTCTTATTCTCTGCAACACTGGGGTCACTGGTGCACATGGCATGATCGACCTTTTACATAGATGGGGATGATTTGAATTTAGATCCTCATGCCTGCACATCAAATGCCCTTCTGATGAGCCATCTATAGACCTGTGTCCTCTTTATGAGTTCTGCTGTCCAGTATCTTGTCATATATCTGTTGACAATTTTTATTTTGGAGAGGTACATATTCAGATGATTTGCCAAATTTTCAATAAAGTTTTTCCTGTTCATCATTGAGTTCTTTGTAGATTATGGATGTAAACCTCTTGTTAAATACATACTTCGCAAATATTTTCTCTAGTGCATAAGCTGCCATTCCATTTTGTTTCCTTTGCTATGTAGAAGTGGTTCAGTATAATGTACTGCTATGCCTCTTTGTTTCTGTGAGCAGAGATTTTAGTGTGATATTCAAAAGTCATCACTTAGACCAATACCTTCAAGAACTTGCTCCTGTGTTTCTCATTTCATTTGGAGTTGGTTTTTGTTTCTTAGATTTAATTGTTACCTTTCCTGTTCTTCTGACCAAATACCTGACAGGAAGCCACTTAAGAAAAAAAGGAGTTACTTTGGTTCACAGTTTGAGGGGATATAGGCCATCATGGTGGGGACTGCATGACATATTGCATCCTTAGTCAGGGGGCAGAGATGGGTGAATGCCAGTGTTCTTCAGGCTTTCTCCTCTCTCCTCTGTTTTTTCAGTGTCATTGATGTTTAGGGTGTGTCTACCTGGCTCAATTACTGCTACCTGGAAAGGTCTTCCAGGCATTCTCATAGGCTTATCTCCTAGATGATCATAAATCCAGTTAAATTGACAATGAAGGTTAACTAATCTAACATGACCCATGATAAGGATGATCATGTCTTTTTTTAAGTCAGAAAAAGAGGTAAAATCACAATCTTTTTTGTGGAATATTATTTTAAGATGTGTTACATTTAATTATTCTGTGGAATATTTGTTTAGTGATGCAAGGATGTGTTGCATTCTTTAATGTTGCATTTATTTAACTCTGTAAAACTGTGTTACTTGTGCCTGTCTAAAATGCATGATTGATCTAATAAAGAACTGAACAGACAATAGAGAGGCAGGAGAAAGGATAGGTAGGGCTGGCAGGCAGAGGGAATAAATAGGAGAACAAATCTGGGTAGAGAAGTTCCAGGAGTGAGAGAAGAAAGAGATTCCAAGGACCAGCCACCCAGCTATGCAGCAAGCCATGGAGTCAGAAAGAAAGACAAGGTATACAGGAAAGAGAAAGATAAAAGCCCAGAGGCAAAATGTAGATGGAATAATTCAAATTAAGAAAATCTGGCTAGAAATAAGCCGAGCTAAGGTGGGGCATTCATAAGAAAGAATAAGACTCCATGTGCATTTATTTGGGAGCTGGATGGCAGCCCCCCACATAGCCAGAGAGTAAAAACAGCCAACTACATCTGTGTCTACATGAAAGAATACAGAGGACATCAGAATTGGGTGAAATAAGTCCAAGAGAAAAGTACTGCATGGTCTCACCTATATACGGAATCTAAAAAGTCAATCTAATAGGGGAAAGGTGCAGGAAATGGAGAGAGGTTGTGCTTAGAGAACACACACATTCATTCCAAGGTGAATGAGTTCTGGACCTAGCATACAGTCTGGGTACTGTTAATAGTGATGGATTATATACTCAAAATTTTCTTTGAGGTTACATCTCTTGTTCTGAGACCCCCCCCATACTCAACTGCATAAGACATGCTTGGTTAGAGTAATCATTTCACAATGTCTGCGCTTATATGAAACCATCACTTTATAAAGCTTCATGTATACTTTTTAATCAAGCATGTTTTAATAAAATGAATAATTATTCTCATAAAAATGTCTATTTTTACTATCCTACATATCTCCAACATCTGGGGCCTGACTTGCTTCCTGATATACAGTGTCAGTTAACATGAAGTTGGCATTGCTCTAGATCACTTGATATTTGTGGAAGGATGGATTTTCCTTTGGCTCCTTGCTGTTTCAATTTCCTTTACGTTTTAAACCCAACAAGCATTTGAAAATGATTGGCATAACGTATTTTAAAGTAGGAAAGCTGCCCTTTGTACTGATTGTACATTGTTTTCCAAGTATTCATGAAGTGTCAGTAAGCTACACTAGCCCAGTCGTTTACACAATGGGATTCTGCAGCCAGTTGCCATCCTAGCTGAATGCATGTTGATAAATATAGAAAAGCCTTTTTTTCTATATTCAGGTGCTAAAATAACAAGTAACTTAGAGCATTAAAAATATTCTCCAAGATCTTCTAATGATGGACCAATTTCACTATACATCCACATACACACATAGAATGTACAACATCATGACATTAAAACAGTGTGGACTTTGGGTGGTAATGACCTGTCAGTGTAGGCTCATCATTGTTGTAGCAAATGTATCTCTGGGGATATAATAATAGAGGAGATATTGTAAGTTTGGATGGGATAAGCATATGAGAATTTACTGTACCTTTCTCAGACTAGTGCTACAAGCTTAAAACTGCGTTACAATCTTTAAAAACAGTAATAATTATGAAACCAAAAATAAGGTGGAAAAATGTTATCAGATGTCTAAGATTTAAAAACTAGAAGAACATGTCCTTAGAGAATCCATTTACAATGATGCATTTTCACATTTATAATGTTTGTGCTGTTTTATTAAAAAACAATAGATTAAAATTAAGATGTACTTTATTCAGATACCATACAAATATAAGTGCTAATGAAATTTTGTGCATTGAATTGTGAATGGGCTGCTTAAATTTCCTTTACTACTTAAACACATGCGTTTAACTTAGTTCTGGGCAAAATCTATTAAAGCACTGACCAGTGAAAGAGGAGAAAGCTTAGGTACAGAACTCATACCCACCAGTTTCCTGAACTAGACACCTAGACATCACCTTTGCCCTCCTCCTGTCTCATACCCACCCTTAAACCAACCCACTCATCATATTCTGTCAGCTCTACGTTCTGCTCTTTCGAATTCTCCATGTGAATCTTGACTACTCTGTTCACAACCTCATTACTCTCAAGCTGATCATTGCTCCTTCTGGTTCCGCTGCCTTCATTCTGCTTTCCAAACCTGTGACATCAAGCTAGCAATGTATCTCCTTGCTAATGTAATCCTTGAATGGATTTATGCTATTTATAGTGCTGAGTTCACACATGGGGCTGGGCTCATGCTCATCTCTTACTTTTGAGTCATTTCCTCCATTCTTGAAGTCTAACGATATTTCATGACTTTGGTCCTCTGTAATACAGTTTCCACTGGTGACCTGGGATGACATTTTCTCTCTCTTTTTTTTATGGAGTTTAAGCTCTTTCTTTGGCTATAATGGAGGGCTTTCTCTGAGATAGTGTCCTCTCTATTGCTCCTTGTGCTTACTTTTGTATTCAGATTATATTCTCACTCCCCATTTTCTCCTCTCCCTCCAGTCCCCCCAAAGTATTATATGCTACTTGGTCCAGGAACTTAACCTTCTTTGTGCCTTGAATTCGGTCCAGAGATGGTGTCTCAATAAATACTTTGTTGAATGGAACGTTAATAGATAAAAGAAAAAGAATAAATATCCAAAGTTTCCTACTCCCTTTATTGGTTCACAAACCTAGTGAAGTTAATCTTTACCAATTATAAGGCACCACCAGCTCTATGGAGGAACTCACTTTTGTTCTAACCAAAGACATGACTCTTCAAAGACCCAAATGACATTAAATGTTTTGTAAATGAACCCACTGGAGTGCAAGAAGGAATATTATATTGGAAAACATTAAACAACCTGAAACAAAAGCAGATCATTTCCCAACCACAAATTGTAAATTAAAGAAACAAAATTTTCAACCAATATTAAGTAAATGCTGCTAACATGTCAAAGGGAGGAGACAGGCAAATCAAAGGGAACAAGGCTGTGGAATGAAGACAAATGGCAAAAGAAAGCACATTAGCCAAGAGCCTAAAATGCCAGGAAGCCCATTCAGACAAAGGGAGAAAATAAAACAAATCCAAGAATTGTACAAATGTCTGATTTCTATAGGATTGTTCCATTGTTTTGGCTTGTTTTTCTTCCTAAGCTGATCTTAGAGACTCTTCATTTCCAGGGAGAGGCTTTGGCTGTCATTTTATCATGGTATGTGTTTGTTCACATGCCACACAGGCAATGAATTATGAAGACAGGAGAGCCTTGTAGGAGGCAACGGCAGGCTGGGCATACTTTTAAAGAACAAGTGAGGGCCAGCTAGAAAAAGGACTTGAAAGCTAGATTCTTTGCAATGTACACCCCAAAGGAAATGCTGAAATTCCTTCATCTTGTTTCTTATGTTTCTTCAATTCTTACCACTTCAAAACCTGTCTCAGTTTCCCCCAGCTTCCAGTTTCCCCAGAGTCTAGCTGCTTTGGCTATTCCTCTTGGCCTCCTTGAGAGCTCTGGAATCAGTTGATTTAATTGTCCATGTTACTGAATTATAGTTATCTATCATTATGTTTTTGTGTGTAAACATTGTCTCTATAATTGCATTATTCCCTCTACCACGAACAATGTTGCTGACTTTTCCTGGCAATTATTGGAACAATGTGCAATGTATATAGTAAGCATTCATCAAATGTTAAAAATTAATTGGATTAAGTAAAACAAATGACATTTTATGAGAAAGATTATTTTCCCCCTTCAAAGTTATTTATTCTAACAAAATCAGTATATGGCCATCCTTACTCTTTCTTTATATAGTAAATACTGTTTATTTCGTCTGCCTTTGCAGAATATGTCTATCTTCTACCACAGCAATGTTTCTCAGACATAGATATACATTGAACTGTTGGAGAATTTAAAAAAAGGAATACCAATCTTCTTAATTGAGACTCAACTAGAAGATGTAGAGTGTTTTAAAAGGCAAAATCCCAGGACTTGAGAGACAGCTCATTGTGTAAAAGCACTTGCCACACTAACATAAGAAACATAGTGTGAAATACAGAATTAACGTCACAGCCACATGCATGGTTCAAGCATCTGCAATCATAGCATGCCTGTCATGCAGTAGGAGGTGGAGACAGTAGAATCCCTGGAACCATGCAGGCCAGCTAAGGGTGTATATGTCAGAGAAACAGCAAAGATCATCCTAAACAAGGATGAATGCAAAGACTCACATCTGAAGTTGTCCTCTGACTTCCCCACATGCACTGTGGCATGCACATGTGCGTGTGCACATGCATTCACAAACCTGAGTGTGAATATGCACACACACACACACACACACACACACACACACAAATACTAAGTGATTTTACCCAGTAGACGTGGTGGGAAAGCTACATCATCATTGGTGGGTTACTCAATCAACAGCATTCACTGAATACCTGGGCTAACCTATACAAATTTACCAGGGTGACTGCTCCTACGGGCTTCCACATGGTGTTTACCTGAGATGTCCCAAATTACGTATGAGTGTTCAGGGTTTGCAAAAATCCAGATATCCCTTCTTTAGTTTATTAGTACATTTATTCTAGATGTACAGCAAATAGCATAACTACTTTAAAATTATTTATTTATTTTATATAATGTGTATGCGTGGTTTCCTATGTGGGAGTTATGTGCACATGAATGCAGTTGTCCATGTTGCATCCCCTTTAGCTGGGTTTCCAGGTTGCTGTGAACTGTCCGACATGGGTCCTGGGAACCAAACTAGGTTGCTGTATAAGAGTAGCATGTGTTCTAAACTTCTGAGCCATCTCCTGACCTAAGTGTGAATATGTTTAAAGTATGGAGTTCAATGGAGGGATGGATGTCCAAGAAGCTGAGAGAGTTTAGTGAGAACAGTTTTGATTGGTTTTATACTTAAGGAGCAAGGGATGGAAGAGAACTGAATCACTTTGCCAGAAAAAAATTCAAACCATGTTCACCTTAAACCCACCCTGCTTTTAATATTCAGACTTATCGACCAAGAGAGAGATTTTTCAGTTGTTCATTAATTCTGTTATTTTATTTTATAGATTGACAATTTACTGTCTTGATTTGTTCTTGTGTTAAGTTCTTCACCGAGCTCTCACTGCACATCAGACTCTCTGAAAAGCTCTTTACACGTAATCTTATTTATTTAACAGGCTATTGGAGCCACACAGTGCTGTAGCTTGTGATTCATATTCAAGAGACTGAGGTAGAGATGATGAGAAGCCTCGCCAAGGTCACACAGTTCCTGTGATACAAAGGCAGGAGTGAAACCCGAGTCTGTTCTGCTCTAGAGCTGTTGACCCTGCACTGTGCTCTGGAGAGTAACTTCCACCACCTGGTGCTGCTGAAGACAAAACGGAGTGAAATGCTTAACCCGAAATCCAAGGGTGATGGAAAAGAAATAAATTGCAGGGGTTTTCCTTTTCGTTTAAGTTCAACTGTAAGTCATTCATGAATTTATGTCTAGTGTAATTGTGTTTGTAACTTTCCACTAGAATGTGTTTTGGAGGATCTTGTAAAATTTCAAAGAAAATTTACAGAACTGTTCCCCAGTGTTAAAAGATGAAGTTGAGCAGCAGTGTGGCTGTAATGCATGGTTTACTTACGTGAAAATTATAGAATGTATTAATGTAACTTTTTTTTATGTTCAGATCAATGACAGTTCAACTACTGGTTCTTGAACATCTGGTGCTATTCCTGACTCTGCGAATACACAGCCATGTATTTTCCTCTCCTTAGCCAGGTCTCCATGTCATTTTCCAGGCACTTCTCCAAGATGCTCAAGTATCTTTTCCCTTGGATAACTCTTCCATTTCCCTCCCCATGGGCCTAAACAAATTTTCCTTCGTGCCCCTTTCTCCATCTGTCCCTTATTTATTAACTGCTTTTGTAGACCTCCTAGCAGTCCTTTCTCATGTATCTTACTGATTGGCTAGGAAGCCTTTCTATGTCATGTCATGGATTCGATAAGTGTCTGTCCAAAGCTCAAGAAACGTCCCCAACCTGTGTCATCATAGTAGAAGAACCTCTAAAAGGAGGAGCACAATGGCAGCAAATGAGGTTGTCATCTGTGTGTTCTTGAAGGAGATATTGAGATCGTGGCCATTTTGGTCTCTCTCTGTTTTTAGCCATCATGAGATGAAGCTCTCTTCTGTCCCATGCTCCCACCATGAGGCCCAACAGCAGTGTCCAAGGGGTTATGGACCGAAACCTCTGAGGCCATGGGTCAAAATGAACTTCTCGTCTCTTAAAACTGCATTCTGCCAGTATTTGTTAAATAAAAGCTGGTTCAGGACCCTTATACCCCTAGCAAATAGTGTTTGCTTGGTAGAAGACTGTTAACGTGTGGAATGGATTATGATTCAGATTAGAATTTCACCTGAGACCTTATCGTGGAGGCTGAGCAAAGCATTCATCCTGACAGGATTAGATTTCTCCTGCATTTCTGAACCTTCCACACAAACAAATTTCCAAGTGATGTATTGGTGTTATTAATAGTAACATATTAATAGATATGTGTAAAGCTTTATAAAAGTCAATCCTTCTCCCAAAGCAATTATTTAATGTATGAGGGGATGTATGAATATAATTTTGGTATCATAGTCACTTTATCATTTGAAAAGTTGATTTATGTAATATTAAATTGTACTATGTTGAGTTACCCGGATAACACCATATGCACTAAAATGTAAGACTGCCTGCCTCATCCTTATATTCATCTGTGAAATTTCGTGACTGAATTAACTGCTTTGAGAAGAAACCCTTACATGTGTGGTATGGTGTTGGTTTGTTATATGCAAAATGGCATCTGAATCACGTCTTGTTCTTGAAAGCTTTTCTTTGAAACAGATGTGTTCTCTCCTACTGAGGAGAGCAATTTGGGGCAACGCCTTTTGGCTGCCCTGTCTTGGCCCTCATCGGCCATCTTCAGCATCATGCAGCACAACCATATAGTGTGGTGGCTTTGCTGTTGACATGGAATTCTCAGGAGTGCCAGCTGCATTCTTTTTCTTTGAAATAATAAAGCTGAAATACAGTGATCAGGCTGGGGGGTACAGCTCAGTGGTAGAACTCTTGTTTAACATGGGACAAGCTGTGGTTTAAGGCCCATCTTTAAAAAAAAGTGAAGTAGTCTAAAGAATACTGTGCATCTCGAAGCCACACAGGTTACTCTCTTTTAATATTTCTCAGTCTAATAATCACCACATGGGGATTACTTTTATATCCTAAAATCTTTGCAGTTTTCTTACACTGTGGTTTTTCTAACCTGTTTTTTCCCACATATTTTTTATTTAACTTTTTACACATGTCACTTTCAGTTCCCTCTCCCTCTCCTCCTCCCTCACCCCCAATCCTCCCAACCCATCACCCCCACTCCACCCCTTCTCTGCTCCCCAGGGAGAGCAAGGCAGGGAGGCAGAGTCTGTCACATCATGCCTGGAAGGGCCCAGGTTCCTCCTCATATGTCCAGGCTGAGAGAACATCCCTCCACATAGTATGGGTTCCCAGAGTCCTTCTGTATGCCAGGAATAAATACTGCTCCACTCTCCCAAGTCCCACAGATTGCCAAGACCTCCTTTCTGTCACCCAGGTTTGGTGGGAGGGTGTCTGGATCAGTCCCATGCTGGCCCCTCAGTCATCAGTCTGGGGTCCATGTGTTCCCCCTTGTTTAGGTCAGCTGCCTCTGTGGGTTTGCCAGCCTGATCTTGATTCCTTTGGTCATCACTCTAACTTGTTAATGTGTATCCTGTGCATTTAAATTTTCCAGATTGAGGCGTTAAAAGTTACCTGTCACCTACATCTCTGAGTCCCATGAAAGTGAGTTGTATGTGATCATTTGACTTTATTCTTTAAGAAGCTGTGCAAAAAAGATGAAATAGCCAGTTCTGATGATGACCCAGATGATTCAGAATAAAAATAGCCTCATAAAACTTTATTAGGTATGATTAGTCATGGTTATTTACTCATGGTGGTTGAATTCTCTCTGTAGGATTAGTTTCAATTTTGATTCAAGGACCACACCTGGTTTTTCTAATTCTGTTAGGAGAAACTGGAGAAAACTGTGAATACTACCCAACCTTCTCACTCTTTCCAATGATAGATGGACCTTTTGTTTATTTCTTCACTATGTTGTGATGATATTTAGAGTTCATGTCAATTTCAAAGTGCATTTGTCCTGGGAATTTCTAAAAATGTCAGGAATCTTTACCTACCCAGTGACTGTATTTCCAAAGAATGTTTGCTGGATGATCAATTGGTACAGAACTGCAAATTCTCTCAAACAAGTGGAAAATGATACACTCTCCATTTGTAACCCAGAAAGTGTGTGAGCTCTGCCATTCTTGAAGATAAATGACACAAAACACATCTGTGAAGATGTCCAACATTACTTTAAGTGTGTCCTGGACCTCTTGCTTCATTTCCTTGAGTTTTGAGGCTCCTCTTTGTGGAAAAGAAGCTCATATTTAACCTGCCCTATGAACTGGTGATTGTTTCTGAAACATTTTCCACATTGCTTATTTAATGGGGGTAGAAAGAGAGAGATATTTTCCCGGGACCTTATTACATTATTTCCTTACAAGTCTAAATGTAATTTTGAGAGTTTTATGGGTCATCTCCACATCTGGACCATCATAAATCTGAGTTATCTGTGTAAAGTTAAAGCATAAATTAATATCTTCTCTAAGTGTATTAACTCTATCACATTGCTTAGTTTGAACCACAGACACCAGTGAGGCAGAAATAAGAGTAGTTGCCTCTTCCTGTAGCATGTCAAGATTTCTTTCTCTTTTCAATAATAATAATAATAATGATAATTATAATAACAATGACAGTAATAATGATAAACAGGAAGTGGTGTTTTTTAACTGTGAAAAGTCTATGTCAACTGGCTTATTGGATGGGTGTTAGGATTTTTTTCAAGAACTTACACATGGAGAATAAGGTTAATTCTTAGAGATGAATTACAAGATTTAATACGACATGTGGAGGAGTACAGTTGATCAGTGCTCTAGTAGTTTGAACCCTGTCATACACATATATTCTCCAAAAACTAATATGCTGACTTAGCAAGTTGCCAGGACAAAGAAAGTCAATGAATAAAAATTACGATTATAGATATTATAATTAACGCAACCTTTTTTTTTCCTCGACTGATGGCTTAAAGAGAAGATTTCATTTGGCTCAGACATTTTCCCTCCAAGTGCAAGAGGAGCAATAGGAAGATGACACTTCTGAAACCACAAGCTGAGCTTTCTCCTTTTCTCTCCCTCCCTTCTCTCCTTACTTTCCCTTCTCTTTGTTTTCCTAAACAGGGCATTGTTCTGTAGCCTAGGATGCTCCTCAGCCTACCAAATACTGGGATTGTAGGTCTATGTCACTCTACCAGGGAGGTCTGTGTGTTCTAGAGCTGTTGGCCCATGATGTGGTGGTGCATGGCTGTGTAGGACATGTGGTTTAATGAAACGGTGATTTTTATTTAGAGGCAGCCATTAAACAAATAGAATTATTTTCTTGGTCGTGGCTGTGATTATTTCATTTGGAGAAATATTCTAGTATACACACTGTTGACAATTATTCAACATTATTGAATTTGTGTTTCCCAGAGAGAAAAATAAACTACCATATGTCTTTTTGAACATGATGGTATCATTAAAGTCTGAGAGGCCCCAGGAGTAGTAAGAGAAGCACATGTGTCTAGGAGGATAGAGAAAGATGTTTTGTAAGTGGGAACTTTCCCTACGACTACTGTTCCAATGTTAAATGGGACAGTTATAAATACATTATCTAATGGCAGATTCATGCATCAGTGTCAATGAGGTCTCAAGGAGCTCTAGAAATCCCTGGTCACGTGGTTTTAATGCTCCTGATCTTGTCGTGGAGTAGCACACAACCTCTGGGTTGTTGTGTCTTCTGGGCTTTCTGCCCCACTCTCTGCCACAGTGGAGAAATTTTCACATTTCTTTCAGTGTCTCAGAGGAAGCATTTTCTTTTTGGCCAATAAAAGGAGCTCACCTAAGCCTGTCCTGCTTTGGGATATAGAAATAAATGGGACAACTGATTTTCTTTTTGTATTTCTTAATTAATGATATATAAGATGAATATTCAGGAACATTCATAGGGCAAACATTGCAGGTCACATTAACTATGCCCTGTTCCCTACTTAATTGATCCAAGTATACTGAATAGATTTTTCAAAGAACTTATGTATATTTTAACTACTAGGACATACTGACTTAGTGTACCTTTTCCATGACTTTGTAGAGCAGATACATATCTGCATTTTGAAACAGAGAAAGGAGCTGAGGTTGAGAGTTAGTTCTACTAGTAACTGCCTTTATGGCTTCAATGTTATCTTCAAGCAAAAGTTCTTCTAAGATTCATTGTTTTCATTCCATAGACAGAAAAACTGATGAAAGAGAGAGACTGTTTCTTTAAGTCTGTGCCGCCTTTCCATGTAGTCAGGGATAGCTTGAAGCTTGTAATATCACACCCTACCAGTATTTAGGGATGATGTACTTGAAATGTCGAGTACCCGTGATGTTTGGGAATAAATAGACATTAACAGTGGTCAGCACATGATGGATGAGAGAATACTCCTACATGATTGTGTGAGCATCAAATCATCCCCGAGGAGGCAGGTAACCTGAGGAGTGCAAAAGTGGAAACCGATCTCTTCAGTGATATTGCCTACTGATGAATGATGAGGAGTGGGGTTATTTATTGGAATCTGTCAGGATTGTACACAGTCTAGAATGGTGCCGAGAGGATCATACAAAGCTGGAATTACTGGATGACCTTCTCACTAGGAATAATTAATGCATTAGTTCTTGTTGTACTAAGCTTAGTTCCAGCTTAGTTTTCAGTTCAGGTTCATTTGGTTGTCTGTAACAGGCTTTCTTTTGGGCCACCAACCAGTTCCCAAATCATGACATGGAGACTTAATACTAGTTATGCTTGCTTAGGGATAGGGATCTTAGGCATGTTCCACTAGCTCTTAATACTTAATTTAACCTGTTTCTCTTCTTCCATGTTTTTTGTCTACCTTTCTTTTATTCTGTATGTCCTTCTTCATGTCTGTCTGCCTGGCAGCTGCCTGGATGTCTGGGCCTGGCATCTCCCCCTTTTTCTCCCTTGTTATTTCTTCCTTCTTTCTCTCCCCTCTCAAGCCTAGTTTCCTCCTAGTACTTATTCTCTCTGCTAGCCAGCCCCACCTATCCTTTCTCTGTCTAACTATTGGCTCTTCCGCTTTTTATTAAACTGAAGAGGTTTCTTAGACAGGCCAAGCAACACACAATTACATCATTAAACAAATGCAGCATAAATAAATGTAACACATCTTTGCCTAGTTAAATATTCCACAACAATTGTCAGCAAACTTTTTTGTTTTTGAGTTTGCCCAAGAGCTAGGCCTCATTATGGAGTGGCATCTTCTGAATTGAAAATTCCATCCTAGAGAGAGGACCCATAAGACTCAGCAAGCAAACAACTCACAAGGTCCAGGAAGTTCCTGACACCAGTGTAACAAGATCCCAAGATTACATAAGCAGTGAGAACTACTGAGTGGAATGGGGACTCCCCATTCTGTCAGGCTACAGGCATATTGTGCACAGAGCTCTAGCACTGAAGCTTTGGTGTGTCGATACCCTGCTGGAGTGGACATTTTGGTGATGCAGCTTCCATCAAATGGTCCCCACACTCATACCTCTGTAAGTAACCTCAATAAAACCATTTCTTTTAGAGTACTTTCTTTGGCCTCCTGTCAGTTCCCTAGCTGGGGTGTGTAGACCATTGTTCACATCTCTGAGAAAGTTGTGTAAGAGACTTGGATGTTCAGAGTTGAGAAAAAAATGACTCTCTGTCTTTGTTCCTGTGGTCTTATGGTCTATTTTGGTTACCTTGTATACATATGTATATACATACATACATATATACACGTGCATGTGTGTGATCTAGCCTTCAGGATGCCAAGGCAGGAGGATCATGAATCTGAAGGCAGCCTGGGCTGCATAGTGAAAGATTGTCTCAAAAGTATTGATGGGGAAAGTCTTTCTTTGTATATGTAAATAAAGCACTGTTGGCCAATAGGGAAGCAAGATAGGTGGGACTAGGAGTCTCAGAGGATTCTGGGAAATGTAGTGAAGAGAGTTGTTGCCATGTGATCCCTGGAGGAGAGAACGCAAGTCTGGCATTCTCGGAAAGATAAGTCCTTATAAAAATATGTATTGGCTATTATGGGTCAATGATAAGTCAGAGCTAGTTGATTAGAAATCATAGCAAACAGCTAACAGCTTTATAATTAATACAGTGTCCCATGTGTTATTTGGGGACTAAAGTAGCAATAGGACCCAGGCGGGAATCCCACAACAAAGTATAGTCTGTGTTTGTTTGTTTTCCAGACAGTGGATGGATAGATTTCCTGGTCCATCAGCAACCACAATAACTGATGCTTTGACTTAACAGTCAACTTGAGGTTTAGAATCAATATAAGAGACACACCTATGTGGAGGGCATCTCTGGTGGGATTTTCAAGAGGATGAGCTAAAGAGAAGACTTGTCCTAAATGTGGGCATCATCTTTCAACAGGTATCCCGGATACAAAGGGAGTCTAAGGAAAACCCACTGTGGCCTGCCTGCCTGCCTGCCTGCCTGCCTGGTCTCCTGACTGCCTGCCTGGCTGCCTGGCTGCTGCAGTTTGCCCTGAGCAAGTACATCTGTTGCTGTTGCTGTCATCTTCCACACACTGCCGTTCAGCTTCTCTGACCTCCTAACATGGACTGAATCACTTTTATTCTCTAGGCATTCTAGGTATCCAGCACTAGGTCCAGATTGCTGAGGCATCCAGCTTCATGGGCTGAGCAGCTATGGAGTTCTCTGTCTTTCCAGGTGCAGATGGACATTGCTACACTAACTTCTCATGCAGGCCAATTTCATAAACTCTGTTCTATTATTTATAAAATCCCATCGGTTCTGTTTCTCTAGCGAACTCTGATCTTAACAGAAATTAACACAAGTTATCAACTTGAGCATGTTCTAGTTTGCCATTTTATCAGCTGTAAATTTTGTCAGCTCCCCTCACGCATGCATTTGAAAGGTCATGGGTATCTCCAGAGAGCTTGGTTTTTTTGCTGTATGCAATGGAAGACCCTTCTGGGGACTCATAAGTCATCTTCTGCAAGATGTCTTGCTTCCTAAAGCACTGTGACAGCAAGTGTCAGTCAGGAGTGTACTGAGGCTGAATTCCTGCCTGTCAGTCCTAGCACATCACTTGGTCATGCCACACTGCTCTGAGAAGCACAAATCCATTACCCTTTAGTCTCTTTCTGAGGGAAATCAGATGCCATGGCACTTGTGGATGTGAGGAAATTGTGGCTCATGGAGCCTTGTCTGTATAGATCTATAACCTCTATAGTGGGTGTATGACTTCTTAACATGCACTCCAATTATGCAAAGGATGATCCTGTGGGCACACTGAATTGCTGTAACCATTCACTGAAGAATGAATTCACAGCCATTTCTCTTACAAACTTTTGAATTCAGTCAGAAATGTATATTGCTAGCATTTGGTGTAATTGACATAAATTGATCTCTGTGGGTTCAGCTTTGTTGGAAAAATTCTTAAAGCAATGGGAAATTTGTAGCAGGGAATGATGTACGAAAGTAGAGAAGAGAATTCAAGGCATGAGTCAGAGCTGCAGATATAAACAGGGATTTATAACCACAGTCAATGGCTGTAATCATTTGTAATTGTAGGAAGCATTGGTCACCAGATTGTTCCAGATTGCCAGGTTTTCCTCTCAAATGCCATTTGATATTTGTGTATCAAGTTCTGATATTAGTCTATCATATTAAAGATAACTAGATCAAGGAATGAGAGGGTATGCAGTTTTCCCATTTGTGATTTAATGGTGGAATCTATGAAATAGAAGGATATTCTAATGTTGTTTCCAGGGAGAAGGTAGTTCTTTTCAGACTTCCCATAGAATACGTTGAATTGGAAATGCCATGGCTGCTGCAATAGCATAGTGGGTAAAGACACCTGTTGGCAACCTGAGTTTGATCCTTGGAACCTATGTAAAACTGGAAGGAGAGAACACATGTCACAAAATTGTCCCCTGACTTCCTGTATTAGTCAATATTTTCCAGGAGACCAGAACTGATAGGATGAATCTCTCTCTATATATATATAGGGGATTTATTAGAGTGGCTAATGGTCTGTGATCCAGCTAGCCCAACAATGGCTGTTTCCTGAAGTTCAAGCATCCAGTCGCTGTTGAGTCCATGAGGCTGAATGTCTCAGTTAGTCTTCAGTACAGGCTTGTATCCTGAAGAAGCAGGCCCTACTGCCAGTGAAGGAATGCCATTGCCATCAAGAGTAAGGGCAAGTAGGCAAAGAAAACAAGCTTCCTTCTTCCTTGTCCTTCTGTAGGAGGTATGGACAATATTTAAGGTGGCTTCTCTTACCTCAGATCATCCAGTTAACAAAACAGTTCTCACAAGTTGCCTAGCTGAGGTTTTCAGTTAATTCCAGACGTAGTCAAGCTGACAAACAAGAGCCCTATATGAATGACATTGTATGTTCACACTCTGTCTCTGTCTCTGTCTCTGTCTTCTCTCTCTCTCTCTCTCTCTCTCTCTCTCTCTCTCTCTCTCTCTCTGTCTCCTCTCCTCCTCTTCCTATTTCTCCTCCTCCTCCTCCTCTTACTATTACTACTTCTACTACTACTACTACTACTACTACTACTACTACTACTACTACTACTAAATAGTGTTAGAAAAGACAAAAAGGACTCTCTCTCCCTCTTGGAAAAATAATCTTGCTGCAGCCCCTTTTATTATCAACATTTTCTTTTTATGACCGCTAAAAAATAAAAAAGCAAGTAATGCTTCTGTCACAAGGCTTACATCTGTATCTAGAAGACTCTATAGTAACTCATTGTAATCATTTAAATAATCATCAGTTGTATCCCAGAGAACACATTTTCAAAGTGGAGCTGAATTTCACGTCATTTTAGATTTCCTGTGATGGCGGTGTGAAAAACATGCTCTGAGCTCCATCTCGTTATCTGCATGGCAAGCATGAAACGATCTTTATGATCTCTGCACAATGAATCAGTTCCTCCTCTCCTTCCTCTTCTTCCTTCTCTTCCTCTTCCTCTTCTTTTTTGAGACAGGGTCCCAATCTGTAGCATAGGCTAGCCTGGAACTCCTTATGTAGTCCAGGTTAGCCCCAAACTCATTGCCATCCTTTTGCTTAGTCTCTTGGGTACTGTGATTATGTGCATTTACCTGCTGTGCCTGATTAAGAAGAAAAATTCAGTCCTTGGTCTTTTGATCTTCAAATTTGTTAATCAGTTGAAATAAAATCTGATCTTGAACCAAGATTTTATTCATCTCTACTTAATTTGCCTTAGAGGTTAAGTTGGTTTACAAAGCTATTTAAGCTCTTTATTTCTGAACTCTTGTGTGCGTTCTTGGGTCAAGGGTAGGAGGTGTGGTTGTAAGCAGAGGAAGAAAAGAGCAGTACTTAAAAATGCCTCTTAGCCTTCTAAAGGAACATCTCGAAATGCTCACTGTTTATTCTTCTGGGAAGCGGTTTTATAAAGTGCTGGGTAGGATAATTTCCCTAAAATTTCCTGTGGACTTTAATGACCAGAAGAATTATTCAAAATTTCTTCCAGAATGCTGACTGGAAGGGTGTGTGGTCTGGTCTGGAGTTCTCTACTGTTTTTCTGGACAGGTCACATCTCCAGACTCAGCAGGCCACCCTGACTGAGTTGTTCTCTGAACATCAGCTTTCTTCCTGCACTAAGTTGGGGCCTGCCATGTGCCTTTGTGCACGGTGCCTTCTGTGCTCCCCCTGCTTTTGTTGGCCAGGTGTGGGGGGGAGAGGGTGGGTTCCCTAGGACACGTGTCAGTCCTGCCTGTTCACCTGCGAATTCTCATTAGGATTTGTTGTCTCTGTGTTTTCAGGTGCTTTTCTGGTGATTTCCCTAATGCACCTCAGGAGTTGGCTGTATGCAAGTCTTATAGTCTCTGATACTTTGTCTTAAATTTTTTTCATGTTTTAAATTGTGTGTGTGTGTGTGTGTGTGTGTGTGTGTGTGTGTGTAGGTATGTGCACATGAGTGCAGAAGCCAGGGGCTTCAGATCCCTGTTTCTGTGAGCTACAGATGGTTGTGAGCTGCCCAGTGTGGGTGCTGACAATTGAACCTGGGTCCTCTGCAAGAGCAATACACACTCTTAACACTCTTAACGGGAAGTCATCTCTCTGGCTCCAGCATTCTCGTCTTTTAGCTAAGTGGGTGTTTTGGCTACATTTTATAATGCAAATAAATGAATGATCATCACTTCTGGTTCTATAAATGTTTTACTTTTTAATGAAAAATTTCTGTATATGTTTAAAGTATTTCTTTTTTCTTTGCTTTTTTTAAATTTAGAAACAATCATTTTGCATATCAATCCCCTGTTAGGTATTTCTTAAGGGACATACAATTCTAGATATTTGCCATATATAAATGAAAAAATTAAGTTACCATACAAAGTAGTGGATTTCATTATCACTTTTTAAATTTTATTTTATTATTTTTAATTTAAATTAGAAACACGCTTGCTTCACATGTCAATCTCAGCTCCCTCTCCCTCTGCTCCTCCCCTGATCTCCCACCCCCCTCAACCCTCCACCCAATCTCCACTCCACTCTCCACGGAGGGTGAGGCCCTTCATGGGGGACCTCCAAAGTCTGTCACATCATCCTGGACAGGACCTAGGCCCTCCTCCATATATCCAGGATGGGAGCGCATCCCTCCTTATGGAATGGGCTCCCAAAGCCCATTTGGATGTCAGGGATAAATATTGATCTAGTACCTGAGGTCCCAAAGATTGCCAAGGTCTCCAAACTGACACCCACATTCAGGGGGTCTGGATCAGTCCCATGCTGGCCTTTCAGCAATCAGTCTGGGGTCCATAGCTCTCCCTTGTTCAAGTCAGCCTGTTTCTGTGGGTTTCACCTGCCCAGTCTTAACCCGTTTGCTCATCACTCCTTCTTCTCTGCAACTGAGTTCCAGGAGTTCAGTTCAGTGTTTAGCTGTAGGTGTCTGTCTCTGCTTCCATCAGCCACTGGATGAAGGCTCTAGGATGGCATTTAAGGTAGTCATCAATCTCATTATCAGGGAAGGGCATTTAAGGTAGCCTCTCCACTATTGCTTAGATTGTCAGTTGGTGTCATCCTTGTAGATCTCTGGAAATCTCACTAGTGCCAGATCTTTCCTCAAACATATAATGACTCCCTCTATTATGGAATCTCTCATCCTTCTCTCCTCTATTCTTCCCCCAACTCAATGGGGGAGGGGAGAGGAAGCTGGAGAAAAGTGTGGGGGAGAAGAGAAGGGGAGAGGAGGACATGGGGGAGCAGGTAAATTTTATTTTTTATTAGTTTTTCAAATGTTTTGAAATTAAAATTTAATTACATAATTTCTCTTTTCCTTTCTTCCATCAAACCCCTTCCATGTGCCCCTCACTGATTTCTTTCCTCTTTTTTGTAACTTTTTATTTTTTAAGACTATAATATAATCACATCATTTTCTTTTTCCTTTTCCTCCATCCAAACCCTCATGTGTAGACCCCTGCCCTCTTCTCTTCCAAATTCATGGACTCTGTTTTTTAGTTGTTTTACACACACACACACACACACACACACACACACACACAAACACACACAAACACACACACACCCCACACACATTTGGGTATCGATATACCTAAATACATACATATACAACCTTCTCAGTCTGCATAACGTTATTTATATGTATGTGTTCAGGGCTGATCATTTGATATTGGATAACCAATTGGTGTCCTCTTCCCTGGGGAAGACTATTTCTCCTGCTCTCACTATTCCCTAGTTGCCTGTAGTTCTTTGTCTAGGATGGAGAGATCAGGAGTTTTCTCTCTTCCACATTTTTGGTGTCCTCTTTTCAAGTTATATTAGGCAGTAATGCGGGTGAGACTTCAGGGGGGTAGCTTCAAACGTTACTAAGAGACAGAGTCTCACAGCAAACTCCCTGATCCTCTGGCTCTCACAACCTTTCTGTTTCTCATGCCTTCAGTGACCTCTGAACCTTAGGGTTAGGAATTGTGTTGTAGATGGATCATTTGGGATAGGGTTCCAGGACACTGGATTTTGGTGAGTTTTGGTTTTCTGTGTGGTCTTTGTCTATTGCGAAGAGATGTTCCCTTGATGAGGGGTGAGAACTACAATAATTTGTGGCTATAAGGGCAAATATTTAGCATGTAGTTAGGAATTGTGCTGTTTAGCAAGGTGGTGGTTGTTGGTTCTCCTCCAAGATCCATGACTTCATTAGCCATGGGTACTTTGGTTAGAGTCCCAGAACTAGGCATGGTTTCCCTCTTGTTGATTGGACTCATTATGGGATTTTCATAATACTTCCATCTTATCCATCCTCTTTCCCTCTTCCCTTGCCCATCACCCCTGCCTCCCTCTTGACAGTCTCTTTGCTCCCATCAAATGTTTTCCTTTTGCTTTTATGTCACATATATTCTGTAACTTTTTCTTCCCTACTTAAGGCATTGTCTCTCTTCTTTCTCTCTCACAGTCCTCACACATCTAAATGTGTTCCATGGAGGAGAGAAAATAAGACTACTGTGGTTTCAATGTGAAATGCTCTCCAAGTTTGTTGGATAACATCTGACGGTGCTATTTGGTAAGGTGGCAAAGCCTGTAGAAATTGGAACATTTCAGGAGGAAATGGGTCACGGGGGTGGGGGTGAGGGTGTGCTTTGAGGTTTTATGTGCTGTCCTCGTTTTCTGTGTCTTGCCTTCTGACTGTGGACATAAGGGGACCACTGCCTCATGCTCCCTGCCTTCATAGTTTCCCTCACTACAATGAGTCACATCTCCTCAAACTGTAAGCCAAACATATCTTTCCTTGTCTTAAGATAGTGCTTGCCACATATTTGCTCACAACAACCAGAAAGGGAATCAATACAGGAGGTGTTATCTTTCTGAGTTAGGCTTATTTCACTTAACAGGATGGAGCCATGGGTATACACTGTTAAACGGTAGTTTGGTGTTTTAAAAGTGTGCCTTCAACCAGTCCTTACAAGGTGCAGCTGCAAGTCTGTCCCCATCTGCTTTTCCCTCTACCACCAACCTTGTCTCTCCCCTGTGATATGATGGCAAGGGCTTCTTTTCTTTATCTTCCTGGTGAGAGGTTTGTGAAGTGAAATTGAAAGAGGACAGTGAGCTGTGATAAGTTGGCAGAGTGTAGTTAGCAAAAGAGTACTAAGAAATATTGACATTCCAGTCTGACACTGTAATGACCACCACCAGGGATTAGTTTCCTAATCTCTCACATGGTTTAAATAAACAAATGTTTACACTATTTTGTTCTTTTATATTTCAATGACTTCAGAATTTCTAAAAGAAATTAAAAGCAGAAAAGGAACAGGTAAGAAACTTTGGGCTCAAACTACAAATTGATACAAGCAAGTATACACTGACTACTGGTTGTATGCCAGGCATGGTTAGTAAATGTATGTACAATCCATAATCTCATAGGATTAAATCTACCTATGAGTACTTCTCCCCTCCTTCTTTTAGAATTGACTTACACTACTGTTAAATTGGTGATATACTTAAGCTATTGAAAGTTTCTTATGATATTCACTTAGGCATGTGCATGCTGTTCTGACTGTAGTGTACTGATTCAGGAGGGAGAATGTACCTGGATTTAAGTTATTCTTTGTTTTCATTTGCCATATCTTAGAAGCACTGTGACTAGTGATCTTACTCTTCATATTCCTTTTAAAGTGAAAATAAACTTTATGAGTTGCTTAAAATTTGATCATGTATCCTTGAATTGATAGAACTAATGGGTGACAAACTCTTGCTTCCTATTTAATTGTGACTTAATTTTGACCTCTTCTAGATGATTCTACTAAGTTCTTGAATGGCATGATATTCAATAATGGTGGCAATTAGCATGGAAAACAGTCAACTGGCCTGGGCTCAATGTAGAAGTCATATGTAGTCCCCTGCCAACTCTGTGAGAATAGCTCTATTGTTTTCTTTTTATGCATTTGAGGAAATACATACTTTGGCTAAATAATGATTTAGCAGATTTGCTTGAGTGCTAAAACATTAAATGCTTCCTTAGCATGTGAAACAAACATGCAATAAGATAATATTTTCCTAAAAAAGATAATATTTTCCTGAATATATTTGAAGGAGAAAAAATGAAAACAAAGCACTCTAAGTTGTGACATTTATTATAAGTCTTTGAAAAACTCAATGTAAAAGCCAGAGAGGAACATTAGATTTTAGCAAATTGATATTACTTAACATCTATTAAGTTTTTTATGTAGTGTATGTGTTTGAATGAGCAGTAAACCAAATATAAGGTATTTTCCCTTGATAGAATTATTAAAACCATTTTCATATTTTTAATATAAAGCTGTAAGAGCTTTTCTAACTAATTAAAGAAATCAGATATTTCTGGTGATTTCTATAGTATTGCCAAATATAATTTTGTTAGTGTTACTTTGTAACTAAAGCAACTGAGAAAATGCCTTGCAGTCTGAGAGATTTCTGCAAGGAGTTTAACATATATGATTTCTCACTTTGGAAAAATGTTTTATGGCAATTCCAGGATTTTCACTTGTGGCATATGCCCATAGTGAGCACAGGGGGTAGGTGGTATTGAGACTTCATGCTGCAACTAAGGATCATGTAATACCTATATGAGCTCAACCTTACATCTTGCTTGAGCTTCTCTCTTATAATGGTTCTGCTACATTAAGACGGCAGCAGTTTCCTGGTTCAGAGCAGTATATATAATAGGTAAATGGAGAGCAAAATATATCCTTAATCTGGAGGCAGAGAAGCCATCCTTCCCATTTGGTTTAGAACTCATGCTGAATGTGGGCAGTATTCTTCATTTGACTACACTCTACACTCTCTATTTATATAGTCTTGTTCTCACTTGATGCCATAGCAACAATGCAACAATGTCTTCATGCTCAGTAAGACCCTGACCTCCATCCATAAAGAATGATTCCCACTGACATAGATCTGGGACATAGCTAAAGGAATGCCACTGACCTCTCTTCTTTGGTAAACAGTCTTCATATTTTGTAAACATTTTAAAGAGGAGGTTGAGTGCTTGCCACTACACTATGGTGTACATATGTTGGGGGTATGATGGTGATGGAGATAATTGACAAAGAAAAATCAAAGTACCCTCCTAGCTTTCAAGACTCTGTGGTCTAGAAGCAGAACGGACTTCAGGCCCGAGTTATAGGAGGGGCTTCCATGACTTGTGTTTCACAAATGGGGAAGAGTGGTCAGTCAGCCTCAAAGATTAAGGGGAAGGCAATTCTCAGTGGCAAATCAGGCCAAGTAAGTTGAAAGTGGTGAGTTTAAAGTGTTTGCTGCTAACTCTAGAATCAAGGAAAGGAACAGAAGAAGACATTATTGTTATTACTACTTTTTATTTTTTAATTCCAGAGACTAAAAAGGAAAACAAGGATGCTTGTGAAGTTGTACTTGGGGTTGGAAAGAGAGAAGTCATTTTGGGTCTGGAAGACATGAGCACCTGCAGCAGCCTGGGAGGCAGTGGGGACTGCGGTAGGAGTGGCTGAGTGTGTGCTTGGCAGGCTGACCAGCCTGGTGGAGGGGGTGCCAAGGGAGTAGTCCTGTTGGCATCTTCCCCTTTCCAGAGGCCTTGCCAACTGAGAGCACTCTGTATGTGTTCCTTTAAAAGCCAGGTGGCTCCCCTCTCAGGGTCATTTAAGTCTTGGGTGGCACGGGGAAGGCACAGTAGAACACCAGGCTGGTATGAGACTCTTGAATTGCTTTCAGTTATAATCAATGAAATGAGAGATGGGATCGTTTCTGCACCAGGAGCATCATGAGCTTTTCAAACCAATCCCTTTCTATAGATGCTGTTAGCCACCATGGCTTGTGCCTCGCTTCATGGTGTGTGGTTACAATACCGAGATTTCAACAGCTCTGCACAGCTGTCTCTTAGCAGTCTTCCTTTCTGTTGTCTTTATCTTAACGATATTATCCTTCTGATTTCATTTCATTATTCACTTACTATTGCTTTAGATGTCTTTGTTGTAGGTGATAGAAACTCATCTTGAACAAATCTTTTTCTTGTGATTTCTACTTTCAATCTGGATCCATTGACTTCTGAATCTAAATTTCGTTTTCAGGTGGAAACTAATTTTTCTTGAAGGCATTCCTTCCCGTTGTTAGCAAAATTACACAGAAAGATTTCTCTGTGTAATTTGCTACCTTTATCTGGATCTGTTGGTATTATTTACACTGGAGACAGAAATGTGCCTGAGCCTTAGAAAAAGTGTCCTCGTGATATGGCTCAGGCTAGAATCACACTGTCGAATGGATGAATCTGGACACTGGAGAGGAAGGAAAAATACCATGGGGATCATTTCTAGATATATCCTCAGGCAAACAAGAGAGCATCTACTGTAGTTAATAGCAGTGATGTCAAAATTGAAGATGATGTCACACTTACAAAGCAGCTCAGCGAAGTTAATAAAATGATAGCGTCTGAGACTACACAGGCTGTGCTATCTCACCATTATCATAATTGCCAAATGCATAAGCCTCAAGTGTGTCTGTTCCCATTTTATAGATGAGAAAACCAATGGACATAGGGGTTCTGCAACTTGCCCAAGGACGCACAGCTGGTAAGTCACTGAGATGAAACAGGAGGCTTTTCTACCACATCCTCTTCCTAGAGTCTTCGACTCTCAAAATAAATCAATTCTGCTGCTCAGGTCTTTTCATTTATTTTAAGGAAACAACATTCTGGTTTAATTTCAAGTAACAGTACCCTGAAGGCACACAGAATTTCCAGAGTTGGACAACTTATCATCTGATGAAGTTGTAGCATTTCCCGTTGGGTTGGAAGAAAGGCCGCTCTTCATGCTCCTCCTTTGATTTCTCACTGGCATCTTTTCCCCTCCGTCTTTCTAGACATTCAAGCCAGATGCCAATTGTCTGTGTGAAAACACATTGGATCTCAAATGTATCAAGATGCCAAGTGTATGCGTAATATTGGACCATATGTGAATGTTCCAGTAAACTCCCGGGACTTACGTTCCCCTGTCAGCACTGCATAACAGGAAGACTATAAATTCCACCAGCTAACCAGAAGACTCACATATGCCTCATATTTATAAATACCCCAGAGATATGATGCAGGCTAAAGTTGCCTTTTGGGTACCGTGAGGTAGGTGCACGTCCTTATGGGAGGCAGTGGGAGCTTGCAAAAAAAAAAAATCAAGAATTCCTTACTTTATTGTTGTCATTACTGATTGTAGCAACTGGTTGTTGTAGAGAAATGTATGAGTCAGAAACATTTCCTAAAGAAAAGAAGAAAAGAATGTATGATTGCCAATAGACAGACAGACAGACAGACAGGCAGGCAGGCAGGCGGGCGGGCGGGCGGGCAGGCAGGTTGAAGTAGATATAAATTAGGCCCAGAAAGTCCTGAATTTAGACAGGGTAAACTAGAACTGCAAACATTGCAACGGACATGAGATGAAGGCTGGAATTTCGAGTGGTGTCTTTATCTTGTCCTCTTCTCCAGTCTCCTGGGATTCACGTCTAAATATCATTAACTAAAAGCACAAGCCAGGCAGTGGTGGTGCAAGTCTTTAATTCTAGCACTTGGGAGGTAGAGGCAGGCAGATCTCTGGGAGTTTGAGGCCAGCTTGGTCTACAAGAAAGTTCCAATACAGCCAAGGCTACACAGAGAAAACCTGTCTTGAAATCCCTCCCCACCCATCCAAAGCACAAAACAAAATCATGTTAAGAGGATTTACTACCTGGCTTCACTTTGGGCTTAGTGAGTATTGAGAGGATGAAATGAAGACAGCCTTTGTCTTTGAAGTCCTCATGACTGTACACTGTCATGGAAGTGCCATCAGTGCAAAGCAGGAGCTGGAATTGAGGGAAATCCAGGATGGCTTGGGAGATTGTGGGAGGGAGCCCACAGTCAGTTCACCTTTGAGCTGGCTTAGGATTGGTTGAAAGGTAGTCCTCTTCCTGAAGTGGTCTCTTCTAGAAAGCATGGAGGCTCTACTGGGATAGCCACAGTTTATCAGGTTCCTACACTTGCTATGCACATTATTTTATTATTTTGTTTTTGTGCTTTGACTTTCAAAGCAACCAAGACACCCCGATGGTCCCTGAAATATAGAAAAGAACAGCTTGCTCCAAGTCTTGTGCTTTTGAGGTGGTGAGATTCTTCATTTGATAGACTAACTGATGAGGGAATGTGCAGGGAGAGATCTAGGTACCTGTGGTGCTAACCACACCCGATTTGGGCGTGGCCACAGATGTGTACCTGTGTGTGTCTGTGTTTCGGGGTTCTGGTCAGGTTTCGAAAGGCTGCAGAGACCAACCTGGGTTTTCGGTTTCTCATGTAAGTAATTTCCCACAATAAATAACCGACCACATCCATATCCCTGTACTGTTATATTTCCTCTACAGCTGGTGTCTCTTCTTGTGATTTACCTTAGTGATTATTAGCAATAGACAACTTAAGTTGTTATAGATTCTAGTCTGATATAACTTATGTATGATCAAGTTGTATTCCTTTCTTTAATAATTTGTATATAGCAATTTTGTCATATTGTGTAAGGTCTTCTTTCTTTTTATGATGTCTGATGCATAAATATCCTCATCATCTTCTATGTATATATGTTTTACATATGTTTAAGACATTTTGTATATTGACATAGTTTAGCTTTGTTTCAACTCTAAGTCTTTTCTTTAGACTAAAAGGGGAATTGTAGGGAGATATCTAGGTACCTGTGGTGCCAACCACCCCTGTTTTGGGCATGGCCACAGGCGTGTATGGGGTGTGGGACAAAGGGCTGAGGAGAGGGACACTCGCTCTCTTTTGGGGTTCCACCTAGGTCTCGAAAGGCTGCAGAGACTAACCTGGGTTTTTGGTTTCTCATGTAAGTAATTTCCCACAATAAATAAGCAACAACATTCATATCCCTTGTACTGTTATATTTCCTCTACAGAAATGTCATTCTGTATATGTTTCTTTTATTGGTTGATGAATAAAGCACTAATTAGCCAGTAGCTAGGCAGGAAGTATAGGTGGGGCTACCTGATGAATTCTGGGGAGAGGAACGCAGAGAGTGATCCATGGGGCGCCATGTAGCCAGTGAAGGAATAACAGGTCCGGACATTCTCCAGTAAGCCAAGACTACCTGGAGATACATAGTTTAATAGAAATGGGCTAATATTTAAGAGAGAGAGAGAGCTAGCCAATAAGAAGCCTGAGCCACTGGCCAAACAGTTTCTAATTAATATAAGCCTAAGTGTCTTTATTTGGGACTAAATGACTGCGGGACCAGGTGGGACAGAAACTCTGTCTACAACTAACATTTTTACAAAGACAAGGGTGTAGTCACACAATGTGCTTCATTCTATAATCTATTACATGGGAGACAAGGATAGCCTGTGGTACACAATCAGATCCTGTCTCATTAAAACAAAAGCAACAAAAGCAAAAGAAGCAAACATACAAAAAAAGCTAAACAACAATGACACCAACAAAGCAAACAGAAGCTGAGGTGTGATTAAGGATGTGTCCTTCCTATCTGCCCTTAGACTCTTCACCTCTTCTGAATCAATACACACACCTCCTCCTACTATTCTGAGACTCCTTCTACTTTCATAAGATCTTTCTGGTATCTTGGCACTTCTTTCCTGAGAGTGCACTCAGAAATTTAGAATACTCTGATTCACTTTGCAAGTCATCCTAAATGGTTAAGGTCCCACACCTAGCCCCGTTATCATAATCACAATATTGCTTACTTTTGTGTAGTGTTTCAATCTAGTTGGTGCAGCCCTTCATGTTGGTGACTTGATCTTAGAGAATAAAAATGAGTCTTTATTTTTTTTTTCTGGTCTCGGATTCTTTTTTTTATTTTTTTTATTTTAATTTTAAATAGCTTGTTTTACATGTCAATCCCAGTTCCCTCTCCCTCCCCTCCTCCCGCACTCCCCTTCCACCCTCCCTCCCACCCTATTGCCAAATCCTTCCACATAGGGGATGTCTAGAGTCTATCATTTTACTCTTGGTAGGGTCAAGGCACTCCCCTAAGAGTCCAGGCTGAGAGAGCATCTCTCTTTGTGCTATAGGCACATGAAGACAGATTGTATACCAGGGATAGACACTGATCCACAGCTCAGAGCCCCATAGGTTGTCCAGGCCTTCTCACTGACACTCACATTTGGGGGGTCCAGATCAGTCCCATTCTGGCCTCCCCACTGTCGGTCTGGGGTCCAAGAGCACTCCCCTGTTCAGATCAGCTGTCTCTGCTGGTTTTGCCAGCCCATTCTTTGCCAATTTGCTCATCATTCCTCTCTCTCTGTCACTGGGTTCCTTGGGTTCAGTTCAGTGCTTAGTTGTGTGTTTGCCTCTGCTTCCATCAGTCCCAGGATGAAGGCTCCCGGATAGTTATAGACATCAAGTTCATTATCAGGAATGGGCATTCGAGGTGGTCCTTCCACTATTGCTTAGCTTGCCAATTGATGTTATACCTTTAGATCACTCGAGGTCACTCTGGTGCCTGATCTGTCTTCGATCCTATGATTCCCTCTTCCCCCTATTCTACCCCCACCCCCTCAACTTCCTGTTCCCCCATGACCAACTCCCTTCCTCTTTAAGTCTTTATATTTCTGCTTGCAGAGGACACTGGGATTAGTTTTCTCTATATTGATTTGAATATAAATTTAATTATGTATGCATTGCTGCTTAATAATTTACCACCAATATATTAAAACATTCCAACAACATTCATGTAGCTGCTTTCTCTCTATGCTTTCTGTACATTGGCTGTTTGGCATGCTTCCTAACCATCCCTCTGCAATGTTGTTGAGCTCTTTCCTCACCTGGGCTTATGAAGCAACAGATCTGTGTCTCTGATAACTCTTAGAATTATACTTAGTGTTTTTGGTCAAAGTTATCCTCTTGTGATTGCAGAACTTAAAACCTCAGCTTTTTGCTGGCTATCAGATAGTGGTCATTATCAGTAACTAGATATGACTGAAGACCAGTTCTATGCTGTATGGCTTTTTCATGCCTTCTTTAAAAACATACTAGTTTCTTTCTTTAAAGCCAGATCTTGAGAGAAGTTTCCAGCTCTTTGCTAGTAAGGTAGCCTTACATAAAGTAGTGCAATTTTGGAGATGCATCTATCCCTTGCATTATTCTACTGGTTCTAGGAATATCACAGGGCCCAACACAACCTCAAAGGAATGGAAATGCACAGGGTGTGACCTGCAAGAATTTAAGATCATAAAATTCTCTGCTAAAAAAAAAGAAGTAGGGAATGTACACAAGCTTAAGACTTGATTTGAAGTAGAAAACCAATATTAGTATAGGAAGTAAGATTAAAAATCAGTTATAGTTTGGTTAAACCTCAGGTTCTAGCTTACAAAGATGAAGTTCAAGAATGTATCTACTCGGTCGTGTATGTGTGATACCTTACTAGGAATGGTCATAGGCCAAAGTGATGTTGTAATCTTAAGCTCTTCTCTGGCTGGAGCTGAGATCCAAGATCAAATATTCAGGAGTGTGAAGCAGGAAACTGGGTATTAATCTCTTAGGAGGTCAAATTGGAAAGGTTTGTCAGGACCTGCTCCTGGAAGGTCAGGGTCAGAAGCAGCCAGGGGAGCAAGCTGCTAGCAAGAAGCTGAGGCTGAGTCAAGACTAAAAAGAATGGATCAACATAAAGGTGGGTTGAGGTTGATTGTGACTCGGTGTGCCTGTCCTCACTCCTAGGGCCAATAATGGCTGCACTTATGGTCGGAAGGAAGGTGCCTAATGTTTTCTCACTGAAGAAAGGGACTAAGAATTGTCTCACAAAATTTAGTCTCTAATCCTGCATTCATTAAATTTGCAAGAAGTGGCACATATTCATATTTTTACTGAGTTGAGATATATTCTTGTTTTTAAATGATTTCTTTTTTGCTTCCTTTCTGTGTCCCATTATTTAATTAAAACAGATTTTCTATCTCATGTTTCTTTATTTCATTGAAATCCAGTGATAAAGATATAATCCTATCAATTGAACATATTGAATGGGATGTGCTTTTCAACATATTGCTCTCTGATTTTACAACTTCATTCTTTTTTAACTAACACATGTTTTATGGGTCTTTCTCCTGTGACTCATTTTTGGAGGTGATCCGAGAAGGAGTTATTCTCCAGACATGGCACCATTGACCCTCATTTTGAACTACATTTTTTAACTTATTTTTGAAAAGATATTTCATTCACAGAATCCCCACTGAGCTTTTTATTGTGGAAAATTAGGGCCAGTAAATCATCCCCCCTCAGAAAACTATAAATTTTATACAATTGAAACATTCCACGGACTGAGCTTGGCACTTTGATGAAATCACTCCTTCGCTTCTCATAATTTATGAGCTCCCCCCTGCCTTCCCCCCACTTGCTCCTTCATCATCTTGCCCTCCCAGCAAGAGTGGGGGGTGGTACTGTGACTTTAAATTGCTCATCGGGGTTTATTGAGAATAATATGTGAGTAAGTTTATATGAACCTGTAATATTTCAACTTACCAAAATTATAAACGATAAAAATTTTCATTTTCTCTTGGCAGGCAGAAAGAAGGGACATGGGTTGGTCATGGAGGAAGTAGCCCTGGCTGGTGCGCTGGGGATGAACAGCATTCCTAGAAGGAAACAACAGGGGCTAGAACCACAGGTCTTCCAACCTTTTCCTCTAAGGCAGCCTTCAGTTCCTCACCTGTATACTCAGAGCAAGAGCTTTTAAAGGTCCTCCTAAGCCTCCACACACTCTGAAGCTATGAGTGAACATGATTTTTGTTTGTTCCTTCTTAAAGGGTGTCTGTCAAAACCCAATACCAGTGTCCCAAAGATTTAATTTTAGTTGGACGGTTAACTTTCTTTTGTTGTTGATTTGCTTTGCTTGCTCTTCTTACCAGGCTGCCGTGAACAAGCTTCTGATCTGGCTTCTCATCTCCTTGAGGCCTGTGTTTATGGCATGTGCAACCACACATGGAAGTCCTTGCTTTTTAGGAGAGAGGCAACAACGGAGGACCCACAAGGGTAGCAAGGAGCAGCTCATTCCTGATTCTGGTCTGCCAGGCTGGAGCTGGATGCTGAGGTCTGATGGTGGCTGTGCCCCAGGACTGAACCTTGAGCCTGAATGAGAATACCGAGAATCCATAGTTTAAGTGTCTGGAACTGAGCCAGATACACACTGGGTATTTGATATAAATATTTTGGAACTTATAACAAATGGCATCATCCAGCTTATGGAAATGCCATGTTCGTTCTTTCCTAGTCCATGTAACATCTCTAGTCTTTGTATTATTCTCAACTAGAACACTAGACAGATCTTCTAAGAAAAGTAGCTTTTCTGACTTTAGTGGCATTCACCTGTAACCCCAGCAACTCAAAGGGCCGAAGCAGGATGAACATGAGTTCAAGGCCAGTCTGGGTTACATAGCAACACAATAATAAACAAACAAGCAAGCAAGTACATGTTTATTTTTCTGGGTGGGGCACTTCTAGTATTCACAGTATTGGTGACAGTTTTACTCTTGAGAACATGAATTAGAATTAGAAAATACAGGGTGTGGAGCTGAGAGTTTGATCTTGAGTTCCACCCTGAGATGAGATTAACCAGGACCCTAACTTTCAGGCTCTATGACTTTGGGCAGACTGTTTCCTCTTATTAAATCCCATTCTCTACTGTGCTGTGGAGAGCCATAGTGTTCCCATCTTGTCTTGGTTAGAAGTGAGGATTTGAAGTGATTATCCATGGCCAAGTGCTCACCCTAGGGTTGGCCTCAGGTTAGTATTCACTAAATACCAGCTGTGATTAAACTGTAATTATTATGAATAACATTGACCTATAAAACAGCAATCCTGCAGTTTTCAAGTTCTGTGTTAAATCTTGATTCAGTTGTGACAGTGTGACCACTGTCTGTGCCAGATTTGCTGTAGTTTTAATTTAGCATGTTCGTTAATTTTTTCAGGGTCTATTTTGGGATCCTCATGTTAAAAGGGTATGCTGACTCTTAGAAGAATCTCAACATTCAAGAGTGTTGCTTAAATATCTACTTACTTCTAAGTGTGGTGTTTGAGATTCCAGACATAGAGCAAAGAATGTAAGTACAATGCTATGTAAAGCAAGTCCAATATCTATGATTTTCCACAAGATGGAAAATTCCTTCCCTAGAGTTTTCAGTTATGTCTGTCCTCATGTAGCTATAATGAAACACACTATTGGTTTAAGAAGAACATTGCTAGAAACAGTATACAACACAGTCTAAGATTCTTGGAACTCAAGCTTTTCCCTTGTCTTTGATTTGCTTGTAGGATATTTAGACAGAGTATGAGCTAGAATACAGGTCCCATACTCCCTAAATATTAAAAATGTAAATAAGTGATGGAGTTCAGGGGACAGAGTGCTAAGTCAGTGGCCACCCAGCTCTTCCAAATAAAATACGACTCAGTTAATGGCATTTCAGTCCTAAATCACTGCATGGCAGGCGAGTTGTTGCAGACGGGGTTCCACAAAAGCATTCCTTCAGTACCACTGAGAGACTGAATAAGCAAACACTGATGTGTGACAACACTCAGCAAATCAAAGGGACTGCTCTAGGTACACGTGGTATCGCCGGTGGCTCCAGACCCAATAGCCTTTTCCTTACCAGGACAGATGCCCTGGATGGCTAACAAGGCTCTTTCCATGCCAGAGAGCTTTTATTGGCGTTATCTCTCATCGTCAGATCAGCATTCAGGGAACAAATGAACTCCGCTGCACAATTCAGGCTGAAAGAACACAATTTACACTGCTCACTGGCTTCTTGTAAACTTTATGGACCCCGCTGGAGAGTCATGACTGCTTAGTCTCATCTGCCATGACGTGTCCTCAGCCCAGCTTAGACAATGGTGGTGGAGCCTCTCGTGAACAGGAAGTGAGACAGCTACACATGGCTTTGTCTCCTAGTCAAACAGTCTTCCCTATCTTTTTAACATCTTCCACTTGGGCACTGAGTATTATTATTTGGTTTCATTTTTCCTTAAGCTGTGGCCTGTATTCTCCACTTTGTTTTCAATTTGTCATGGCTCTAGAATGGAATTAAATCGCTTATGTATGCTCCTGTCTCCCATTAGCTTTGATCTGGGCATTTCTTAATTCTGTCATGGCATCCACACTTCCCTTTGAGTCCTGGCCTGTTGTGTTCTACTGAGAAGTCATTATGCATAGTGCAAGTTTACTTGTTACCTTCGTATTTTTATTTTCTTCTTTGCAATAAGAGACTTATTATTTAATGTTTATTTATTATTGATATAGTAATACAAGCAAATGACATTTGTTGAAAACCTACTCTATGTCAGTCACATACATTTATATTTCTTTTAAACATCATGAAGTACTCTTTCTGAAATAAGTATGGTTGGTACTTCCATTCTAGATATGGAAACAGAATTACGCAGGGAGAAACAGTTATTGAATTCATTGGATGAGCAGGGGATGGCACCGTGACAGCCTCCCTTCATGGCACTGTCCCTTCTCTCCAGAACATTAGCTTACAGTTAGTTGAATGTGAGTTCTAAGAAATATGAGCACATCACACAGGTGGAGGACAGAGGAGAGAGGCTGGACGCAAGAGACGGACAGTGATGGCTTCTCAGGATTTGAGCTGAGGAAATACTCTGCTATTGACTCTTGCTGAACTGAATTAGCTCTTCAGGTGCTGTGGTAATGAATAATGGTAGTTATTCTAGTTACCCCATCTGGAAATTTGTTTATTCTCTTTTTAATTACAAAGCTACTTTTAATACTTTGGGGTGTCCCTCACAGGAATAAAAAACACTGGGAAGGGGTACCCCCTTATCCCCAGGAGTGGCCCCGGGGGAGAGAGGCTCCCTGAGGGGAAAGAAGCACTAAAGGAACCTGCTGCAGACTTGGAGCGAAGGGAATGCTGTTGGTGCTGGGACTTGTGAGCTCTACAGGAAGAAACTCGAGCATTGTGGGACTGGCTCCAGGCACAAGGGATAGGGCAAGAGGGTTGGACACGAAGCCACAAAGCTATTTGGGTTCCTCCTTCTCGTTTGCCTTTCTCTGCTTCTGCTGCATGATCTCCAAGTCCCTCTGCTTGCAGGTGGCAGCAGAAAGCCCATCATCTCAGCGCTATATTGTTAAGTTACATCTTTAAAAGAGTCTCTTAAGCTAGAAAAAATAGATTTATTTATTTTATATGTATGGATATTTTGCCAGACTGTATGTATGTGTCGTGTAGGTGTGCTTGATATCTGTAGAGGTCCAGCGACTGGAGTTAAGGATGGTTGTGAGTCACCAAGTGGGTGCTGGGAATTGAATCAGTATCCCCAAGCAAGAGAAACAAGTGTTTTCCATCACTGGGCTATCTCTTCAGGCCCACAAAGTTGCAAATTTTTCAATAAATTGAAGATGTAGATGCTGATTGCCAGAGAATTTGGCTTAAGTCCACCTCCCAGGCATCTTTGTGAATTCTGAAAAAGCTGGCTTCCCCAATCTTTAATTTCAGGGCGAGTCTGTGGAGAGACTGGAAGCACTGTACTGCACTCCCAACTCCATCATTTCCAAGCTGCAATTCTGTTTTTTTTTAACCTGGGGGAGCATATTGATATTTATTGAAACATTAATGAAGTAGACAAAGTATAAAATATTTACATTTATCAACACAAAGTATGACGTTTTCTAAATTATAGACTCAGGCTGTGGGTAGACAGATCCTTTCTTCTTCCCTCCCTCCCTCCCTCCCTCCCTCCCTCCCTCCCTCCCTCCCTCCCTCCCTTCCTCTCTCCCTCCCTCCCTCCCTTCCTTCCTTCCTTCCTTCCTTTCTCTTCAGGGAAAAGGTTTTGTTAAAAAGGGAACAGACAACAGTAGCAGATACACAGCAAGGCATCAGCAGGCTGTAGTAACATGACTTGACAGCCCGGACTCCTTTTCCAGGGTTATGTTTTATAATTTTAATACACAATAATGGGCTCCATAATGATAGTTTCAAGTATGTATATAATGTATATAATGTGTTTTTAGCATCTTCACCCCATTACCTTCTTTTATTCACCTCTCATTCCTGATGATCCAGTTCTCAGTCTCCTTTCTATTTTCGTGTGTGTGTGATTCTCCATTGTCTATTATTAGAATTTCTTATAAGATACTGAGGAGTTATTTACAAGAGCAGAGGTTCCCTGCCACTGGCTACCTATCCTCCTTCAGTGATCATTAACTGTCTATACCTACTCAGAGAGGAGGAGAGGCTCATGATTGCCTCCCGCCAACTACCATTATCTTCCTATAAGTCCTCACGAGGAGGGACAAAACCCCATGCCTTTCCCTCAGTCCTATGTCTTGGGCAAGTAAACACAACTGTTGTGTGATCCACTCCTTCCTCTGCTTTTTATATTCTTTTGGATCCCTCTCTGACATTCCCTGAGCTTTGAAGTGGGTCATGATGTCTTATTATTCAGTACCTTGTCTTAGCACTTTAGCCAGTTAAGGTATTTCCATAGCAAGCTTTTTTTCTTTGCGGGGAGCTGGAAATGGAGGATATAGTCCAAGAAGGTCTGTGCTATTTTATCTAGTTAGGAGGCAGCAGGGTTTGGCCACATGTGAAAGGCCGGCATCTAAAACCTTACCCTTGTCCTAAAGTGAAGGAGGTCCATGTAGTCATACATTGTTTATGATCTAATAAAGCCACTTGGACTCACAGAACTCCATCTGCCTTGGTCCCCTGAGTCCTGGGATTAAAGGTGTGTGCCACCACTGCCCAGCTTCTATAGCTAACTAGTATGGCTGGCTTTGCATTCTAATCTCCAGACAAGCTTTATTAAATCATAACATATCACCACAGGTCCAGGTTCAGAGAACATTGTTTCTGAGAAAAAAATTATGAGGCAGTCCTGCTCACCACAGTAGGGACTTATATTAAACAGAGGAGCAGGCAAGTTTCCAAGCAACAGGGATTTGGGTGCAATAGTAGTTTGGCTGTATGTGGAGTGGTACTTGGGTGTGTCATGGAGAAGTGGGCAGAGTACATAGTCGGGAGTGGTGCAGATTAGAAAGAAAAGTAGAAAAAGCCAATGACACATGTGAACCCAGTCATAACAAGACAGGGCATTAAGTCAACTGAGGGACAGTATACTTTTGCCTAGCAGAGCAAAGCAGAAGAGGACAGAATCAGTGGGTCGAGTTAGCACGGAGTGTGACTTCATGCAAAAAGGCTATGTAGATGGAGTTAGAGAACTAGCTAAAGTGTCATGCTGAAATCATCAGAGACTTCTAGCTAGAGAAACTCGGAGTTGGCACTGTATCTGATGGCACAACTGAGTTCTGCTGTTAATCTCCTGTCACTTCTAACTACCAGTACTGCCATCACCAGGGCAACTGCTCCTACCTCAGCTGAGCCGTGCTCACTTTAAGTCCATGTTTACTCACAAAGCTATTGTAATTTTGTGCCTTAGAAAATATTTTCTTTCAATAGTAATTTTCACTCATGTGTCTCTTCATAGAATGATTGGTTTGCACTCTCTAAGTCCTTCTAAAAATATATCTCAAGACTGAGAAATTCAGCTTCCTTTCCATGTCTCCGATATGGACTAATGAGGACAGAAAGGGGCAGAGTGATGAGTGAAATAGTTATTAATGAGGAAATGTGCCAGGGCCTAGAGGGATACCAAGGTAGGTCAAATGCATGGCATACACACATGAGACATTGAGTTCAGTTCAGCCGCCAAAGCTGGGCATGATAGTGATATGCTTTTGTAACCCAGACGCTGGAGAAATGGACACAGGCAGACCTGCGGGGCTTGCTGACCAAATAATACAGCCTAATTGGCAAGTCCCAGGCCAATGAGAGGCCCTGTCTCGAAAAAGAAGGTGGGGGCTGGTGCGGTTGCTCAGTGGGAAGAGCATGCATTGCTCTTGCAGAGGACCCAAGCTCAGTTTCTTACACCCATATTGGGGAGCTCTCATCTCCAGAAGATTCAGCACCCTCTTCTGACCTTCTGTACTCAAGTGTGTAGACTCCTACATAGACACACACACATAAATTAAAACATAAAATAAAGTTATATATAATATAAATAAAAGAAATCTTAAAAATGGTTGGGACAGCATCTGAGAATTCATACCTGAGGTTGACTGTTGACCTCCACATATATACATACCCCCCCGTACTTTTGTCCACATACACATATGAGCACACATACAAATTTGTACACAGCACAAAAATAGTCAGAATGGAATTATCTTAGAAAATATTTGCTTTGAAATCTATCATCCATCCTTCCACAGTTCTCTGTGGCCATTTAGCTTGCTTGGTTGTGATCCTGCTCTTCTGCTTATTCAGTTTATCCCATGTTTCTAGAGACCACAGTCATGATACAGTGTGTATACATACAGTGGGGCAGGATGGAAGCTCCTTGAATAGAACCATAGAAACAAGTGCCCATGTTTGTGTGTAGGTGCATACAGAGCTGTGCTAGGCTCACAGCTTTGCAGAGTTCATGCCAAAGGGAAATGAAGGGTTTTACTGTGATTGCACTGATATTGGGTTTATTATTGTCATCACAATTTAGTATTTATTGCCTGCCTATAGTCTCCTGGAGCTAGATGTCAACTCTGTTTAGCAGGTTATGCTTGAAATTAGATAGAAAAGCCACAAAGTGGGGGGGAAAAGATAAGAAGCATTCCCAAGCAGAACTAGTGAATAATGCATTCCCAGACCAGGTAGGTGAGGATAAAGTAAGTTTGACCCAGGCACTTAGGAATGAAGACTGTGTGAGGAGATGTAGATGTCTAGCTTAGGGGTGGCTTGCAGCCATTTCCAAGCATCAAAGGAGGGATTGAATAGGTTGTATGGTCTAGCCCTTTAATCTTCCTCTGCCACAGCTCAGACCCTATGGAATCTTGACAGGGAGACTCAACGTCCTGGGTAATAACACGGGTGTCCTTTCCATAGGCGGATTTTCAGGTGGGAGCTTATTCTGCTGCAGGCACAACCAATGACCCCAGGCTGCAAAGGGGTTGGAACCCTGAAAAAATTTGTTAAAGGTCATTTAAAATTAAAGACATAATTTCTTAGGCTATTTCCTCCTAAAATGAGCCTTGGCCCACCCTTTCTTCTCCTTTACAAAGCACAGCCCTCTACTGTTCTATTGTGCCTCTTAACGACAAAGGTAGGCAGCATGTTATTTATGGAAACTGCATGATGTTGATGCTGCTAATTACATGGCTACTCACTTTCCCAGGGCCAGAACACCTTTTGCTGGTTTCCTATTGCTCTGTCCTCCTAGTGTTTGAGTGGCAGGTCAGAAATAAGAAACTACAGGTTGCCAAAGTTGTTCTGTGTTCATCTTAGAGTCTATACTATGTGTTAAGGATATATCATCTCGAGGTAGGATGGAGTACGGCTTTTTTTTATTGCCTGTCTATTATATAACCATGGATTCAGTGGGGGAGATTTCAAATGGAGTTCTGTGGCTCCAGAGCTCAGTTATTTATTCAACGACGTTTGTCTTTGCATCCCAGTAGAGAGCTGGAATAAACCGCCAGTTCAGCAGCCCTCTGCCAGTGTCCACAAGGAACAATGGGGATGAATCTTTCTCTTCAGAGCTGCGAGAAAGACCCACGTCCAGATATTCAGCGCAGCAATGTTCTAGTGGGGTGAAATTTCTCCTCTTATTTCCTCGCCTTGTGATTCTCTGCGTAAGGAGCATGATATCCAGTTTCTTTTCTTTTTTAAAAACATTATTATTTTTAACTTTTATTTATTTCACGATTTTATGCATGCATACAATGTGTTTTGGTCATATCCATCTCTTACTACCCATCAAATACCCTTTGGGTACCCCAACACGTACTCCTTCCACTAACATGTCCTTTCTTTTGTTGTTGTTAATTTTATTTTTACATCCAAAAGTTTTCCCTCCCTCCATTCTTCCTTCACATTCCTTTTCTACCCCTTCCCTTCTGCCTCTACCCCAAACCCATCTACTTACTCCTCCTCCACTGTTTCCCTTCAGATACTGGCAAGTCTCCCATGGATATCAGCCAACCACAGCCTATCAATTTGCAGTGAGACTAGGCGCCTCCTCTTCTATTAAGGCTAGATGAGAAAATTTGGAAGGAGAAATGGGTCCCAAAACCTGGCAACACAGTCAGAGATAGGAGTCTCACATGAAGACCAAGCTACACAACTGTCACAGATGCAGAGGGCCTAGGTGAGTCCCACTCAGGCTCTCCTGTCGGTTCAGTCTCTGTGAGCCCCTATGGGCCCAGGTTAGCTGGTTCTGTGAATTTCCTTGTGGTGGCCTTGATACCACTGGGTCCTACAATCCTTCCTCCCCTTCTTCCACAAGATTCCCCGAGATCTGCCTAATGCTTGCCTGTGGTGTCCTTTCTTATTTTATTTGAAACCCACTGTGTCCAGTTCAATTAGTGCTGTCTTCAGGGATGTTGCCTGATGTGTTTGGCTAGATTTTGTTCACATAAGCTTAGCTGTAGTTAGTTCATGAGTACAACATCGATGTCATGTCCAGAAGACAATGTCCCCATCCTCATCCTCAATCTCTTAGGTTGTTTTCTGTCCACTCTTCTGCAATGTTTAATGTCCCCCCTCTTCTCTCTCTCTCTCTCTCTCTCTCTCTCTCTCTCTCTCTCTCTCTGTGTGTGTGTGTGTGTGTGTGTGTGTGTGTGTATGTGTGTGTTGATATAAGCATCTCATTGCCAATAGAAGTTTCTCTGGCCAACTTGGAGAGCAGCATTATTTTAAACAAAAGTATTTAGAAGGTAGTTTGACAACATGTTCATTTAGCAAAACAAAAACAATAACAACAACAACCAAAAAAAAAAAAACAAAACCAAACAAACCAGAGCCCATAACCTTCCGAGCCATAAACTTTGAACTGCATTTGCAATAACATCCATGAATTCCTTCTTGTGTAGAAGGCTTCAAATCCAATCAGATTTGGCTGGTTACCTTCATATCTTCATGCCACCATTGACCAGTAGACACAACTTGTCTAGCAAGTCAACATTGTAGCATTCATTGTTTACCACTGGTTAAGGCCATTGATGACATTTTTCCTCAGTGGCCTGCATAAGGCTTCATGGCACTGGGAAAGCTGGCCACCAGAGAGCAACTTTTCTGGTCTGTTCCAACTTTATTTCTCTATGTCCTGCAACTGAAGTGTGTTGTGTCTTCAGCAATATTGTCTTACCATACAGTTATGGTAGGCAACCAAAATCAATGACAACATCCTGCATTGTTTTGGGAGGGGTGGTTTCTAGGCCCTCCCAACCAACAATGAGTTTGTAATGAGTTACTCACATCCTGGCACTGAGATGTTCATTTAAATAAACCAATGTCTTTTTGGGGAAGCATTATCCACTCACTCAGGGTACCTGTATTCCAAGCCCCCCCCACCTTTGTCTTCTTGAAATTCTGTGTTTTAGTTAGCTTGCAAAGTAGTTAGTTTCCATAAAGTTTTAAATACATCCTTAGTTTTGGTTAACCCCCTCCCACCTAGTCTTCTCCCTTGATGATGCATAGTTTCTAATATGACTAAATTTTAAGTGAAGTGACATTTTTGGCATGCTATAAGTAGTTAACAAATGGTGGTTCTTAGCTTCTTTCCTGTCTACTGAACTTCTTTCAAACTCCTAATACTGTAAGGCATAAAAGATATGTACTCTGGCCTCATGATGGTGGCACATGCCTTAAATCCCAGTACTATGTGAGTTCGAGGCCAACCTGGTCTACAGAGTGAGTTCTAGGACAGACTCCAAAGCTACATAGAGAAACCCTGTATCAAAAAATCAAAACAAACAAACAAACAAACAAACAAACAAAAGATGTGTACTATGGCCTAAGGAAACCTGGGGAGCTGAGTTTGATCACCAGAACCCATATAAAAAAACTACATATAGTAGATAATTCTAGCACTAGAGACATGGAGACAGGTGGTTCCCAGAGGTATACAGCAAGCTATCTTAGTCTACTGATCTCCAGGTTAGTGACAGAGCCTGTCTCAGAGAACAAGGTGGTAGGTTAAACCCTATTTCCAATATTGACTAGTTTTCCCTTGCATCAATTATGTTAGAGTGTCTTTGTGTGATCTTGACCTCCAATGAAACTTTCCTTGTGATCTCCTGACTGTGCATAGGACCCAACATGTGTCTCCCACCACAGAAAGAATAGAAATACTTAGCTGCAGCTATGCCATCTGATTGAAAACACAAAACAAATAAGGCAATAAAACCTTTTAACACATATGCCACCAGAATGCACTGAGTCTAAAAAATGTCACTGCAGATGAAACTAGGAAATGTGGATTGTAGTAAAAACATTACTCCTTATGACCCGTGTGTTCACAGTCATGTCACTTAGGGTCTCTGCAGCTTAGTTTCTTTTCCTCTTGTGTATTCCAAACACAGGATGTCATGCACAAACCCACTTTTCCCACTTGGGAAATTCCTTTAAGTCTTCTGTTTAGGTTGACTTTCTGGAGAAGTACTTCATCCTCAGAGGGTTGGACTATTGAGTTATCTTCCTATTCTGCTGTCAGTAGATTTACCATAAACGATTCCTGAGAGTCTCTCTCTTGAAGAGATTCAGGCCCATGTTAAGTTCATCCCAATAAAAATAGAAGCCAGAGACACAGCAGCTGTAGTGCCTCTTAAATCTCTTCAAATAACATCGAGCGACTAAGTGCCGGCTACTGTACAGATAGTGCCCACAAAACCAGCAGTGGGCCCTCTTGGAACATGATAACACTCTAAGTGGTTGTCAGGCCTTAGTCATTTCCAGTACTTCGGGTGATGTCGTCTTATCTCCTGAGAATTCTAAAAAGCTCCCGTGGAAAACAAAACATATACTCTTTCACAAGGACAACGAAATCCACTAAACAAAATCAACAAATAGGGCCCAGTGAGCGCTTGTCATCTGAATGAGATAGAGGACTCTTTTCCCTCATGTCTCTACCTGCCAGGTATGGGGTAAAGTGCCCATAAAGTGGCAGTTTAGAAAGTGAACCCCTTAATTTATTTTTGTCACCCACATATTTTTGATTCTTTAAGGACAGTTTGGAAACCAACTTTCCTCTCCCTCTAGAGTAAGCATTTGGTTGTGAGGGAGTTACCAATGAAAAAAAATACAGAAAGTACTTTGTTTATGAGACAAATATCCGTGAAAGACCTCTTTATCATACCACAACAGTTATTTGCTGTGGTAACATGTTTTCCTCTTTTCTTAAAGCTAGGTTGCTCACATTGATTCATCGTTAGCAGTGTGACAACTCTTTAAGCTGACAAGCGTCTTTTATAAACACTTCCTTAGGTAAGTAGGGTTTTATACCCTTTCCCAAAGGGCCAAGTTGGCAGACACAGCTTTTTGCTTTATTTCGACAGAGCTCTAGATCTAAATCCCCAGGTCAAAATATAAGCCAGTCACTTTCCAGATTTAGCTTGCTACTCTCTCTGAAGGCTGGTCCCTAAGAGTCTTTTCTGTAGAGACCTTCAGCATGGTCATTAGTCACTAGAGAAGCCTGTGACTATGGAACATTGCATATTGGAAACTTCTCAAACAGAACTTGTCTCTTGCCACAGGAGCAGGTTGGCTTTCCTCTAAAAGCACATACATGGCCGAGTATTTGGTGTGATTAAGTAAGCATATCTTCTGAGAAAGGTTCTGACACTGTAGTGTGTGATTTTATAATATTACTGTCATTGGACAGAGAAAATAGAAAAAGATGGAAAATAAAATGGCCTGCAAGGAAACCATGTTGAAATAAGCAAAATGATGCATGAAGAGGAAGGTGAAACACTTAGGGGCTGGAGTGAGCCAGCCTATAAGATGTCCTGAATTTACCAGTGAGGATTCAGTATTCCTGGGGTCCTGTGCTAACTTTGTAAAGATTCACATGACCTTTGGCTGAGTATATAGTGAGAATACCTTCCTAGAAAAACAAGCTGGAAATATTTACCAAGGGGATAAAGAACATCTGCATACTTAGAAACAATAATCGTAATTGTAGAGCTTTAGCCATAACATGATGAATGAATTTTAGCTCACAAATGTTCACTAGGACATTACTTAGAGTGGGAAAAGTATTAAAACAAACAAAATATTTATTATAGGGAAAGGATACTATGGAAATAAACTTATGCAATAAAAGTGACCAAAACAGTTCATGAAACATGTTAACACTGTGATCTCAAGTATATAAAACACGTGTGCACAGCTAGAGGAGTTTTGATAATGATTATTCATGGATGCTGGGCTGAAAAGAGGGGGCACGGAGCTATCAAGTCAGCTTAGGACTCCGCATGCATTTTTTTGTCCTTAAGGAGAAGTGAAGAGTGGGTTGGCTTCAGCATGGGAAGTAACTGAACGCGAACCTTAGCCTGTTGTCAGGCCAATAGACAAGGTCTCTTTCCTTGTGTAAACAGAAGATTCACTGCATCTAAAGCAATCAGCATTCCTCTGTTTTATTTTTGAGAAAAATGATCTCTCCTATGCCAGCTGGCTTTGGGTTTGTGATCTGTCTGTCTTAGTCTCCAGAATGCTAGGATTTTAAGAATTCGTCACTATATTCTCACTGACCATATTCATAATTAGCACTATGCTCCTTAGGCTTTTCAGGCCAACTAGTTTCTGGGCCCACTCTTCTTAAATCATGAATCTATTTCTCTTCCATAAAACATTCCCATCCCTTAAACAGTTTCTTTGAAAATGTTAACGGGATACTAAACTAGAATATTTAATCTTTGCAACAAAAGTCTATCATCATAAGTATATAATCTATGAATCTTATACATAGTCAAAATAACCCCAGCAAGATTCTTTGGTAGGCTCTAAGGCTGGTAACCTCGATTACAAATCCTTAGGCTATAGTTTTATTATATCTTGTTAGGTCATGGTCGGTGGATATCCCTGCAAGGCCTGCTTTTTTTCTTTTTTCTGTTTGTCAATAGAGGAGGAATTGATCTGGGGGAGATGGAGAAGAAGGGAGGTGGGAGGAGGAAATGGAAGGAGTGGAGGGGGGAGCTTCAGGATGTAGTGTATGAGAGAAGAATAAAAGTTAAAAACAAAGCAAAACAACAGCAAAAAACAAATCCTGCGGCTATACTTAGCCTTTCTTTTGCTGGTGTTTTTTATCATGGGGGATTATAATACTTTACCTTGGCAACTTGCTTTGAGAATACTGGTGAGCTAATGTTCTCTAACTGCACAAAATAGAGCTTGGAGCAGAGCAAGCAGTCAACAGAAGTTGGTATAAAAGCTTGGGTTCTTTTTTCCTTTATTTGTTGTTTTGTTTTGTTTTTTTGAGACACATTTCTCTGTGTAATAGTCCTGGCCGTCCTGGAACTCACTCTGTAGACCAGGCTGGCCTCAAACTCAGAAATCCACCTCTCTGCCTCCTAAGTGCTGGGATTAAAGGTGTGTGCCACCACCACCTGGTGTAGGCTTGAGTTCTTAAAGCACATTGTAGAGTCAGATTGTTCCAGTAAGGGATTGAAGCTCCCTCTGTGGAGCCTGTGCCATGTTTGAAGGAGGAAGAGCCCATACTTTGGAGACTCGTGTCTTACAGTTAATTGGGTTTGTTCAAAACTCTAGTCAAGGGATACAAGGGCACAAAACAAGTTACCAGATGCCAGTGAGATAGAGTGCTGTGTGAACAAGAGACAGACTTTAACACAGTCAGCAGACAGACAAAGGAAGTGATGGGTCCACCTAAGAAATTGCATTCTGGAGCCTTGATAGCCCAGTACACCCCTCCCTCACCCCAATGTTGCTGTTCACACAAACAACAGGAGAAGTCCCTGCTGTCAGAATAGCCTTGCTTTCTGATGGAATTCCTGCCTCTGTTACACGAATGTTCTATACAGTACAAACAGACTGGTACCCTTGAGCAGACTTAACTAAGAACCAGATTTTATGATATGCAATGTGCAGTTTGCTTTGTCTGGTATAGGTATTGTGGATAAACTATTTTCACTTTTCATGGAGTTTCTTCTGTAGTGTACCTGCCTATTTTAGATATTCACACTATCTGGCCGTTAGGCATTGGAGTTTTCCACCACTGAACCTGTGACCCTGTTTATGTAAGTCCATGTTCTTCTGTGAGAAACCGTGTTTGTATTTTCTTCCTGGTCCTTGGCCTGTAGGATGTGGTGACCCCATCCCAGCTCATTCTTTGAACCTGTAGGGTCTCCCATTAACTTTCGTGTTTCAACAGACCACGTCCTTCCTCCGTACGTCAGCTGGGCTTTTTGTGTGTCTCACCCTCGTTATCTCTCCCTTCTCAAGATTTCAAAGAGAAGTTCAGGCGTCATTTAACCCCAGAGCCCTGTGGTGGTTATCAGGTTAAGTAGAGCACTCTGGAGATAGTAAGACTGACTCAAGCAGTTGAGCTTTCTTCTTGGAAAGCCCATGAAGAAAGGTTGTTTTATTCTCCTCCTTGGCATGTGCGTGTGTGTGTGTGTGTGTGTGTGTGTGTCCATACGAGTTCGTGAGTGTATGCGTGTGTGTCTGTCTGTTTTCATTCTTCAGATACTACATCGCCTATATTAAATTTAACTTTGTTAAATTTCTTCAGCACATATGATACTGTAAATGTATAGTAGAAGGCTAGTATTGCAAGGAGGGCACTGACTGTTCTCTGCAGGGTTCTGTGGACTCACTGAACGTGGTGCTGCTCACCATCAAAGAACAAATATATCTATATTTGTATCTCTGTCTGTCTGGGTTTCTATATTAGTGGCCATTCTGAAGAGAGCCTCCAGAGTAAAAACAGTCATGTAAGTAAAGGCTAAGAAACCTGGGAGAAGTGAGCTGGGAAAAGATAAGATTGGGGGTGGTTTGAGAGAAAGTGGGGGGCACTAGTATCATCATAGCCATCAAATGTTCATGGCAAAGAGAATGAGTGAGTAGACAGAAGACTCTGCAGGGCTGAAGTTGACTCAGTGTGTTAGGAATACAAGGGGGGCTTTAAAAAAATCTACTTTTGTCACTGACTTCTTTTTTTTACTTTTAAAAAATTTAAATTAGAAACAATCTTATTTTATATATCAATTCCAGTTCCCTCTCCTTCCCATCCTCCCATGCCCCTTGCTGATCCCCATCCCATCCTTCTTCTGCTCCATAGAAAGGATGAGGATGTCCATGGGGGATCAACAAAGTCTGTCACATCATTTGGGGCTGGGCCTAGGCCCTCTCCCATGTATCTAGGCTGAGAGAGTATCCCTCTATGGGGGAATTGGCTCCCAATGTCCATTTGTACACTAGGGATAAATACTGTTTCACTACCAGAGGCTTCATAGACTGCCCAGGCCTCCTAACTGACATTCACACTCAGGGGGCCTGGTTCTGTCCTATGCTGGTTTCCAAACTGTCTGTCTGGGGTCCATGAGCTTCCCCTTATTTAGGTCAGCAGTTTCTGTGGGTTTCACCAGTCTGGTCTTGACCCCTTTGCTCATCCCTCCTCCCTGTCTACAACTGGATTCCAGGAATTCAGCTCAGTGCTTAGCTGTGGGTCTCTGCTTCTGCTTCCATCAGCTACTGGATGAAGGCTCTAGGATGGCATATAAGGTAGTCATCAATCTCATTATAGGGGAAGATTATTTAAGTTTAGATTCTTAATTATCTTATTCTTAATTGGGGTCATTCTTCTATATCTCTGGACATTTCCCTAGTGCCAGATTTCTCTTTAAATCTATAATGGCTCTCTCTATTGAGGAATCCCTTTTTGCTCTACTCTATCTTCCCCTGACACTTTCTCCTAACTCTCTCTTTCCTCTCCCTGTGCTCCCAATTTTCTCAGCAGATCTTGTCCTTTACCCCTTTGCCAGGGGACCATGTATGTCTCTCTTAGGGTCCTACTTGTTTCCTAGCTTCTTTGGAGGTGTGGATTGTAGGCTGGTAATTCTTTGCTCTATGTCTAATATCTATATATGAATGAGTACATACCATGTTTGTCCTTTTGTGACTGGGTTACCTCACTCAGGATGGTTTCTTCTAGTTCCATCCATTTGCCTGAAAATTTCAAGATTCCATTGTTTTTTTCCCTCTGAGTACTACATCATTGTGTAATGTACCACATTTTCCCTATCCATTCTTCAGTTGAGGGCCATTTAGGTTGCTTCCAGGTTCTGGCTATTACAAATAATGCTGCAATGAACATGGTTGAACAGATGTCCTTGTTGTATGAATATACATCCTTTGGGTGTATTCCCAAGAGTAGAATTGCTGGATCTTGAGGTAGGCTGATGCCCATTTTCCTGAGGAATCTCCATACTGATTTCCAAAGTGGCTGTACTAGTTTGCACTCCTACCATCAGTGGAGGAGTGTTCCCCTTTCTCCACATCCTCTCAAGCATAGACTGTCATTGATGTTGTTGATTTTATCCATTCTGAAGGGTGCAAGATGGTATTTCAGAGTTGTTTTGATTTACATTTCCCTGATGGTAAGGATTGAGTGTCTTAAGTGTCTTTCAGCCATTTTATATTCCTCTATTGAGAATTCTCTGTTTAGTTCTTTACCCCACTTTTTAATTGGATTGTTTGGTGTTTTGACTTCTTTTTTCTCCTTTTGTCCTCCTTCTATTTAAGGGGGAGTAGTTCAAAGCTGAAATTTTCTGTCCATGGAGGATATTCTGGACTGCTAGACAACCAAGAATAAAATGGATGACCACTTGGTGGGGGTGTTGTAGAAGGGATTGGTTCGCTGATGGGCTAATTACACCAGATGCTCATGTAGATTTCCCTCTCATCTGAGATTGAGTGCTTGACTATGCTCTACAGGAGATTTTTGAACATGTGAAAACTCAAGTTTCGATGTTGTGTGTGGTTTTAGATACCCCAGGCATGAATTTTATTCTGTTTTTTTTCTAGTTGTGGTAATGAAATGCTACTATGCAAATAAATCTTCTCCTTAAGTATTATAAACACAGGTAAATTCTATCTCTTTACTAGATCACAATGCCTTTGTATATTATTGAATACATTTTACTGGTTGTTGTATAAATTAATCACACAGAGGTTATTTACCCTAAATACTGGCTAATCCCCAATAATATTTACTTATTTGCTTCAGAGGGGAAGCTATAAATACCCTCTTCCCATTATCACTTAAAAAATCAAGAATATGCTAAATCTGGAAAATTCAGTTAAGAGGATCTGTAATTAAATAATTTAGCCTCATTTCTTTCATATGGGATGAAATTGAAGTTTATTAATTTTTCTCCCCAAAGCCTTTTCTAACATTCTCCATCTGAGTTCTGTTAATTTTCTCCCCAGTCCCTGGACCACTTAAAGTGTTTTGACTAGAGCATGGTTATATGAACACATCTCTTTCCCCCACTGCATGGCAAAGGGGAATCTGTCCTGCACATGTCTTCAATGTCTATAACACCTATTGTCCTTCTCGGCATGGGGCAATGTTAAATAGATGTTTGTGGCTTGCAATGACTTTTTATTGTAAACTCATTTGCTTATGTACCATGTACCCCAGTGTGACTATCAAATGTGAGGATCAAATGTCCCTTGTGAGAGTAGGATGACCTTTCTTTTAGCTGTTATAGATCACTGTCATTAAATGAAAAGATATCAATGATGATAACTCTGAATATACAGGGACCGTGATGGGAAGAAGAGGTGTGTAACATGCCCCCCCATCCCTGTCTTTATGTTGTAGCTTGCAACAACTGTTTCCAGGGCTCATGTAGAGCAGTAAATTATAGAAACAGACAATAAATTTGGTTCTGGTTTTAGTTTTACCACGTGCTAGCAATGTTGTGTGCTAGTCCAAGCATCAAACGTTCTGGTCTCACTTTCTTCATCCATGAAGATAATTATAGTAGCTGCTTAATCTAATAATCTTTGACTTTACTAAGTTGAGTGGTTACCACCTTCTATGTCATTGTCTTTTTCCTTTCTACTTCTTACAGCGTGTACAGATTCAGACAGGTAACTTTATCTTTTTGTGACTCTGATTCCTAATTTAGAAAATGGGAGACACCCATTTTATAAGGCTTTAATTAGTGTTAAATATGTTAGTAAATACTGCAGTTTTGGATCAGGGTCTCACGTGGAATAAGCGTTGGTAACAATACTAACTCATCCACTTTGCTACGTTGCTGAAAATACAGCAGTCCATCTGCAATTAAAATTTCAAACAGTTCTTGACATGGTCCCTGGTACAGACGATGCATATAACATAGGATTCCCATCTAATTTTGTCTTTAATACTGATTTCAAATAGCACAGGAAAAATTGTATTAAGTCATAGAATACCTCTAACCACCCACTTAGTCCACAATGTGACATCTTTATCTCTTACCTTGTGTTTGTTTATGCATGACTAATCTATGGTTTCTGCATTGTCGTTTTGCGTTCTGAGATCATGGAGAAACTCTCCATCCTTATGCCCATAAGGCTTACAAGTAAATGGACAAGGGCAATTGCACACGGAGAAGCTGTCTTTCAGATATCCAGATCTGACAGTTCAATGAAAGGCAGTTAAGAGTGGCCATCTTCCAGAACCTCTACCTTGCTTACAGTGTATGGTACCCTATGGCACTGATATAACTGTGAAGTCCATCAGCTCGATTCTGTGCTTCAATTTAAGAAAATAAATATATTGTGAACTTTATCTTTGATAAACACTGGTTTTAGTTTTGTGTGTGTGATATGTCCCGCTAGAGGTGGGTGAGAGCAAAATGGCAAGAGAAAAGCAATGGGTCTTTAGTCTCAAAGAATTTGCACTCTAGTTGGATGTTATGGTTTACTTATTTTGAGAACAAAATACTTGGAAAAATAATTATTGATTGCAAGCAAAATATTATTTACATGGGATATCCATTTCTCTACCAGCAATATTATTTCATTTAAAAACATTTTAGTTTTATTTGTTTATATGTGTGTGTATCTATGTTTGAATATGTGCACATGTGTATGGGTGCCCACAGAGAACATGAGATTCCCTGGAGCTGGACCTGGAGTTCAGGGTGTTGTCAGTCATCAAATGTGGGTGCTGGGAACTGAACATCAGGTCCTTAGGAAGAACTATTGTTCTTAACTGCTTAACTATCTAGATCCTTATTTAATTTTTTTAATTTAAAAAGTCAATCAAATTTAGAGAGCTGAAGTGACATGTCAGCATCTTGTTGACCCAGAAGAAGAAGTCAGAGAGATCTTCTGACTATGACTCTGGGGTACATGCACCAATGTCTTTTAAAGGGATAATTGGAGACTATGTTCTGCCAAAGGTATATTAGGTGAAACGTAGAGTTCTTTTGCATGTTTCTCTGATTTTATTATTAGTCTGAAAAATATTTCTACTTCTCCAAAGTTATCCACAGTTTTCCAGCTTTGAATTCTTCACAGTCATGATTGAAAGCTTCAAACATATGATTATGAGATGGTGGTTCTTAACATTAACCACAACCTCCCAGCTAGCCACAGAGCAGCCGACTCTCAAGATTCTTCTAGAAAGAAAGAAAGGAAGAAAAAAGAAAGAAAGAAAGAGGGGTCTCCCCCACCCCACATTCAACCAACTCCATGAAAACATTAGCAATGACAAATAATCCAAATGAAAGAAATAGAAAGCTTTTTCTCCTCTGTAGGAAGAAGCCAGCACCACAGCGCTCTCTGTGAACAAGTTTGAAATATAGTAGCTGGATGATATTGGTCATTATTTATTAGATTTCAGGAGAAATTTTTAAGTACTGAACATACTTAGAGGGAGTGCTATTTCTTGCAGTGAAGTCTATTTACATCAATACTTATTGATATTTATGTTTATTTCACTTGGTAGACATGTACAAACACATTTTTGAAAAATACTTTGTCTGTAGCAAAACCAGACAGACTACACTTTCAAAAAAATCTACCACAGAAGAAATAATAATAGCTTCCATGTCTGGAGACAACAGACAGGCATAAAATATAAAGGAATTATTTTATCTTGGACAAGAGAATTGCTGTTACAGCAAATTTGGACCTTGTCAGAGTCTGGACATTTTTAAGTTTAAAACTTCTCCCCTGACAGAGCTCAGACCACAGACGAGATAACTGATCTGGGGTTTAGCAGTATTGGCAAGGTGGTACATTATGGGATTTAGTGATAGAGTGTTTGCTCCCTAAAGAGAGAACTACAGGAATCTTAGGAACGTGCATCAATTCCCCAGTGTAGACGCAGTATGTCTAAGTGTATTTCAAGTAAATCTTCAACTCGGCGCATAAAACTGCAGTTCCACCACACCTTCAAAAGGAAGTTAGCACAGGGGAACCAGGCCAGAACCACCTTCCTGGAGACAAATCCATCCTTCAACTCTTCATTTGACCTGGCAGTCTACTGTAGTCACTTGTGAGATACTCTCATTTTTTGTTGAGTTCATGATCCTCTTATTTATCCCTCCACTACGTCAGTGTCAGGATCTTGATGTTTTAATACCCCTAACAATGTATAACGGTTTGAATATTTGCATAGATACTTCTAATTGACTCGAATCATGATGACTTTCACGTAATTTTAAAAAATTATCATTTCTGGTTTTCTTCCTTGACGTTTTCAGTGATGGTGATTGGGCAGATGTTATTTGGTAAGTGAAAATAGGTCCTACCTAAAAAATGAGTGTGGAGCCATATTTACTAGTTTGCTTAGATGAGAAGGTGCATTATCCTTTTCAATAGAAGGAATGAAAGTCAATGGGTTTAAGTGAAAGAAACCAATTAGGGTAAAGCAGGGCTGCAAAATGACTCTGAGGCAAAAAGCATTTGTTGTTCTTGCAGAGAACCTAGGTTTGGTTTGCAGCATCTACATGATGACTTAAGAACATAAATCCAAACCCAGGGGATCTGATTACCTCTGCTGAACTCTGTGGGCACTAGGTGTGCAACATGTTTGCCTACACACACACGTGCACGTAAAACACTCTTGCATGTAAAATAAAATTTAAAAAATCTAAAAAAATTAAAAATGGCAAGCAACGTGTATAATTTTATAAATGTGCAAAGCTAACAATAACCTAGACTTGGGTGTTGACTCCTTGTTAAAAGATTCTCCTTTCTAAGGGCACTGGTGGCTCATGCGTTTAATCCTACCACTCAGGAGGCAGAGACTGGCAGATCTCTATAAGTTTGAGGCCAGCCTGGTCTACAGAATGAGTTCTAGGACAGGCTTCAAAGCTACACAGAAAAACCCTATCCTGTAAAACCAAAAAATAAAGAAAGAAGGAAAGAGTTTCTCTTGCCAGTGGACAGAGGTTAACAGAGCCCACAACTGATCACAGTGCAGAGAACAAATATCTGTAAAGTGCACAGCCATAGCTTGGGTATCCATATCACTTCTACCTCCAAGACTTAGGGACCATCATGGAAGAGGATGATTGTAAGAGCCCGAGATTGGGAAAAACTGAGTCGAGCAGTGTCTTATGGTTACAACAAGACTGATGCTGTCACAAACTCAGATGTGGTTAACCTGTACAAGACCTGAGCAAGATCAAGCCAATCAACACTCTGGCATGGGGGGGGGGGACTCGTGAATTTCCATGGCTAATTGAGGAACTATGGTTAACTGATGACATCTGATGGAGGGAGAATCATTCTTTAAGGGTGTAGCCCCTGGTAGGTCGGTCAATCCCACTTCTCTCCTGGATAGTTCCATAGCCCGGAAGATCAATCACATTCTAGTGGATGGTTCCACAGCCATGAGTATATAGGAGCACAAATTGGACTTGGTGGGTTATAAAAAAGGGGGGCATGAAGTTGGGAGGAGGTGGGGAGGCGGGGATCTGTCTGGAAAGAGTTAGGGAGAAAAAAGTACAGGGTAGAACATAATCAAAATACATTGTGTAAAATTCTCAAAAAACAATAAAATATGATATTAAAAGTATAAATTTAGTAGTCTGTAGAGATTAAAACTACACATTTTCAATGCATGTGTAATGCACACAAGGACTGCGTGACCCTGGTCCTAGAATTGATCCTGTGGACAACTCACTTCTGAATTGTCCACTTGCATTTTGAATGGTTCTTAAAAGGGCACAATGTCTCAACTTTTTGCAGACTGTCCTGTGGTCTTCCACTGACCTTTTGTCTATTACTTGGCTTCTATTTAATAGCGAGGCATGGCATGGTATCTTACTGTTTCATTATCGGGCTAGACCAATTACCTACCTTGATGTGTATCTTTGATGCTATGCTAGTGTCCAGTGGGTGGCAGTATGAATTAAATGCTACATGTTTGAAATAAAAATTATCATCAGTTTTGTATCATTATGATCAATACACAATCCCCTCTGTTTGACTGCAACTGATCACAGTACTAGAATATGCTGTCTTCAAAACAGTAATGACACCATGACAATATTTAATGACTTCCAACATAGGGAGAAAAACTTAGAACTCAGAATTTAGGGTGGGTGTGGTCTGGGAATTATAGCATAAAATCCATATGCTTTAGAGTTGGTTTGCTGTGTAGGTTGGAGGAACTCAGGTATGTTTTGGGTTAGTCCAGTCCTTCAAACTATTTCTTTCAAATGTTTTCTTTCAACCAAATCTGAAACACATTTTACCAAATCCTTTTTTCCCTTAATTTTTAAAGCCATGTGTATTTAAAGGGACATTTAATCCATATGTTTTGGCTCATTTACACTTAACTCATCAAGATATTGTTTTTAAGAGTTACTTGAGCTCCACGAAGCCTATTTTATAAGTCTTTTCTCCCTCACTACTAGGAAGTTGTGTTTTGCTGGAAACAGACATTGAACCCACAAAATAATTAAGTTCGGATGAAAATTGAGAATGTACAAGATTTTTATTTTTTTAGAGCCACTAAACTTAACTTTGAAAAGCACATTCTTCTCTTGCAATTTTAAAAGTTGCTTCTAAATATTAATATGCTTTGGTGAGATGCTATATTTGATCATCCCTTAAATCTTCATGTTACAGATGAATGTCTGAATGTTTGTTTCCCAAAATATCTTCTTTAGTGTAATGCATAAAATCAAAGTCAAAACATGAAAAGCCTGCACTGAGGAGTGAGCCAAACTCCTTTTGAGGTTAATGTTGAGCTATGCTTTTGAAACTCAAAGATGCCTTTTTTCTCCCTACTAACTTTCCACGTAAGGCTCTGCCTGCCCTGTTCTTGGAAGCACTGTCCCTGTGCTCTCTCAGAAGACAGGCACTAAGATATGATTATTTTGGTCACTGTGACCACAATCCTAGAATCTCCAGAGCCTTCATGTCTGCTTCTCTCTCTCTGTCTGTCTTTATGTGTTCATGTTTTCATGTGCAGGTGTGTATGTGTGCATGCGTGTATACCCATACAGAGACCAGAGTCAATGTTGGGTGTCTTCCTTAGTCACATTCCACACTTTTTGTTTTGGTTTTTAAGACAGGGACTCTCACTGGACCTCATGGATTGGCTAGACTTGCTGGTGAGCAAGTCCTAGATATCTTTTCCTTGTATTCTTTCCAGCACTTAAGAGGGTGAAATAGGATTGTTGTGAATTTGAGGTCAGCCTGGGCCTCAATACAAATACCAGTCAGTGTTACAGAGCAAGACTCTATCTAAAAAAATTGAAAGTAGTTAATCAAGATTAATAGAACAGCATTTTTATGACTGTCTCTTCAAGAGATTCCTGTATCTTTTTGAGATGCCTCTTAGAGATAGTGTCTAGTAACAATTTCTTTTGTTAACTTCTTCTTAAAAGCCTAAAAAAGCTGAGAATGATAGACCCCTGCTCCAAAATAAGATATTTAAATATCAGAAATAAGTGGTGGTGGCTTCAACATAAATATCTTTAGGATCTACTGCCCTTAACTGTTGACATTAGCCACAGCGGCTGCTTCAGATGGTGCCTGTTCTCTATGCAATGCTGAAAGCATAAATGCAAGCTTTTCTTAAAAGGGAAGATGTAAAGTGTACATAAAACACACTTTGTTTCCTATAGGAAAACCATATTTTTTTCTGTTCAGACATCACCAGGTCAAGCAGCAGACATGGTTTTATGTTTTCTCTGAACTAAAAACTGAATCAACTTTCACTCTCATCTTTGCTAATTCAAGTTGATTTCAAAATGTTTTATTTTTATATTGTGTGTGTATGTATATGGATTGGTCCAGGAGAGTGCAGTGCCTATGGAGACCAGAAGAGACTATTAGATCCCTTGGAGCTAGCTGGAGTTACAGATGGTTGTGAGCCACTGGACTTAGGTGCTGGAAACCAAACTCTGGTTCTCTGGAAAATCAGCAAGCACTCTTCATTGAGCCATCTCTTCAGTCCCCCTCCAGTAGATCTTTATTCACATTTACACCTGAATGGAAAGAAAAGGAGAATGTCAAGAACTTCAACTGACTCTGGAAATTCTGTTCAAAGATTTCTGGGATACTGGGATCAGTTTGAGTTATTAAAAATGATGAATTCTTTTCTTTTTTCCCTCAGTATATATTTTTATTGAAATTAGAAACATGAATGCTTCACATGTCAGTCCCAGCTCCCTCTCCCACCCCTCCTCCCTTGGCCCTCCACCAGCGCTCCCAGACCCCCACCCAATCCCCACATCATTCCCCAGGGAGGGTGAGGCCCTCCTTGGGGGATCTCCAAAGTCTGTCATTTAAATCCAGAGAAGGACCTAGGCCCTTCCCCATGTGTCCAGGCTGAGAGAGCATTCCTCTATTTGGAATGGTCTCCCAAAGATCATTCATACTCCATGGTAAACACTGATTTACTACCCAAGGCCCCAGTGATTTCTGTGGCCTCCTCACTGGCCCTACATTCATGGAGTCTGGATCAGTCCCCTGTTGGCCTCTCAGCCATCAGTTTTGGATTCAAGTGCTCTCCCTTATCCGATCAGCTGTCTTTGTGGGTTTCACCATCATGGTCTTGACCTCTTTGCTCATCACTCCTCCATCTCTGTCACTAGGTTTCAGGAGTTCAGTTCAGTGTTTAGCTGTGGGTATCTGTCTCTGCTTCCATCAGTCCCTGGATGAAGGTTCTAGGATGGCATATAGGGTAGTCATCAACACTATCATCAAGGAGAGACTATTAATGTAGTCTTTCCACTATTGCTTTATTTGTCAGTTGGTGTTATCCTTGTAGATCTCTGGAGATCTCACTAGTGTCAGCTCTCTCCTCAAGCCTGTAATGAATGATTCAATCTCTTATGGTATCTCTCATCCTGCTCTCCTCTATTCTTACCTGAACTCAACCTTCCTGCTCCCCAATGCCTTCTTCTCCCCTCCTCTTCTCCCCTTCTCTTTTTCTTGGTTCCTTCTCCCCTCCCCTGATGTTCCCAATCTGCTCAGGAGATCTTGCCTCATTCCACTTCTCTAGGGTATCATGCATCTCTCTTGGGAACCTCCTTGTTTCACTGGCACTGGGATTGTAGGCTGACACTCCCCTGATACATATCTAAAATCCATATATGAGTGAGTACATACCATGTTTGTCTTTTTGTGTCTGGGCTACCTCACTCAGGATGGTTTTTCTAGTGACATCCATTTGCCTGCAAATTTCAAGATTCCATTGTTTTTCTCCGCTGAGTAGAAAATGTGGTACATTTACACAATGGAATTCTTTTCTTATACATGGAGGTTCAGTGTGTAAAGCTTGCAGAGATGCCCAACTCTTTCTTAAGATAACAAGGTTATAACTTCAGGTCCTTGCTCGCTTAGGTCTTTTTTTGTTTGTTTTTGTTTACACCCTCCCAACCCTAGAGGAATGTTGTCTGTGTATATTCTATGTATGTTCAGATGTTTTAATTCTCTTCAGAAATTTGCTGAGATTCCAACTTAATGAAAACTATTTGTCAATCCCACTAGAAGTCTACTAAATGCTTTAGAACCATCACCCATAACTCTGAAGACGATAGGGTGAAAGGAAAGAATGGGGAGAGATACGGTGGGGGGATGGAAGAAGAGAAAAGAGAAAGAAGGACTGGGGAGACGGCTCAGTCAGCAAATTTCTTGCGGCACAAGTACAAGGACTACATTTCAATCTGCAGCACTTGTGCAAAAGGTGGTACTTAGCGGGCCTTGGTGGTGCATGCCTTTCCTCATGAAAGTGAAAGAGTGGATCTCTGTGAGTTCTAGGCTGGTTGGGATTACATGGTAAGACCTTGTCTCAAAAAAAAACAATAAAAATAAAAACAGCAGCAGCAACAAAACCAAATTTGGTGCCACACAACTACAATACAACCCAGAAGGCTTCGATGCATTTAATTCACAACAAAAACTATTTTATTAACCTGAATTTGTGGCCAGTTGATTATTACAATATTGTAACACTTGTAAAGTTGTCAGAAAAAATTATAAACTTAAGCATGTGTATTTGTAAATATGTAACCTTTCCAATCCTTGACCTTAACATTTTAAATTTCATCTAATGTTTCTCGAGCCTTGAATTTATTGGTATATATTTTATTTATAAACATTATTGCTCTGTGGTTTATGTCTGTGTTGCCTTGTCTTATTTGATATCAATTCTATATTTTCATAAAGGGCTAGATGATTTGTCGTCTTTTTCACTTGTTGCAAGCATCTTTGGGCAGATGAGGCGGCTCAGTGGGTGAAGGTGCTAGCCACCAGCCTGACAACCTGAATTTGATCCCTGGTGTAAGGAGAGGACTGACTGTGCATGTTGTCCTTTTGCCTCTCCGTGTGGCATCTCTCTGTCTCTCACTACATGCGTGGGTGACATGAGAACTGTCTATTTCTTAGCAGTGGGCTGGAGTTAGGTGCTTCTGTCATCCATGTAGGTAACTTTACAGGAAATGTCCTTAGCATAATAATCTGTGTTATTTTCATCAGAGTTTTCCTTTACAAGTAAGCAATTAGAATTGAATTTGAGGCTTTGACTATTGCCTAATAATTTAAATCCATTAGCTGAGTAAAACATAAGCCAACTATTAAGCTCAAAGTAAACCAACCAAACAAACAAAAGGTTTTTGCACCCCTTTGCTGTTGTTAATTAGACGTTTAATTAATATAATCAACCAAGAAAGTGAAGTAGCCAAAGATCTTTGTGTTTTCAGTTACGTGTTAAATTGCTGGGAATGCCTTGACGGTTTTGCAGCGAGTCTGGAACACTGCTTTGCTATTGTGGGAGTTAACTCATTAGAGAGCAGTTCCGTTCCTACCTGTGAAGACTGGGAGTTCAGAGCCATCAGTGTGAGAACAGGAAATGACGTGAAGGAGCAGAAGCGGCTGCTCTGTTGGGGTCAGGGTTTGTCATTAACAGCAGACATAGATCACAGTGGAGAAGCTGATATCACATGCGTTTAGTGTCAGGTGACCAACTTCTGCACATAGTAAGATTAATGTCTTCTCTCTGAAGAAGTTACATGACTCTTTTTCCCATATAGTGTGGATTATTCCAAGATGCTGCTTCAGCTGCCCTCATACTGGCTTACTGCTCTAAAATTTCAGATCTAAAACATGTCCCCGCCCTCATGGGCGGATAGCTTTGTGGGGTTCACTCCTACAAGATCCAATGGTTAAAGAGGTTCCACACTTTTAATCCCCCTCCTCCCCTTCTTAAGAAAATCACATTGTGGCTGGGGAGATGTCTCAGCAAGTAATATGGTGTTTGCTGCAGAGCCTGAGAGCCTGAACTTCATCCTGGGCCCTACCAATTCCAACAAGATATACTCTGTCGGTCACACATTCATCGTGGCACACCAGTGAACACAGACACACAGGCATGCCCCCCCAAACACTAAGAGAAAATAAAACTCTATAATCAAACCTATATTTTGTTGTTGTTGTGTGTGTGTGTGTGTGTGTGTGTGTGTGTGCACGTGCGGGTGCATGCGTGTGTGCGTGCATGTGTGCACGTGTGAGCGCACCAAGCTTTTCAAATCTCACTTAACCCCTTACCTCTGTAAAAGAATGGGGTGACCCACAGAGAGAAGAAATAGTGAATTAGAGAGAGAGCAGAGCTAAAGGAAATTATATTTTCATTAATGAATGAGAAGCAGACTTCTCAGCCCAACTGTGACACATCCTTGAAGAGGCTTCTACCAGAAGGCACATAAATGTTGCCTGCTTTGTGGATGACATTTGCATTTGATTGTGTTGGTATTGTTTTTATTTCTGACTATCAATACCATCTGCTGGATTTTAAAATCACTGGGTGGGTTTTCTAAGCCTAAACATGAATCTCATGCAGCAAACATGGTTTATAGATAGGACTAACGGAATGGCATAAGAGGACTTTCATTAAGAGCCATCTTAGAATTCTAGCTCTGCACATTTCCCTTGGAAAAATTTGGTATGTCTACCAAATTTTGGATTTCTGTAGCTAATCCCACACAGATAGTGATATGAATCTCAGCAGGCTGTGGTGAGCTTCAAGTGGGAAGCACTGACAAGGTGCTGGGCATATTAAGTCCTTTAATACTGGCTTTTTTCTCTTTTTCTTAATAATCTAATCAACAGATTAGATATATGAACAAAAAAGAGAACTATTATGAAAACTACCATAAATGCTCAAGGAATAGAATCTGGATCAGAACATGGATGTCTCTGCTGTTGATTAGTTACAGATAACACATGTGTGTGTCAGCATGCATGTGCATGCTCCTGGTGTTTCTTGGCATATGCATGTGTATATGCACGCATCTGGAGTTCCAAGGCTGGCACTGGGAGTCTTCCTCAGTCACTCTATGCCTTATTCATTGCAAGCCCCTTCTCTAGTGCCAGAGCTTGCTGATAAGGCTAGCTGGCCAGTCAGTCAGCTCTCAGGAATCCCATCTTCTGTCTTCTTGGTATTAGAATCACATGGGGGCTACCACAGTTGTACGACTTTTCTATAGGTTTGGGAAGCTTGTGCTCTGCTCTTCAAACTTGTAGGGCCAGTGTTTTCACTGCTGAGGCATTTCCAGGGCCTGTAGATGGAAGTTCGCAGTCTCATGCAAGTGCCCAAGTCTTAGTTATCCTAACTGTAGAGTGGGAAGCACTGTCTAACTGAAATTTCTGTCCTAGAGAAATTTTATAGCTATGCAATGAGAAAAGAATATGTATACACTTCAAAATTACATAGAACAGAGAAGAAATGTAAGCTGGATGGTTATTTTAAGAAGATATTAATTTGGACACTAATATATATTTTTCTTTTGCCTTAAAAACAGAATAAGGAGATTTTCAGGAAATGATTTCTTAATATTTCCCAGTATATACCTTAGTAATTTCCCACACATTTATCCTTGGTCATTTTATTATGTCTCTGTGCAAATGGATTCTGAAAAGGAATGTCTTTCTGAGTATTAACATTTGTTCTTTTACAGATATAATCATGTATCACTGGAAAACCCCTAGCATCCTAAGAAACAAGGTAGGACTGTTAGAACATTCTAGAAAATATATCCACACAATGACAAAGACAAGATTGAGGTTCCTTTTAATGAAAATGAGTGGATTTTTTAGGTTTAAAGGAAAATGAAATTATTTGCCAAGATTAAATAATAAAGATTAAATAATAAACAGCAAACATTGTTAGAAGTCCTTTTTTGTTTTTTTATGTTTTTTTTTTGAGAAAGGGTTTCTCTGTATAACAGTTCTGGGTGTCCTGGAACTCACTTTGTAGACCAGTCTGGTCTGGAACTCACTGAGATCTGTCTGGCACTGCCTCCCAAGTTCTGGGATTAAAGGCATGTGCTATCAATGCCTAGTTTAGATGTCATTTTTTTGAAAGATAATACCCATGTGGTTTAACAGGATAAATTTGCTCAAATGGTAAATTTTCTCTTTGATTGTGTTCTATTTTTGATATTTGCAGCAGATCTAGAAAAGAAATAAGGATCACCTCTGTTATCGTCATTCTAACTCTTTCTGAACAACCGAATGAATTTACAATGCAGAAGATACCTGCTAACTCACTGACTACAGATAGCCCTAAAAAGAAACTCTTTGCCTCTTTGCAATGTATATTAGTCTGCAGCCTCCAATTCCATTACATCCACAAGCTTGAGAAATTCCAGCGTGTTTCTCATAAACCTTGATTCTTATTTTCCATTTTTTTGAAAGTGGAATGACTCATGACATTGCTTTATGTAATTAGATGTCCTTAGTCACACACATAAGCTTCATGCTGGTAAGAGTCTGAGGACTGTTGTGAAGTGCTTGACAGTCACTGTCCAGGTTCTAGGATGGGGACATGTGACTCAGTCATGATCTGCGCTGCAAAACATTTTGTCTTTTTTTTTTCCTTCTAGGATCTAGACAGAGGACAGTGTACCAGTTACAGCAACAAAGCGATGGAGGTAGACAGAAAGTAATTAGTTTTTAATGATCTTGTGGAAGTCACACGGATAGATTGATTTCTGTTTTGATCTGGCCTGGATTAATAGCTGCTTTTGAGTGTCCAGGCCCACTTCAGCGTCCATTGTTTTCCCATTTCACGGTCTGGCGCTCCCACAGTTTTGGTCTTCCTTGGCCTATTGTTCCGTTTTGTAAGGCTCTGCCTAGTGTTTTTGTGTTTTTCAGCTTTAAACACAGTGGTGGTATTTTCTTTTCATTTCTACGTCTGTTTCCTGTTGGGAATTCCATGGGGTTATTATCACTTCCACAGACTGCCATCCAAATAGGTTCTTAGTGAACTCACTGCCCATGAAACCGGGCCCTGTTCCCTGTGAAGAGAGGAGTCAGCGCTGTTGGGGCTTGTAACTCAGACTCCTCCTTTCCTTTTTGCGTTGGCTTGGGTGGGGCTGTGCTGAGTAAGGGAGGTATTTAGAAACAACTAAGTAAGGAGTCTTCGAGGAGACAATTTTTATGGATGAAGCTGCTGTTAGGATTAAAAAAATAATATTTCCGCTAAAATAAATGGTAGTTTGCTTTTATTGCTTTGCAATGACAGTGTGATGGGATCTCATTTTGCTTCAAATTGTCAGCAACTCCTTAGCCACTCAGAGGTCTATATTCTTTTGGTCTGCCTTCCTCTTTCCCCCAACCCCAAGGAAGTTCTTAAGCACATAGCATTCATTCTTTTGTTCCTTTTAGTTAATTATGTTATGCACACAATTAAAAATTGAGATAATGAAAAAAAAGTAAATCAGCCAAATTCTCACAGATCTTAGATTTGTCAATTATGATTTTTAAAGATTGCAGGAGAAGTCTACCTGCGGTTCTGAGTACTTTTGGGTGGCTACAAGAAGCGGATTCATGTAAACTGCAAGCAATAGATGGTGAAGTAAGTACCACAGAATATGTGCTTTGAGAAAATGGAAGGAAAAGGGAAACAGCTTCTGATGTGAATCTGCAGAATTTGGAATGTGAACTAGATTCCTCTTATACTAGTGGTGAATTCACATGTTAGATCTTGAGTAGATCGTGCAGGGAGGTTGGGTCTCTCTAGACCAGTGGTTCTCACCCTTCTTAATGCTGTTTAATGCAGTTCCTCATGTTGTGGTGACCCTTAACTATAACATTATTTTTATTAATACTTCATAACTGTAATTTTGCTACTGCTATAAATTGTAATGTAAATATCTGTGTTTCCGATAGTCTCAGATGGTCCCTGTGAAAGGGTTGTTTGACTCATAGGTTGAGAACCACTGCTTTATTTTTTTGTTGTCGTTTAATACATTTTTATTTAAATTAAAAACAAGCTTATTTTATATACCATTCCCTCCCTCCTGTCCTCTCATGCTCCTGTCCAACCCCTGTCCACTCCCCAGGGAGGGTGAGGCCTTCCATGGGGGATCACCAAAGTCTGTGACATCATTTGGGGCAGGGCCTAGGCCCTCCCCTGTGTATCTATGCTGAGAGAATATCCCTCCATAGGTAATGGGCTCCCAAAGCCCATTTGTGCACTAGGGATAAATAAGGAGAAAGACTGCTTGAGCCCATTCCCACACTGCCTGTCTTGTCACAAGAATGCTGGACTTGAACTTGGGCGGAAGCCTTTAGTGAGAGAAACCCAGGATATGGCAGTCAGCATTCCACTTAGTATCAGGCATCTGTTAGAGAAAAGGAGGTTCATCCTTGTGGTCTTGGCTTCTGCATCTTACCTTCCTGGTCTCTTGCTGCCTGATATTAAGTTTCCAGCAGGAGGGACAAAGGAGGAATTTGAGAAGAAAGGGCTGGGTGGTGGCAAAGTCAGGCACAGCCCTTGTGGGCTCCTGTCATCACCAGCAGCTGTTTTAGGGTTAGATCTGATCATGACTCTCCCTCCATCTCAGAGTGCTTATTCCTCTCTTCTGGGTTCCGGTACGTGCTTTGTATAGTTACTGCTCATCCTCTATTGCCTCGCTATAGCCAAGTTCAATCTTCTTAAAAGTTTTGTTTAAGCCCATTTTCTGATTACTTTCTAAGGTATCCCTGTTCCCCCCCCCACTCAATCCTTTACTCTAAAGTTCAACACCTTTTGATCTTTTCAACAGGAATCTCTGATCTGATCGAAGCTTCATATTAATGTGTCATCTTTAGAACTGTTGTATATAGCAGTAGCAGATATCCCTTGCAATTATATCCCATGCAACTTCTATAATGAGATGTACAATTACACTCCATTTGAATCCTGGAAAGCCCAGCTGTTGAGAAGGACAAATAGTTGCCTTTTTTTTAGGAGGCAGCAACTAAGTCTTGACATAAGAGGTGGCATCATTGTATCAACCCAATGGCCTTTGGGATAATTTTCAATTTTGATAGTTTTACAAAATGAAGGATAGCACAATTGTTTATTGTTCATCTGAATTTCACTTCACTCTGTCCATCATTTTGGAAATTCCCATTCTGCCAATCAAAGTTCATTGAACTCCAATAAAGACACAGCAGACCCACAGCCCGAGAAGGGTTTTGCACCACACACTGGCCTACCTGCTTCAGATGGGGAAGAAATGACAGTCAGATAGTAGTTTCAAGTTTCATCTCATGTCTCTAGCAAAGCAACCTAACCACGATTTTCCTTCCTCCATTTTATTTAATATTTTCATTTTTAAAATTTTGTTTGTGTGTGTAGTATAGTGTGTTGGAAACCCAGTTGTTGTGAGCCAGAGCTCTGTCTGCGTTACTCATGGGCTGTAGAGTTTGGGCCAAGTTTTCTAAGCCCTTTAAATTTGTTTCCTCCCTGCCTTGGTCCTGCCTCAACGAGATGATAGGACAGACTTAGTAGACTTCCTAGGGGAGGACTTACTCTCTCAGAGGAGGAGATGGGAGGTGGGGGAGAAGTGGGGAGAGCAGGAGGAGAGGAGGGATTGGAATGTAAGAAACAAATAAAAAATGTTAAAAACTTGTTTCCTCCCCTGTACAGTAAGGATAATGACAGTATTTATTACAAAGCTATTTCTTAAAATAAACACAGAAAGTTCATTTAAATCAGTCAATAGAGTAGTTTACAGTAAATAACCACAAAATGCAATTGATAATGGAAGCTAATAATAATAGTGAATATTAACAATGGTATAGCAACATGACTAATTATGTAATATACATATAATGATGGTGTTCAAACACCTAATTTAGTTACCATTGTAGATAATATAGTCCTTGATTCAGCAAGCCTTTGTATTTCTTCTTGTCTCTAACCTGAGGGTGATAGTGTCCACATCTAGGGGTCGGAGCCACATGCAGTGCGGTTGTCCTATGAGAATTCAATGAGCTCCCGGGTGTGGCTCTGCTTAACAGACTGAAATGGTGGTCATAACAAAAATGAAAGCCAGTACGTAGTATCTGATGGCACTCCTGGCCTCAGTTTTACAACCAGAATCTGCAAGATGCCCCCTTGATGACTGCTAATCTTTTGAGAGTTAGGGTCGGAGTTTCTGGAGAGTAAGCACAGCTGCTGCTGATGTAGAAGGCTTTGTCCAGTAAGGCTGGCTGAGCACTTTTCATTCTGTTTCCTGTATCTGGTAAAGTCATTCAGCTTTAGTTTTGCAGCCACTGTGGCCTCTCAGTTGATGCTGTATACATAGAATTAATTGTTCTTCTCTTGGTGGGTTGTTTTGAAATGATGATTCTTTCTTCCTTTTTTGTACTATTGGTGTAAACTCACTGGACATCTTGCGTGGGTTAGAAACCTTCTGACATGTGCTTACCTATGCTCGTTAGGATTCCTGTCCTCTGGAGCTTGAATTACTACCTATAGCTACTGAGACTCAATAGTGACTCCAATATTCCCTGGGGACCTGAGATTGGAATTCTCATTGCTCTTGAGTTGAGCATGAACTCTTCCCATTTCCTTGATGTGCAGACTATATCAGTTCTTTAGCAGAAGTGTGTAGAAGGGCATAGGAGTTGTGCCCTCAGTGTAGATCAGCATTGCCTCTAAGATAACAGTTCTCAACCTGTGGGGGTCAAAAGACCCTTTCACAGAGGTTGCTGGAGACCATTGGAAAACACAGATATTGACATTATGATTCACAGCTAGTAAAATTAACAGTTATGAAGTAGCATTGAAAATAATTTTATAGTGGGGGTCACCAAACATGAGGAACTATATTAAAGGGTCAAAGCATTAGGAAGGTTGAGAACCACTGCCCTAAGGAGTACTTGAAAGGGGTCAAGGTGTATTGATCAGTATATGGTTTGGGTTAGCAGCAGTTCTGAACCTGTGGGTCATGACCCCTTTGGGGTTGACAGACGCTTTCACAGGGGTTGCTTAACATCATCTGCACATTACATATTTATGTTACAATTCATAATATCAGAAAAATTATAGTCATGCAGTACCGACAGAAACAATTTTATGATTGGAGGCTCACCACGTAAGAAACTTCATTAAAGAATTGCAGTATTAGGAAGGGTTAGAACCACTGAATTAGAGGATGCCCAATACTCTGTAATACTCAGGATTATGAAATCAAAAGGTCTCATCTGGAATGGCACTCATATTTTCTCCAGTTTCTGAGTGGGTCATGCCTATGCTAATGTGATATATTGAGGTTTCACTTGATTGTTTCCGGTAATGTAGGAAAATCTAAACGTCACATCCCAATTTTCTACTTAGGTGTCTTGTTTGTATATTTTTAAGTAACCGTGATAATAACAGATGAATCACCATATTTTATATTACACAGGCAAATACAGGAAGTCAGGTATATAATCCCAATATTTGGAGTTAGAGACAGGAGGATCAAAACTTTGAGGCCTGTTTGCCTTTCTTAACAATAGTAGCAACAACAAGATAAGGAGGAGGAGGAGGAGGAGGAAGAGGAGGAAGAGGAGGAGGAGGTTAAGATGATGACCAAGCCCATGTAGTTATCTGTTTTTGCAGCTGGTTTTGCAGTATGCGTCATAGAGTTCAGTTAGTATAGGTATTCAACTAACACCTGTTAATACAGGGAGATGGTGGGGTGGGTGGGTGGGGTCTTCTTATCTGTCACAGTCAGAATACAGGCTTTAAAACATGAGCTTGTCACCTCATATACTGAGTTACAACTGATCCTGCGTTCAGAGCTTTTGTAGGTGCCCAGTCACCTGCTGTCAGGGAAAGCTCTGCTACTGGCATCTAACTGGGGTGATGGAGCCTTCCTAAGATGGTTTCTATGCAGCTTCTTTGTGTTGGAGCTGAGCTGTTTCTCCATTCCTTGGTGATTGAGTTCTTTAGACAGCTGCTGTCTCTTTTATAAATGGCTGGCCAGATGGAAAGCACCATGCCAGACTTCCTAATTTCTCAGATTCTGAGTTGTCAGTTTCTATCTATTAGCCATCAGTAATCCTTATTTATTTTTCCTTGTCAAATTTGTGTATGCACTGGGGACATTCCTACATTTTTATTATTCAAACATGTATTCTTTTATTTATTCTTCTGTCTATCTATCTATCTATCATCTATCATCTATATATCTATTTATGGATGACTCTCTTTATGTTTACAAGGCTGGTGGCTAGAAGCCCAGGCTAATTTCTACTCCTCTGTCTCTGAGAACTGAATGCTAGGATTATAGACCTGAGTCATGAAGTCTAGGCTATATGTTACTAATGGATGGGAAGTTCTTAGTGTTGTTATCAGTGATTTTCAATCACTAACTAAAACAGCACAAAGCCATTTGAGAAAGAATGACACACTTTCCTGCTTTGTTTTTGAGCCTTCAGTAGGATCCCTCAGTAATTAAAGAGGTGCATAGAGGCTCTACCATAAGAATTGAATAGCCTTGATTATTAGTCATTCATCATTATCACTCCTCCCCTTTGTTCTTCTTGGAATTGTTAATTTTCTTACTATAATCATTGCCTTTACCTTGGAACTCAGAGTAGGCCAGGGTACAGGTAAGATTTTTGAGCTCCATCTCTCTTACCTAGCCATTATTCTTCCTAATTCCTCAGTACCCTGTCTCACTTGCTTCTTCCCTGTCTCTCTCCCTTCCCTTCTTTCTGAAGTGGTTCTCACGATCTCTCCTTACCTTCCTCCCTTTTCCCTTCCCCTCTTTCTTAAGCAGCTCTCACTGTTAGGCTCAGATGGACTATGCAGAGCAGGATGGCCAGCCTGGGCTCCCAAGTTCTGGGGAAGAAAGATTATCTTATTCACTACTGTGAACCTTTTCCACTAACAGGTCTTGTATTTTGCTGTTGCTATTCTGTTATAAATGACTTGTTTTATGACTTTGTTCTGTTTGGTTCTTTTCTCCTTTTGGCAATGGACAGGGTAAATATGATGGTAGAATATGTTCCCTTGTGGCAAGAGGCTTGAAACTGTCCTAGTGAAACTTCATGACTTTCTGAAAAGAAAATAAGGTTAGAGCATATGCTGACACATTGTGAATTATGCAATTTTGTTAAGAAGCAAAAACCCCAAAATCAACCCAACAAAACAAAACAAAATGCACACACCAAAACCCCAAATGAATAAGCAAAATTACGTCTTTTTTAAAGCTTTCACAGAAATGGTGAAGAAAAGGGCAGTGACAAAGTAATACTGTAATCTGTAAGGGATTAAAAATTTTGTCTTTAACTTGAGAATGGGTTTGAAATGTAGACAGGACAGCGATTTGGGGGAGCCATTGTCCTGAGTCCTGATGGAATTAAGGATATTTGTCATAAAGGAGAGATAGAATACTACGACCACAAAATAGAGAAATTACTGACAGACAGTTATGTCACCCTTCAAGAAGACAATGAGAATTAATGACACAAGGAAAATTAATAGATAGCTGGTCATAACTGAACTTGTAAGGTTGATAAACAAGATACAGAGGAAATGGAAACAGTTGTTTATCAGTGTGAATAGTGAAGGTGTGAAGTGTGCAGTGCTGATAGTTTGGAGTCTGGCTTTAAATGATTTTTCCAAATCTGGCCTGAAATTCTTCAAACTGTGCATAATGGAAAAGAAAAGGTGTATCATGATGATTTAGATATTGTATGGAAGGCCAATCTAAATTTATTATTTTATTTAGTTAATAGATTACTTTGTCTGTGTTGGGTCTTATGAATGCTTGGAAGGCACTGAAGCATTTGAACTATTTTAATACCTGCACCTTTTATCCCCCCCCTTACCATTGTTACAATTTAAGTTCTGAGGGGAAGGGAGGGGTTGGCTCTGGTGAGGTTATAAGAGAAGTGTAAGATCTTGTGCTCTGGTCTTCTAAGGCTTGGAATCATATGACTGATTTTCTCAGACTCAGCTATTTCATCTGCAAAACTGAGGCAAATCTTATAATTCTAGGTACTTTTAAAAATGTGACCCCCCGTATATCTGCAAAGATGCTAATTAGGAGCCTTGTGGATGTTTTGGTCAATGGTAATATGTCTTAGAAACATCAGAGAGAGGTTTGTGAAGTTAAAGGGAAAACCATTTAAAATGGCTACCGTGTAGATGACATTACTTACCCACATTCTCGGGAAAATGATTTTATAGTTAAAAGTCTGGTAGCCTTTAATTTGAAATGAATTTATAGAGGTTAAACACTTTCCTGTGTGTTTCAGTCCAAACATGGCAAATTTGTGGGGATTAGTAAGTAAAACTTTTGACAATGGAGGAAACTGAAAGATTTTCTTATTAGTTTTACTTTGAGTCATTCCCAAGGGGAAAATGTACATTTTACAACTTAAACGATAACATCAAATGTAACTGCTAAACCCTGAAGATGCTGTCACTTTAAGCTTTCTTAAAAAATGCTAAGAACGATTTTTAGTGGGTTGTGCATTCCTTAGCTAGCTGGGTTAATCTCTTAGTTGCTCAAGGCAGATTGATTTGCTTATAAACTTGTTAAACCCAAGTCTGCACACAACCACATCACAGATAATAAAGTGGGAAAGACCACTCAAATTGTCAGTCTGTATCCACTCACTGCCTCAGTCTTATTAATGTCTGATTTCACTTCTTAGGCAATGTACTCCACATTGCGTGTCTTACACATTGTATTTTTAAGCGATGTGCTTAGATTTCTTAGTAATTTTTGTGATGGTATTGTGTAAAAATGTTATATATGTGTAATAGGAGAGAGACAGACAGAGACAGAGACAGAGAGCTAGTGGCAGAGGGAGTCATAGACAGAGACAGATATATACACAGAGACACAGAGAGAGACAGAAACAGACAGAGACAGAGACAGACACAAAAAGACAGAGATAGACACACGCACACACACACACACACAATATTTAAAGAACAGGAGAAATGATTTTTCTTCCAACAGCTGATAGCACTGAAGCCTTTAATGTAGTTTATCTATCACAATGTAGGAAGAAGTAAGTTTTCTGGACTTGCTCTCAGTTTTACTATTGAGATTCACTCTGTCTCTGTTTGACCCACTTGGATTTTAGGCCAAATGAAATATCTAGTAACTTCATTTCAAAGGCTGGCCGTTTTCTTTTGTGGCATCTGACAGCAAGAGTGAATGAAGGCCATCTACATTTTGGCTGTCTTGGCAGGGAATAACTCTGTTCTTGGCTGTCTTTCTCATTCCTGCTGGTCTTAGCCAACTAGCATTTGGGCTCTCCTGATCCCATCTTGAGACTACCTTTTAAATATGCTACTAATTTCTTTAACTCTGCCTGGAGGAGACAAGGTAATTTCTTCTAGTCCAGAGGCTTCCATTGTCATGTTGGATTAAGCGATCATCACAGTCTAGAATGACCTCATCTTAATTTACATTTTAATTATATCTGCAAAGACCCTGTTTCACTATGAGGGCACATTCTTAGTACCAAGGCTTAGGACTCCAGCATATTGTATTGTGGGATGCAATTAACTTGGCCAAACTGACCACAGTTTGGGGGGAGGGGTATTTGTGTATTACTTAAACCTAATGGAGCATGGCTACATTAAATAGCACGCTGGACTTCACTAATGTTGGGAAAACCGATTTTTCATACATTTGTTCTTCTTTCAATAGAGTTCTATTTTCAGAGCTTGTGGTGGCTAGTTTTAATTATTATCTTGACAGGCTCTAGACTCATCTGAGAAGCGAGCCTCTGGATATGCTTATGGGGGGCTATTTTGATTACATTAACTGAGATGTGAAGAGCCAGCTACAGTGGGTGGCATCCTTCCCTGATGGGGACCTTGGACTGTGTGAAATGCAGAAAGGGAACTAAGAAGCACAGTACTTTCAGCCCAGTCAGTTTCCTCATCGTGGATGTGATGCACACTCCTATCCACACTCCTGACACCTTGGCTTCCTCACCATGATGGATCATGCCTTGGACAGTGAGTTACAATAAACCCCTTCTACCTCAAGTGTTTTTTGTTTCTGATCAGAATATTCTATCACAGCAAAGGTAAAAGAAACTAAGATAGAACTTATTTAAAAGGATTCAATCTGTGCAATGCACTGACAGTGACTACCTGGTAAATCCATTATTTTGGCTCTAAAACATTAATTTGCTAATTTGTAGTGAACCTGAAAAAATAAGGATGAGGACTAGTGCCTACTGAGAAGGTACTGCTCTTGGAATTTATGTACAAATGTATCTTTAGTCATGAATGTTTCTCAAATCTGTACAAGCAGGACCTTGCAGAAATGTGTTTCCCGATGTTTGTCCACTTAGGCAGGCTAGCCTTCTTTCTCCATTCTCAGGTGTGCTCCAGGCTAGGCTTGCTGACATCCATCAGGAAGCAATGGTCCTCCCTGTGACTTCAGTTTCCACCTCTGTCTGGAAAAACTACAGCTTTGCCAAATCTAAACATATTATTCGGAAGTCTGTGATGTAAAGAAAGGAGGCTTTGGAGTTTTGTTTTTGTTTGGACTTGGGTCAGAGCCTCCCATTTATACTGGAATGTGACCGGGATGGTTTCAGAAGACTGATACAGACCTTCTCAAAGGCAGCCATGGTGTGGGCTCAGGATAGGAGGCCTAGGGGCAGGTTATCACATTAAAGAATGTTTTTTCTTTATCAGTGAATGTTGGTGTTGGACAGGGAGGTCACAGAAATTTCCTTGCGCTGGAAGCCTCAGCCCTCTTCCATCCTGTAGAATCAGAATCAATGTCTGGGTGAGTTCTGCCCTATGTCTTCTTCAAGCCTTTAACCCTGAATCTAAAGGAACCTTGCAGAGGATTTCAAGCTAAAATCCAGCATCCAATAACATTTATGAATGAATAACATGTTGTTAAAAGTAAAGAAGGTGTTTTCAGTAGACAGAGCTTTGGGAACAAATGCTAGAGTAAGGCTGATTTCATGCTAGCTGTTCCCTACTAATTACCCAGGTCATTATCTAAGAATTGTCATTTTCCACCTTCAGAGATTACTCAAAAATAAATGAACTACTCTTGTCTTTTTATGAATGAACATTACTTGTGATGGACCTTTCTGTCCCAACCAATACATCTGCTCTTTTATCCATTGATCTCTTAAGTAAATTTTCAACATCCTTGGATAAAATTCAGGATCTAAACACAGATGGCAAAACCACAAATGTGAACCAACCAATCAAACAGTTCCTGGAAACTGCACATGACAAGTCACATTTCTTGAATCACTGTGAGGCTGGTGCTAGTGATAACATCATGGATGCATAGTGCAATCAAGAAGGTGAAGCCATCTGTTAGTGGACCATTCGTGGATAGTCTCAGCTCCACAAGTCCTCTTTACCCATTTCCATGACCTGAGCTCTTTGTAAAGATTTGCATGGTCAAAGTCTGATCTATAGTAGAGAAAACTTGAACCACATTCTTTTGGGTTTCCATAGGATTGTGTTCTGGAAAAGTAGGAAATGAGCCGCAGCTGGGAAATGGCCAGAGCTCAGTGGTACACATGCAGTTTCCATACATGTATTGCAAAGGAGGATACATTCTCCCAGGGCCACTGGGCACTGTTTGCCTGGAGAAGTTTGTTGGGCTGAATACCTGGCTTCAAAAGAACCTACCCTTGATGCTGTAGTGAAACTTGGCCAACGGACTGGGGAATCACTTCTGCATCTCTTGATATTTTGGATTGGACAAGAAAAAATGGATGGCCTCTGTTCTTTACTGATCCCTGTTCTCTTAATGCAGGGACTCTTGCTTTTCTTCCTGCGGATGCCAGTACTCTGTGTTTGAGTAAGAGGGGAGGAATTAGACTTCTTAACCTGAGAAAATGTACAATGAAAATCCGTGATAAAAGAAACACAGCCCCCTTGCTGCGTTTCACTACTAAATTAGACAGATAATTTTTACACCTAGTCACATGTATCCATAGTGTTCTGTCTTCCCAGGCTTTCTGTTCTCTTGTGTATGGTCCTTTTCCAGGAATCCTTCCATCCCATTAGCTTTTCCTTCCATGCTACTGCATTTTCCTTTTATTCTAGAATCTGTGTTTAATTTTCCAGCTCTCTCCTTTTATTCTTATTTTTCTTTTGTCAGCCTGGGGTCTTTTATTTTCTGTGTATTGTTATTTCATTTCTCTCTCGGTACCCCTTTCATGGGTTATTGTACAGTTGGCTTATTTCTCCCTTCTCTTCAGTTTGTAAATCCTTTCACCATACATTATGCATCAAAACAACAACAAAAATCCCACAAAATGGATTCTTATAATAACTGCACACTGTAAATCAATTTTTAGACTCCACATTGACAAATCCTATTATAACTTAGTTTCCTTCAAAACTTCCTATGGAAAATTAGATTTATTAATTTTTTTCAAAAAAGAAATAGTTGTTCTTTTCACGTGACAGTGGTTGTCTGGTGACCTTGAGATGAGAATCCTTGCATTGGGTTCTGATCACGTTTTGTTCTTTTGACCACTGTACTCTCTTAAGAACGTCATGCTAGCTACTAACTATTATAGTCTTCATCCCTTAAAGTCAGAGGAGGACTTTCTTGCAAGTCAAAAGTCTATCTTCAACTAGTCAAAGAAGTCAGGACTCCCTCCCACCAGAACTTCCTGACTCAGAACTTTTTAAAAACAAAACAAGATCCTGAAGTGATTTGCATGTTGAAGGAGGTTGAAGCACAAATTAGATATTCTCCCAGAGTTCTTTCAGTGTTGGCTTCACTGATTAATGGAAACCTATTTTGATAAGAGAAATGGATAAAATAATTTGCAAAATGAAAAAAAAATGTGAAAACTGCTTTGTGTGAGACCCAGTAGAATCACGTGGAAAGCTCTGATGCAATGGCAGTGATGTCCTCTGGGATTAACAGACTCTCCTGGGAATGGTCTTGTGAGGCTGTATATTGTTTTCCCTGGCAGGTGGCCTTTCACTGCAGTAGCTGTCAGAACATTTACCTCCCTCCAGCTATCAGAGCCATTTGCTCAGGATTGTAATTGCTATGGAAAGAGGACCTCTACGGTACTTAATTGCAATTTGCTTAAGTCCACTAGAGTTTATTCTGGGGAGAAAAAGGAGACAATCATTGAAATTTGCTCTAGGTATTTTTAGATAACTATAAAGGAGCAAAAAGTCATCCTTATGTCAAATCTTTTTTTTAATGATTCACTCAGATGTTTTGTTAATAGTGGGGGGTGTTTTTGCTAATAGATTCCCAATCTACCCAAGGTGAGTGAAGGATATAGCATAGAATTACCAGAGAGCTGCAGGCTGGGGTGGATACATTGGTGGAATGCTGTCATTTCATTCTAACTTGCTGCTGATGTTGATGGGTTACTGAACATTAAGCGCCCTATTTTTAATTGTTTTGTTTTGTTGAATTGCAGTGGATTTAAGAAAAATTGAAACCATCAGATTTCTTTTTCTTTTAGCTTGCCATTATAGTCTTTAATGTGAGAACTGGGGTAGGAATAGTCATAAAATAGCTTGTCACAGAGTGGATGGAATGACAATGCTATTAAGTGGAGAGTCTTTTATGCTGTAGCCGCTCAAATCAGGCCTTGAGAAACCTTGCCTTCAATTTACTGTTCTGAAAGTTCAAATGTTTTCCGTTGGTACCCAGAGAGACACTAAAGTGGGTGCTGACATTCCTGGAGTGAGTGAATTGCTTGATCAAAATTGAGGAAAAAATATGGGTAAGTGGTTTTTGTTTAGTTAGCACCTTCTTTTCTCAGTTTTCAGGCTCTTAATTACTTCTCCTTCATTAAGTTTAGTTGAGGAGCCAAACTTCTGTCATTGTGTCCGGGAGGGGTGTTCCTACGGTGTCACGTTGACAAAAAGAGACAGAGTAATGGCTTGCTGGTCTGTTCTTGAGTGTTACTTCAGGAGTTATGTGACAGAGGAACACTAATTTTGTAGGCCATCTGTCTTTCTCATCAGTGGCAGAACCCCCAAACAGAATCTTTTGTAAAAATCTGAAGAGAGTTTCTGGGAGTTCTGTGATTCCTGCCTCACAGACTGCTGGGAATCACGTAAAACCTGAACATGTATGCCCCCCCCCCAGTTTAATCTAGCTCTAGTCAAAAGCAGAAAATATCTGCATCCCTTTTTTTCTAGTTAACAACTCTTTGTTTCCCCTGGCTTTCATTGTTGCTGCCACCATGAGACCTATTTATAAACAGAATCTGCAATCCCTCCAAATACTAGGCTATCCCTCTCCATTTATTTGGACAGAGAAATAACTAAGTTGACTTCTTTTTGTCATGAACACACTCTTGCTTTTATAGTATGTGGTAAATTTCTGTCTCCTGAGTTTTCTTCATGTATTTTTAAGGAGAAAAAAGTTAAAATCCGAATCAAAAATTGTCTAGTTTTCTTCATTTTGGAGGGAAATCCAGAATATTTATTGACCTGTCTTTCATTTTGAAAGAAAAGAAATTAAGATAAAATTTATTTTTTATTAATGTTCTTATTTATTTATTTTGTGTATGAGGATAAGCTGTGGGAGTTCATTATCTCCTTCCACTATGTGGGTCCAGGAGTTAAACTTCAGTTGTCAGACCTGGTGGCAAGTGGCTGTGCCTGTTGAACCATCTTAATAGCCCTGAGATAAAATAATCTTATAAATAAGATAAGGATTTTCCAGTTGTTTAGAACTTTCTAAATAGAAAATATGTTTCTCAGGGTTCTGTTTAGATAGAAGAATGGATATTGCTGACAATTGTGCTGCAGTGTTCCAGAAACAAGGCTTAAATTGGAAATCAAGCAAAGCCCATCATTATTTCCCATTACTTTGATCTTTAAGGTCTGTCACATTTTTCTAAATCTTTGAAACCAGAGTATGGTTTGTGATGTTAAAATTTAACTATTAAAAAAGGCAAAAACTCCATTTTTCTTAGAATCAATCTTTAGTTACAAAGATAAGATTGGTTTTATAAATGTTTTTATTATGGGTCTGGAATATTTTAGATTCTAAATTGGTAATGCTTTCTAAATACATATATATACTTGGCATTTGAGTCAGCCTGTTTTTCTGGGATTCCAGAAGTAATGAGCCTAAACTAGTGGGTCAGTTCTACAGTCCAGGGGGACACTGGACACAAGTGATTTGCAGGGTTTCATTTTTCCTGAGTGTGCTGCTAGGATGTGGCATAAGCACTTTACTTCAAACATGTTCTAGTCTTATGAAGGCTCTTGTACTCTGTAATACTGTGGAAAATTTAAAGAACAACAATAGGCTTGGTGCTTGTTCAAATGTAATTTCTCCTGAGAGCATTTGGAATTTGCAGTGGGTTAATGAAAACTTCAGTCACTATTCTAGTTCACAAGGTTTCCCACTGGCTAATGGAATTTTCCCACTACTCCCAGGCTTAAGAGAGAAATATGCAATAATGGGCCCAACATTTGAGATGGGTGGCTTATTTTTCTTCTCCTGCCTCTCAAATATTTGTCTTTTCTGTACCATTTGCATGAGAGTGGTTGAGACAATGGTCAGGTCTCTCTGAGTCACACTGTGACCGAACTAGAGACTGCTCAAATCACTCTTAATATGTGTTAGAAGGGGCCATGTTCACGAGCCAGCAATATAGGGAAGAAAAATTAATCCACCCTGCATTCCCTAATATTCCCTGAAGATAGCAAAGGCAGCAACAGTGAGTTTTGTCTTCAATGAGGCCCAAATGTTCCATCTTCAATGCTCCTCCTTCTAAATGATTACAATAATTTGTAAGGTGCAACAGGCACCTGAGAAGGTCAAGAATTTTGTTGCTGCTGTGACTCATTTACTATCTTTATTCTTATCATTTTCCAATGATTTTGCTTTCACAGAGAGCCCTGTAGTAGATGGAGAAGTCTGTTTTGCTTCTGGAATAAGCAGGAGGGTCCAAAACATGGCCAACCATTAAGATGTCAGACATTGGTAGATGAGAACTGGGATGCCCAGATATACCCTCGAAGAATAATTTTCAGCATGAGTGATTCTTAATCACTTTATGTGTGAACACATCACAGGACAATCACATTCCATTACGTATAACAGGGACTTCCAATACCACTTTTTCTGGAAGTGGCTCTGCGTACGGAAATGGGAAAGCTTGGAATGAATGAAAGTCATTCCCAGTCCTCAGATCTAGTTTGCTCACTGGCTGTGAATAAGCCCTTGTGGCTATGGTTAGTACTCTTAGAATAGTGTCTTGTGCAGTTCCTATGCTTGTGTGACACATGCAAGTCAGGAGAGTGCAGAAAGGCACAAGGAAGAATTGTTGGGATATTAGGGACAGAATAAATCAGTGCAGAAAAGAACTATTAAAACTTGAACAAGCTTGCACAGAGTGGCTGTATAAGAAGCATATATGAAGGATGGGCGTACAACAGAGTGCCACGAAGACTCACTGTACCTTCATTGACATTGTGGGTTAGCTAGCTAGCAACAGGTATTTACCGAGCCTGATGACAATTCTTGGCTTCAAGAGGCACTTGGTAGGAGTTCTTCTGCCCTTGTTAAATTTAAGGAGACTTTTTATAGCAAAAAGTACAAATGTAAAAAGTATATGATTTGTCTTGGCAAACCTTCCTGAGGAGAGATTAGCATGCTGAAATGGAATAACATGGATCATTCTCTCCATTTCTGCCCTTCTGTCAGATCACAGGCATAAATTAGGATTCTGGCCATTGTTTACTCTCTCATAGCTATTTGACCTCCTTTCCCATTATTTGAACATGGAAGACATGAGGAGGTTATTGGCAGGTAGGAGGAGTTTTCCTACTTTGGTTACCAAGGAATTTTTAATGTCACATATCCTGCAAAACAATAGGTGAACACACTGTAAAGTGTCAATAGTTAAATAGATCCAGAGATGAGGAACATAGGGAAAATCAACTCCATGATTTGCTACTTTAAAACAAATGGGCTGTGAGTGGATTTTAGATCCTACTCTAAATATGCAGCTACTGCCAATGACTATTTTCATGGAGACCAATGTAACTCAGCAGCTCCCAATATGTTAGGGCCCCTGTGGCATTGCATGGTGAACTGAAGAATGCTGTTTGTCTTTTGTCTTTGGATGTCTGTTTTGGAACCTAGCATAATTTCTGGTGGTGTATCTTCTGTGTTGCACCAGCAGAATATCTGGGAAAATAAGAGTATAGATGTTCAAGGAACTAAATGGGAACTATTGTTTCTCTACGAAAAGAATAAGAAGACCTGGTCTAGCTGGGAGCTGGCTAGATTTGCAGATTCTGGGGTCTCAAAGACTGGTCTCTGTAATTTGGAGCACTGATCTGGGAGACACATTTTCCTTCCTTGTGGATTCACTGTCGATTGCTCCAGTCAGCTGTGTCTGGGCTACATCACAGTACCACACACCCTAGGTTACCCCACCTCTACCCTTATACAGGGCTAGGTGACAGAGGAACACTAATTTTGTAGGCCATCTGTCTTTCTCATCAGTGGCAGAACCCCCAAACAGAATCTTTTGTAAAAATCTGAAGAGAGTTTCTGGGAGTTCTGTGATTCCTGCCTCACAGACTGCTGGGAATCACGTAAAACCTGAACATGTATGCCCCCCCCTCAGTTTAATCTAGCTCTAGTAGGTGACCCTCAAGAACAGCTCTAACAGACAGCTGGGAGAAGAGCTAGAACATCTAGTTCTTCTAATCTAAATTAGGATTTCAAATGCAAAGTGTCTTAGTCACTGAAAACAAAAGAACAGTCTCATCTTAGACACATGTATTCTCTCTTCTGGTTAAGTATGACGAACCTCGCATAAGGCACCAGGCGTTTTGGGGTGTGAAATTTGAATCTGTACTATTTGACATCTGTTTGGCTGCCGTGACCTTCAATTTAGCAAAATGTGGAAATTTCATTATGGCATTCTCCCCATATAATGAGGAAAACTACGTCTGTCTCATTCCCAGATCCCCAAAGCAATGCACTCCTTAACCACACTTTCCTATATAGCACATTACACACAGAAAGTAAACCAAGATATTGGTTCCCTGAATGCTAATATAAATTAAGTTTCCCATCTTGTAAAATAGAAACAATATTAAGACCTATTGGATATCACAGATCTCTTGAGCAGAATAAAAAGATGTCATTAAAGTCTGATGTAGCCAACAGGACTTCTTCCTTACTATATATCCAAGCTTGAATGGTCCTGTGCCTCAGGCCCAACCACATTTACTCGTGATGATAGTGACTAGTACACAGACTAGTGGTCTCTTATATGATGTGATCTCAAAAGGATTCTTTTGTATGTGTGATGTTGAGGCGGTTGTCCCAAGTCATTTCAAATAACCCATTTGTAATATTAACGTGTTACCTTCAGCCAGTAGAATACAAGTATCTACATGTTTTATATTATCTACAGTTCTATGGTTTCCAAACTTTATCACTGAGCCCAAGTAACCCTGTTAAGAGAGACTGGTAAAATTTAGAAGTAGACTGTGGAAAAGTATGAGATTCTCTTGTCATTTCATCTGTTTGGGAATTTGAGTACCCAACATCCCCTGTATCTTTACACACTTGGGCTCTTTTTTGCTCAGAGGTTTATGAAGTTTTGTGTATGTGTGAAGACTGTTTTTTTTTCATTCCAAAGCACTTGGTTTCATTGAGAAGTCAGTTGTGGAGCCAAAATACAGAGAGGCTAGTTTTTGTATAAGAATTAGTTTATCTTGTGACTGGGACTGGGAGCAGAGGGGAAAGCTAAGATATTCTTTGGATATCTGATTGAGCTGATGATTTAAATCAGTGATAACTCTAGATATGCACTATGTAGACAATTAAAAGCAACAAAGCTCTATTAGAGTGTGTTTTACTCTGAAGCTGCTCATGAGGCTCAGTTCTCTTAATCTTTCCAGTAACGTGAGGAGTGAACAGGACACAAACGGGATTGTATGTCACCGAGCAGATGGTTCAATAGCCAAAGTACTTGCTGTGTAAACATGTGGACCTGAGTTCAAGTCCTGAACACCCTTGTATTAAAGCTGTGTATGGTGCTCTGATGTGATCCCAATGCTGGGAGGCTGAGACAAGAGCATCTCAGGGTCTGGCTGCTCGGGCAGTCTAGTTCAATCGATGAGGTCCAGGATCAGCAAGAGACCCAGTTTCAGGAAACAGGGTGGAAAGAGGTAAAAGATATCATGCTCTGTCCTCCCCATGGATGTACTCACTCCCACTCCACCACATGTGCACACAACACACACGACACACAAGCAAGACATGCTACCATAACAATATGAGCATCAGTGGATATGTTTTGATTCGAGTTAATACTCCGCAGACGTCCTTGTTGGTATAGTTTACTCTGGAAATGATTACAACTAAAGGTCACCTTGTTGACTTAACTCTGACTTTTCTAAGTGTCTGTTGAAATGAAACCTTGGACTGAAAGACAATCTAACTGCACAGAACTCTGACAGTGCTCACTGCTCATCACAAAAGGAGGCTCTGGGGGACTGGAGAGATGACTCAGACATTAGGAGCACGTATTATCTTGCAGAAGGCCTCAGATCAGTGCCCTGCTAACCACTTAAGGCAACTCACCACCATCTATAGGATAACTCCAGTTCCTTGCGGCTGTGACACCTCTGGTCTCATTGGGCACCTGCACCCATCTACAACCCACCCATCAACACGTGCATAACTGAAGATAATAAAAATAAATATTTAAAAAACAAAAAGGCTGCTTCCAGAGTTGGGGCTGTAGTTCAGCAGCTGAGCACTTGCTTCGCACATGCCAGGTCCTGGGTTCAAATCCTAGCATTGAATAAATAAAGAAGTCTGTGTCACCTTCGTCTCGCCTTCTCATAGTTGAACTGAAGAAACCCAAGTGCTCGGTTTTGCTTAGGAAATGACATTATGAAGCAGTTTTTGGCCCATGATAGGTAATTTCTAAGAGGCCAGCTTCTTCAGGAAACAGGAGTGAACAACTCTATCCCAGTGGAAAAATTAAAAACAACTGGTACAAGATCCGAGGTAAGTAGACACTATGGCGTTGGAAAGAAGTCTTACAAGAAGCCTGAGGTGGCTAGTGCTGGGAAGCTTTGGAAGCCTCTGGTGAATGGTAGGAGCCAAAATCCAGCACCACTCAGGGTAATCAGCCCTTCACTGCTAAGGCTGACGACTTCGTTAATGAAAACAGAATCCAACCCAGACAACATTACACATGACTCTACAGTTCTTAGAAACAAACTACAACTCAGCTCTGGTAACAAGAAACTCATCCAATTGACCCCTTAAGGGAGGTGGGTTATCTTAAAAAAAAAGAAAAGAAAAAGGAACCCTACACTTTCATAACAATGTACAATTTAAAGAACTTTGAAAATCTCCTGTGACCTGTGGGTAAAAGGACATCTCAGGAATGCAGACAAGAGCCTTTTCTTCATGTGGGTCTCTCTCGTTTCCCTGTTAAAATAAAAGGAACCAGAGGGTCAGGGAACCCTTGCGATGCTCTCCTTGATGGATCACGTTAAGAAGAGTGTGGACGGTTTATTTTCACAAATCAGCTTTAGTTTCTTTCTATGAAATGAATGAACAAGAAGCCTATTAAAGAGATTGTAAAAATCCTTCATTTTAATTGTTTACTCGATGAGGGTGACAATACGTGACAGCCTGATGTATGAGGAGTATATACATGCTGCAATCAACATCAATTATAGTGGGAGGACATGATGATCCTTCAACCCTTAATCCATACATTAGGTTAGATGTAGAAATCACAAGGAAATAAAAATTTATCGTGACTTTTTATCTGATGCTAGAGGCTCCCACTTCTTGTTTTAATGATGGTCGAGGAAACATGAGTTGAGGTACAAGGTAGAATGGACAAAGGGAATTAAAGTTACTGTATTTTATCAGAGACTAGAAAATCAGTAACTATTAAAAATGGAATTAAGTCGTTTAAGGAGACTGTAGCGTAAACACCATTGACTTATTATATCTTTTTATTTCCCAGGTATTACAAAACAAACATGAACAAGAGAATTAAATTATAGCATTATGAAAACAAATGCTTCAAAGGGATGCAGTCATTATTAGGAAGCATGAGTGTATTACTTTTATTAATCTAATATAGGTACATAGTAGAGGAAAATAGAACTGTAGTATTTGTGTGACAGACAACAGTCTGGAAGCATGTTTTAGACTCCTCCAACCCTTGCTGTGAACAACACAACATTTTGTTTAGTTATTTCTTCTGTCATGATACAACCTCTAAAAAAGACGTCCAGTAAGTAGTTCACCTTGCTCTTCTTACATGTGTGTAATCAAGCTTCAAACATACTCTGCCGCTTCCTCATTCAAAGAAAAGACCCCAAACTCAATGACCTTTTCCATACCATCAGCAAACACTTCCTGTTTCCTCAACTTTTAGACATACTTGCCATTTTTAGCTTACCTGAAGTTAAGCAGGTCGTTATCAACACCCTCTGCTAATCTTTTAGTTTCAGTCTTCTCTCCAGTGGAAAAGTAGGATTTGCATATTTGGCTATTTTGCTTTTGGTTTTGAACCCATTTTCTGGTTTCCTCCTCTATCCCTCCCCTTCTTCTTTTCTCTGTGATTTATCCCTCAGTTACCTTTTAAGAAAGCATCTTTTTCTCCCTTCACTATGTATGAAGGCTTTCCTAGGTATGTTACTTTAGATGGAAGTCATTTCCCCTCAGGATTTTAAAGATGTAACTAACTCTAATTTTCAGTCTTTTGAAAGTCCAAGGCTATTTTCAATGCTAAGGCCACATGTGACATTTCCTCCTTTCCCTTTGGAAGCTTCCGGGATCTCTTTATTTCCAGGGTTTTGAAATTTATTCCCAATATGTCCTTTATCTATACTCAAGATCTTATGGATAATTTCAGCCCAGGACACAATGTTCTCTGTGATCACTGCATGATATTTTATTCCCTTCATTTTAACAGCCCCCGCTAGTCAGATACCATCCTCAATTAGATAGATTTTTTTCCAAACTAAATCTCTCATTTAACTTGATGACTTTCTAGTGTGTCTTCTGCCTCATATATGAAATTTTAAAAATTTAATAGTCACCATCTTTTTAAATCTCAAGAGCCCTGTTCCATTCTTAGAATTATCCACATTAAAACACTAACATTATTTCTTTCCTTCTTTCACTGGATGCCATAACCTTTGATCCTGTGTGGGCTTTCATTAGTTTCTTTAATGGGTTATGGCACACACATGATGTACACTTCAGCTCATCCTTTAGCGAAGAACTTATTTCCCACTACCACCTCACTTTTGGTGATACCCGTATCTAAAAGATGCAAGGACTGTGAGTCCTCAGCCATCTTGGGCCAACGTGGTCTGATTCTGAAAAGCCGTTCTAGAGACAGCAGTGGAAGCAGAAGCTGTGATGAAGTTGGATTGGTATTGACTTCTTTCTTGACTCACTCATTCTTGCTGCTGTCTCCTCTAAAGACATGCCCCAGCAAACACTTTGTATGCTCAAGTCAGTTTCAAGGTCTGTATGTTGGGGAACCAAAGCTGCGAATGCTTTTCTCTCCATACAGTATATCTGCTGCTTCTAAATTATACTTACCTTGTTCATTTATTTTAGAATTCAACTTTTGTTCAAGGCTTTTGAACCAAGCTTATTTGAAAATACCGTTTACTGGGACATCAAGAATGTCGATGTTTTGTTTTTAATCACAAGGTAGAAAAAAAAAACAGAGAAAACCAGTTGTTTCTTTGGCAGGTCTTTTCCCATGGCTCAGACCATTTCTCCTTGGGTGGCGAGAATAAGCCTCGTTAGTAGCTTTCTGTAATGTCACTGGGGGAAAGGGCTAAACATTCTGCTCGCACTGTAAACATTTCAATGTAATAGGTTGGGCTTTTAGTGTGGAACCTCCCCTTCAGTTTCATGTCCACCTGGAAAATCTATTCAGCTCTGTTTCAAATGATCTTTGAAATTCTCTTTACTATTATTTTCAGTGGGACAAGCCTTCAGAAAGTGCGTGTTACAACCACATAATAGGATCCTGTGATGAAATCCGAGGGTCATACACATTTTGGTAACATTAACAGATTTTTCAACACGCAACCAAAACTCGATTCAAAAATCAAGCATGTAGTGACTCTCAAGTGCTTCTGACAACACTTGCCCGTGTTGTGTCATGTGACTTCACTGCAGCCTGGGCTATGAGCACAACATAAGCACACATACGTTCTTAATCAGTTTTGCTTAAGTTTAGGCATTATATCTTTTGAATCACAGTATTTTTTTTTTACTGTACCAGCTTTTCTGCTCTAATGGTTTAATTACAGAAAACAAAATGTAATGTTTTTCTACTATCCTATCACTCAGCATGCCTATCAGATATACTCATTTGATCTTTGCAACATATTGTGTTAGATTGCTGGTTTCAAAACTGTTTAAGTAGTTGACTTGAATTATACAGATTTTGGCATAAGATTGGGACAGAATTTCCAACAGTTTCTGAAATGGTCCTGGTAAACATACCTCTGCCATTTGCAATATGGATTCAAAGAAGTCTTTCTTAACATTGATTATCATAAAATAAACGCATTGAAAAACTCTGAAAAACATGCCCTGCAGTATCAAATATTCAGCCGAGATTCACTTCTTTATATAAAAACAAACAAGCACACCCATCTAATCACTACACAGATTTGCAGGTTTTCTTTAATCTTTCGTGAATGGTAAAATTGTATGTATTCCAAATAGTTATTTTAAAGTAAAATTACGATTGTCATCATCAAATATCTGATTTGTACACCTATTTTGTATATCTATATATGTTGGTTATTGTATCTTTTGTATATCAGGCATGTGGGTAATACCCAACCAGGTGAAAAGGATTGTGGGTGGAGAGAATTTTAAAAGCCCTGTATAAGGGTAGAGGTGGGGTAACCTAGGGTGTGTGGTACTGTGATGTAGCCCAGAACATCTTGTTTGTCCTCACACAGTTTTTCAACCAGCTCTTTCTTTATCTGCTCCCTTGCCCTTTGAGCTCTCCTTGAAATACTGATTCCTTTTAGGGATCCACAGTAAAGACTGTTGTTTCTTGTGCACTCCCTGCCATGAATTACTGGAGCTGTCTTTTCTCAGCTAAGTGAGCTACACAGTGTTTTATTTTTCATAATGTTACTGAAGTAGTTTACCTGCTGTCTTCCCAGCCTGTTCTCTTTGACTACGTATATTGATATCTTTTAAGATTTCATTGCTGTTATCTAAATGGAATTTGAAAGAGAAACACACACCCATGCTTTGCTTGAACACATTTGAGGTCACCAATGTCACATCACCAGCAGGTGACAATGTTTACCTGGTCCTCTTTTTAGAAACATCTTTCACTTGACTCCTCCACCTTATATTTGCCTGGTTTTTCCACTTGACTGGCTTTTCGTTTTACAGTGCGATTTTTTAATCTTTCATTTCCTCCAAAACAAACTATTTGTAATAAAAGGTGAAAATATGACAGTACTAGTTAATGAGCTAACCTGAGCAACAGAATAGATGTCTTTAGATAGAAAATTGCAAGACAAATGCTAGATTTTATCCATTGCAAAAGGTAAGGAATTATAAAACAGTTCATGGAAAAAATAAACCTACCAAAGCCACTTAAAACTCAAGCAATTGACAACTGAACAGTTTTATTTCATGAAATACAGAAAACAAATACTGTCAAATTTAATTATAATTTAATTTTTCCTAAATATTAAGGGAAAACCATTTTTAAAAGACTGATAATGAAATTATTGACTACTGACCCATGAAGTTATATTTTATATGATTCCAGACTACCTATTTGGAATACTCATTAAAATAAAAAAATACACATGCCTAGAAAACATGAGGACCTGAATTTAATCCCCAGATCCACGTTTGAGAAAAAAAGCTGTATACAGGGATATTTGTTTACAATCTGCCTGCTGGGGTCATTGACCAGCCAGGTCCCCTTATCAGTGAGCTCCAGGACAGTGGGAGACCCTGTGTCAAAAGAACAAAAGGATGGGCAACTCCTGAGAAATGACATCAAAGATGGATCTCTTGCCACTGTATTCAAACATATAAATACCCTCACACGAACACACACACACACACACACACACACACACACACACACACACACACGTATGTCTTATAGCACTCAAGCCAAAATTTAGTCCAGATGTGTAAATATTATGCACAATAAACAAATAACTTTTTCTTAAAGTCTAAGCCATAAGTAAGTATTTCTCAAATTGGTTAATATAGAAATCCTAGAAGGTCTGGGTCAGAACTATAACTTATGAAGTAAGGATGATACATATGCCTTCAACACAATTGCAAAATTGCCAAGTGCCTGCCTATTTTATTCAACATTCACATCTCATGCATTGAGAGGAGCCTAAGACAGATCCATTGCTCCAGTCATTGGTCACACTGTTCCAGAATGTATGAGTCCCGGGACTTGCTCATCTTAATCTGACTGTTAACGTTCTGTCCCATTGTCTTTTCATGTAATAGGAACATGTCTTTCATGACAAAGCCCAACTAATTACAGAACTTAATTTAATAGTGCAAAGCGCAAAGGGTATTCCCTGAACAGTAAAATCTTTTGTTTAGAAAATTTCAAACAAATTATATTTTACTTTGTGTTTTATTATTTACGTAATAAGTATTTACAAGAATACATTTTTTTCAACATTTGAGCCCTTATTGTTCCATAAATAGGACACACATTTGGAAGGACGAGGTTTTCTTTCTACTTTAAGGAATAGTTTAGTGATTACCTCTGGCTGCAAACACATAACGCATTTACTGCTTGCTGTTGGTTGGAATCCTTTCATGGGTTATTTGTCCATTCCTTTGTAGGTTAATAACAGAAACGACATTAATGAAAACAGGAGGGAGAGGCTGACTAGGCAGTTTAGGGTAAAAGACCCCCCCAAAAAAGTGACTGCTTTCTTTTTTTGGCTTAACGCCAGAAATGACCAATGGACCTGTAGTCAGCCTCATCTTTAAAGAAGGCCAGAGATGCCAGAAGTGTTTGAGCTGAAAATGTCTCTGGTTCCGTCATGGTTAGAGAATGGAGATGCCAGAAGGGAGTCTGCTTTTTCCTTATCTCAATTCCCCTAAAGCAGTAAAGTAGCCTTTTCCAGGAAATCATACCAAGGGGAGGACTGAAAATGCAATGCACTACCAGACCTGGAATGGGGACCAGACTGACTAGCTCATCTCCCCCTTCTTTCCTGCATTTAGAAAAGCCTTATTAACTCCAAGGTAGCGACGCTCAGTGGTCTCCCACTCCCAGGGACCTCTCCTGCTGCACGGGCACTGTGTCTTCTCTATTTTTAAGTTCCCTATAAAAGCACTTCTTTTAAAAACTCACCTTGAATTTCCAAGACAAGATTCAGAAAGCCCCCAGCTTGGGTGGCTTTGGTGATCATGGAATTTCCAGGAATCTTACCCTCTCAAGCTAAACAGGAGAACTGAGAAAGTATTTACTGCTTTCAAAGAAACCCTGAGGCACTGTATAAATCTCACCTGAAACTACTGCTTTTAATTAATTTAGATTCAATGTTTGGGTGAAATTTCCCTATTGCTTATTGAGAGAGCTGGTAGAAATGTTGGCCTGAAATTTCTATCTTCTCTCCAGGGACCAGGAACCGTAATGATTGGATGTACATGTGATAACGAGTAGTCCTACTCCTGCCTCTATTTGTAATGCTCTTTAAGATGCCCTCACAGATATTGTCTGCCCAGTTCCCATCAGGCTACTTTGAGGAGTAGAGACCTGTTCAGTTTAGGCATCTTAGGTTCCTTTAGCTGCTATTTTCACCTTAATGTAAATTCCTACTTATCAAGGAGCTTAATGGCTTGGATCAGGAGTAAAAAGAATTTACTTTAAAAGGTTAGGAATGTAAATTACCCAATTCTGACCTATTAGAGAAGAGTACCATTGTTCAGTTGAGGCTGGGATTGTGGTAGTATATGGGAGACAGTGTCAGCCATGCTGGTTCTAGGGTGGGAAGCAGGTGTTTCCCCAAGTCTGGGGAGGATGTTAGCATCCTGCCAGTTCGACGTGTTCTTAGATCTGACCTGTTTTTTAGAACTGAGGCAGTTGGAACAGCTTCCTGAGTCAGAGTTTTCCTTACCTTTCCTTTATTTCTTTTACGGATCCCTTCACTGTAATAACTATTTTTGTCAACACTTAGGGATAAAGAATATGATTTGTTAAAAACATAGCAAGTCAGGTCTTTGGACAGTCATTCACTTTAATGGAGGACTAGGGGTAAGAAAACAAGTTGATGCACAGAGTTCTCACTATCAGTGAATTTCCTGGTAGCCTTTTCTGCTGGGATTTGGACTCTTCCTACCACTCAGAAACCAGTCCAGGATTTTGTGCTTTGTGTAATGGGGTATAACTGGGGGAAACCTCAACTGAGGTGTTAAGCTCCTCTTTGACCACCTTGGGTGATGACAAGAATACCTTTCCTCAGATGCAGAATCATAGCCTTCATCCTTGGTAAAGGTAGGGAGATGGTTGTGAAAATTCACTCAGTGGAATCAGGTTTTAGATTCTGTTGTATTCTGAACTGAAGATAGCTTTGCCAAGGAAAAGAGTAAAAACTCTGTCTTTGACCCTCAGATCACCTTAGTCATTTTGCAATTTCCATCTCACCACTGAATGTCTCCTTGACTGCTTCCTTTGAGACTGCATAATTAAAAAGCCAGTCTCTGGACTGGGGATGTAGCTTAATGGTAGAGTGCTGCCTAGTCTATTTGAGGTCCTGGGTTCAATGCTCAGCAAGGAAACTAACAATGACAACAGCAACAATGAAAACAGAACCGATTCAATGGGGACTGTTGTGCCTCACATATAAAGAGCTTCACCTGCCCCTAAGAAGCCGGAATAAGCAAGGGAACTCACACACCCTTCCCCCTCAGCTTCCCTACTCTTACACCCACACACTGCAGGCATCTTCACTGATTGATGACATTTCCTAATATAGCAGGGGTAAGATGACTTATTTTGAAAATAGAATTAAAACTTTCCCTTTTTAGGAGCAAGGGCAGCTCTGGCAACACTGTCAAGCTTAAGCACATTAGTCCTTGTGGTCAAAACATTAACAGGGCGCTTTGTTAACAAAATGTTCAGGTCATGATAAGGCCAAGAAGAACTGTAGAACTTTTTATGAGTGGAGTCTTTCCAAAAAGTGCTCCAAGTGGAAGGAACCAAGAGTAAAACTTTCTCCTAGAAACAGAATCTGCAGATGAGCGAGGGTAGAACCATCCAGTGTGGGCAGAGGTGTTTGGGGTATTGTACTGAATAAAATAATGCACCCCATCAAAAGCAGGAAACAACTGGCCAAGTCACAACGTGTCTGGCTCTCTGATGACTTGGAGTGAAGGGTTTAAGACTGGATCACTAATTAGCCTTGCTGTGTAGTTTCGGAGGGTAGGGAGCCCTTTAAGGAGATCCTAAGGAGTGCTAAGTACTTGTGGACTTTATTGCTGTCCTCATAACAATGGGACCAGACAGGGAACTAAAAGGGGGTGTTGTCTGCAAAGACATGCTCTGGGAGTCCTTTTTATGAAACCTTCCCTGACAGTAAACCCTGCTTCCTTTCTAACCACACCACTGCTTCAGCCTGTTGAACAAGAATGCAAGGTTAGGAGGAGGGCTTCCGAGGCGCTTGGTCCTTTCATGATACAAGGGCCACTGGAGAGGAAGGGAGAACGGATGCCACCCATCTTGGATGGAGGCGCATAGCACGGCTCCCCACTTTGCCTGTGAGCTGTTTGACTAAGTTTCTGGGATTCTCTTATCTTACCTGTCAAATGACAGACTTGGATCAGATGCTATTTTGATATTGAAAATCATTAATTATACTCCTGTTTACTTGCTTTATGGTTACCCTTGAGCTAAGTCAAATGGAAAACAGCATCAGTGCTTTACAGAGGCATGCTGTGATACTCAGTCAGTGGTCAAGTGTTCTGAAGGACAGCTAACACACTGTGGAAACCTAGGGCAACAATCCAGGTCTTTTTAATTTTGGGTTCATTCTACACCTTTCAAATTTGAAGGCAAAAAGAAATACCATGTATTGTTCCCAGCTGTGTATTGCTTAGTAAATTCTGCTGACTGACCCACTAAATGTTAGCTTTTAAAAGGAGCACAGGCAACAATGTTGTTGTCTTCAAGTCCAGAGAACAACAATGACAACAGTCGGAATTTCTGAGCTTCTATTAGTGTCAGGACAATTACTTGTATTACTCTAATCATTTGTTTTAGATATTTGCACCATTAATTTTAAGGACGAATAACTAGGAATTCAGAATGGCAAGGCATGCTACCATGGAGGTGGGGTGTGGGTAGAGGCTGCATGCCACAGCATGGCAGATTTTTTAGTTTGACCTTTTCTTCCCATTTATTTAGTTTAAGCCTTTGTCTTTCCTCTCCCTGTGTTTTCCTCTTGATGTTTTCTTTGGGTTACAGCTTAGGGCTTGAGCCTCAGATCCTTTGGGCTCGCCGATGGACAGCAGCTGAGTGTTATTGCAGGTCCAGTTGGTGCCACAGGAGGGTTCTTTGGGTTCCCAGAATAAGGGACCTGTGTCTGGCTTCATGGCAGCATTGCTGTGAAGTGTGTCCCTAAGAAGAGGGGTTGGGAAGTTACTTGACAGAAATAGAACCAAAGCCTCCCAAAGGACTCATCCCTTGGAAAGCATGAGGCAGGGATAACACCCTGTTGGGCATCAAGCAGAAAGGAATGACAAACATTTCAGGGACAACTGACATTTGAGAACTGGGTCTGTCACCCTGCTTTCCTGAGGCATTTGCTCAAGGGACTGTCTTCTGACACCATGGCAGGGGATGATAGTCTAGTAAATCAAGGTTTGATTTCTACTGCCTGATAGAATGGGAACTTAAAGTCTGAAGGCAATTCAAGGAAAAATTAAAATGATAAATTGTAACATAATTGAAATTACAGATTGTGATAGATATTTTCTATAGAAGAAGATTTGACAGCACTTTCAGCAGAGAAAAGTAATAAGAAAACTAAGTCAATGCTTCAGGCACACTGAGCTCAAAAGAACTTGCATGGGAGTCTATGCCCCTGAGGGTTTTTTTTTTTTTTGCTTGGAATTAATGTCTATTTACTTATATTTTTGCTGTCTGATAATTTCATTTACCTTAATTTAGTTTTAATTTTGTGAACTTTAAGTACAATGGTCTTACATCTGGCTAATGGGTGAACACATTCAAGTAGTATCAGATATAAGTCATATTCTCATCATGGGGGCTGGAGACCATTCCATTCTTTATGAACCATTAAAGTTTGAAGTATATCCCAACTCAGTGAAAGAATTCCAATGCAGTCACTAAAGGTCAGAAATAAGAGAAACACAACAGGGGAATAGGAGGGTATTTTGGTGAAGTCCTCTAGAAAGAAGTTACCTTTTATCTGTTTTCAAAATGACTTCGAATAACCTAGCTCTACACTGAAATACTAATTTTGTCCTGATGACTTATTTGTTAGTGAAGAGAGTAGTGACTTGTTTAGGTCAGCTTTTACAGGCAGCAAGTTTATCTTTCTCCGACAGTCTTCCTCAAGAGACAAACAGGAACTGTTGTGCTCCTTAGGCTGGTTTTTATGGACCCTCCACCCATTCTGGGATGTAGAGAAGAATGTGACAAGGAGCCAGCCTTCCTCTGCATGTCTGAGACCCAGATTCCTCAGTATGTTTTTCTAATTTAACAACTTGTCCAGGGCATCCATAGTTATCGGATATTATTTATTCTAATGCTTTCTGTCTCGCTGGATATAATTAATTGATTATTAATTAAACAAGTAGATGAAGCCACAAAGTTAGATCATAGTTTCAGAGATCCATTCATCTACCACCTTCCATGAGCATGTTAGATCCTTCAGAAAGAAATATTTTAATTATAAGTATTTCAATTATAAGAGTTTGGCCTTTTAGCTCACAAAGGATTTTGATAGCTTACCAAGTGACATAATGTAGCCTTGCTAGGTCAGAAAAAAGGCCTCTCTGTTCATTCTGGTTTAAATAGTAAAGTCGTAATCTATTTCATTTCCTCTTATCAAGATAAAACACTCTCCTCTCTTGTTAAGCTATGGAGAGACATGGATCTATAGGTAAAATTTCAAAACCATTTGATTAAATAGGTTAATTGAGTTTCTGAAAATGTATAATGATCCAAAATTGGGGAATTGAATTAAACATTATAACTACATAATGAAGCTGGAAAAAAGGGAGTATAATATTTTTTGTGGTGTTGTTCAGGTAGCCATAAAATAAAGACTTTTACACTGAGAAATTCCAGTGGAAAAGTTACATGGGAAGGATTGCTTCACTTATACTGAATTAGAATTCTCACATCTCACTCGGGTTAGTTGAATGATTCTTTTTGTCTATATAAGAATTTTGTTCAATACTATCCAGAGATATTTTAATATTTAATCACTTTCACCTCTGTATTTATTCTTGACACAGTTCCAAATTCTGTATTAAGGTATTTGATTCTGAATGTTCCTCATGACCTTTTGTTTTCTTATTAGAAAAGCACATAAAGTACTGGGTGAAATTAATGAACAATAATGACCTTGAATTTTGAGTCTTAAGACTAAAAATAGGAATAGACATTTTTCCACTTGTTATAAAGGTCACTTACCTATTCTTTATCAAAATGTTCTCTGAAAACAAGGCCTAGAATGAAATGTCCTTAAGATGACAAAACATAGATAAGAAACTTCCAGTTCATAATCTTCCTTTAAATTCCACATTGTGCCAATCTAACCAGCGTGGGAAAGATGAAGAAAGACGCACACTGATTTGAAGGGCAGAAGTAAAGCTGTTTTCGTTGGCAGATTATTTTGATCATGTATGAGGGAAACCTCGTATAATTTACAAAACTCCCCAAAGAACTAATGATTTAATTTAGGCAAACTTGAGTATATCAGATTGATATAGGGTAGCAGGTCAGATATTTGCGCACTGGTAGTAGTTAGAAAACAGAAACTGACAAATATCTTTTATGGTGGCACTAAAAAGCTTAAACACCTAAGGATGAAGCAAATGGAAAATATGCAACATACTTTGCTCTTTATGAAACATTGATATTTTTATAAAAATTATAAAAACATTGATATGAAAAAAGTAATACTCACGTATTGGTAGACTCAATATTGTTAAGATGCTGCACCCACATGTTATGCCTGTACTTGTAGCACTTGAGACACTGAGATAGGATTTCAGTGACATAGACTCCCAGTTGGTCTGTGATGAGTTGCAGGCAGCCTGAACTATATAGTAAATTTATCTCTATACTCAAATGAATCTCAATCATATGCCCAGAAAATTTATTTATGTGTGTATGTGGTATTGGAAATTGTACTCAGGGCCCTGTACATATTAGAGAAGTGTTCTCCCCAGGAAATACATATCCTTAACTCAACAATAAAGCATTAGTTAATTTATTTTATGTGCATTGGTGTTTTGCTTGCATGCATGTGTGAGGGTGTCAGATCTTGGACATACAGACAGTTGTGAGCTGCCATGTGGGTGCTAGGAATTAACCTGGGTCCTCTGGAAGATCAGTCAGTGCTCTTAAACCTAACCCCTAAACTCTTTTGAAGAAACTGACAAACTCTGAAATTAAAATAGAAATTCAAAAGAATTCAACACAGCCAAAAAGCAATCTTGAAAAAGGACCAAGTGTAATGACATTCAGTACCTTGTTTTAGGGTCTGTTATTATGTTACAAATATCTACACCAAATTAAGTAAATCAATAAAATCTAGTAGATTCCAGAAATAACCACACATATACAGTTAATTGCTTTTTTTTTTTTTGGTCGAGTTATCCAGGTGGTGGGAATTGATTGGAGAACATGAATCTCTGACATAAGTAAAATTATCATAATTTTAATTTAATTGCAAATAGACATCAATCTGAAACACATTATAGTCTTGATGTTAACAAATTGAACTGTGCAAAGTCTTGAAGAAGACAAAAAGAGATTGCCTTGCAATGAGCACAGATTTTTTTTAGGGTAAAAATCATGGGTTGTGGAAATAAAATATCACAAGGTAAACTTTTTTGGCATGAAAAACTTGCTTACCAAGACGTCTTGGGCAAGGACTAACAGAACTGACAATGAACTGTAGATTTGGAGAAATAATTCTTAGTGCACATAACTGAGAAAGGACTCACCCCAAATACACAGATTTCCCACCAGTGGAGAAATACAAATAAGAAATAGACAAAAGAGTTAAGTGAACAAGTCACAAAAGAAAATTAAAGAATTAATGAAAAGGAATTCAGCATCACTCGTAATCAGGAAAATATAAATTTAAATCACAAGGCGGTATCATTTCATATCCACTAGAATGGTTAAAGTAAAAAAAGCCCAACAATTCCCAAATGTAGTACAGATATAAAATTGCAGGAATTATTTCAATGCTCTTGTGAAATTAGTCAAAATTTATGTTTGTGGTCAATTGTATTTAAAGTGATTTAACTTGTGGGATAAAATTACTTCAGAAATTTTTATTCATTTATACATTTACCTAACAATTATGTATTTAGAATTCACAATGAAAGAGAAGAGTCCATGCCTTGAAGGAGCACGAAGACAGATTTGTAAACTGAAGCCCTTCTGAGTCTGCCACATTTTCTTGATGCTTGGACACATATATTAATCTATAACTAATTTCAAAATCACCCTGACAGCTAATTGAATTTCCTACCAGGAAGTTTTTATTAAATCAACAGTACACAGTACGTTGAAGCAACATAATAAATCTAGCTATTATGTCCATGTCAGCTTGCTTTTCTGTCTGGAGGAAGTTAATATTAAAATATGAATGAATTGAAAGAAGGCAGAGGGAGGGCACCAGCAACAAGGGACAGGGAGGTTGGAGAAAGCAGTGGGAGAGAGGTTGTCTAGGAAACAATACAATCTTGTGTTCATTCATGCGTATACGTATGCATGTATGTATATGAGTATATATATGTATGCATGAATGTATATATGAATGTATATCTTAATGAAATCCATTACTCTGTGTGCTACCTTTAAAAAGGTGAAAGTAGAAGAGCAGTAACAGGAAAACAGTCACAAATGCATAAAAAGTTGTAGATCCTTATATTTTGTGTGTGTGTTGGATTATGGTTTTTTTTTTTTGTTAATTTCACATGGAAACAGAAAACGGCCTTGGAGTGCCCAAAGCTTGAAAAGGTGACTTGGTGAAGGGAAGGATTTGCTGGGCCAGATAGACCTCAGTACAGATTTCTCATTCACTAGTTGGTTAAGTTTAGGCTAAGTGCTTTCCTTCGGAGGCCTTCGGTTTCTTTGTAGCAATGATGCCATGCTCAACCAGTTTGCTGAGATTTCAGGGTCCAGGATGGTGCGTCATAGATTTCAGTTCTTTAAATCAAACTCTTATTAATTAAAAATTCCCTTTGATTTGTATCAAAGCGTTAGCCAACGTCAATTGAGTATAAGACCCACTGAGTGAGTTTGTAGACAGCTTAGAGACAGGCAGCCTATCAGAGGGCATTTCAGTCACTGAGATATGGAGGGTGAATTCCTACAAAAAGCTTCCACTATTTGATTAAAGTCCAAGACAGATTGGTTAAAGGCAACTTACTACTCTGGCAAATTTTTACCAGAGTGCAGAGTGCCAACCTTGTTCTATGAATTTTCTTTTTTTTTTCTTAAGGATGTTTTTAAGGTTAAGTCAGGTTAGCAATTTCAAAAGTAATTCACAAAGCCACAGGCATATCTCTGGGAGAAACGGCCTAATAGGAACTACTATGACCAACTTTTGTATTTGGATATAAAAGAACCCTGGGTCTATGTACTTTTTTAACCCATGCAACAATGGCTTAGTTTTTCTAATCTTCTTCATCTTTACACTGATGTACAGCCATATATTCTTGAACATTTGCTGAGAACTGCTGGCATTGTGTCATTGTGCAAACACCAGAGCATACTCAATCCAAACCACAGTAATGATGGTGTGACTACATGACGTAACTTATGGAAATACTGTCCCGTGGTGCCCATCATCAGCTGAAATGCTATGTGATACACTGTTGTATGTCTCTATTTCTCTCGATATCTGCATCCCGAGGAGGGAAACAGAGAGACTAGTTCTTCCTGATGGCAAATGCTTTTAATGGGAAACAGGTCTGTTAAGAGGTATTTTAACTGAGGCCAGAGAGTGAGTAAAGAAAAAAGTGGAAGTCACCTAAGTAATGCTGAAAGGGAATAAGACTCTGGGACATTTGTGTGAATTGCTTAAGGAATTCATTCACTGAACAGCCAGTGCAAGATACTCTGATGGACAATGAATCCACAAAGATACCGAAGACTATGTATTGTCTTTGAAGGAGCTGGAAATAGACTGGGGAGACCAATATTCATGCAATACAAAGATAGACAGTGCAGTGGAAAAATCAGAGCCCATAGAGTACTTCAGTAAACTTGGGTGGTAAAGGTAAGCACATTATGCTCTTAAGGAAGTGAGAGTCGCTTGGTGCAGAAAGGACAGTGTGATAAAGCAATAAAACATGTAGAGTAGCAGGCTTGAGAAGTGGCATCTATCTGGACTCATAAGAAGCATGGTCATGCAGCTGGCTTTATTTTTCAGCTCAGTTTGTGTGCGTGTGTGTGTGTGTGTGTGTGTGTGGTGTGTGTGTGTGTGTGTGTGTGTGTGTGTGTGTGATTTTATAACAAGGGAAAATTGAAGCAATAGCCATGGAAAATATCCCTCTGTCCATAATTCCTATTCAAAGGGCTTGAGAAACATCAAATAGGCAATGAAGTTTCCTAAGAAAAATGCCCCTAATTTTGAATGCAATTTGAAAGCCATTGGAACAAAGATGAGCGTCAAAGCTCTCTATTACAAGATTTGCCAGGAAAAGAAGGATCAGAACTCCTGGGTGTTGACTTGTTAGGACCTTCAGTGAAGCTTAAAAACAAAACTACTGCTTTACAAGCTTGACTAGATAGATTTGCCATTCCAATTGGTTTCACGAGCAAAAACTATGTTTCTGTATTTTCTTAGGTGCACAATTTTGAGTACTTTAAATCTCTGAAAAGACTGGGCTTGGAATACCTTGTAAGCTGTGCCAATCTGGTAGGCAAAAAATATCATGCAGTTTTTAGACAGTAAAAATATAAGCATTCTGAGGCTTTATTCAAATTTGCTTTCATGTTTCTGTATTAGCTATTTTTTGTTGCTGGGATGAAGTATCATGACTAAAATTGACTTATCAAAGAGTTTATTTGGGCTTAAAGTTCCAGAAATGTCCATAATGGAAGGAGAGGCATGGCAGCCTCTGAAGATCGTATCTTCAGTGGCCAACAGGAAACAGAGAAGGGGAGAGGCTATAAGCTTTCAAAGCACTCCTTCGTTGATGCCCTTCACTACCAAGGCTCCACCTGTAAAGTTTAAATAGCTTCCTGAAACTGCACCAATCAACTGGGGACCAAGGCTTCAAATCTACAAGGCTACGGAAGGGCATTTCTAATCCAAACGACCAGAGTTTTCCAAGAAATTTTATGGAAACTAGGAAACTAAATACTTACTTTACTGAAGGCAAGGGAAATAAATGTAGCCGTGTCATGTCACTATGTCATATTCAGAGGATTCTAGTCCTTTCTATTCCACCCCAGGCTTACTGCAGTGGAGACTATACAGGCAGTGAACAGTACCAGGGAGGGAGTGTCATTTTATCCTCTGTGACTTAGTAATTATGGCAAGCAACTGCAATTAAACTCACTGGTCCTCCCTCTCCCTAATACTCGACTTGCTGTCTCACACACAGAAAGATAAAAAGAAAGTGAGAGAGGGACTAGTTGGGTCAGCAGCAAAGTAGGGAGATAGGATAGTGTAACATTATCACAATACATTGTGTGTATGTATGAAACTGTCAAGCTTATCTATTTATCTACCCATTTATTTGTCTATCCATGTTGCAGTGTATCCACTTACTGTCTTGTCGGTCTGTCTGTCTGTCTGTCCATCTATCTATCATATATCTATCCATCTATCTTTAGGTGTATTTTAAAACGTTTTCTAGTGCTTCCCTCTCACTCCTTCAATTCTTCCCATGTCCCCCTCACCCTTTCTCAAATTCATGACCTTTTCTTTAACTATAGTGGTTATATATATACACACAGGCATTTAAGCAAATGAACTTTAGAAGTAGGTCATCCTTGCCACTCCTTCCACAGCTGAGCAGCTGACCACTGTTCCTCCTCTGCTCTACCCAGACAGCTGTCTGACTCTAGTTGGCTATGTGATCTTGCCTTATAGTGTGGTATCTGGATGAATTCCTTAGGAAAAATTTCCTGGAAGTTGAGATTTCAGATTTCAGCAGAGGTGTATTCTTCTCTCTGTCATGTGACCCAGAGGTTGAAAATATTTTAAACTTCTATGTTAAGTTGATCCTGTAGCAGGGGCATCTTCTTACATTGTTGAATATCCTTGACCATCACACATTTTAATGATTACTTTAGATTTCCCATTATAGAAAGTTGTTAGTATAATTTCTGATTGACAGGTGCTAAAATCCAGAAAGATCTCTGTGCATTTATCAGATATTTTATCATTTACTTTCACTCCATTAAATGAAAAGGAGTGTTCATTTTCCTTTTCTTCCAGAACTCAGCTTTGTTTTATCATTGACACCATGATCAAAGAGGTAGGAATCGAACTACAGTGTGTGTGGTTTCTTCTTGTAGCTGCTGTCCTTTGAGCACTGCCTTCTACTGACTTTACATGGATAAGAGTTTCAAATCCCTGTGCTAGTTGCCTTCAGCTCTCCCTAAGTGAAAACTGGCAAAGTCCAGGAGGCAATGACAGACCAAAGAAAAACATGAGCCCAAAGGACATATGCCTTCTAACAAAAGAACCTCTCAGAATATGTAGACGTGTTCTCATCCAGGTGAGAAGAAATAATAAATGCTGCTTATCAGATAACTTGATCTGGGGTGGAGAGAATGAATGTCGTCTTTGAATGGCCTTAATAAGGCAGCATGGACTTGGTGGGGGCATTTTAGACATAGCTTGCATTCTAGTCTTAACCTTTCAGGACACAGTCACTGCCCTTCTGTCAATTACTGCCATCTCTTCATTGACAAGCCTGATGGGTTATAAGTATTTGAGATGCACTGAAGAGTTTAAAACCAAAACAGAAACGAACAGAAAGGGAGACATTTAATGCTGTCATGAAGTTTCTGTGGGTGGGAGCTAAGGCTTATAAAAGGAGAAAACCATTGTAGGGAAAGGAGGCTGAGTACTACTCTCTGCAAAATGAAGTGTTTAGTATGTCCATTCTTGTAGAAACTGTATGTTAGAGTGTTCCTATCCCTTTTCCTGAGAGGACTTGTAAACAGGTTTCCCCAAAAGTGGGTCATTTAAGTTCTGTTCTTTCTCTGTTTCTACAATTTGTTATCAGCTGGATCTCCCAATGGCTTCCCACCTGAACCTGATCCTCATTCCAGAAACGCAAAGCCTGGATTCTTTGTGTTCACCACAGCTATTCTGTCTTTCCATGAGCTAAGACTATAAGTCCCACAGTGAAACATGGATAAACACAAACTAGAAGGGATTAGACCACACTGTTTAGTTAATCTCAGTTTACAAAACCCTTTCTCTATGTCTGAAAGAAACACTGCCACAGAAATTCAGGAAAAGCATCTTGCAACGAGGACATGAGAACTTTGTACAATAAGAGTAGAGAGAGGCAGAATAGGTGTTCCTTCACTAGAGTGTTTCTCAGCAACCTGAGGGGTATTTGCCAGTATACAGTATTGCTAGTTAATGCAATAAATTATGATCATGAAGAAGAGAACACAACCTTATTTCTGTTCAAAATTTAGATAATACAACCTCCAAGAAACTTGATAAGCATAGTTAAAACTAACCACTCAGTTCACCTCTAAAAAAAATAACGTGTGTGTGTGTGTGTGTGTGTGTGTGTGTGTGTGTGTGCAGGTTCATGAGAGGCATAGCATGCGTGTGAATATAAGAGGTCAACTCTTTAGAGTTAACATTCCCTTTCTGTCTTGATGTAGGTTCTAGAGCTTGACTTCAGGCCAATAGGCCTGTGTGGCAAACATCTTCACCCACTCAGCCATCTCACTGGTCTCCAAATTACTTCCAACTCCCATGTTTAGAACCTCTGTGTTTGGCGAACAGTTCTGGCATGAATATAACCAAAGGGTTTTGAGTTATAGGTGGAGCAGCCTATGGCAGTTGTCCATAGCATGTTCACATAACTGAAATAGCAAAATGTCTAGCAGAGCTTAGGTTCTCTAACAAATATAGGAACCTAGCTAACAATGGGCTCCAAGGATGAAAACCTTGTGTCATGAGCACTGTTGTTCTAGGAAGGGCATATGCGACAGAACCACCCTAGTACATGTGTGTGAACAAATACTTCATTTTCACTTTGAATTTAGATTAAATGTACTCAAGGGAGTTGTTCTCCCAAGTGTTCCTCAGTTGGGCACTACACACTACTCTTCAAATGTCCCAAAGGATCCTATTTACTTTGATCAGAGATAGATGTTCATCCCACTGGTCACATGTCCCAGTCTGCCATGTTGGTGTAGCTTGAGGAGCATGCTTCAGAATTTATGTATGTTAGACTCAACCAGGGGTCCTGATGTCAGTTTGAAAGTACTCATCTAAAAAAGCACAGAATTTACATGCATAAAGAACAAAAGCTCATTTCACTTTAAAGAGCCATGTACTGTGTACTGTGGGGAGCTGCTTGGCTGCAAACCAAAGAGAAACTGAGATCAACATGGGGCAGTGATGGTGGCATTGGTTTTGGCAGTAGCAGTGGTAGAAGAGGTTTTTGTATGGCTATTGTAAGTAGCAAAGATAACCACACTGAGTACTAGGCTACAATTTCTAGAACATTCCCTACTCTTAGTTTACCTAACACTCACCCAGAGACTAGCAATGTTGTTTCAATATACAAAGTTAAAAACAAAATACACCACACAGTCATCTCTTGCTGTGAGTCCATGGGTAGGCAACATGAAGGAACAAAACACTAATGTTTAGTGTTTACGTCTCCATTCTGTCTAGCACATATTTCTAAAGGCAGACTCACCATTGTCTGACCTGATTTTTCTGACTGGGGTGTCTCTCTTTATTGATAATTGTAGATAATTGCATGAACATGTATTCTTGAAGCACTTTGGGTGGGGGATGTTTACAAAGACACTGTGGAGATCTGTCTGCTCTCATGGTTTTAAATGCAATGAAGTAATAATTCAAAATGAACTGCCTGCCAATGTCATGTTCCATAAGAAATTTTGGCATCCCTAGCAAGTGATGTGTTTATTGATTCAGTCTCCTTGGGAACCTACTTGGTCCATGGACAACTGCTTCTTTATATCTGGGATAGCTATGGGAAGGTTCATCACAAATGTTTTGAATACTGGCCATTGATCTTATATACTGATGGTTGAAATTTCCATCTAGTAATAAAAACGTATTCATATTTTGTTCTAAATAATTCTAAATATTCATTAGATAAAATAGACGTATGAAAGTTGGATGCTAATTTTCTTGAAAAGACTTGAAATTTGGAGGGAGATATGTTGGGAGTGTAAGGGAGGAGTCGAAGGTGGGAGAAAGGGGTGGTGGATATAAGCAAAGCATATTGTATACATCTATGAAATTCTCAAAGAGTAAATAAAAATGCATACCAAAAGGGCAAGTTAGTTGTTCTAATGAATGCAATCTTCCTATTGTATAACGTGCCTTCTGTCTGTTTCATCATCCTTCATACCTCTTGAGGGAACACTGCCTTCCAAGAATGACAGCATCCCCACAGATGTCCTTGCGTATGAATTAGTCCTGATTCTTTCAATTACATAGCGGTCCCAGGAAATTATAGAATAAGCCTGCTGTCCTGTTTTTGTGCAAATGATGTTTCCCAGAGCCACCTGTATTTCTCCATTGCTTTCCTTCTTCAGGCATTTGACCTTGATAATTTCTTTAGGTCTTCACAATAGTTTATTACTTAAACTTCTTTATTTCTTTTTTTCTCTGTCCTTCTGTGTGTTTCTCTTTTTGCATTTGCTTTCTGTTTTTGTTCTTTGTTTTCTAGTTGCCTATGGTGTTGGAGACTGAACCCAGGGCCTTGCACAGTTATTAGCTTGTGTTTACCACTGAGCTAAATTCCCTACTACTTTGTAACCTCTCTTAACTTTTGTCTCCCCTTGTGTTGTTTTCTACATGATTCCCCTTATATTCTCTTTCTCTTGTCTTTGGCTTATATAAGTTACTGCTTCTTTTGCTATTATTTCTTATGCTTATAACTGAATTTAGGATACTTTCATATTCTGCACTGGGTTGTAGGAAATATACCTTTGGAGACTTAACTGTCTGTTCCATGGAGCCTGGTCCTACTTCATTGGAAGTCACTATTATTACTATTCCTCTGACCCCCACCCCCGGTCTTTCCACTTTATTCCTTGTAGAAGAAATCTCACTTGTCTATGCTTGTTTTTGTGTTCTATTGACTCCATTCCTGAGAAGACACCTTGCAAATGTTTGCTGAATGTCAGATAATTTAACAATCATTTGGCTAGACACAGAAATGGATAAACCTAAATTCTTGGGTAGCCCCTGTCTATAAAACAGGTTGTAGCACAGAGTAGGTAACCAATAAAGATCTGTTTAATTATGCTGAACCTTTGATTAATAAATAATCTGAGGCATGTTAATACTGCAGTCCTATTTTATTTATTGCTGCCAACATAAGCATATTTTCTGCCTGACTTAGGTTGATTTATTCATATTCTGGAGTAAACTTTACTTGCAAAGAGTATTCAGGCTGCCATGGGACTGAATCACATTTTTTAATTGAAATAAGTTTTTAAGGAGTATATTCAGATCCCAGCTTCCCTTCACCTGTCTTCTTCTAGACCCTCCTGATCTCCCAACTTACCTAACTCAGCACCTTCTTAATTTTTTCTTTAGAAAACAAACAGGCCAACGAACAAACAAGCAAACCATAATAAAACAAAGCAAAAAGACTGACAAAAGAAGGAGAAAAAAAAGAAACAACAACAAAAGAACAAAGAAGCCCAAGCACACCACCCTCCAACAAAATCCATTAAAAAATATGGGAACCATAGCAGATAAGCAAAAACAACAACAACAAAAAAAAAAAAAAAACAAAAAACAAAAAAACAAAAAAAAACCAAAACAAAAAACAAAAAAAACCAAAACAACAAAAACAAAAACAAAAACAAAAAAACAAGTGAGGTTAAAAAATGCTCAAAGAAAGCATTGTGATGAGGCCCTACTGCAACCAGGGTCTGTTCTGATATCTCTGGCTCCCGCCGGCTGCCGCTGAGGACCATGCCAATTTCTGGGGTCTGGGCTGCCACTTGGGGCTGTGCTGGTGTCTGAGGGCTGTGCTGCCATTGGGGCCATGCCCATATAGGTGGCCTTCACCTCCATCTGGGGCTATGGTGACATCAAGACCTGGGCTGCTGAAGAGGACCATGTGTGGCTCTGTGGTTCTACCACAGCCAGGGTCTCTGCCTGTTGCCAGTAGAGCCCACAATGTGGTGAGAAACTCACGTGTGTCTGTTTAAGGGCTAACAAGGATTTATTAAGATATGAAAATGGGGAAATACACTCAAGAATACAGGACATAGTAAATCCAATTGGAGAATCCTTGGAAAGCTGTGGACCTATCATATACTGCTTTACCCTGCCTGACCAGGTCTTCATGACCCAAGAGAGCACGACCCCCTCTTTCCTTCCTTTTTAGAGGTCCAGACAGAAGAGAAGCTCCACCTCTATCAGGCCAGATAGCCCAAGGACATGGATGGAGTGAATATCCTCTATATCTCCAGGAGGCTGTGAGGTCTGGGCTACAACTTGTGGCCTGCTTGGAGACTGCAGCTGTGGCCATATAGATCTGGGAGTCCTTGGTGTTATCTGGTTCCAGGCTGCTCCCAAGGTCCATGTCTGGGTCCATGGCTCTACTACTGCAGCTGGGAACTGTGTTTGAAATCCAAGGTTCATGTTGCCATAGAGGGTCCCATGAAACCTGGAGTTGGGGTTGCAACCGTGTGTCCTTGCTGGTGTCTGGGAGCAATTCTATCACCAGAGTCCTCCTGATTTGAGTGGCCAGTGATTCCACCCAGAGACAGGATGTCCTCTGACTCGAGCTGCTGCTGAGGGTTATGTCTGGGTTTGTGGTCCAGCTACAGATAGGGTCTGTGCTGATGTCTGTGGCCTGTGTCACCTCAGGGGGCATAGGAACCATTTGTGATGAAATCAGAGGTTCATGCTGAGCCAGCCCCACACTTCTCTGGCCCTGGGAAAGCTGGCCCTGCTGGACTCAGCAGCAAGAGAGCTTGTCTCAAATTTCACAGGAGAGCTGGCCCTGCACTAAATGTGCTTTAATAAATAAAGCTTGCCTGAAGATCAGAGTATAGAGCTAGCCACTAGTTAACCATAAAGGCCAGGCAGTGGTGGCACACCCTTTAATCACAGGACTTGGGAGGCAGAGACAGACAGATCTTTGAGAGTTCAAGGCCACCCTGGGCTACATGAGTTTGATCCAGTCTAAAAGAGAAACAGCTCATATCTTTGAGTCCAGCATTTGAGATCACATGCCTTTAACCCCAGCACTAGGGAAATGATACAGCTGGGTGGAGAGAGGAAGAGACAGGAGCTCATTGCATTCAGCCTGAGGATTTGCAGGGACAGGATTGTGCCTTTGGCCTGAAGATTCAGTAGAGGCAAGAGGTCTCTCATGTGGCTGGCTCCTTCACTTCTCTGACCATCAGCACTTACCCCGATATCTGACTCCAGGCTTTTATTATTAAGATCTATTAGAACTTGTGCTACAAGGGGGAGATGGTCCTACCTCTTCCCTCACCACAGGGAGAATTGAAACTGATGACATGGGCATAGGGGACCTGGTTCCACCCCTTCACCTGAGACTGGCATCCCTCGTGGCCCTGACTGACCAGAGCCTTGGGTTAGCACACCCTAACATTTATCCTGTCTAAGTCCTACTGGAGCTTGTGAGGGGACTGGTCCAGTGGAATGATACCTGCAGGATATCCAAGACTCAGGATGACCCTGAGATATCCCAGAGGAGTTTTGATGAGGATCCAGTGATGATGGTGAGTCAGAAACCAGAGGCTTTGAACCAGACCAGTGACTCGTTGCAATGAATATTTGCTAGCACAGCTGATTGGACAAAACTGTATTCTATGTTGCATACCACTTCCAATGCCACCAGGGTGAATGAAGAGGTATTTGAAAGGTGGGAAAGATGGAGATACAAATGTTTTTTTTTTTTGTTGTTTTTGTTGTTTTGTTTAGCTTGTTTTCTTGCTTTGTGTTGATTTTTTAAATATTTTCTTTTTGGGGTGATGTATGGGTGATGTGGAGGATACAGAGAGCCTGGGAAGTGAGCAGAATTAGGGTATATGATGTAAAACTCCTAAAGAATCAATAAAGAAGTTATGTTTTTTTAAAAAGCACAATGAGATAAAACATCTGCAAAAATACCATTTAGTACATTTTATGTTAGCCATCTACTGCGGGGCATGGAGCCCAGATGAGACTCCATTGGAGAAAACTAGTTTTCCTTTCACAAGTGGTTGTGAATTTGAGATAGCTTCTGGGATTCCATCTAGCTTAGAGCTGTGCAGGCCATACGCTCATTAGTCCTGTTGTGTCTGGAAGGCACAGTTTCCTTGGTATCTTCAATCCCTACTGGCTCTTAAAATCATTACACCCACCCTGCCCCCCCCACTCCCTCTTTCACATAGTTTCCTGAGCTCTGAGGGGAGGGATTTGATGGAGACGTCTCATTTAGAACTAACTATTCCAAGGTCTCTCACTCTCTGCATATTGTCCAGCTGTGGGCTTCTGTATTAGTTCTCTTGCTCCTCTCATGCAGGTTGAGTGGGACACTGACGTATATATATCTAGAAGAATGTCATTAGGATTCATCTTATTTCTATGTTCCTTTAGCAGAACAGTATTGTAGTGAGTCTTTTTCTGTCCTACCTGCCGGCTCCCAAATAATAACATGGAAACTTCTTATTTAATTATGAAAGCTCACCCTATAGCTTAGGCTTGTTTCTAACCAGCTCTTATAGCTTAAATTAACATATATAGTCATTTGTGTCCTGTCATGTGATACTGTCTTTCATCTTATACCTTGTTTTCTATTCATGTCTCCTGGCATCTTGCACATGCTTGAATTCCTCCTCCTCTTTTTTTCTCTCTCTAGAAATCCTGCTTAAACCTCCAGCATAGATACTGTCTGTACAGCTTTTTATTACACCAATCACAGCAATATATCATCAGACAGTGTTCAACACAACATTATTTGGTTTTCCCCTAGGACTGTGGCCTGTCTTGTCTCAGGTTCTTGGTCATTCAAGCGATGTCAGGCATGCATGCATCCTGTCTCATGGAGTAGGCCTTAAATCCAATTAGAGAGTGATTGTTGCTTCCACAACTTTTTTGTCATTTTTGACAAATGAAATCCACCACATAAACAGGCAGATAAACAAAAATCATATGATCATACCGTTAGATGCAGAAAAGAGCTTAGACAAAATCCAACACTCCTTCATGATAAAAATCCTGGAGAGACTGGGCTACAAGGGACTTACTGGAATCATTTTCTAAGACTTGAATAACTTGCTTAATTTTTATTTTATTTTTTTATTTAGAAGCAAATATTTTACACACCAATCTCCCCATTCCATCTCCCTCCTAGTGTCCCACTACTGGATGAAGCCTCTAGGATGGCATATAAGGTAGTCATCATTTACGTTATATGGCAAGGGTGTCAAAGGCAGACTCCACTACTGCTGAGATTCTTAGTTGGGGTCATCTTTGTGGATCTCTGAACATTTCTGTAGTGCCAGATTCTCGTTAAACCTATACTGGCATCCTCTATTAAGGTATCTTTCCTTGCTCCCCTATATTCCTCCACTGACTCAGTCTTCCTGAGCTCTCTTGTTATCCTGCCCCTCCTCTTCCCCCCTTCTCTTTTTCCTACTGCCCTTCCCCCCAACCCCACTGTGCACCCAGTTTGCTCAGGAATTCTTGTCCCTTTCCCCTTCTTAAGGGGACCATGTATTTCTCTCTTAGGGCCCTCCTTGTTTCCTAGTTTCTCTGCTGATGTGCATTATAGGCTGGTAGTCCTTTGCTCTCATTCTATTATCCATATATGAGTGAGTACATACCATGCGCTTGTCTTTCTGTGACTGGGTTACCTCACTCAGGATGTTTTCTTCCAGTTCCATCCATTTGCCTGTGAATTTCAAGATTCATTATTTTTTTCCACTGAGTAGTACTCCATTGTGTAAACATACCACATTTTCTCCATCCATTCTTTAGTTGAGGGCCATCTAGGTTGCTTCCAGGTTCTGGCTATTACAAGCAACACTGCTATGAACATAGTTGACCATATGTCCTTGTTGTATGAATGTGCATCCTTTGGGTATATGCCCAAGAGTGGAATTGCTGGATCTTGAGGTTCCTTTATTGCACAGGGTTGTTTTGGCTATCCTGGGTCTTTTGTTTTTTCATATAAAGTTGAGTTTTGTTCTTTCAAGTTCTGTGAAAAGTTGTGCTGATATTTTGATGGGGATTGTATTGAATCTGTAGATTGCTTTTGGCAAGATTGTCATTTTTACTATGTTGATCCTCCTATTCAAGAGCATGGAAAATCTTTCCATTTTCTGGTATCTTCTTTAATTTCTTTTGCTAAGGACTCAAAGTTCTTGTTATACAGGTCTTTCCCTAGTTTGGTTAGCTTTACCCCAAGATATTTTATGTTGTTTGTGGCTATTGTAAAGGGTGATGTTTCTCTGATTTCTTTCTCAGTCCATTTATCTTCTGTATATTGTAGGGCTGCTGATTTTCTTGAGTTAATCTTGTATCCTGCCACTTTGCTGAAGGTGTTTATCAGCTGTAGGAGTTCCCTGGTAGGGTTTTCCAGGTCACTTATGTAAACTATGAATTATATCTTCTACAAATAGCGGAAGTTTGACTTCTTCCTTTCCAATTTGTATCCCCTTGATCTCCTTTTGTTGTCTTATTGCTGTAGCTAGAACTTCAAGTACAATATTGAAGAAATATGGAAAGAGTTGACAGCCTTGTCTTATTCCTGATTTTAGAGGAATGACATTGAGTTTCTCTCCATTTAGTTTGATGCTGGCTGTTGATTTGCTGTATATTGTTTTTATTGTGTTTAGATATGATCCTGTTATCCCTGATCCCTCTAAGACCTTTATCATGGAGGGGTGTTGGATTTTTCAGCATCTAGTGAGATGATCATGTGATTTTTCTTTTTCAGTTTGTTTATATGGTGGATTACACTGATGGATTTTCATATGTTGAACCAACCTGCATCCCTGGAATGAAGCCTACTTGATCATGGTGGATGATTTTTCTGATGTGTTCTTGGATTCGATTTGCCAGTATTTTATTGAATATTTTTGCATCAATGTTCATGAGGGAGATTGGTCTGTAGCTGTATTTCTTAGTTGTGTCTTTGTGTGGGTTGGGTAATTGTAGTCTCGTAAAAAGAGTTTGGCAATGACCCTTCTGCTTCTATTGCATGGAACAGTTTGAGGAGTACTGGTATTAGCTGTTTTTTGAATTTCTGGTAGAATTCTGCACTGAGATCATCTGGCCCTGATCTTTCTTTGGTTGGGATACTTTTGATGACTGCTTTTATTTCGTTGGGAGTTATAGGTCTATTTAAACTGCTTATCTGTTCTTGATTTAATTTTGATAAGTGATATCTATCCAAAAAATTGTCCATTTCCTTTAAATTTTCGAATTTTGTGGAGTACAGGTTTTCAAAGTATGACCTGATGATTCTCTGGATTTCCTTAGTGTCCGTTTCTATGCCCCCCCTTTTCATTTCTGATTTTCTTATTCTGCATGTTCTCTCTCTGCCTTTGTTTGTTTGGATAAAGGTTTGTCTATCTTGTTGCTTTTCTCAAAGAAGCAACTCTTTGTTTCATTGATTCCTTGTATTGTTTTCTTTTTTTCCTATTTCAGACCTCAATTTGATTATTTCATGGCATTTACTCCTCTGGGGTGAGTTTGCTTCTTTTTGTTCTATGGCTTTCAGTTGTTCTTTTAATTCTCTAGTGTGACTATTCTCCAGCTTCTTCATGTGGTCACTTGGTGCTATGGCCTATCCTTTTAGCACTACTTTCTTAGTATACCATATATTTGGGTCTGTTGTATTTTCATTCTCATTGAATTTTAGGAAGTGTTTAATTTCTGTCCTTATTTCTTACTTGACCCAGGAATGGTGTGATTATGCATTGTTCAATTTCCATGAGTTTGTATGTTTTCTACAGTTTGTGTTGTTGTTGAAAGCTAACTTTAAACCATGGTGACCTGATAAGATACAAGGGGGTTATTCTAATTTTTTTGTGTCTGTTGAGGTTTGCTCTATTGCCGAGTATGTGGTCAATTTTAGAGAAGGTTCCATGTGGTGCTGAGAAGAAGATATATTCTTTTGTGTTTGGATAGAATGTTCTATAAATGTCTGTTAAATCCAATTGAGCCATAATTTCTGTTAGTTCCTTTGTTTCTCTGTTTAGTTTCTGTCTTGTGGTCCTGTCAATGGTGGGAGTTGGGTGTTGAAGTCTCCCACTCTAAGTGCATGGGGTTTCAAGTGTGATTTAATTTTAGTAATGTTTCTTTTACGAATATGGGTGCCTTTGTATTTGGGGCACAGATGTTCAGAATTGAGACTTCATCCTGATGGATTTTTCCTGTGATGAATATGAAATGACCTTCTTCCTCTCTTTTGATTGATTTTAGTTTTAAGCCTAATTTGTTAGATATTAGGATTGCTATACCAGCTTGTTTCTTGGGTCCATTTGATTGGAAAATCTTTTCCCAACCCTTTACTCTGAGGTAACATCTATCTTTGAAGTTGAGGTGTGTGTCTTGTGTGCAGCTGAAGACTGGATTCTCTCTTCGCATCTATTCTGTTAACCTGTGTCTTTTTATGGTGAGTTAAGACCATTAATATTGAGGAATATTAATGACCACTGATTGTTAATTCTTGTTTGTTTAGGATTTGTCGTTGCTGTTGGTATTGTTTGTGGATTCCCCCTACACACACCCTTTTCTTTTAGATGTTGGTAAACTGGGATTATTTATTGCCTATGTTTTTCTGGTTGTAGTTAACTTCCTTTGTTTGAAATTTTCCTTCCAGAACTTTCTGTGGGGATGGATTTGTGGATATGGATTGTTTAAATCTTGTTTTGTCATGGAGTGTCTTGTTTTCTCCTTCTATGGTGATTGAAAACTTTGCTGGCTATAGTAGTCTGGACTGGCATCTATGTTCCCTTAGCGTTTGTAGAACATCTATCCAGGACCTTCTGGCTTTCAGAGTTTCCATTGAGAGGTTGGGTTTAATTCTGTTTGGTCTGCCTTTATATGTTACTTGGTCTTTTTCCTTTGCTGATCGTAATATTCTTCCTTTATTATGTATATTTGATGATTTGAGTATTATGTGGTGATTGGAATTTTTGATGATCAAGTCTATTTGGTGTTCTTTAAGTTTCTTGTATTTTTATAGGCATGTCTTTCTTTAGATTGGGAAAGTTTTCTTCTTTGATTTGTTGAATATGTTTTCTGCTCCTTTAGTTGGGTTTCTTCACCTTCTATACCTATTCTTAGTTTTGGTCTTTTCATGGTTTCCCATATTCCCAGGATATTTTGTGTTAGGGATTTGTTAGACTTAAGATTTTCTTTGGTTGATGATTCTATTTCTTCCAGTGTATCTTCATCACCTAAGATTCTCTTTTCCGTCTCTTGTATTCTGTTGGTTACGCTTGCATCTGTATTTACTGATCGTTTACCCAGCTTTTCTATTTCTAGAATTCCCTCATTCTGCATTTTCTTTATTGTCTTGAGTTCAGCTTTCAAGCCTTGTACTGTTTGAATTGCTTCCTTTGCTTTTTTTTTTTTTTTTTTTTGGCTTTCCTTGCCTTCTTTAAAAGTTTTGTTTATTTCTTGCATTTTTTTGGTTTGTCTTTTCCTCCAATTCTTGCATTTTTGTTTTTTTTCCATTTCTTTAAGGGATTTTCTCATTTCCTCCTCGAGTGTCTCTATCATCTTCATAAAGTTGTTTTTGAGGTTTCTCTTCTGCTTCATTTGCGTTGGTATGTTCAGGTCTTCCTGGTGTAGAGTACCTCGATTCTGGTGGTGTCGTATTGGCCTTTCTGTTGTTGAATGTGTTCTTATACTGTTGTCTTGCCATCCCTTCTTCCTTTAGGTGCAGGTGGGGTCTCTTTCTATTTTCTTGTGTTCTTGTGGGTATAGGTGGGCCCAGACTTCAATGTCAGCAACTCTGAATGGTTCGGCCTCTCCTGGTATTTTCTTCTCCTAGAGGGTGTAGGGGAAGGGGCCAAGACTGAGATATGGGCAGATTCTGGATGGTTCAGCTTTTGGGGGGAGGGTTTACTACAAGTGTAGCAGACCCAGGAAGCTCCAAGTAGTGGATGGGGGGATAGGGCCTGAGTGGAACCCATATTCACCTCAAGTGGAGTGCATAGGACAGCCAAGACTGTGATGTGGGCAGATTCAGGATGATCAATTCTGCTGGGGCTGGTTTACTACAAGTGTAGCAGACCCAGGAAGTTCTAAGGAGGGGATGGGAGGAGTTGGGCCTGAGCTGGCCCCACACTCACCTCAACTGGAAGGCATAGGGGGGCCAAGACTTCGATGTGGGCCAATTCTGGATAGTTGATGCTGCTGGGGTGGGTTTACTACATGTCAAGCTCTAGGAAGGGGATGGGGGGAGTTGGGCCTCACTTGCTTAAATTTTAAATCAGGATTATTTCTTATCGACATTTATTTCTAGTTTTCCTCTGAAGCAAAGAGAAGAGTTTTAATATTTTGGCTTGCAGAAATATCCACTTTAATGAAAACCAAACAAAAAGTAATAGAAAAAAGAGGAATTGAACATACAATGTATTTTGGTTGCTAAATGTTGGCATGTTGCTTGATTTCCTTTGGTTGTATGTTGAATTCTTTGATTTAGCCTCAACACATAGGTCACAAACCCCTTTTAAAATTCAGATTCCATTTCATATAAAAATGAAAGTATATCTTTTTCATTTTAAACACACACTTAGCAATATAGATAAAGTTGTGGGACTTGGAAAAACAGCAGTAGTGAATGAGGCTTGTTTTTGATGAGATTTTTTTTCAATGCAAAAGCCGAGAGCCTTTTATTGTAGATGTTTACATTAGCTCGGGCCCTTCACCCCGCCACCGTGGTGAATGGCTGAAGAAAGACCTTGATGAGATTTTTGTGGAATCTTCATCACCATCAGGTTAAGCATGTTTACTTTAAATTTAAATTCTTCACTGTCAAATGATGAAATTATTCTTTTGTAGAATCTTTTCCCATTTTGTGGAGGGTAACGAAAATGTGTTGGGATATAGTTAAAAGTACGTATAAAATAGTTACATCAGTATTTTCAGAGAGAATACTGCTTGTTTTTTCTTTAATCATGAATATATCTTTCTGAGATATGAAACTGATGAGTGACCTTAGAGATGACCAAATAATCATGGCAGATAGCCCTTGGATGAGCATGTGATGACCCCTTCTCTCTGTTCTGGACACTGTAACTGTACTGGGCCCTAAGCTAAGAAGAGCCCAAGCTTGATTTCATGGTTTGTTTCTTTGCTGTCATTGTTTTGACTTACTTAGTGAGTTTTCAAAGAAGGGCTCCACATTTTCATTCTACCATGAACCTTTAAAGTTACCTTCCTTGTTCTGCATAGGACTTACCACTCATATGCCTTTCAAGGTTTGGAACGACTACAGCTTTCTCTGTAGACAAAGTTTCTGTTCCACCTGGTCCTGCAGCCCTTTAGTCCCAAATAAATACCCAGAGGCTTCTTATTGGCTAGTTCTCTCTTAACTATTAACCTATTTCTATTAATCTAAGAATCTCCATGTAGTCTTGTCTTACCAGAGAATGCCGGGGAATCCTAACTTCCCAGTGGCTGACTACCTGTGGTCTCCTTGTGTTTCTCTTCCCTCCCTTCTCCTAGTCTGGGAGCCCCACTTATGCTTCCTGACTGACTACTTTCTGTTCATTGGCCAAAACCAATAAGAGAAACATATTCACAGCACACAGAAGGACCTCTCCTATCATCCTCTCACATGTGGGATGTTTTATGTAGAATGTAGGAAATGTTTAAAAACAACGAATAGAGAGAGTATATTAACTTATTATTGTGTCTCTATGACCGAATCACAGACAAAAGCAAGTTAAAGGAAGAAAATATTTTTGGGGGCTCACAGTTTAAGGGTACAGGCCATTATAGTGGGAAAGGCATGATGACAAGAGCTTGTGGCAACTGGTCACACTGTGGAAGCAGGAAGCAGTGGCTGCTGCTGCTCAGCTAAATTTGTTCTTTTCATTCAGTATAGAACCCAAGCCCAGGGGATGCTGCCACCCACATTTACAGTGAATCTTTCTACCTCAATCAATCAATCAATTCTAAAAAGAAAACAACAATAACAGAAACAGCAACAACCCTATAGGCATGCCCAGGGAATAGTTCTAGATCCTTCCAAGTTGACAATCAATATTAGTCTTCACAATGAATATGGTGGTTGCCTTCTACCTGAGACCTCCAAATGCAGGAATCTATCTTGTTACTTTAGCTAACTTAGGTCACCAGTGAGTTGTAATCCTGTACTTGGGCAATGGAAATAATCTGCATTGTAAAAAAGGTGACCTTGGAATCAACTTATATTGCTGTATCTGAAAAGTTTTGAAATATGTATCTTTGTCAATTCATCAGTTTCAAAATTAGGATGGAGGTGGAAAGCTGTATGCATAAGCATGTTCATTATAATGTCGTTAATGCTAATAAAGTTTTTAAATTATTTGAATGTCCATTTATACTCAGTTAGTTCTATACATTTTGCTGGACTTCATGGCATATCATGTAGTTCTTAAAATGATCTTGTGATATATAATGTTAAATATTGAGATAAACATTACCATTTTATATGTATGCATTATATACAATATGATATATTTGAAAAATCTATTAGTACCTAAGATATTAAAAAAACTATTAACACAATATAGTTATTCATCTCTGGATGATGGGATAATAATTATTAAGAATATCAGTAGGTTTCAGATTTACTATAATGAGTTTGTAAAACACTATTATTAATTAAAATTGAGCACCTAGCCCAAGTAATCAAGCAGCAATCTATATCAAGTTTTTCTCCATTCTAAAGCATGTGTTGCTATCACTTTTAATAGTTTTCCTATGTACACTATAGGCACTGAAGGAAACAGTGATGATTAAAGAGAAAGTTCCAATGCTATACTAGTTATTTCTGTTTTAGATGTCATGGGCATCCTTATTTGTTTCTAGCCAGCCAGCTCTAACCCATTTTCCTCTGGCCTTCCTCTGAATCTTCTCCAGAACTGCAGCAGGTGCCGACTACACCACCACAGCTGGTACTGCGTGTATGTGTGAAAGAGTGACAAAGTCTCCATCTGGGAGTTGCAGTGCTTGCCAGTTTGATATGAGAATTCTGGACCAGATTCTGTGGTTAGGCTGTGATCATCTCTTTCAACTGTGGAGGAAAGGATAAACACAGGAGAAGGACTGTGCCTTTATAATTTGTCTGCCATCAAGGATTACTCTGTTATGTAATTCCATTTATCCCTCGTCCTTTCCTTGGGTGGTGTTAAGGTGGGAAGCTCAGCATTACCACTTGTATTTGTGCCACTGTAATAGCTCTTGGTTCTATAAGCCAAGTACAATGGACTATGACAGGCTGGCAAGAGCCCAAACTTGTTCTGGGGTGGATAAATTTCCTTTCCTTTGGGGTTGATAGAAATGAGTTATGCAATCCTTTTGTATAATTGGAAATTGATGCAACATTGTGGGGCACTGTGTACTAACAAATGCACAAAATAATACACTGTAACCTTGCCTACAGCAATATTAATACTTGCTGAGCCATAGGTTAGTCATGAGGTTGGGCAGGACCAGTTACTTAAACCAACTGGCTTCTTGACAGGCCTGTAGTGATAACAGGATTTGATAATGTTAGTCATCAAATATTTATATCTTTAGTTTTATTTCTACATTCCCAGTCAACTTATGTAGCCCTTTAAAAAAATCAAAAGCATCTCCACCCCAGAAAGTCTGTTCGATATATACTGTTTTTAAATGAATAATGGAAACCCTTTTATGATTTCAATCATTGATGTATTTTATGTGTATTCAGATGTTGGTTTGCATTTGAACAGATGCATGAGATTGAAATAGTGTGTGTTTGTAGCAAGAGGAACTGCAATAAGAAAAAAACTCCACTCATTTATTTCTTATCTTTTGCATATCCATGGAGCAAAAAAATATAGAAAGCATTCTTATTTATTTACTTATTTTACATATATATTTTTAGCACACATTATCTTCAACTTTGAGAATGTCTTACTTGCATACTATCATTTGCTCACATTCACCTTCCTTTTCCACATCCAGGTCCCCACAGATCCTCCTCTTCAGCTTCATTTCCCATTTAAAGCTTTTATTTTAAAAAGAACCCGCTGAGCAGATGGAACCAGATGCAGAGATCCACAACCAAGCACCAGACTGTACTCCAGGAACCCAGCTGAAGAGAGGGAAGAGGGAATTCATGAGTAGGGGAGGTCAAGATCATGATGGAGAAATCTACAGAGATAACTGAATCAGACTCGTGGGAACTCAGAAACTTTAGACTGACAGCTGTGGAGCCTCCGTGAGACCAAACTAGGCCTTCCATATGTGGGAGACAAGTGTGTAGCTAGGTCTATCTGAGGGGCCCCTTAATGCAGGACCAGTACCTATCCCTGGTGCATGAGCTAGCTTGTTAGAACCCATTCCCTAAGATGGGAGGCCATGCTCAGCCTTAATGGAGGGAAGAGGGACTTAGTCCTGCCTCAACTTAATGGGCTAGGCTTTTTTGACCCCCCCCATGGGAGCCCTTACTACATGGGAGGAATGGATGGGGGATGAGTTGACGGGGGAGGCAGGAGGAGCAGGAGAGGCAGGAGGAAGGGTAGGAGGAAGAACTTTGGTTGGAATGCAAAATAAAATTAAAAAATAAACTTATAAAAACGAACCCTTTGAGTCTTATTAGTGCTACCTACATACAAGTGGGTTTGGGGCCATTCACTGGAGCATGGTCAACCAGAGAACTCATTTCTAAGAACTGTCTCTCCCTCCCCTGGTACCCAACAACTGTCAATGGATCCTCAGCTAGGGGTGGGTGGGACTCATGTGCCCCTAAGCCATCCATGCTGCAATGTTCACTGGCTTAATTTTGTGCAGCCATAGTTTCTGTGAGTTCATGTGGACAGTGGTCCTGTTGTGTCCCAAAGATACTTTTTCACCTTCAAACTCCCTGAGCTCTAGCTTTTACCATATTTCTCCTCTTCCACTTTTGTGATGTTTCTTGAGCCTCAAAGGGGCAAGTGTTATAAAGTGACATAGATGTCCCTGTATCCTTTGTCTTATGAGAAAGAGTTATGCTATGTTGCTCCAACTGGCACTGAATACATGGTGCTCCTGCCTCAGCCGCCCAAATGCTGAGATAACAGGTCTGAGTTACCACTCCCTGGTGCATTAATGCAATTATTTTTATTAAAAACAAAAACAGAAAACAGGAGTCTGAACAATCAGAGAAGTGGCAGAGAAGCCACCAGTGACCTCCCCTTTATTCTGTTGCTTCATCCAAAAGGACTGATATTCTCTCTATGACCCATCTTACTACTTCCTGTCTCTCTATCTGTACTCAGTCCTCCAAACCCTCTATGGTTAATTTTGGTTGGCTAGTGGTTAGCTCCCCACTCTGATTTAAAGCAAACTTTATTATCAGAATGTGATCAAAATATCACACAACTCCCAGTTTAAAACATTTTTTTAGAAGGACTGAACGCTAATTGATTATTCCACTGGATGCCCAAACATACTTTTTAGCTAATAGAGTAGTACTATGTTCACTCAAATGGTACTAAACTTTGGTTCCCAATGCCATAATGTAGAGAGATGAGATCTTTAAGAGGTGTTTGTTTTTGGGAGGGTCTGTCCTCATGAAAGGATTAATGCCTTTTTGTGCTAAGAGCAAGTAAATTCTTACCCTCCAGAGGCTGAATTCATCCTAAACGAAGGTTCTCTTTGATGCAGTCTTTTGTAAATATCTTCTTGCCCGTTTGTTTTCTGGTACAAGTTGAAGCAGCACATAGCCATCATTGGGGCTGAGAAGACAATGACCTTGGGCTTATGAACCATGATGATAAAGTTCATTTCCCTGTAAATTACCCAGTCTCAGCAATCTTGTTTGTGTGACAGAGATAGACAACAGAGCGTGTCTATTAAAGAAAATTCCATTTAAGGAAATTAAAACAAAATTACTTTTTATACAATTTTGACTTTTGTAACTTCCAATTAAATTGTGTTTTGACCTAGGAAACATCTATATGTTTTCCTTGAGTGTAACAAAATATGGAAACAGTATTTTTCATCTGAATACTTTTTTTCTTTATTTCTTCTTGGCAAGAGGAGTTGGTGCACACCTACCTGCTAAATGGTAGAATTGTAGAGAACATCTAGGAGATAGGGGTGGGACAGACAGAAAGCAGATGGAAGGAATCTCAGACACATATGCCAGACAGACTCAAATACGCATGATGTGTAAGAGCGTCCATCCAGAACAATTGATACCTTCTCAAAGTTCTTGTCACCAAAGATCCTATTGCCAGAGTACAGGTGTTTTATTACACAAATGTAATCTTAGTAATACTGGCCTCAGGTATTCTTTCAAAGATTCATTTCTGTTTAGAATTCTGCCCTTTAAAATTTACAGGCTAGGGGCTAGAGAGACAGCTCGATGGTTAAGAGCACTTACTGGTCTTACAGAGGACCAGGGTTCTGTTCCCAGCACTCAGGTTGGATGAAAGTGCCTTTAACTCCAGCTCCTGGGGGTCTGATGCCCTTTTCTGGTCTGCACAGCACTGGATTCAAAAGTACAAAACTACACAGGTACATTTCTTTAATCTTAGTATTATGGAAACAAAGGGAGGCAGATCTCTGTGAGTTCAAGGCCAACCTGGTTTACATTTACATAGTGAGTTTCAGGCTAGTTAATGCTAAATAGCAAGATCCAGTAGTAAAACATAAAACAGACGGACCCACGAGCTGCTTGTTTCTAGGCCGGGTGGGCTGAGAGGACAGACACAGCTCTGCTACATGTCTCTAGACCTGAGGCAGAAGCAAACCAACCATAGGTCCATCCAGTGCCATACCTTTATGATGAGTGAGTACAGGATGGGGCGGCAGTGAGAAATGAGCTGATGGAGATAGCCTGCTTGTCACCCAGGGGCATGGTGATGTCTGGGCCTGGGCTGCTGCCATGACTTGCTCTGTGGCTCTGTTGCAGGCATGGGGTCTGTGTTGAAGTGTGTGGCTCTTGTTACCAACAAAGACCGCATGGACGCCCAGATTCTGAGCCGGTACCTGCGACCATGTTGATGTCCAAGTGATGTGCCCTTTTAGAGGCCATGCTGATCCAAGGAATTCTACATTGTTAGCCAGGATCATGGTGATGTCTGGCCCAAATTGCTTCTGGGTCCACATCTGGGTCGTGGTCAGCCTGTGGTCTTTTTGGTGCCCAGGGTTGTGTCACTGCCAGGCCCATAGAGACCTGAGTGACACGTGCTGCCACCTGAGGCCAGTGAGTCATAAGGGCCTTAGCTGTGGCTGGAGCCATTTCTGCATGTGTGGTCCTGCTGCAGCTGATATCTGAGGTTCCTATTGCCATTGAAGTCGGTGCAGATGCTTAGGATCTGCATCCATACCTGGGACCATGTGGGAGTTCAAGGGCCATGCTGCTGCTGGTTCCATGCCAACTGAGTGACCTGCACTGCCAACTGGGACCATCGTGACATCTCGACCCTGACTGCTGCCAAGGATCATGGCTGGGTCCATAGTCCAACAATGGCTGGGGTCTGTTGATGTCCCGGCCCATAGTGCCATTAAGAGGATAGACCTTTGGTCAAGTTGATGAGGAATAATCCAGTGAATTGCATTTTCTAAGTTACTACTAAATATTTTTTAATATCTTAGTTTTATTTTTAATTATGTACATATGTGACTTTTATGGTATATCTTAGCTTGTTTATTTCTTTGTTTTTGTTGTTTTTCTGATTTATCTGCTTTATTTATTTGTTTTTTTTTTACTTCTTATTGACTCTTTGTGGACTTCACATCATGCATCCTGATCCCACTTATCACCCAATCCTCTTGCTTCTTCCCTCTGCCCTTCCAACCTCCCCCCAAAACAAAATTTAACGAAACAAAAACAAGAAAAGGAAAAACTCTTGGCATGGATGCCGTTGTGTGGCCCAGTGACTCACACAGTATATCCTTCAGTCCATTCATCTTTACTTGCAAGTACTCATTGCAATGAGTCATTGGTCTGGTTCAAGGCCTCTAGCTTCTGCTATACTCTTGATGCTGGGCCCTTACTGGTTCTCCTCTTGGAAATCCTATTGTTTCCTGCTGTCATGGGGATCCTGTGGCTTTGCATCTGCAGGTTGAGCCCTATACAAGGGTGGATGTTGGCATAGGCTTCCTTATAATCCTGTTCTGGGCCTGGAAGATAGCTGGATTGGTCAGCCTGCCAATTTTCCTTATTGTCATTCCCCAGGCAGGCTCTGCAACACTGCACTGGCTAGCTCACCCAATGCAGCAGACAACAAGTGGTACAACACAGCTAAAATATAAACTGGAATAGTTATGTTGATTGTGACAAGTTGATTGACTGAGAAAAATCTAAAATTAAAATGCATTAAGTGAATATTAAATTTAAATCTAAAAGACAGAAAGATGCATTTTTTTTTCTGACTCCCAAGGTACACGAGGTTAGGCCACTTGAGTCTCAAAATAGCAAAGGACAGGCAGCTTTAATTGAGACAAAAGACTGTTGAACAATGACTTGGCTATGAAGAAGGAAATGCATCCCTGTGTGTAAAGCATATCCAGAACAGCTTTTACTAGTGCATCCCATGATCCCAACGCCGAGGAACGTAGCGGGGAAGAAACGGACTGTCCTTGGGGGCAGAGTTCAGCCACCTGGTGGCATTTGCAAATTGTTTATCTATGTGTCTTCCCTTTTTGGCCTTTTCCATATTATTTCTAAAAGGGTAGGTTTTTTTTCTTCCTGAAATTCTACTCTCAAGCAAGCATTCCAATAAGGGGAAAATTATTAATGCTAATGTACAATATTTCTCAAGTGTATAGAATTCTTTTAGACACTACTAATATTGAGAAATCGTATGTGAGAGAGTAGATTATTAATAAAATGGAACAATAAATCTGAAAATAAACTCTATAAAAGACAAATAAAGATGGGAAGACCTCTATTCCTTCCAGAATATGGTTGTAAGTGTCACAAAAGGGCAGAACAGTGCTAATGAAAGGATGCATGGGAATGTTGGGAATTATGCAACAATGAGGTACACTAACTGCATTTGTTATTAAGTTTTCATAAAAACAGGAGAGGTCAAAAAGTCACATAGGCGTTTAAGAGGTCAAGCTTACTCTCAGCCTAGATACAAGGGAGAGGGCCTCAGTTCTGCCCCAAATGATGTGACAGACTTTGATGATCCTCAATGGGAGGCCTCACCCTCTCTGAGGAGTGTATCCAGGGTGGGATGGGAAGATGGTGGGGGGGAATGGGTGGATGGGGGATGGGAGGGGGGAGATGGTGGAGGGAATGGTAGGACAGAAGGGAGAGGGAACTGGGATTTGTATGTAAAATAAGATTTTTTAAAATCTAAATAAAAAGTAATTACAAAACGAGGTCGAGCTGAGACTTAAGGGTGGTAATTTTCACACACCTATTTTCTGTATAGCAGGCACTGTAGTGGGCATTGTCATGTGCTATTTGAGCTCACTGGGAAGCCGGCTCTAGAAGTAGGGTTGTCCCCCAAAGTCAAAGCTGAATGTTTTTGTCGCAAAGTGTTCTCCAAAGCTCCTTTGTTTAAGGTTGGGCTAGTCCCCAAACTCTGTAAGGAGGGAAGAAGAGAAAAAGATCCCAAGAATAATAACATCATGTCCTTGAGAACAGCTAGGAGGAAAATCATTTCCAACAAATGTTGCTTTGGTTTGTCCCATGCTATTAAATTGCCTGCAAAGGGAGAGAGAAACTAGAAGCTTTGCTGTGAGGCGAAAGCTCAGCTGGAACTTCCACCTGGCTGTCTCAGAGTTCCCAACCAGGTTCTGTTGGCTGTTATGAGCACCTATTTGATGATTTTACCTTTGCTTTCACTCTTCTTGGAAGCCTTTCCTGATGATACATAGACTCTCAACAGGGAGTTCTAGTTATGGGACTTCCCCATTAAATTCCTGCTAGATATTTTGAGGTCTTGATTTTGCTACCTACACCTATATAACTATCTAACTGCCTACCTACCTATCTCCTACCTACCTACACCTACCTACCATTTTCTATTTATTCTTTTACTTTGGCTTGCTGTGTACTTAATAAACTCATTCAAAACCAACAATATGGCTATCATAAGTAAGTCTTCAGGAGGTATAAATTAGATGTTGTGTTCTACTGTTGTCTGATGCCAAAGTCAATGAGTATAGCAGAATGGATGGCAAAAGTTATTGCATGCCTATGTATGTATATCTAAAATTCTGGAAAAGAGATCCAGACAGATAATAATTAGCAACATACTTTAAGTCTTCTTTAACAGAAATAGAGACAATGGTTTTTTTGTTTGTTTGTTTTTTTTTTACGAGACAGGGTTTCTCCGTATTGTTTTGGAGGCTGTCAGTCCAGCCTGTCCTCGAACTCACAGAGATCTGCCTGTCTCTGCCTCCTGAGTGCTGGGATTAAAGGCGTGCATCACCACCGCCTGGTTGAGACAATGTTTTTACACTGAATGGAATAATGTATTATCAACTAATATGTGTGATATTTAGATTTAGAAGAGTTATACAAAACACCTTTTAGAGGTATAGGGTTTGAGCAATAAAGAAATGGATCATCAGCCTTTTTAAATGATCAGTTTAGATCATACTAGTAGCTTTCAGACTTGTTCATCATTGCACATTAGGCAGGCCTCTTGCATGCCCTTTGAACGTGTGGTTGTTTTCAGGCTTTGCAAGAATGGCTTCTTGAGGACCTAGAACATCCCCAGTAGTCCTTACCATATCCAAAAATGTAGGCAGCATAAGGATATGCTGAATATATTGATGATAATTTTCTGGATAAAGCAACATGCTCCATTTTAGTCTCAGCACAGGCATAGTCAAGGAAAAGAAATCAGTGTGGATTTCAGAATGAGGAGAGCTGTGGTCCAGCCATTCGCTGACTGATTGTCTTTGGCATGGCCACTATTGTTATTATTATCTTTAATAAATGAGGGTATTTTACTAGATTTTTTTCTAAGCTTTAATTCCATATTTATTCCATTTTAGATTCTATTGCATTAAGTGCCTAAAATATTATTAAATTTCTCAGGCTATATCAAATTTTTATTGGTTGGATAGCCTGAAATAGACAAAATATTTGAAATACTTGTGTGTGTTATGATAAATCATATTGGACTTCCAATTATAAAAATAATAAAGCTTCTACTACTGTGTCTTAATATCAGACATTTATATGCCCTAGCGGGATTCTTATTTTTTGAGGCCCCATGATGTTTCACTGTCTCCAATTTTCATATAATATCTCATCACTTGGATACATGTTGTAAAGAGAAGCCTAAGATGGCCCCCGAGGTTTCTCCTCACTGGTGGACACATGCTGCATCTTTCTTGCCTGATATTGAATGTGGGACATAAACATGATGTGATTCTGCTTCTATCACTAGGTTACATTCAAGAGTAAAGTTGAAAGGAAAGGATTTTTCAGATAAGATTGAGGATGCCAAAATTAACCTCTGCTAATCAAAAGTGAGATTGTCCTGATTGGACCTAACTGGATGTAAAAAAAAGTCCTGAATTTCAGGTGAATGCCATTCAAGGCAAAGAGATTGGAAACTCTTGTTGACTGGTGAAGTGAATTGGCAGGTTCTGGGAAGGGTCCCAAGGCAAGGAATGACAGCATCATTTAGAGTAGGATCTGACAGTATTAGTCTTATGATCCCCTAAAATATAATTCTGACAACAGCTAATAAGTTTAGGAAAGGATCTTCAATCTTGGGTTGTATTGACACTTGGTCACTGCATGTGAATCCCGGAGCAAAGGAGATGGTCTATCTCTGCCTGGAGTCCTGAGCCACAGAAACTCACATAATAGATGCATTGTTTTAAGTGGCTCAGTTTGTAGTAACTTGTGTTGCAGCAATAGAAAAGTAATACAACATGACTTTAATTATCACCACATGAGTCATAAATTAATACCTCAACAAGACCTTCCCTTGTATATGCAACTGCTCATTTGACGTCTTTTTGTTGTCTCGAGGCTACCTCAGTTTTATTGTGATCAAAACCAAACTCCTGCTCATTACCCACAAGTTAAATTCATTTCAGGGCATTTATCCTCCATCAAGCTGCAAAGCAAAACACTAAGGAGTTGTTTTGATACCTTGGTTAGTTTGGCCCCAAATTCATTACAAACTCTAATCCATCCTACTTTGTGGCAGGTGCTGCCATCTGACTCACTCAACATCTGCTTTGTTCCCATCCACTATGTGTTTCTTATAGAGTAAAGGCTGAAAACTAAAGAAAGCATTTACTATTTACTATTTATGTAGCTAGGCTTCCTTGGGCTTAGGTTCCCTAGGCTCATGCAAATTTTGTAAGATGGACACAAACAACAAGAGGTGGCGTCCATGTTTAAAGTGCTCCCACCATTTGGCACGTTTGTAGAGATGAGTTGCTGCTCCAGGGAAGCCAATATAATAGTTATACAAGATTAGTCTAGAGAGATAGTAGCAGCCTGCTTTATAGGCTAGTGAATATTCTAGTCTTTATTCAAAGAATGGTGGGCTAGGGAATGTTTTACATGAAAAATACTGGGTGTGTTTTAAAAAGATTTTCGGTTATCTCCAAAGATCACACTGTATTGTGTTACATTTTTTTGAACTGTGAAAAATTCCTGAGAGAGATGGCATAAAGTAGGAAAGATTTATCCTGGATCATGATTTCGGAGATTTCAGCCCATAGTTTTCTGGCTCTATGGCTATGGGCCTGGGTGATGAAGGAGAAAACCATAGTGGCAGGTTATTTCAAGGAGAGCTGCTCACATTATGAAGGTTAGGTGGAAAAGCAGGGGAGAGAGGAGGACAGGGAAGGGGAGGGGAGGAGAAAAGGAGAGAGTACAGTAAAGTAGAAGATGGGAGTGGAGGAGAGGAGAAAGGAGAAGGGAGGAGTATGGAGAAGAAGGGAGGAGATGAGAGAGAGGATGAGAAGAGAAAGAGCTAGGCACAAGACCTTCAAATGTAAGCCCCAGTGGCCCAGTTTTTTAAGCAGGTCCCACTTCCCATATTTTATCCCCCTCTCCTAAATAATTCCATAAAATTGTGTATTTATCAATGGATTGGTCAGAACTCTCACAATTCACTTTCCTCTTCATATTCAAAGCATAAATATATACTAAAATATTTTCTTTGGGTGAGAATTTTTGTTGTTGTTGTTTGCAATGTTCTAGCTATAGAACACTCCAGCATATTGCTTTTGACCTTATATGAGGTTTTTAAGATACTTAATGTCTTGAGATGTATCTCTCTCTTTTCTTTGGTCACCTACCCATGCACACACATATATATATATATATATATATATATATATTAAAGATTTATTTTTACTTTATGTATATGAAGTATTCACCATGTGTGTGTATATGTCTGGTGCATGTGGAGGTGAACATTGGATCCCATGGAACTAATTATAGATGATTGCAAGATGTATCTGGGTGCTGACAAGTGATTCCTTGTCTCCTGCAAGATGACCATGGAGTCATCTCTCCAGCACACACACACACACACACACACACACAGCACAGTCAAGTAATGTATACTTCTCCACCTCCATTACTAATATTACCGCAGCTCTTTTTTTCTTCTTTTTTTGGTTTTTAGAGACAGGGTTTCTCTTTGAATTTGGAGGATGTCCTGGAACTAGCTCTTATAGACCAGGCTGGTCTTGAACTCACAGAGATTCACCTTGCCTCTGCCTCTGGGATTAAAGGCGTGCACCATCACTGCCTGGCAACCGCAGCTCTTTTAAAAGCTGTTATTATCAGTTACTAGGACTGTTGACCTCTGTATTTATTTTGCCTCACATATCTGTCCCCAACTTTTCATTCTTCAGTGTAAGTATATACTACAAGACTGAAGTGTATAAAGCTATCTAACTTAAAGTATTCAACCACTGACCACAAGCTTTTCACCCGTTTATCTCTCTACCATCAGCCTATAGGTATTTTTCTCTGAGCTGTCATCCTACCTGGAGGCTTTGGTTCCTACTAGGTGCCACGAGTCTTTTGACTACAGGTCTTTGTACACAAATTCTCTTCAGTGAAGTCTTTCTTCCCAAATTCCCCCTAATTAACATCATTGACCTCCTTTTCTGAAGGAAGCCTTTGCTGACCTCAGTGGCTTGATAATTATTTCATATGCTTCTGCTGTATCATTTACTCCTGAGAGGACCCAGTGTGAAGAAATCCAATATTGTGTAATAATTTGATTAATAACTGCTTCTTCCATTGCATGGTTGAAACTTGTGAATGGGTTTTGTTTGTTACCGTTACAAGACTGTATGAAGCTGTTTCCTTTCCACCACAGGACAAGAAGAAGGAAAGTTTCCTATATTTTCTATAAATCATATGCTGGGTTTTGATTGGTGCTTCAAAGAAATTATCAGTCACAACCCCAAACTTATTTTAGAATTGTCATTTAAGTTAGAAGAAAATACTTTCCAAAACATAAAAACATTCAGGCAAAGAACTATATAAATTGTGCTATGACCAATGTTAATTATTTAGATATGATTTGTTACTTATTCAGTGAACATGTGAACATAAAATTTAACCAAAACATTCATATTTATTAATAATAATCTTATATGCATATTAGCAAGATTTATATTTTGGTTTCCTTGATAACATATAGCAACACATCAGAATAAATCCTGGGAGGAAATGTCTATAAAATAGAATTTGTTGCCTGTCAATAGAAATGCAAATATTAGAGTAATTGAATAATCCTCTCTGCGATCCACTTTCACTAGAGGAAGGAAAGGGACAGTGATATAAAATGTCAATACTGAGTAAGGTAAGGTGGCTTTATCTGCAAGCTCATCACTCTGGAAGCAGAGTCAGAATGATAAAAAACAAAGAGTCCTTCAAGTTCATCCTTAGCCATTCAGTTATATAGCAAATGAGGCCAGCTTTGACTATATGGGAAACCTTGTTTCAAAAAACCAAATGTATAACAGAAAGACAGCAAGCTATACTGGTAATGGATACATGCTTGTATTCTCTATACATACATACAAATACACATAGAAAATACAGATATGTATCTGTTCCTATTATAACTTTTTTCTCAATTCTTTATTCCTCATCTAAAAACATATATCTCTAATGGCTTTGACTGTACGGTGGTCATTTATTTATTGATTTGAACACATTTCTTCTTACATAAATGACATTATGCATAGCAACACTCCACACAGGGCTGATGAAAGTGCGTGGCTAAACCAACTAACTCTTCAAGGAAACCTCAAGTGGACCCCAGTGCCCACTTGGAGGAAAAGAGGAAAATGTACACTGGCCTTGGAGAACCATGGGAAAAGCCCTGAGGAAGAGGCTGACTGTCCAAGTGACATTGTCTCTGCTGTCCTATTCTAGGATTCTGGCTTTCAGAGGCCAACTTAATTCTTACCTAAACATGGCCGCCTTCTGCTGAAGTCATCCAGAGAGTCCGATGAGTGCCTTACCCAGGCAGGATGCTCTGTCTTCTCTGCCACAAAACGTGGATCTAAACATATCCACATCTTCCCACAAAACATGTTCTTGTCGAACCACATGTGAAAATTGCATAAAACAAAACAAAACAAAACCAGCGTGTGGCCTGGGCAAGACAGCTCAGGCAGTAAAGTTGCTTGCTGTCAAGTCTGGCCATTTTTGATTCCTGGAACCAGCATGGTGGAAGGAAAGACTTGAATTCTCCAAATTGTCCTTTGGACTCCACATGCACACTGTAGTTCACACATGTACACGAGCCCATGGGCATACCCCCTCCTAGCTAACCTACCCTCTCCTAGATAACCCGTCCCCAGTGAATTTATAAAAGCATTAAAAAAAACTGATGGTAAGTCACATGTGTCGTGGTGGCAGGAGTCTGTAACACCAGTCCTTGGGAAGTTGGAGGCAGGAGAATTAGAAATTCTAAGTAACTTGTGCTATAGAGTGACTTTAAAGCCATTCTAAGTCATATGAGACTCTGTTGCAAAAAAAAAGAAAAAAAGAAAAAAAGAAAAGAAAAAGAAAGAAAATCAAACTAAACCATCCCTCAGTCATGCAAAAACAAGCAAACCAAAACCAAGCAAAAACAACCCACCCCAAACCATAAAAACAAAACAAGCCCAAAAGCTGGCGTTGTCTTCTGTCTGCTGAAAGAACACTTCAGGTGACATGGGAACGTGTGTATTTCTTTTAGCTGCTATTAGCCAGCTCCTCCTGAGTTTCACTCTATCTAACAGCTTCCCATTTTAATACCAGTTGCCGACCAGCATGTCTGTCCCTCATCTTCCTCTGGTTCTCTGGATGACATCTCTTTTGTAGGACACTAGATCCAGGCAAGTTCCCTCAGAAACGAGGCCTCTTCTGGCTAAGTGGTCCTAAGGGAATGGACTATGTAACCACAGTGGAGAGCGTGTCTCTGACCTGTATAGACAGATTATACAGAAAGATGTTCCCGATGTATCGAAGTTCCAAAACCGGAGAGCAAGGCCGGGGTGGTGGCGGCAGAGGGGTTGGGCTGAATTGGGGGGGTGGGTGGGAAAGAGTGTGGTAAGTTTTGCCTTGTGCTGTGTCTCTCTACATCCGTGTTTTAAAAGTCACTTCTGGCTACTTGGCCAAGCTGCACTTAATTACCTGTTCCTGCTGTATTCTCCAGACGGCCAGCAGAGTGGCGGGGGCTATTCCTCATCCTCCGCCAAGCTCCTGCAGACCTAGGGTTGAGCTGATCCATTACAAATGCCTTGTGGACAGACCCGTGTGTGTGTCTCTGGGGATTTGGACTAAGGGTTAGGATACCAGCACCAGTCTTGATTGTTTTAAGTGGCCTGTGTTCCTAGGCTAGGGAGCCGCTCATTAGCGACCCTAGGAGTCCAGTATCAGGAACAGACTGAACGGGGTCGCTCTGCTGTCTGCCAGCACAGGCATTAATAAGAGAAACCACGTCAATAAAAGTTCCCTGGATGAAGCCACAGAACGAGGCACTTATGGACGATTATAAACATTTTGCCCGTGGTAACTCTCCTCTATCAACCCTACTCCAAACCTGATAAGCGCTGCCTCTTTAGGGGCCATTAATTTCCTTGAAAATTTAAACAGCTGTCACTTGTGAGCCTCCTCAGGTGCTCATGTGGGAGAGATTAGCCTGTGTTTATAAGCTGGCCTGTTCATTAAGCGCCTGCTGGTGTGGAACACCCTCCACAGGCTGCGAGTCAGGCTGCAGATCTCCCACAGATAATTGGGGGCTGCTGTGAATTACACAGAGGAGCTGCAGGCCTCGGGGATGGTGTGTCTTATTAATATCAGCTGGGTAGACTGCACCAGTTTAATGACTTCCAATAAACCAAGGCAAGCCCTCAGAACTCCAGGAGCCGCTGGGCCCCCATGGCTACAGGATTGGCTTTCTGTAGTTATTGTCAACTTCTTTCTCATTAACATTTGAAAATCAAGGTTTAACACTTTGAGATGGAGCAAGTCTTCCACGGTGGGCTCCTAAGTCCTGGTGACTGGTGCTTTTAAATGCCTGCTACATCTGCTGAAGGAGGGAAAAGGCACTTCTTCAAGGTGTGTGGCTTCCAATACAGGAAATGCACCTGGCAGGTGCTTCTGGGATTTTAAATAGTATCCGTGCGTGTATACTCAATAGCATTTAGTGGATTCTGTATTCTCCGATGTTACTGAGTTCTTGTGAACTGACAAAATCTGCATTTTAACATTTTGAACAGAATCCCAAACCTTATTGAAAATTCTTTGCTTAAGGTGTGTGTGGGGGAGGGGCAAGGTGAGGATATGCACATACGGCGTCCAGAGCAGGATGCTGAACATCTTCCTGCATGTCTCTATTGCTGTCTCTCCACACCATTTCCTTGAATTAGTTTATCTCTTCATTGAAAGCTCACTGAGTTTGCTAGGCAGTCTGGATGGTTCTTGGGATCCTCTTTTGTCTCTCCTCCAATACTTGGTTTACAGGTAGGGACAGCCAAGCTGGAGAGATTTGAACTCTGGTCCTCATTCTTACAACTTTAATTGTGTTTGCTCCTTTAAGCATTTCCCCAGACCCTGTTTAAAATATTTTAAAATAATAGGCAATTTGTTTTCCTGTCTAATAAACACATAGACCAAAGACAGATATAGGTGACATATTTATATATTTTTTTCAGTAGCAAAAATGCAATAGGTTTGGAATGTGCTCAACCCTTGTGAGAGAAGCTTCTTCCTGTAGTAGGTGGGAACTCACTCAGGGTCCACAGCTGGAAAACTGATATGCAGAGAGTAAGAGATCTTGGAACATGAGTACCAGATGAGATGTCTTCATCAGACTCCTCCCCTCAGGGATCAGGGGATTGTGGGGAAGAGGAGGTGGAAAGATTGCAAGAGTCAGAGGACTCCGAGGAAAGCATTTTGCAGACACAGCAGGGCTGGTGCACATATAAGCATAGAGGCAATGTCAGCACAAAGACCGGCAGGTTCGACAACACTCTCACTCCAGAAAAGTGGCGGTAGGTGCTGAAGCTCGACCCCTAACCAAGAAGCTGTTTGTAGTTGTTATCTCTAGGGAAGGTATAATCAATCACATCCACTGGAGAAACACTGGATGTTTCAGCTACACGCTAGGGAGCAGGCTTCATGCTCAGGAGTTGATCAACACAAAATAGACTCCATGTTTTTTTTTTAATTTTTATTTTAATTTTCATTATGATGCGGTACTTTTTGTCTTTTGTTTTATTTTTGAGAGAGAAATTATATGAAGTTAGGGGCGTGGGAGGATCTGGAGGACTTCAGTGGGGGGAGAATAACAAGATATATTCTATGAAAAATTTAAAACAAAGAAGTAAATAAACATTTTTTGAAAAGTACTGTGTTGTGAGATTTGATTTTGAAAAACAGTTATTTATTCTTAGTGTTGGAAATATGTGTGTGTGTGTGTAAAATTATATTCCCTCCTTAGAAAATATAAAATGAAATATTTCCTCCCTTTGTTTCCCGTTTCAATCGAAATATTCTAAAACTCTACTGTGTTTTGAGGTTACGTTTTTGCCACATATACTGCTGATGGCCTATAACTTAAAGAATACTTTTGCTTAACCATAGTCACTGTGATTCTTGGCCATGAGCCATTCAGGAAGTGGCTTTCTGCAGAAGGTTAACTCTGAAAGTTGGGCTTCCATTTTTTTTTTTTACTGCATTCCTTTTGAGTCAGTGACTTCATGAATGGCCCTATTACAGTCTTCAAAACTTTGTTCTAGTAAGGAATTTTTATATTATTGCGAATCTATCTTTTTCTGCTTCATCTCTTCTTTAATTTCAAATAAAGGATAGTCATTGTATATCTGTGTCAATAGAATTTGATCGATACTGTAGTTTGAGACATGAATGGACATTGCTATATCCATCTATCTAGGACCACTGACAACAACAAAGAAAAGATTCTCTGACAGAGGCCAAGAGCAGTATGAAAGCATGACATGTATTCTAGGTAGAAAAGTATATGCTAGGTAGCAAATACAGCAAAGCCAGGGTATTCTTTACGCTATAGGCTATCATCAGTGTGCTTGGTAAAAATTCAACCTCAAAATATTCTGGAAGTTCTAGAATATTTTGATTGAGATGAGAAACAAAGGGGGTGATATTTCATATTCTAGAATTTCCTATGTCACAATGTTTAAAGATGCTATAAAAAGACCCATTTTCTTAGATTGTAACTCTCAGGGATTTCTGGAATTTGATATTAGCTAGATGTTTTCAATTGTAATCTCTTTTTACTGATAAATATTTACATGATTCTGAGTATATAGGTACATTAAAGAGGCATACAACTCAAACATTTATTAATAACCAATCTCTAAAACTCCCAAATTAGGTTTATTTATTTAGTATACAGTATTCTGCCTACATATATGCCTACAGGCAAGATCTCATTACAGATGGTTGTGAGCCACCATGTGGTTCCTGGGAACTGAACTCAGGACCTCTGGAAGAACAGCCAGTGCTCTTAACCTCTGAGACAGATAAGAAATCATAAAGGAATTTACTTTAAAACAACTTTTGCCATTTGTTGAATGTGAAAGCAAATTTATATAAGGAGAAGAAAATGCTTGTTTATGTAAAGAATTAAATTTTGGATGAATAATTCATACTGTAGAAAATAAACCACCTTTAATGTTTTTCAGAATTGATTTTATAGTCACAGTTATTTAAAATGCTACTTCAAATAAATATGTAGTGCAGAGTGACAGAACAGGGGGGAAACTGTTATTATTACTCTGCTAAAAAGATACAGTATTAAGCCAACTCCTGGTGACTTTTGTTATATATATATATATATATATATATATATATATATATATATAAATCAATATATCTCTCGACACAAGTCAGAGGAGCTTCTTTTTTTTTGGTAGATGTTGGTTAATACAGAGATTCACAATTGGTCAAGGGGCAGAGAATAGACAGTATAGGATGCTCTGACCTAACTGGGACATCTTCACAAGACTTAGGGGGCATTGCAGAAGCCTGGACAGAAAGATTGTAAGAGCCAGAGGTCATAGATGAGTACAAGGAAAGAGTAGTGCCAAACTATGCTTTAAATATTTATGTTTCTAGGCATAGACAAGCACTACTCTCAGCCTGAGGCCGAAAGGTTCTTTTCAGAGAGGGACCGTGAATGCAGAGACTGATGGGATGCGCAAGATGCTAAGAATAAGGGACTAGTAAGCAATAGGCAGGACACATGCTACCCCTGCTACAGTGCTGAGATCATTAAAGAAGAGGGAATGGAAAGATAAGAAAGCATGTGAAATGCTCTCTTCAGGGAAGAGAGCCACCATGTGGTTCCTGGGAACCACAACCTTTGCACACATGACCTCACAGTGGCTGTGACTGCACACACTGACCCTGCTTAGACTGGGTCTCTCAACAGTCAGTCAAGGGTGGAAGAATAGGAAGCTCCCATTCCATGTTCACCTATTGGCTACTGGTGGTTCCTGGAGGAGGGGCAGCCAATGTTTTAAATTGTGTATTCACTGGTGACCTCACCAGGTTCCAGTGGATTTTCCAAGCCTGTGATTATTCAGATGACCCTGGTGACAATTGGGGGGGGTAGTGTCACAAAACAAAAGGAAAAGACAGGAAGGTAGAAAGGAATTTGTAGGAAGGAAAGAGAAATTATAGGTTTGAGGTAGAGATCAGAGAGTATTGAGTGGGTAATCAGAATGTGTTATATACATGATTGGAATCATCCAAGAACAAAGCTAGTCAATAAAAATATTGCAGTGACAGTTATTGGCACTGGGTCCTACACATGATTGGCTCTGCCAATAACCAGTCATCAATGTGGGGAAGAGATCATGGCATCCTACTGTTTTTTCTGTAGAATTAACTATTGGTAGATCCTAGGATGGAGAAGTCATTGTTGTCAGTTGTATGCCCATTAATGATGCCACTAGACACTGTTAGGTAGATTCAAACTCCTGGTTATTTAGATGGCCCTGATGAAACTCAGTGGGTCCGAAAGTAAAACTAAGATATAAATATGAGGAATAGCTTTGTAGGGCAGATGGCGAGGTGACAGAAATAGGACAGAATTAAGAAAAAGAAGAAGAGTAATTAGAATACATTATATTTACACTTGAAATAGTCAATGCATGAATTTAATTAATAAAACATACAGTCTTAAGGAAAATATTTTGATACATTGCCATGATAAAAATAAATAAAAGCTTGGGCTTCAAAATGTGTTATTGTGAGACAGTGTGTGCATATGAATGTTGTATGTTCCACATAAAAATATGTACATGTAGAGTGAACACATATTTGGGAGGGAGAGTTTGATTTTTCAAGACAGTTATGGGGGTCCAGACTCTGTGACAGAGAAAGAGACACAGAAACACAAAGAGAGACACACAGAGACAGATACACACAGAGAGACAGTCAGAGATTTTTAGAGAGCAATTTGTGTCTGTGCTCTTATGTTTTGTTTATTTTAGTAAATAGAAAAAATCTCTAAACTCAAAGATTCCATTTTATATAAAGTTATCTTTTGTTAACCAATAGACAATTTTCTTTGTGGTTCTCGAAAGATGTGAGCTTCAGGTGTCAGTGAATGCCATGATGGTTTAGTGTTGGAGAGAACAGGGTATACAGTGGCATGCGTGTGAGTCAGGCAAGAATGTGCTGGGTCCCTGGCAGCTGTATACGGACCATCTGAAGGAAGCAATGAAGTCTACTTGGGGAAACACTACTCATTGTAAGACTTTTTGTAGAACACGTTTTGTGAACTCTTACTTCAGTATGATGCAGTAGGTCAGTAAAAATCAGAACTTATTACAGTCAAAAAATAATAATATGAACATAAGAATCAAAGCTAACTAACAAAGTGTGCAAAGCCCATGAGTGCATGAACAATGCCTTCTGGGAAAGTTCCCAGTACTTCATATAAGCCATCATAACTCAAAGAGTCAAGTCACGTGGTGCTGGCAAGCATTTCACAAGAAAGCACATTCCTTTATTTTTCTTTCCATTTGGATGTTCTTTTGAGGACACTGCTTCACAAAGTTTATGCTTCTAATAACAGCTTTGTTCCCCAGGCTTTTTGCTTCACTGAAAGGAGAGGGCAGTATGGGAAGGAGGTAGATAGGCCATGGTACCAGCTTGCTGTGTTTTATTTGCACCAAGTCACATTGATTACTGATTGAAGTGTGTTTAGTTTCTTCACAGGAGGAGATGGTTGCTGTTTTGGGTCCCAGGTAGCTTATTGGTTTTTTGTTCTTTTTTTTTTTAACTTCATTTAAACTAGAATCACCAAAGAAGGAACTACAATGGAAAAAATTCCTTCATATAAAATTGGGAAGGTTGTGGGGTATTTTATTGGTTGACCATTGATGTCTATGTTTTTATTCCTAAACAAGTGGCCCAGGGTCATATAAGGAAGTGAAATGAGCAATCCATGAGGTTCAAGCTCAGAAGCATTCTTCCTCTATGCCATCTGCTTCAGCTCCTACTTCCAGGTTTCTGTATAGGTCCTACCTTGTTTTCCCTCTGATGCTGGACTCTAACCTATAAGCCAAATGAACTCCCTTTCCCCTAAGGTGCTTCCAGTCATGGTGTTTTATCACACTAGAAAGTCAATTAAGAAATCGGCTTGTGACCAATGCTGCAAGCAGTGGAACATAAGTAGAGAATATTACGTCTTGTTCATATAAAATGTAGGCTGGTGTTGGGATTGTGCTCTAGTAAGCCACCCGGACTCCAGAAAATGTCAGGAAACTTGAGTTTTTTTTTCTGTTTTTATCTGTCTTGGCACCGATAGGTCAATCCCACTTCAAAAGCCCAAACAGTCCACTGTCACTTTCAAATGATGGTGGCAGGAAAGGCACACACGGCTTGAGATCCTTGTCTCTCACCTCCTTTGGCTGAGCTTAATGCTTAGTCACACAAAACTGTTACGTGCTGGGAACTTTATTTTGAGTGGTTAAAGAGAAGTGGCTTTATTATTCTAGAAGGAGGGACTGATTATTTAATGAAGGGAGAGCTGACTTTGGCATGAGCTAGACAGGACACTGCCTAGCCCACCTTCTCAGGTGCTCTGAAATTTTTCCTTAAAGTCAGAAAGATGGGGATGGAAAGATGATGACTCTTTGGTTAAGAGTAACTTAATGTTTAGTTCCCCAAACCCACATTGTAGCTCCCAACCGTCTGTAACTCCATTTCTAGGAGGTATTTTACACTCTTTTATGGCCTCAGTAGACACTGCATTCATGTGTGCACACACACACACACACATTCGCACGTGCACGCGCGCGCGTGCGCACACACACACACATATGCAAAGACATAAAAAATAGAGTCAGAGGGGACTGGGAAGACAGTTCTGCTGCTAAAAGCTACTCTTCTAGAGGACCCTAAGTTGGGGGTCCTGTACCCTTTTCAGACAGCGTAAGTGTCTATAACTCCACCTCTAGGACATCTGCCACTTCTGTTCTCTATAGGAATATAACCTCATATGCAAATACCCACAGAAGACAGACACACACACTAATTTAAAAAACTTAAAATAGAAAAAACTGGACATGATAATGCTGGGTATGTAATAATAAATCCAAACTGGATACGCTCTTACAGAAATGCAGACATAGAACATAATTTCTAATATCTTTTAAAAATATCTTTTTGTAGAGATAAAAATATACCAAGGTCTCATGGAAGTCATGGTCTGACTTGAGTCATCAGGAATCATAATCCAACCCTTCTGTACAGCTTGGGAAAGCTAGAGCTACTAGAGGTAAAGATAGATATTGTAGTTGCTTTCCCTTTGACAGTTTGTCTTTCATCTTTATCATTGTTTCATTATGTTATCCTCAATGGTAAAATTTTTCTAATTCAACTATATTGTGTTACTTTCCAATTAATCACGTCTACCTTTCCGCTAGGATAGCTTGTGTAGTTAAAGACAATAAAAGGACACATTGTCTTCAAATTCTCATAGTTACTGTGAGAATTTTACACTCCTTCAGCTTAGCTCTTGTCTCTGGGACGCCTTGGCTAAAAGCTCAAAACACCATATGAAAAATTATAAATAAAGCATGGAATAGTAGATCTTCATTCACCTTGAAAGATAAGCATCAAAATATCTAACAAATTTCTCACTACAAGATGGGAATGTTTATATAATTCCTTTTAAATAATTAAATATCAACATGAATAACTTTATGACTAGCAGCTAATAGTAAGAATAACTTTAAAATTTAAATATAATAAACAATCACAAATTACAATTCATTTGAATAAGAGATGCCAAACATATTTTATTTATTTCCTGTGTATGAGATTTTTGATTGCATGCTTGTTTATTTGCATATCTTGAGTGTTCTTGAAGACTAGAAGAGGATGACAGATTGCCTGGGACTGGAGCTACAGCCACTTATGAGGAGCTATGTGAGTGCTAGAACTCCAACCCAGGTCCATTAAAACAGCATCTACTGCTTTTAACCACTGAGCAATTTTTCCACTCCTCAAATAAGAGATACTTTATTGAATAGAGTGGTTGTCCCTTGATAGGGAGAATGTACCAGAAAAACTTCATAGGACAAATGCCGATCCTGTGGGAAGGAAGTAGGACCATACCAGATTTACAGGGACTCTGAACTAGTCTTTTGTCAATGACTATTAACTTAGTTGTTCTGCTAAATATCACTGGAGTACATTCATGTTGATAATACATTTCTATAAATACCAGGATTTAAGATTTAAAGGAATTAGTGTTCACACTTTGGGTCTTTACAATGACAACCTTGTTTTAGTCATAGTTTCTTCAAAATTTACATCTAAGGCTTTGTTAAAGTCATGTGTCTGTATATGACAAAAGTAGAAGTGAAATTGTCAGGGGAACAAGTGTTACTAACAGGAGGGAGAGGGAGAAAAGAGGAGGCTAGGAGTGAGGCCTTAATGTACTCAGCATACAATGTGTCTTGTACAAAAATATCTTCATGTAACACAGTACCTGGTATGATGTATACAGACTATGAATTTTCATAAAGTTTTGTTAATTTTAAGTAGCCCCAAATCCTTGTCTCCAAGCTGTTGCACATTTTGTATATCATGATGGGTAAATATAGCTTTTTTTCTGAGGCAAAAGGTTTACTCAAACTTTGATTAAGACAAACAAAACTGTAGAGAGAATGAAAAATTCACACAAATTATGAAAGCTAACAAAAGGGGACTTGTGTGCCAAGGAAATTCCAAAAGCACAGGGAACAACTCTTGGTCTGCCTGCAGCTCTCACTTTTCTATGTTTTAAAAATTAAAACATAGCGGGGAAGTTTGGGCAGTACTGCTCAGAGTATTTGACAGTCTACTGATGGAGCTTAAGAACGTGGATTCTACACATGTGTGCCTACTTCAGTGGGCCTTCTGAAGCAGAAGATGACATAGCCACTGACTGAGCCTAGACATGGGATCCACAAAATGAAAACCTAAGAAATTTGTTTTGCAATTTGTTCTCTTTAAGGACTTTTATTATCTTTACATCTTCCCATGTTGCTCGAAAAAAAAACAGATGTCATAAGGCATGAACACTTTTTCATTTTCCAGATTCTTTTTGGACATGAGATAATTTTTTATTGAAGTTATAAGTTCATGCTTTCAAAGTTACCAATTTACCTTTTATTTCTTGGCAATCATGTAGTTTGTGTGGTATTTATTGGATCTAAACAACTCCTTTAAACACATAAGTGTGGCTGTTTGCTTTGGACTGGTTCCTTGGAATATCTTCTGCATGAGTTTGGTTGTTTGAAATGTGTCTGTCATTTGAGCCATGCTTTGGTTCTACCGGCAGAGCTTCTGTGATTTTTCTGTGTGAATATGTTGGCACCTGGGTTGTGTATTTGCACTATCGCCAGGACTTACTCAATAGTTAATTGTTTTGATTTCTTAAGTAGAATTTTATAACCTGTGTTTGAATAGCTCTGAGTTGACTTGCCTATTCTCAAGAAGCCAATTTTCATATACGATACATGGGAGTGGTTTGCATTAATCTTTTAAGTATTTAACGTGGTAGGAGAAGCTTAGCTACTTTGAAATTTTCTTCATTCTGGTAAACTTGTATAGAATCTTTGTATTAATAGTTGGTATAGTTGAAGTGATTAGGCCAGAAGAGCATCCAGTATAGTCTTTCCTTCTATGCATGTGAAATCAGGGTTGAAACAGATCATTTAAATCCAGAACAAAGTATAGACTGGTTGAGGCACTCAAATGTGTTTAGCGATGTCTAAGGAGGCACATGCACTAGGCAGTTAGGTAAGTAGGTAAGTAGAAACTTCTGATTTGAGTGTCTTACCTTCAGAAACTTGATCTGACAGAAATTTGGTTTTAGTAACTGAGGTTGGACATTGGAATGGAGTGTGTATTATAATTGAAAATGAGAAACAGATGTGGTTCCTTGTTCTTTAAAAATTTTAACCTGCAATATTTTGGGAGGAGGATATTAGTAAAGTACATGACATATGCTATTCCTAATATATGATAAGTCAAAAAATTAGTTACATAGAAACTATAGTAAAGCAGAGAAAGATATGCAAATAAGTCATCAGTTTTTCATGGGTGTGGAAGAATAATTGTCAAATAACATGGTTCTGTAGATAGAATGTCCTTAACACTAGTTATAGAGTTTTTCAACTCTTGCTAGTAAATCAACTCAAAAAATTTAAAGGTGTATTTTTATTTTATATGTATGAATGCTTGTCTGCATGTATGTATGTGCATGGTGATACCCTCAGAGGTCAGAAGAATGTGTCAGATTGCCTGAAATTAGAGTTACAGATAGATGTTATCTGTCATGTCAGTGCTGGGAACTGAACCCAGGTCTTCTGCAAGAGCAGCAAGTTCTTAACTGCTGAAGCATCTTTCTAGTTCCAATTAAGTAAATTAATTTTTTAATTTTTATTTTTAAATTTAAATTTAGATTAGAAACAAGGTTGCTTCACATGTCAATCCCAGGTCCCTCTTCCTTTCCTCCCCTCCTCCCACCAACTCCCCCAGTATCCCCTCATTTCCCCAGGGAGGGTGAGGCCCTGAATGGGGGTGTCCATAGTTTGTCATTTCATTAAGGGCAGGGCATAGACCCTCTTTCAAGAGTCCACGCTGAGAGTGCATCTCTCATTGTTGGATGAGCACCCAAAGTCCATTTGTATGCCAGGGATTAATACTGATCTACTACCCAAGGCCCACTAGATTGCCTAGGCCTCCTCACTGACATCCACATTCAGGGGGTTTTGATCAGTCCCATGCTTGATTCCCAGCCATCAGTCTGGGATTCAAGAGCTAACCCTTGTCAGGTCAGCTGTTTCTGGGGGTTAAACCAGCCCAGTCTAAACTCCTTTGGTCATCAGTCCTCCCTCTCTGTCACTGGGTTCCATGAGTTCAGCTCAGTGTTTAGCTGTGGGAGTCTGCCTCTGCTTCCATCAGCCATTGGATGAAGGTTCTGTTCCCCAGACTCTCTGGCCGTGGAATTGTGGGCTGGCACTCCCCAGATCTATGTCTAAAACCCATATATGAGAGAGTTAAGTAAAATAATTTTGAGTACTTATCATTTCCTGACATTGGATGATGAATTAAATATAATAATAATAATAATGATGAGACTGAAGTTCAGGAAAAAATGAAAAAAAATTCTCATTGCCATAACCTGAAAGTTTGATCCATGGAAGGAATTTAAAATGATCTGCCAAAAATAAAAGATGGAGAAAGTAGAGCTTCCATTTAAAGAAAAGTAAAAAAGCAGGGCTAAGGGAGAAACAAGCAGCAGAGAACAGGGCTAGAGAGGAATAGTTTGAGATTTAGGGAGGGCCAAGGTTGAACATGTGTATATTGATTCTTCCTTCACCAATCCCAGTAAAATAAAAATTAAAACTACCAAGAGGAATGCATTCATAGAAGTTCTCAAATCAGGCAGAGACATGTTGAATGAAGCCTTTTCCTTGCCAGCTTCTTTGGTTTTTCCCCACTAGTCGCCTGGGCTCTGCCACGCTATAGTCCCCAAATAACACAAAAGATGCTGTATTAATTATGAAGCTGTTGGCCTTGCTTGTTTCTTAGTGGGTAGCTCTGACTTAAGTATTTACTCCATAATTGTTAATCTAAGTATTTCTCTTACCGGAGAAAAGGGTCCGGATTTCTTACTCCTATGGCAGCTATATGATGACTCCCTTAAGCAAGCTGTGTGAGTCTCTGGTTGTTGCTAGCAAAACAGAGCCCACTTGAGAAAACTGCTGCTACCAAGAACCTATGCTTTTGAGATACGTGCAAAGCATTAAACTTTAGCTTCTGGAGAGTGAGAAATGCATTATATGCTAGGGAATAAAGGCGCATAGGCACAGTCTACAATGTGTATTTCACTGCAGGTGGAAGCCATGCTGTCTGAGGGCACTTTCCTCTGAATATCTCCACGCTGGAGACAAGAGGCACATGTACAAGGATAGCAGTCACACATCACATCTAGGTCTATGAGTATACTCCAGTCAACTGACAAGTTAACATCACTTCTTTTTATTTATTAATTTATTTTTAGTTTTAAACTTGTGTGAATGTGTTTTGTTTGCATGTATGTATGTGCACCACCTCTGTGCCTAATGGTCTCAGAGGCCAGAGGAGGGTGTTTGATCCTTGGAGTTACAGACAGTTGTAAGCTGCCATATGGATGCTGAAAATCAAACCCTGGTCCTCTGGAAGAGCCACTGGTACTCATAACCACTGGACCATCTTCCAACCCCAATACTTGCTGTTCTGAGACTGATTCTTGAAAATTTGGTTTCAAATTCCATAAGTCTAGGGTGGGTCTGACTCTGACTTGCTTTCTGTTCACATAGTTTGAAGAAAGTTGCCTCAGTACTTAGAAATCAGAGTTCACCATTACTATTGGAGTGACTTGGAAGGGGATAGGACTGCATGCTGACTCAGAGAACCTATGACAGTTAAGGATTTCAAGTAAACTGTCTCTCATTTTGTGATTTTGAATGGGAAAATACATTAAGAGTACCCTGCCTCTCTCTTGAGCACACTACATAGAGTGTTAATGAACTGACCATTAAGGAAACATATAATTCAGGACACAGACATAATTTAATAATGTCTTTCTTGACATCTCTGACAAGCTTTGAGAAACTATTATCTATGCAAATAGAAGGGCAGGCATATAAGAAACAATTAAAAATGAAGATTTAGTGCCAATAACTGTCAAATGAGGTTGCCTGAAAATGAACAGCTCTTGCACTACAGAGGATAAGGCTCATTAACTGAAGATACAGCCTACAGAAAGGAGACAATCTTTGTTAACTACACATCCAGGGGAATATTGATACCCCAAATATATAAAGAACTACAGAATTAAAAAAACAAGAAATGAAAAACCCAGTTAAATGGGATAATGAAATGGCCAGATACATCTCAAACATGAAATTTAAATGATAAATAAAAGTGTAGGAAAAATGTGTTCCCTGGGAATTCACAGGTAACTCCAGGCAGAGAAATAGGTAGGCTACCTACAGACTTTCACCTCTCCTTCTATTCCCAAGTCCAATTCGCTAGTCTAATTCCCAGGTCTGTAGCAGACCATCCACTGTGGTTTCACCTTTCTCTCTGGCCCCCCATCTCCAACAGATCATTCATTAAACCTTCTCCTCCACACCTCCATTCCATTGTCACAGCCTCCAACACCAGCAGGGACACAGGGTAGGCTAATCTTCAGGTAGAGCTGATCTTCACTATTCCCTCTTCTTCAAATTCAATCCCTTAGTCTCACCCCTACCTCTATAGCTGATACCCACTGGGGTCCTCCCCTCCTATCTTTGCCAATTTTGAGCAGATAACCTTTTCCTCCAACCTTCCTCCCCATTCATTCTGTAACTGCATCACTAGTTTCAAATAAACACAATAAAGAAATAATGGGAATGGGAAAGAGTATTTAGTAGGAAAGAAAAAAACCAAAGTCACCTTTCTAGGAATCTCTTCCATCTAGAATTCCACACATAGCCCCTTTCACTTATTCCCCATTCCACCTTCCTAGCATCCATCAGCAATTGGCTTATCTCAGATTTAATTGTTTGTGTTTCTTGTCTTTTCCTCTGCCTTCCCAACCAGTAGAAGCCTTTCATAAAGAGCTCTTTTCACTACAACAGCCCCTGAGCATGGCAAACTGCCTAACACATACTGAGTTCTTTATAAATATTTGTTGAATGAACCAACAACCTCATTATTACAAAATTAGTGATAAGTAAAAATGTCATTCTTCACAAAATAATCATATTAAAATTGTAGCAATGTCTATTATTTGAGATTACTGATTGTCTTTGCCCTTTCTACATGGAAGGAAGTCTATCGAAACCCTCCTTTGAATATTATTGTCTTCTGGGACTATCTAATAAATGAGATGTACTCTTCAATCTACTTAAATTGCAATTTTAAGAGTACTAAGGAAGTAGTTGGATATGGTGTTCCTTTTTTAGAATATGATGCAACTAAACTTTTAAGGTAAGCTCCAGAATATTTAAGAAAAAGAAAATATTTCCAAGATGACACGTACAGGATCCAAATTAGAACAAGGAATAAGAAGGTCAATAAGAGTCTTATCAAGGGCAAAGTAATTTCTTTTAGGTAAGCACATGCTAACCTTCTCTCCTTTCATACACCACATAAATAAACACATGCTAAGAAACTAAATGCACCTATGGTAAAGTGAGGGCACAGCATCCTATTAAAATGAACTAGGGTACATATGTAAAATCTAGCCTATATTATATGTATGTATTTAAACAAATATACATGTGGATACAGTCAAACATGAAGAAAAGAGAACTAAAAAAAGCTATATAAGGGGAGGAGAAAGAATTGAATGAAGATAATGGACACTAGTTATAAAAGGAAATATAAGGCTAATTGTTTTCCTAGTTCTAATCTGATCAATAGGTTTTTTTCTTTTTGGTTTTGGTGGTAGGTTAGTGTATAAAATATATTTGATGCTAACAGTGTAAAATTAATATGAAGCTCCACAGTTTCTGTCCCAAATGCCTGTTTTAATTGTATAGATTATCATTGAGTTGCAAAGACTTTGGATCTAGTTAATTTTAGTGCATGGTGGTTTTTTAAAAACGTATTTTGAAGTTTTAATAATAAAATTTACAAAACAAAAAGATGAACTAAAACCAATGTATAAGATTGAGGTGATGGCTCAGTCAGTTTGCTATGCAAACACAGTTTCCTTAGTTCAGAGCTCCAGAAACAACATAATGTGTAACCCCAGTACCAGGGCAGAGTGGAGACAAGTGGATTCTCAGAGTTCATTGTGCAGCTAGGCTATCCCAACTGATAAGCTCCAGGCTTAATGATAATTTCCCTGTCAAACAAGCAAACAACCAAACAAACTATTAAAAATGTCAGAGAGTATTTGGTAACATTTCTCCACATCAATGACATTTGGTCTTTATAAGCAGACATGTTTCCATTCCCACATGAATACTTATATGCAACACACACACACACACATACACACACACACACACATACACACGAGAGAGAGAGAGAGAGACAGAGAGAGAGAGAGAGAATGCTGTGCGTTACTGCCCTTCCATGTCTGTCAATTATGTGCTTCTGCTTGCACAAAGTTAACGAATATATTAATGACAAGGGAATGAGGTACACTTGCTATCTGCTTGCACTTGCTTCTTCAGAGAACTACATTTTAGTCATTGTAGTTATTTAATAGGCAGGTACACGCCTTTAGTCACAGCATTTGGAAGGCAGAGGCAGGTGGATCTCTGTGAGTTAGAGACCAACCTGTTCTACAAGAGTTGGTTTCAGGATGGGCGCCAAAGCGATACAGGGAAACCCTGTCACAAAAAAAAAAAAAAACCAAAAAACTTGAAAAACCAAATTCACACTAATATATGAGTGAAAATATTTTTAAGTGCTATGAAACATCAGAAAGATTTTTGTGTGTTTAAAAGAATTCCATTGAGTTATATTCAATTTTTAACAGCCTGCTCCCTAGCAATGTTGATCAGTGTACTGATTGGTAGTATCACTTGCCTTTGTCACCCAGAAATGACTACTGAGGCATGTTTGTCAGGCCAGGTGTGGTGAGTTTCAGGGTGGTAAAGGCTACATAGTGTCTCAAAAAAGGGCAATATTTTCTTTGGAGTTACTGGGTGATCCAGTCAAAGAGCCTTGGTCATGTAGAGTTGACTAACTAGGCCAAGTACAAGTAAGATTTTGCTTTCCTTTGCTTTTTAAAATTTCATTTAATTAAAAAATTACTCTTGAGAATTACATTATAAGATACATTGTGATCCTATCCACCTCCATTTTTCCTTCTAACTCTTCATGTATTTCCCTGAAATTGTTAATATTTTTAGTGTTCAAAATAACATTTTGATATCTGCATGCACTGATAGAGGGCTGTATATGATAATTACAGTATTGTTACCCCACTTATTTATCATTTTGTGATTAGAACGATGTATACATTCTCAATACATTCCAACTGCTTAATATTTTATACACTGTGTTGCTATTTATTGCATTCACCATATTGTATGCAAAGCTTTTGAACTTGAACCATTGTAACTAACTGGGATTCTCCATCCTTTGTATGTGTTTCTACTCTCCCCTCCAACAGAAACCCCTGGTCCCCCACATCTACTTTTACTTTTGTACATTCCACATGTATAAAAGGTCATGTAGCCAGACAACAATTTGTGTAGACAGGTGGAATTCAAGAAAAACAACAACAATAACAGCAACAACAAAGGACCTCGATTCAACTTTCTTTGTCTTTATCCTCTTTCGTTCTCATTATTTATTCTTTATGTTGCCCTTCAGCATAGTCATGCACAGCCTCCTAGTACACTTAGCATAAGGCACAAAACCTCTCCAACCCAACTTCCACAGACATGCAAACTAAGGCTAATTTGCTGTTTGATTTCGTCAGATTTTTGATAAACATTAAATGTATGAATTCAATATAAATGTCAGAGTAGTGTTCACCTGGCCACTGATTACTATGTGATAAGTAGCAGAAGTTGGGAGAATAGAAGATAGATGTTTTATTATGCACAGAGTACAAGTAATCTCTGTACCACAGATTTTAGGCTTTAGCTGAGGCATGACACCAGCAGAGATGACGTAAGTAAGGTCTTGGATTTCCAGCCTGACTTAAGAAACTGATGGTGGATCTAGGGAAGCTCAGCATCAGGCTTGCCTGGGTTGTAAATCATATCTGCATGTGGCTTTTCTAGAAAGGAGTTTCAGAGGAGTAAAACTTATAAGAGTGAGTGTTCAAGAAAAAGTTGAGGGGTATCTCATGAATGAGCCTTGGAACTCATATATCACCACATTTAACATATTCTATTTGAAAAATGAGGAGTCTAGTATGATGGCACATGACTCTAATCCCAGTACTTGGGAGGTAGAGTCTGGAGGATCTCTATGAGTTCAAGGGTAGCCTGATCTACAGAGTAAGTTCCAGGACAACCAGTAGAGTTACACAGAGAAGCGTGTCTCAAAACCCCATTCCCACTTCACCACCACCCCCAAAAAGAAAGAAAAAGAACAACAAAAAACTTTATTATAATGCAAGGAGAGGGGACGGGCTAACTCTCAATGAGAAGAAAATCAGGTTAATTGAGCCTGTATCTGGTGTTCAGATGATGGCTCTCTGTACAGAGGACACGAGTTGAAAACAAATACAAATTGCAAATCATTGACTTTAAGTCATCTATGACGAGTTGGAAAAGCACTTTTTGTGGATAAGATAACTCAGTAAAGTACTTGGTATGCAAGCATGAGGACCTGACCCTAATCACCAGAAACAGCATAAGAAGTTGGACATATAGGTCATGGGTTTAATCTCACTGGACATGTGGGTCACAGGTGATATCCTAGCACTCAGGAGGCAGATGCAGGAAGATCTCTGGAGCTCACTGGTCAGCTCCAGGTACCATCGAGAAACCCTGTCTAAAAAGCTAACAATAAAATAAAAATGATAAACTTGACAGATCCTGAGATTGACCTATGCTTTCCCCACATGTGTGCGTACCTCCCACCCCTATGAACATGCAAGCACACACACTCACTCAAACACACACACACACACACACACACACACACACACACACACACAAAGGAAAAGACAACTTTAGTGACTGCGGAATGACTTAAGATAGTTTTAAATACAACTTTAAGAGGACTTTAGCATGAATTTACCTCCTTTTATGCTTCCTGATTGCTAGATGTATTATAATACCAAGTTTTGCTTCTTTTAATTTTTTATTTTCGAAACAATCTTATTTTACATATTAATCCTTTCATTCCCTCATACTCCCATCCTTCCATACGCCCCATCAACCCCACCAACCCCCCATTCCCTAAGGATAGAGAAGCCCTCCACTGGGGGGGCATCAAAGTCCCTTTGCATAATAGAGAATGGGCTCCCAAAGTCCATTTGTGCACTAGGAATAAATACTGGTTCCACTGTTAGATGTTCTATAGACTGCCCAGGCCTCCTAGCTGGCAGCACATTCAGAGGGCTTGGTTTGGTCCAATGCTGGTTCCCCAGCTTTACAACTAGGGTCTCTGTGTTCTCACTAGGTCAGGTTGTATTGGGATTTTGATGAGGATTGCATTGAATCTGTAGATTGATTTTGGCAATATTGCCATTTTTACTATGTTGATCCTATCTATCCAAGAGCATGAGAGATCTTTCCATTTTCTGGTATCTTCTTTAATTTCTTTCTTTAAAGACTCAAAGTTCTTGCTATACAGGTCTTTTACTGGTTTGGTTAGCATTATAGCAAGATGTTTCATGTTGTTTGTGGCTATTGTAAAAGGTGATGTTTCTCTGATTTCTTTTTCAGTCCATTTATCATCTGTATATAGTAGCGCTACTGATTTTTTTGAGTTATTCTTGAATCCTGCCACTTTGATGAAGGTGTTTATCAGCTGTAGGAGTTTCCTGGTAGAGGTTTTCGGGTCACTTTTGTAAACTATCATATCATCTGCAAATAGTGAAAGTTTGACTCCCTCCTTTCCAATTTGTATGCACTTGATCTCCTTTTGTTGTCTTATTGCTCTAGCTAGAACTTTGAGTACAATTTTAAAGAGATATGAAGAGAGTGAACAGCCTTGTCTTGTTCCTGATTTTAGAGGAATGAGGTTGAATTTCTCTCCATTTAGTTTGATGCTGGCTGTTGGTTTGTTGTATATTGCTTTTATTATGTTTAGGTATGCTCCTGTTATTACTGATCTCTCCAAGACCTGTATCATGAAGGGTGTTGGATTTTGACAAAGACTTTTGCAGCATCTAGTGAGATGATAATGTGGTTTTTCTTTTTAAGTTTGTTTATATGGTGGATTACATTGATGGAGTTTCATATGTTGAACCATCCCTGTATACCTTGGATGAAGTCTGCTTGATTATGGTGAATGATTTTTCTGATTTGTTCTTGGATTCCGTTTGCCAGTATTTTGCTGAGTACTTTTGCATCAATGTTCATGAGGGAGATTGGTCTGAAGTTCTCTTTCTTAGTTGTGTGATAGGTACTAAGGTAATTGTAGCCTCATAAAAAGAGTTTGGCAGTGACCTTTCTGCTTCTACTGTGTGGAACAGTTGGAGGAGTACTGGTATTATCTCTTCTTTGAATTTCTGGTAGAATTCTGCACTGAAACCATCTGGTCCTGGGCTTTTTTTGGTTGGGAGACTTTTGATGACTGCTTCTATTTCATTAGAGGCTATAGGTCTATTTAAATTGCTTATCTTTTCTTGATTTAATTTTGGTAAGTGATGTCTATCCAGGAAATTGTCTATTTCCTTTGCATTTTCAAATTTTGTGGAGTATGAGTTTTCAAAGTATGACCTGATGATTCTCTGGATTTCTTCAGTGTTCATTGTTATGTCCCCCTTTTCTTTTCTGATTTTGTTAATTAGCATACTCTCTCTCTCTACCTTTTGGTTAGTTTGGATAGAGGTTTGTCTATCTTGTGGGTTTTCTCAAAGAACCAACTCTTTGTTTCTTTCATTCTTTGTATTGTTTTCTTTGTTTCTACTTTATTGATTTCAGCCTTCAGTTTGATTATTTTCTGGTGTCTACTTGTCCGGGATGAGTATGCTCCTTTTTGTTCTTTCAGTTGTGCTATTAATTCTCTAGTGTTACTATTCTCCAGTTTGTTCATGTGGGCACTTAGAGCTATGAACATTCCTCGTAGCACTGCTTTCAAAGTGTCCCTTAAGTTTGGATATGTTGTGTCTTCATTCTCATTGAATTCTAGGGAGTCTTTATTTTCTTCTTTTATTTCTTCCTTGAACCAGGAATGGTGCAATTGTGCGTTGTTCAATTTCCATGGGTTTGTAGGGTTTGTGCAATTTGTGTTGCTGTTGAATTCTGACTTTAAATCATGGTGATCTGATCCAACAGGATACAGGGAGTTATTCCAATTTTTTGTATCTGTTGAGGTTTGCTATGTTGCTGAATATGTGGTCTATTTAGACGGTTTCATGTGGTGCTGAGAATAAGGTATTTTTTGTGTGTGTTTGGATGGAATGTTCTATAGATGTTTTTAATCCTAATTGGGTCATAACTTCTGTTAGTTCCTTTGTTAAGTTTCTGTTTGGTGGTCCTGTTTTGTGGTGAGAGTGGAGTATTGGAGTCTCCCACTATAGGTGTGTGAGGTTTTAGGTATCATTTGAGCTTTAGTAATGTTTCTTTTATGAATGTGGGTACCTTTATATTTGTGGTGTAGGTGTTCAGAAAGGAGACTTTATCTTGATTGTCTTTTCCTGTGATGAATATGAAATGACCTCCTTCATCTCTTTTGATTGATTTTAGTTTGAAATCTAATTTGTTAAATATTAGGATTGATACACCAGCTTGTTTCTTGGGTCCATTTGATTGGAAATCTTTTCCCAACCCTTTACTCTGAGGTAATATCTGTCTTTGATGTTGTGATGTGTTTCTTGTATGCAGCAGGAGGATGGATTCTGTCTTTGTATCCATTCTGAGACCATTGACATCAAATAGAGTGGACCACAAAAAATCCCCTCGCCACATAATAATCAAGACTCCAAACATACAGAATAAAGAAAGAATATTAAGAGCAGCTAAGGAAAAAGGTCAAGTAACATATAAAGGCAGACCTATCAGAATTACACCTGATTTCTCCATGGAAACTCTGAAAGCCAGAAGGTCCTGGATAGATATTCTACCTACACTAAGAGACCATGGATGCCAGCCCAGACTACTATACCCGGTAAAGCTCTCAATCACTATAGACGGAGAAAACAAGATATTCCATGACAAAACTAGATTCAAGCAATATGTGTCCACTAACCCAGCCCTACAGAAAATTTTGGAAGGAAAACTCCAACCCAAGGAAGCTAACTACAACCAGAAAAACATAAGCATTAGAGAATCCCTCTCTACCAACAGCCAAAAGAACAAAGGGGTGAAATTCCACACATAATTCCACCAACAACAACCATCGCAAATCGAAGAAGGATGAGCAATCAATGGTCATTAATATCCCTCAATATTAATGGCCTTAACTCACCCATAAAAAGACACAGACTAGCAGAATGGATTCGAAGACAGAACCCTTCCTTCTGCTGCATACAAGAAACACACCTCACCCTCAAAGACAGACATTACCTGAGAGTTAAAGGTTGGGAAAAAATTTTCAATCAAATGGACCCAAGAAACAAGCAGGGGTAGCAATCCTAATATCTAACAAACTAGACTTTAAAATAAAATCAATCAAAAGAGATGAAGGAGGTCATTACATACTCATCACAGGTGAAACCCACCAAGATGAAGTGTCTATCCTGAACATCTATGCCCCCAATACAAAGGCACCAACATTCGTTAAAGAAACATTATTAGAACTTAAATCTCATCTAAAGCCCCACACAGTTATAGTGGGAGATTTCAACACACCACTCTCACCACTAGACAGGAATACCAGACAGAAACTCAACAAAGAAGCAAAGAGTCTAATAGAAGTAATGACCCAACTGGGATTAACAGGTATCTATAGAACATTTCATCCACATAAAAAAGAATATACCTTCTTCTCACCACCACATGGAACCTTCTCAAAAATCGACCACATACTTGGCAACATATCAAACCTCAGCAGCTACAAAAAAATTGGAATAATTCCATGCATCTTATCAGACCACCATGCCTTAAAATTAGAATTCAACAACAACACAAATTGCAGAAAACCTACAAACTCATGGAAATTGAATAATGCTCAACTGCACCATCCCTGGGTCAAAGAGGAAATAAAAAAAAGAAATTACAGACTTCCTCGAATTCAATGAGAATGAAGACACAACATACCCAAACCTATGGGACACTTTGAAAGCAGTGCTACGGGGGAAGTTCATAGCACTAAGTGTTCACATGAAGAAACAGGAGAACAATTATACCAGAGAATTAACATCACAGCTGAAAGCTCTAGAACACAAAGAAGCAAACTCCCCCAGGAGGAGTAGATGCCAGGAAATAATCAAATTGAGGGCTGAAATCAATAAAGTAGAAACCAGGAAAACAATACAAAGAATCAATGCAACGAAGAGTTGGTTCTTTGAGAAAATCAACAAGATAGACAAACCTTTGTCCAAACTTACCAAACAGCAGAGAGTGAACACGCAAATTAACAAAATCAGAAATGAAAAGGGGGACATAACAACAGACTCTGAGGAAATCCAGAGAATCATTAGGTCATACTTTGAAAACCTGTACTCCACAAAATTCGAAAATTTAAAGGAAATGGATGACTTCCTGGACAGCTATCATTTGCCAAAACTAAATCAAGAACAGATAAGCAATTTAAATAGACCTATAACCCCTATGGAAATAGAAGCTGTCATCAAAAGTCTCCCAACCAAAAAAAAAGTCCAGGTCCAGATGGCCTCAGTGCAGAATTCTACCAGAAATTCAAAGAACAGCTTATACCAATTCTTCTCAAAGTGTTCCACACAATAGAAGTAGAAGGGTCTTTGCCAAACTCTTTCTATGAGGCTTCAATAACCTTGATCCCCAAGCCACACAAAGATACAACTAAGAAAGAGAACTTCAGACCAATATCCCTCATGAACATTGATGCAAAAATACTCAATAAAATACTGGCAAATCGGATCCAAGAACACATCAAAACAATCATTCACCACGATCTAGTAGGTTTCATCCCAGGGATGCAGGGATGGTTCAACATACAAAAATCCATCAACGTAATCCACCATATAAACAAGCTGAAAAACAATAATCACATGATCATCTCACTAGATGCTGAAAAAGCCTTTGACAAAATCCAACACCCCTTCATGATAAAGGTCTTGGAGAGATCTGGGATAACAGGGACATACTTAAACATAATAAAAGCTATATACAGTAAACCAACAGCCAACATTAATCTAAATGGACAGAAACTCAACGCAATTCCTCTAAAATCAGGAACAAAACAAGGCTGTCCACTCTCTCCATACCTTTTCAACATGGTACTTGAAGTTCTAGCTATTGCCATACGACAACAAAGGGGGATCAAGGGGATACAAATTGGGAAGGAAGAGGTCAAACTTTCACTGTTTGCAGACGATATGATAGTTTATATCAATGACCCAAAGAACTCTACCAGGGAACTCTTACAGCTGATTAACACCTTCAGCAAAGTGGCAGGCTACAAGATCAACTCAAGAAAATCAGTAGCCCTACTATATACAGATGATAAAAGGGCTGAAAGAGAAATCAGAGAAACATCACCCTTTACAATTGCCACAAACAACATAAAATACCTTGGGGTAACGCTAACCAAACAAGTGAAAGACCTGTATCGTAAGAACTTTGAATCCTTAAAGAAAGAAATTAAAGAAGCCCTCAGAAAATGGAAAGATCTCCCATGCTCTTGGATAGGTAGGATCAATGTAGTAAAAATGGCAATCCTGACAAAAGCAATCTACAGATTCAATGCAATCCCCATTAAAATCCCTGCACAATTCTTCACAGACCTTGAAAGAACAATAATCAATTTTGTATGGAAAAACAAAAGACTCAGAATAGCCAAAACAACCCTGTTCAACAAGGCAACGTCCGGAGGCATCACCATCCCTGACCTCAAGCTCTATTACAGAGCTATAGTCCTGAAAACAGCTTGGTATTGGCACAAACATAGACAGGTAGACCAATGGAATCGAATTGAAAACCCGGGTATTAACCCACACACATGTGAACATCTGATCTTTGACAAAGAAGCTAAAAATATACAATGGAATAAAGAAAGCATCTTCAACAAATGATGCTGGCATAATTGGAGACTGGCATGTAGAAGAATGCGGATCGATCCAAGTTTATCGCCATGCACAAAACTTAAGTCCAAATGGATCAAAGACCTCAACATAAATCCAGCCACACTGAACCTCTTAGAAGAGAAAGTGGGTGGTACCCTTGAACGAATTGGTACAGGAGACAGCTTCCTGAACATAACACCAGTAGCACAGACAGTGAGATCAACAATTAATAAATGGGACCTCCTGAAACTGAGAAGCTTCTGTAAGGCAAAGGACACAGTCAGCAAGACAAAAAGGCAGCCCACAGAATGGGAAAAAATATTCACTAATCCCACATCTGACAGAGGGTTGATCTCCAAAATTTACAAAGAACTCAAGAAGCAAGTCTCCAAAACACCAAAGGACCCTATTAAAAAGTGGGCTGCAGAACTAAATAGAGAGTTTTCAATAGAGGAGTCTAAAATGGCTGAGAGGCACTTGAGAAAGTGCTCAACATCCTTAGCCATCCGGGAAATGCAAATCAAAACAACTCTGAGATACCATCTCACTCCTGTCAGAATTGCTAAAATCAAAAACACCAATGACAATTTATGCTGGAGAGGATGTGGTGAAAGGGGGACACTCCTCCATTGCTGGTGGGAGTGCCAACTGGTTCAGCCACTTTGGAAATCAGTATGGAGATTCCTCAGAAAAATGGGAATAAACCTACCACAAGACCCAGCAACTCCACTCTTAGGCATATATCCAAAAGATGCCCATTCATACAACAAGGATGTCTGTTCCACTATGTTCATAGCAGCATTATTTGTAATAGCCAGAACTTGGAAGCAACCTAGATGCCCCTCAACCGAAGAGTGGATAGAGAAAATGTGGTACATCTACACAATGGAGTACTATTCAGCAGAAAAAAATAATGGAATCATGAGATTTGCAGGCAAATGGATGACACTAAAAGAAACCATCCTGAGTGAGGTAACCCAGTCACAAAAAGAGAAACATGGCATGTACTCTCTCATATATGGATTTTAGACATAGATCTGGGGAGTGCCAGCCTACAATCCTATGGCCTGAGAGTCTGGGAAACAGAAACTTCATTTAGTGGCTGATCGAAGAAGAGGCAGACTCCCTTGGTTAAGTACTGAGCTGAACTCAAGAAAGCCAGTAACAGAGAGGGAGGACTGATGATCAAAGGGATTAAGACTGGGCTGGTTTAACCCCCAGAAACAGCTGACCAGACAAAGGTTAACTCTTGAATCCCAGGCATCAGCCTGGGAATCCAGCATGGGACTGATCAAGACCCCCTGAATCTGGGTGTCAGTGAGGAGGCCTAGGGAATCTATTGAGCCTTGGGCAGCAGATCAGTACCCATCCCAAGTATACACACGGTCTGGACTCCCATAGAACAATGTGAGGTGCACTCTCACCCTGAACTCTTGGGGAAGGGTCTAGGCCCTGCCCTATATGAAATGACAGACTATGGACACCCCCATGGAGGGCCTCACCCTCCCTGGGGGAATGAGGGGATAACGGGCGGGGGGGGGGGTTGGGGGGGCACGGGAGGAGGGGAGGGAATGGGAGAGGGACCTGGAACTGACTTGTGAAGCAACCTCGTTTCTTATCTAAATTTAAACTGGAAAATAAAATAAAAAAAGACCATTGTCATTGAGGGATATTACTGCCCATTGATTGTTCATTTTCGTTTTGGGTTTGCTGGTGGTGGTGGGAGTGTGTGTGTGTGTGTGTGTGTGTGTGTGTGTGTGTGTGTGTGTGTGTGTTTCCTCCATTTTTTTCTTCTGGTGTTTGGTAAAATGGGATTATCAATTGCCTATGTTTTTGTTATTGTAGTTATTTTCCTTGGTTGGAGTTTTTTTTTTACAGTATTTTCTGTAAGGCTGAATTTGTGGATACATATTGTTTATATCTGGTTTTGTCATGTTATATCTTGTTTTCTCCACCTATAGCAATTGAAAGCTTTACTGGGTATAGTAGTTTGGACTGATATCCATGTTCCCTAGGACCTTCTGACTTTCAGAGTTTCCACTGAGAAGTTATGTTTAATACTGATAGGTGTGCCTTTATATGTTACTTGGCCTTTTTCCTTTGCTGCTCTTAATATTTTTTCTTTATTCTGTAAGTTTGGTGTTTTGATTATTATGTGGTGAGGGGACCTTTTTTGTGGTTCAGTCTATTTGGTGTTATGGAAGCTTCTTGCACTTTCATAGGTATATACTTCTTTAGATTGGGGAAGTTTTCTTCTATGATTTTGTTGAATATGTTTTCTGTACCCTTGAGCTATATTTCTTCATCTTCTATACCTATTATTCTTAGGTTTGGCCTTTTCATGATGTCCCATATTTCCTGGATATTTTGTGGTAGGGATTTTCTGAACTTGAGATTTTCTTTGGTTGATGACAGCATTTCCTCTAGTGAGTCTTCAACAGCTGAGATTATCTCTTCCATCTCTTGTATTCTATTGATCATATTTACATCTGTAGTTCCTGATCTTTTACCCAGTTTTTCTATTTCCAGCATCTCCTCATTCTGTGTTTTCTTTATTGTTTCTATTTCAATTGTTTCCTTCACTTGTTTGGTTGTTTTTTTTTTTCTTGGCATTCTTTGCATTCTTTAAGGAATGTTTTTATTTCTTTAAATTTGGTTTGTCTTTTCTTCCATTTCCTGTAATTTTTGGTTTTTCTTCCATTTCTTTAAGGGATTTTTTTCCTTTCCTCTTTGAGGGTCTCTAATATCTTCATAAAATTGTTTTTGAGGTCCTTCTCTTCTTCTTGCTGGTGTAGAGTCCCTAGATTATGGTGGTCTTTCTGTTGTTGAGTGTGTTCTTATTTTGTTGTCTTGCCATCCCTTCTTTGAGTGGGTGCAGATGGGGTCTCTCCCTCTCCTCTAGACTACTGATAGTGTAGGTGGGCCAAGGCTTCGGGGTCTGCAACTCTGGAAGATTCAGCCTCTCCTGGTGTTCTCCTCACTCATGCGGAGGGCATAAGGGTGCCAAGACTCAAGTGAAGGTTGGAGAGTGGAGGGTATAGGGAGGGAGGGGGTAAGATTGAGGTATGGCCTGACTCTGGGTGTTCTGTCCTTAAGAAGAGGGCAGAGGGGGTAGGGGGGCCAATAGTGAGGTGTGGCCAGACTCTAGGTGGTCCATACTGCAGGTTTGGGTGCACTACACGAGGACCAGACCTGGAAAATTCCAAGGGGGGATGGTGGCAGAGCTCCCACTCACCTCAAGCAGAGGGCAGAGGGCAGAGGGTAGAGAGGGGTACAAGTTCTGTTTCTTTATGTATTTCCAAACAGTTCCTTAGAAATTGATGGGGAGGGGGGAATAAAAGTAACTGTGATTGAATTCCTCTTTTATTCCAGGGACTATTGTGATTTTGCAATTTATATATAAGCTGTTGACCCAGTGCACAGCCTGAGAAAGCATGTAAGGCTATAGTTCTATACATGGCATCAAATATCTATAGGGATGATAAATTTTCAATGTCTTTGAAATTAATGATAAGAATTTGTTATAATCTATAATCTATAATGCATATTTAAATAGTGGATAGCTCCATTAGACTTCTTGGTATAGAGTAAACTAATTGAGTGTAATTAGGGTAAGACGTGCATCACAGCTGTGAATCTCATGAAGGCCTCAGGTCCTGGGTTAGGAAATCAGACAGTCATGCAGTCTGTGATTGTGGGTGGCTACAAGATCATTATCGACTGAAAAGAGTTACTTTTCTTTTCCCATGGTGCATAGAACTTGAAAGATAAAATTGTTTTTAATCTCTCATTCTTTTCTTAGGCATTATGCTTCACTAAAATTCAATTATTGAGATAACAGGAATCATTGTTTGGGATCATAAGTTAGCAATGTTAAATGGTATTCATCATTCTGCTTTGAACTCCTAAAACCAAAGATCTGATCTAATCCATGTATTTGGGAATTGATGAAGTAGCCCATTTCCCTTCCATGTGTCCTAAATCCAGAAAGCACTGTTAAAGAAAAGCTTTTAAGCAACTTTTGTATTTGCTTGGTTGTGTTCTGTTACAAACTCAGTTTGAGGCTATGATCATGTGACCATGTGCTGACCTGCAGACTATCCTCATCTGCAGTCCTGGCAATGAAATAAGCAGAGTTATCCAGCAGTAGCAAGATCTATCCGTGAAAATATGGCTATATCATTCCCTTCTGGAAGGAAGGGGACAGCGTCACAAGATACTTGCTTGAGAGTTGTCATTTAGCCTCCCTTTCGCACATACACAATAGAGTGTGTACAAGATGGAAGGTTGACATGGGGTGAGGACTCTAGAGCTTTCCATCAATTGTTATTTATTAGAAGTGATAGTTTTCACTGACACTTTCTTTGGATTGACCTGGCTCCTGTAAGTAACCCTGCACTTATAATTTTGTAATCAACCCTCCAAAATGGAATCTCTTCGATCCCTTCATTAGTCTCTGTCTTTGGTGAATAGTTTTTTCATGTTCTCACAGGAAAAGTATAACTCCTACCTACTCTGCCTGCCTTGCCTGCCACTTGCCACCATCCCATGCTTCCCAGGCACAAAGGACTTTTAACCTCTTGGAACCATTAGCCCAAATAAACTTTTCCTTCTATAAGTTGCCTTGGCCACGGTATTTTATTGTATCAACAGAAAAGTAACTAATACAAAAACTAACAAAAACTTAGCAGTTAAATTCAGGAGACTTCATAATGATCTAGCTCTAAACAGTTCTCTCCCTCAAAGTGCTGTTCTGAAAAGTGATTTTTTTTTCAAGGCAAGGTTTCTCTGTAATGCTTTGGAGTCTGTCCTAGAACGTTCTTTGTAGACCAGGCTGGCCTTGAATTCACAGATATCTGTCTGCCTCTGCCTCTGAGTGCCCATCTGAAAAGTGAATTTTTTGAAATAACATGTTTTAATTGAAGTCTTTTTAACTTTTTTAAATATGAAAATTCAAAGATGCAGAAAAGCTTAAAGAACCATATAGTGTTAGCCTTCTGGAAACTGATTTGAAAGAGCTGCAGACAGACTGTTTATCAGTTATTTAACACCTGCTCTAGTTCCAGCACACTGCTAGGTTTCAAAAATACCTGTATACCAACTCCCTAGCTCAGTGGTTCTCATCCCTCCTAATTCTGTGACCCTTTAATACATCTCTGGTGATCCCCAACCACAAAATTATTTTCATTGCTACTTCAAAACTGTGATTTTACTACTGTAATGAATCATAACATAAATATCTGATATGCAAAATAAAGGGATCACAACCCACAAATTGAGAACCAATGTTCTAGATTAAATAATTTTTAAAAATCGCCATGTTTAACTTTCTACATATGTAGGTTTTAGCCCTTGAATTAGTTGAATGAGAATGCCCTCCCCCACAAGCTCATATATTTGCATGCTTAGTTCACAGTTGATTCACTGTTTGGAAGAATTAGGAGGAATGGCCTTGTTGAGGAGGTGTGAAATTGGTGGAGGAGGTGTGTGACTGGGAGTAGGTTTTGTGGTTTCAAAAGCCTACACCAGGCCTAGTGTCCCTCTCTCTGCCTGCTGTCTGTGGATCTGGATATTAGGCTTTCAGCTACTTCTCTGCACCATGCCTGTCTGCCTGCTACCATATTCCCTGCCATTATGATAATGGACTAACCTTCTAAAACTGAAAGCAAGCCCCAATTAAATGTTTTCTTTTCATAAGACTTGCCTTGGTTGTAGTGTCTCTTCACATCAGTAGAACTGTAACTAGGACACAGACAATAATTCAGCTTTCCTTTTGCCAAGTAGGCATCCCCATTGTTTGTTGAGCTAATTCTATCTCTCCATCTATCTCATACTCTCTGGAAAGACTTCCTGATACATTAAGCCTTGGCCCTATGCCTGGACACTGTGCTATGCTGTAGAACGAGGAAATTCCCATTTCTGACTCTAAAGCTTGGAGCAATACTTGCAATCAGTACATGTATCAGCACGACACTAAAATATATACTTTTTTATTCTCTCCTCCTTTGAGGAATTTGTTTTACAGAATGAGAATCTCCATGAGACCATGCACGATGTCAACTGGGTGATGTCTCAGCTCTGTGTGAGATCCAGATGTGTTCAAGATTTGCTGAGCCAGTTTGACACAATAAATATTTATTTGCAGTTATCCGGCCTAATATGGGGCAAAACTTGGAAGGTCTAGCTGAGATAAATATCCAAGTGCTTGGCTGCTGATTTGACTCCTTATCTGAACTCAAATCCTGTCCACAGGGCTGGATGCCTCAGGAGAGTAGCCTCATCGGGGTGTTTGGGTAAATTGGGTTCCAGCTGGAACCCAAAACTGCAGAGAAAGGCACAAATGAAGAATGCGCAGCAGGGGTGGGGTGACTCTGAAAGTCCTCAAACCTCAGAAAGGGTCTTTGGTTAAACTGGGAGGAAAGGTTTGTGATCAAGAGCAGTGTCTATTTTATCTGGCGCAGTGAAACTTTCTTTGAAACTGTCCTGTTTCTCTTGTTTTACATGCCACATAGAGGACTCTCGACAGTAGAGGTTGCTCCAGAGTGTCCATGTGTGTCTTACTAGTCATTGACACCTGCCTATGTATGGCTCTAGGCACCCCACTAAAGAGAGCCTTAAAGTAAGTTTAAAGGTGGCTGAGAATAGTGGTATGAGCTTATAATAGTAGCTTTTGGGAGGTGAAGGCAGGAGCATCAGGAGTTCAAGGTTATACTCAGCTATATAGTTAGTTCAAGGCCTCAGGTCCTCAGGCTTGATACCAAGTACCTTTATACGCTGAGTCATCTTACTGGCCCAATATTTTACTTTACACATTGGAATTATGAATTAGAGATATGTAGATAAAGAAAACTAATGCTCATTAGTTGTTTACTAGGTACATGCTTCCTGTTCATAATCTTTTGATAATTTTATACTTGTAATTTCCCAACTCTAAGAGACAGATATTATTTAGCCTAATTTCAGGGACTTATCTGTTCTGGAATATTAACTAAAGATGTGTTATATTTGTTTATGCTGTGGATTATTTGTTTAATGATGCAAAGATATGCTGCATTTGGTTAACTCTGTCGTTACTTTGCCTGTCTAAAACACCCAACTGGTCTAATAAAGAGCAGAAAAGCCAATAGCTAGAAAGGAGAGAGAAATAGGTGGGGCTGACAGGCAGATTAAGATTAAATAGGAGAAGGACAAAGACAGAGGAGCCAGAAAAGGAGGAGAGGAGGACACCAGGGGCAAGTCACACAGCCAGCCATAGAGTAAGAAGGAATGAGAGTTATATAGACTAGAGAAAGGTAAAAGCCCAGAGGTAAAATGTAGTTAAAGAGAAATGGGATGGATAATTTAAGTTAATAACTGGCTAGAAACAAGCCAAGCTAAGACCAGGCATTCATAAATAACAGTAAGTCTTCTTTGAGTATTTATTTGGGTGCTGGGTTGCAGGCCCCAAAAGAGAAAAAACCAAACCAAACAAACAAAATAGAACAACAAAAAACAACTACAGAGGTCAGAGAAGGCTTTGTTTGCATAAGTTTATATAGTCAGGTGATGGTTAATTTCATGTGTTAACTGAGTCAGGCCATGGTCCCCAGATTTTTAACCCAACAGTACTAGATAGGTGTCTGTAAACTTTACAATTAAATTGATAGGCTTTGGTTAAAACATATTGTTTTTCTTAATGCAGATGGGTCTCACCCATTCAGTGGAAACTGACTAGCCCCAATCCCTACGCAAGAAGGAACCCCATGGTGTTCCACCTCAGGACTTGGTCTATGCTGTTAGGTCTTCTGGTTCTGCTGCAGACTGCCTTTGCACTCAGGCTGCAACTCTTTCCTACGTCTCTGGTCTGATTTTCATCTCACTAAATCCCCATAGCTCCATAAGCAAGTTTGTTGGATGTAGTCTTTTTCTGTGTGTGTGAACACAGGTTATTGATTTTCCTTCTCCAAAGAATAGTCTGGCAGTAGTAGCAAGTGAGGAAGGCAAAGCTCAGATCTAGCCTATTGTTAACATTCAGAACATTACATGGAATCTTGTGTTCATTAAATACTTTTTGTTCGGCCTCCCAAGTTGCTTATTCAAATTGTTGCTGCATGTCCAGAAGCTCACCAGTGTGCACAACTACCCTTGTGCATTCGTTAATGTACTGAGCGTCTGCTGTGTGGCCACTGGGGAATCAGGTTTTGGATTTTGCTATGGAAATCCATAATCTTGTCTCAACATGTTAGACACTGTAAGGGCACACTTTTATCATGTTTACTGTCATATAATACCAACGTTTTCTCCTACAATATTGTTGATGTTCTGGTTGTGAGCCTAGCCTTTAACAGCTGAGCCATCTCTCCTAATTTATCCCCCTAGTCTGTTTAAAACTTAACAGATAGTAACATTGTCCAAAATCTCCATCCACAATTTTGAGTTCACTGAAGAAATTGATCTGTTTTTTTCTTCTGATTAATGATTGTATCTAATTGTTTCACTCCCAATTACTCTCTAATGCTGACACTGAAACATTTAAACTAATTAAGAAAGAAAAATTGAAACAGTATTTTAAAATTCTACATTTATATGGGTTTGTGTACATGTTTATGTGTAGCAAGTACATGTTTCTGTGGGTATGTACCCATATGTGTGCCAGTGTGTGGAGGGCAGAGGTTAGCACCAGGTTTCCTCTTCAGTTCTTTTCTGCTTTGCTTTTAAAGACAAGGTCTCTCTTGGAATCTGGAGCTCAGTGATTTAGCTAATTCAGATTGCTGATAAGCTCCAAGAATCCATTTGTCTCTGCTCCAGAGAGAGCAGCATTGGAGATACATACTTAGACCCTCATGCTTATTTAGTAGGCACTTCTTCAATTAATCCATGTCCCCAGACCTGCAGCATAGTTAAAGGCCCTCTGAAAATTGCCTAAATATAAAGAATGAGAGTAGTATTACTTATAGCTATTAACTTGTTTCTCTTGCTAACTGGATAGATAACTATTTGCTATTTATCTAGTATATCAAGGATGCCACTGTTATATTATTTTCAGCTTTGGTTTTTACCACAGCATGTTTAACTGAGTGACAGATTTTCTTACTTTGAGCTTTCCTAGCAAAGTACCTTATGAACAAAGGAAATCTATTGATTGTATTAATGAAAACTAGATAGTATTGAATCAAAACAACAGAGGATTTGGTGGCTTATGAGGACCATTTCCACACGGATGAAAATTTCTCACTGGGCCCTCCACACGTGGTAGATGGAGGAGCAAAGAAGACAAACCTCTCTTCTATCCTCAAGACCCAGCCACCTCTTAATACCAAGTCCTTGAAGATTAGACTTTAATATGCAAATTTTATAGATGCAGACATTCAGAGTATAGCTTAGCTGCCAAAACTAGGACCATGAACACAGTTAAACACCTTAATTGTTTGTGTGTTATTAAGGGCATGATAAACATCTACCTGTTCATTTGCACACCAACCATCGCTCTTCTAATGGTTGATTAACACACAGTAACTCTGTGGAAACTTGATGTTCACCTCATAATCCTCATTTTATGTGGCATTTTTGAAGATTTATGTCCTAAAATTATCATTTAGAAGCAAGGGTGGGGCAAAGCTTGTAGGATAAGCAACCAATGTCTGATTTGGGTTAAGGTCCACTCTGTGAGATGGAACTCTGGGGGTGACCAAGAACCAGAGACAAGATGGCCCAAAAACCTAGGGTAAAAACAAATACTACTAGTCTTTTAAGAAAAAATAGTGACAAAATGACTCCTAATGACATTCTGCTGTGTTCATAGATCAGTGCCTTATTCATCCATCATCAGAGAAGCTTCCTCCTGCAGTAGATGGGAATTAATACAGAGATCTACAGCCAGATATTGTGAAGAGGGAGGAGAGAGGAGAGATGGGGTGGGAAAGGCGGGGGAGGGAATGATGACAAGGGGCCGGGGATGGATGACCTTGAAACACTCAGCCCTAAACCAAATGTCTCCCTCACCCCTCTCCCCTTAGAACTTAAGGAACCATGAGAAAGGGGAGGCAGAACCTGTAAGAGCTGGAGGAAATGGAGAATGTCAGGATGACAAGAACCACTGAATCAGCCGAGCAAAGTTCGTCTGAACTCACAGAGGCTGAGGCAGTAAACAACAAGCAAACACAAACCTGCAAGGGTCTTCACCACATCCTCCATGTATGTATTATAGCTTTCAGTTTAGTATTTTTATGGGACTCCTAAGTTTGCGAATGATAATGTGCCTTTCTTGGGGCTCTTTTCCTTCTGTTGGTTTGCCTTGTCCAACTTCGATGTGATGTTTTTGTTCTATCTTATCATATTTTATTTTGGTTATTTTTTGTTCTTAGAAGCCCGTTCTTTTCTAAAAAGAGACAGAAAAGAAGTAGACCAGGATGGGAGGCAAGGTGAGGAGGAACCGGTAGGAGTAGAGGGAAGGGAAGCTGCAATCAGGATGCATTGTATAGGAAGAGAAACTACTTTCATTTTATTTTGTTTTACAATTTATTCCTATTTTATGTGCATCAGTGTTTTGCCTGCATGTATACCTGTTTGAGGATGTCAGATCTCCTGGAATTGGAGTGACATAAAATTGTGAACTACCATGTGGTGCTGGGAATTGAACCTCTTGGAAGAGTAGCCAGCGCTCTTAACTACTGAACTATTTCTCCAGCGCCTGGAAAGAATCTGTTTTCAATAAAAGGGGAGAAAAGTAATTAAAAAAGAAACATTTAGAGAAAAAGGCACATCATCATCAGAGAATACCATCACAGATAGTAAGGAAGAGGAAGTTACGTTTGGAATTGGTTGGATTTACCTCTTAATGTGATCTTTCATCTGTGTTCCCATAAACCTTTAATCTGATTTCCTTTGAGTGAGTCGAGTCTAGAGAAGTCAAAATGATGACTGTTCTTTTTATAATAAAAATCTTTATCGACAAGTTATGATTCCTAATCCAAGCTTTGCCTTTGAAGCAGACTTCAAATGATTCAGTCGCATGCCACTCTTTTATAAATGAAGGAACTAGGGTCAGGTGAGTTAAATGACCCGCCTAGCTGATCTGGCTGGATCACTATACAACTTCTACTGTATGTTATTTATTCAGCAGCATGCATTACTTTCATCCTGAAATTAGGGAGTATTTGGGCGACTTACAATGTGAACAACAAACTTTTTAACATGATTTGAGTCATTTATTATCATGTTACCATTCAACATCATGGTTCTCCAAACCAACCATGTGGCACACTCATTTTAAGGGTTATAGTCCAATGGTAAATTATTGTGTTTTATCTGTAATTTCAAAGATTTTAAGGTATTATGAACTTGGACACTGCATAAATTCTGTATTATTTTGTGTTTACATAAATTACATTCATTTCTTCTCTGTTGGTTCTTTTTAAAAACTAATTCCTTTGTTGTGAGAATAAACCACAGTAGATGTTGCTCTGCATACCAGGCTGGCCTGAGTACTGGGGTTACAGGTGTGAGTCATGGTGCTTGGTCCAAGGATCAATTCTTTATTAAGAGATTGATCTCTGTATGGGGTTTCCTTCTTGAAAAATCTATAAATATTGTCTGTATCTCCATCCTAGGTTATAGCACAAATGAAACACTAGCTCACTTACTCTCATGTTTCTTATTAGCCTAAACTATATAGTGGTATCTTCTTACACATTCTGATTTTAAGACCTGTAATGATCAATTGTGTCCAGGGAGGTGAACATTTTGCTAGGTCCAGCCTATTTCTAGAAGGAGTTATTTTATAATGACTTCCTTTAATATCTAGTTGGCTTCCTTGTACTTTGAATGAGCCTCATAGAATTACAGGCAATTGATTAATTACTGTAAACTTGATCTATTTGCTCTCTTTCTCCTTAATCAGTGAGGATAAGATTGAGTCATAAGTACATTCAGGAGAATGTGCTAGAAATAGGGAACTTGTAAATAAATCATTACTGATAATTTTTGTTATGCAACATACTTTTGACTATTTGGGCATATCATGGTTTCATTCCTAAACAGGAATTTTATTTATGCCACTGTTGCTACCTGTCTGACCTCGGGGAAGTCATTTACCTAATTAGGATAAAGGTTGATTCACTTAAGACTAAGCAGGTAAAGGTGGTGCCATTGACCAAGGCTTATCACCAGAGTTCAATTCTCTGGACCCATACCTTGGAAGGAGAAAACCAATTTCTGCACATTGTCCTCTGTCTTCTGCACTCATTGCACTCATGCTGTAGTGCCTGGGCACAGACAGACACACACAAAGTGTATACACACACACACAGAAAGAGAAAGACAGAGAGAGGAGAGAACTGAAAGGTTGAGTCATTTATGAAAAGGTAAGCAATAATGCCTTTGGTTAACAATTGTGAATATAACTGATTTAATGTGTGTATGATATAATGAAAGTTTAGGCACAACAGACTGGGTATTACAGAACTCTATAAATATTGACTTCATTTAGCCTCCACTGCTGCTTTGATTTCCATCTGGTTCAGTACGGCATATTCACCTGAAGAAACTATATTCAGTCTCTCATAGGGTTTGTACATATGCAGGAAGAAGACAGTCCAGCAAATCAGCAAATTATATGATCACAGATGAGTATATCTGTCTGTCTGTCTATCTATCTATCTATCTATCTATCTATCTATATATATCATCTATCTATCTTTGTATCCATCCATTTTTCATCTATCATCTATCCATCTATCTACTGGCCCATTAATCTCTCCATCCATTAAGTTTTTATCATGTTTAAAATTAAATAATTCATTGTGTTAAGCCTAACATATGATAAAATAATTCAGCAACAGATACAATGGAAAAGTTCTTTGATGAAACTTGGAGACAGTTGGGCAGTTCCTTTTGTTTATAGAAAAGAAACAAGAGAGTTTTACATAATACCTTTTGGAGCCGTCTTCGTTTTTATAATTGCCTGAGATATTTCAAGGTGCTTTGCTATAAATCTGAAGACTTAAAAACATTGTTTTACAGTCTGGCTCACTAAGAATAATGACCTCTCCTGTTCCTTGTTTTTCTGGGTGATTAAGGGTTTCCTGACTGGCCCTAGGCCATCTGCCCTGACTCCCCCCACCAAAGGATTTAGAATGGTATTGTCAAAAAATAGTCTCTTACTCTGAGCCATTTTTCTAGTGTAAAAAGAACAGAAAGTGTTTGCCACGTGTGTTCCTACCCTGCATGAAACCAGTGATGTATCCAGTGATACATCTTGTTGACGGCACGAACAGCCCCATTATTTGTGCTCCTAAATTAGGTGTAAATTATTTCAAGGAGGCCAAAGTTCTTCTCTGTGTTCCCATGAGGAGAATTTCACAAACACGGTGTGCCCCTCCACCCGTAGATCTGGCACAGGGAGAAGAAATCAAGGAGGGAGAAGCAGCGAGCTGTGGCCTGGGACCAGTCCACACCTTTCCACAGGGGTTTCCAGCACATGGGTGATTTTTAACCAAGCTGACATGAGTCACATTGTGTGGAGCAAATGACATTCTGACCACTGTGCTGGGAGACGCCTGGATAGTGTTATGCTTCCCTCGTTAGGAGGCATGGGAGTAGAGTTGAGGAGTTGAATTTTTAGCTGTATCAACAGTATGCAAGCAAAAAGGAGACTATGACAAAGCAGTGCTTCCCAAATTACTGCATCCTTCCTTATTGGCTGCTATGTGAAGTGTTCTGAGCCTTCATCCTCAGAGATAATACAGTTATAAATTGAATCAAGAAGCATTTGGTCCAAGAATGTTGCGGTTGAAATCTTTTGGGTGTTATTTATGCTTCACTCTTCCTCAGCTGAGACATTATTCTACAGTTGCTTACATTCTCATCTCCCATTGAAACAGAGTTCATAACATGCAGTAAAAATTTTAGTGTTCAGAGACATCTTCTTTAAGCCAAATTATATATTATTTATAGCCATGAGGGATTTTTAAAATGGAAATTAAGTGTGAGATTTGTGTGTCAAAACATAATTTTGGTGTAGTGGTTACAAAATATAATCGTCCCCTAACTAAAAATGAACAAAAATGAAATATCACAGATTCATACAACAAAAGAAGAAAAAAAATTCATGGTAAATACAACCATCTTCAAGCCAAGGAGTGGCTTCTAACTATTTAGGAGATGATACTGTTAGCAATGGTTGGAGGTCTAGGTTGGGTGTTTTCAGGCCCTTTAAACTATGTTATTTTTAATTACACCTGTGCATATGTGTTACTATGAGCACATGTGAATGTGAGTGCCCACAGAGACCAGAAGACAGTGGTGTAATGCTCCAGTTACAGGCATTTGTGAGCCACCAACATGAGTGGTAAGAACTACACTCTAACCCTCTGCAGAGGCAACACACTCTTTTAACTCCTGAGCAATGTCTCCAGTCATGGCTTCCAGATTCTTTGCAAGGGTTCACACACAAGGGCAAAAGCAGCAAGATAGCTTTATTTGAAGGAAGTAATAGTAGAGATCAGAGATGAATACCCCATCAAGACTGGCAGCAGGCCACATGATAGAGTACTCAAAGGTCCCAGGTTTGACCCTGAATCTCTTTTCATGGGAGTATAAAAGAAGGAAAGGCTTCCTGCTAAGTGGTGTAGCTTACATGGCTCTCTATTTAGATGGATACATTAGGTCATGCACTCATTTTTCCTATTGTGTATGTTTTTCCCATAATGCATCTGATTTTAATCATATTACTAGCATGCTCACAGATGTAGGGTACTAAATAGGAAGTATCCTTAAAAATTCAATTGAGGAACACAATTTTCTATACTGAGTTTGTGTACAAAACCAGTGTGGGCCAGATTGGTCTTTATTCAGCATAGTGGATACATTGGAAATATGCCAGAATAGGAACAGTTGATTGTTGTTAGGGTAAGAGAAACCTCTTGTATTATTTGAAGATGGTTGTACTTGTAAATCAATGCAAGTAGGGGTTTGAGGTGTTTTATTCATCATTTGTATGTGCATGTATGTGTATGTGTGTGTGTGTGTGTGTATGTGTGTATGTGTGTGTGTGTGTGTGATTTACCATTCTATTGTTGTACATACAATATGATCAAGATTACTTATAGAAGAAAATGTTTATCATGGCTTACAGTTCTGGAGGGTTAAAATTCATGATCAACTTGTAGGGGAGTACATCAGTAGACCAGCAGATACAGTGTTAGGGCAGTAGCTGAGAGCTTATATTAGGTCCTCAAGTGGCAGAGAGGACTAACTGGTTAGGGCTTGAAACTTCAAAGTCCCTGCTCTCCCAGTGTTATGCCTCCTAATCCTTCCAAAATAGTTCTGTCAACTGCACATTAGGCATTCAAATATATGGACCCATGTGGTTGGGGCATTGTCATTCAAACCACTGCAGTCTCTTTCTCTTTGTATGTGTGTGTGTGTGTGTGTGTGCGTGCATGCATGTGTGTGTGTGTTCGTGTGTGTATGCAGGTGAAGGAGTAAGGCTGCCAATTACATTGTTAGAAAAGGAGTATGTGTATAACCCAAACAAAGTAGAGAGTACATGTTGCTGATGTGTTCCTTGTGATTGTCTGCCTCTAACAAGAAGTCATATATAAACATATCTAAAAGCATATTTGAACAGTATTTATTAGCATTATTTAGTATTTTCTATGGGTATATCCTCAGACACTTAGTTGCCAGTGGTGTCCTCAAAGTGTAAAAAGAATTTTGCTATGTTATGGCTGAAAGTCTCCTTTTCAGTTGTACTCAAGAAGAAAAAACATAATTTTATTTTACCAGCAACAGGGTTTTAAAATTCTCCAACCAAACCAAAAGAGTAGAGCTAAAAAATGCTGATCTCCCAGCAAAGTTGACTGAGAAGCACAGACAGACAAGACCATGTTAAGGTGGCTAACCAGGAGACCACCTGGACATACTATAAAGGCTCAAACAGGAATTGTAAGGATCAGTGAAGCTAAGACTGCCTGATTGTGCTGGATAAATATAAGCCATGCAGGAGGCCATCTGAATGAGATAAGGACTACTTCTGTATCAGACTTGCACAGAGTGATGTCAATTCCCAGTGAAGAGATACTAACAGACTGTGACCATTGCATAGTTTATATAGAAAGACAAAATGAAAATATGAATAGAGTGGGGACTTAGTCAGCACAAGGAAGGTCTTTAGTTAATCTTAGAAACTTCCTACTTAGTGACACATGAATAATATTGGTTCTTATGCTGGGCACACTATGCTTTATAAGACCATCTTCTGCACTTGAAATAATACAAACTAGGAAGTGTTTGCTTAACTAGCTTGGGTTTGTTTGTTTTCTGTTTTCTACACATTATTTGTTGTTCTCTGATGGGGGAAGTCCTTCTATGTATATGTTTGTCCTATTGGTTGATAAATAAAGCATTGTTGGCCAATAGGGAAACAAGATAGGTGGGACAGGAGTCGAGGAGGATTCTGGGAAATGTAGTCAAGAGTAGAGAATTGCCATGTGATCCGGGGAGGAGAGGTCGCAAGTCTGGAGTTCTTGGTAAGAAAAGACCTTATAAAAATATATATTAGTAATTATGGGTTAATACTTACGACAGTCTAGCCAATGAGAAGCCCTGAACATTAACCAACAGCATTGTAACTAATAGAGTCTCTGTGTTATTTGGGGTTGATGCGGCTCTGGGATGAGGCTGGCAGGAAGAATCTCATAACAGTTCCCCAAGGAAGTTATTCTAAATTTTGCTTGAATTGAATATTTGAACTATTCTTTTGCATTGTTTTAAAATAAACTACTTTCAGTGTTAAATGTTTCATGAGGAAAGAGCAAATGAGACAACACAAAATTGTAAGTGTGAGGGTCATGAAGGGTTTCCAGGAAGCTGCCATGGCTCTTTTCAGTTGCGTGATTTAAAAGACAGTATCAGCATTGTATAATTAGAATCCTTTATGTCACATAAACATTTCTTTGCCTGTTGTGTAATTGAGGATTACCTCCCCATCCCTGCCAAAATGGCTACTTGAGCAAATTCCTTTCATTGTGTGGGAGTATGCTGTTTTCTCTCTGACTCTGTTACTCAGTGTCAATCCATACAAAGTCAAAAAGCTGAACATGAAAAGTAAAAAACCGTTTCAGAACAGAAAACAAATAATTCTGCCTTGTAATTACTCTATATTTAATGCTTTCCCTTTCTTCCCAATACATACTTTAGTTTGCAGTTTCTTTTTCCGTCATTGTTTTGAGACAGTTTTATGTTTTGCAGGTCTTGCCTTCTAACTATTATGTAGGTGAGAATGACCTTGAACTTGTTATCCTCCTATTTTCTCCTTTCACATGCTCTTGGGATTCCAGGCTTGAGCCATGACTGTTTTCTGCAGTGTTGGGTTGAGCTCAGGACTTCTCGCATCCTAGGAAAACACTTTATCAACTTAACTCTATCCCCAGGCCTCCACCTCTGCTTTTTTTTTTCTTTAGTCTCTAACTATTTCCAGAACATTGGAACTAATGCTGGCTTCCAGGAATGGGGATAAGGAGGGAAGGGAATGGAGATTTACTTTACTGGGTGCAGAACACATTACACTGATATTTGATTTACTGTATGGATCTTTGGGAGGTTGAAATCATTGCCCCTGTTTTATAGATGAGAAAACCAAGACTCAGAAAAATTAAGTGAATCATCTAAGCCTGCATGAGTCAAGTGAGAGAGCCAAGAAAGTGTCTAAGCAGAGATGGCATACCCAAGCCCACCACTTTCCCCAAACGCTTAGATTTGAGTCAATCTTAACGGCATTCTCAATTTTAACCCTCAACTTCTTCATGATTTTTCTAAGGACTTCACTGTCTAAATAAAATGTGGGGAAACCAGTGCAGACTGTGTGTGGCTGAGGCAGTGTTTGAGTGTATTTTGAAGTCAATATTAAATGTTGATTCCAAAAGTGGGTTATTTATTGAGTCACCACGTGCAGTCACACCTTGGGTTTTCTTTGGTGGTCTTCCTTGTAAGTAATGACAAAGTAAGACACCGTTTATTTTATGAGAATGGAGAAAGTCACAGCACAGGGTGGTCTTAAATTTCACAAAGCTTTTGTTAACATAGGTTTCTCCAATCCTCAAAGTCACACTTCTGTGCATAAACAGAAGTTTTAAGAGTCATATGTTTTCAATGGGCACAGGCTCCTCAGTAAGCAGTCCTTGGGATTTGCCACTCACTCCTGGTAGCTGAATAGGCGAGATCTGTGATGAAACCCATTGAGCGAATAACAGTTACTCTCCACCAACTGCCTCGGATTTTATTTTATGGATTTTAAATGTTACTAATAGCTGTATTGTGGAATTTAACATGCTTGCTGCTTTATGATTAATTTCTCACTTCAAACACATGAGAATACTTTCTTGCATTCCAACATGTATTTCCCTAGGCATGACTGTCTGAAAGGAATTAAACACAACTAATATTTTTTCTTCTTGAAACACTCCCAGGGCTTTGTGAAATAAGGGCCCAGATTATATTTACAGCCCAAAGAAATATCCACTTAAATGTATGCTAAATTGCAGAGCCAGATAATAATTATGGTATATACTTACCAGATTTGTTATGTTTAAATTTGTTTAAATACATTTAGATAATTATTTACTTAAATATGTTGTAAATTTAATCATGAACCATGTGTTGGCTTCTATCTTTGTTTTTCATTAAATATTGTATTAATAGGAATTAAGATAATAGATAGACATGTTCTCACAAAATATTTCAATATCAGTTTGGATCATTTATAATTATGACATTTATTTTCAATTAAATTATTTACATGTACTAAAATTAATAGCACTAAGATATTTATAGTCTTATCTGTGTGTAGACTTTTGTGTGTGCTTTTTTTAAATTTCTGAAATATATCAGCTAATTCCTTCTTACCAGATGATTTTGCATTAGAGTTCTCTTATAGGAAAATAGTACTTATTTGTCCACCAGGGAATTTCTAGAAGCCTGCTCACCAGGATGCCAAGGAAAGTTGATTTCAGGAAAGACTCTTATCAAAGTTATTCTCTTAGCTAACAGAGGAAGATGCAGGTTGACCTGTAGGAACCCATATGCAATTCTTTCTACAACCTAATAATCAGAGTTGCAAGTTATATTTTTGGTTGTGTGTTGGAATATCATTACCATACACGGGATATGGGGGAGGTAGGTTAATTTTATTGGGGAGAAATCACTTACATAAGAAACCGATAACCCAAGGTCAGCGCTCCAAGCATCCAATCTCAGCTCCCACCGAGATCTGACCAGAACACACACACACACACACACACACACACACACACACACACACACACACACATATATATATATATATATATATATATATATAGAGAGAGAGAGAGAGAGAGAGAGAGAGAGCAGGAAAATAAAACACTTCCCACTTGTCTCCCCAGTGATCTCCATGAAGAGAGCCATAGCACCAGCTGGCAAAGAGAAAAACTCTTGAGTCCAGATCCACTTTAAAAGAGCTGGTGAAAAGAGTGAATTGAACAAAGAGGCTAGTATGCTATCAGACATTTTTTTTTTGGTTTTACGAGACAGGGTTTCCCTGTATTGTTTTGGAGGCTGTTGGTCCAGCCTGGCCTCGAACTCACAGAGATCCGCCTGCTTCTGCCTCCCGAGTGCTGGGATTAAAGGCATGCGCCACCACTGCCCGGCGCTATCAGACATTTTAAGATGACTGAATTTATTGGTTGCAGCCATGTCAAATATTAGTTTTGATATGGACAGTTCCAGACAGATCTGTCTGGAAGGGATTTTATTTTTTAAAAATTAACATTTATGCCATATCAGTTAAGAGTATGACCCTCATGTAGGTGAAGTTGTGTAAATTTCTATTCAACCCTTTTAGTAGCTGCAACCTTAGGCAAGGTATATCACCTTGGCGTCCTTACCCTTTTCTTCGTTCACAATTAAAGTGGACTCTGCCTAGTTGGGGTTTGTGAAATGGATGTAGTGAGTACAGCAAATAGATCTGCAGCTGGAACAGGGTAAGTTCTCAACAAATACTTAACCATTTATATAGGCTTTATAAAACTGAGATTTTACAATGTTTTCTGCTGTGTGTGTGGGGGGTATGGGTATTTGTGTATGTAGAATCCAGAAGTTAATTTGAGGTAGTTTTCTCAATCATCAATACTCCTTTGTTTGAGATGGATCTCACTATGTAACCCTTGTTGGCCTAGAATGTACTGTGAGGACCAGGCTGGCTTCAAAAATCAGAGATCCACCTGCATCTGCCTCTCAAGTGCTGGGATTAAAGGTACACATCACCATGCTTGGTCTGAAAACCTTGCTTTGAGATAAGACCTCTCAATCGGTCTAAATCTGAGCAGTTGGCTAGAATAGCTTGCTAGCAAGCTCAAGTACTTTTCTCATGAACAGGGACTCCAATGTGTGCAGCCGCATTTGGGTTTGTATGTGAGTGCTGGGAATTCAAACTCAGGTCCTCTGGCTTATGTGACAACACTTCCCTGACTATGCCATCTCCTCAAAGTAAGCTTCAAATAACTTAAAACAAGTGAAGTAATTTGATTACCAAATATTTCCTGACAGATAAAATCTTCCAAGAGCACAAAGTGAGACCATTGAGACCTTGTCTATTGATTAGTTTGTGAGCTCACAATTAGGCTAGGCTAACTGACCAGTGAGACCTAAGGGTCTTCCTGTCTCTTCCCTAGGGTTGAGAATACAAGCACATGTCACTAGGCAGTTCTTCCTTCCCTCCCTTCTTCCCTCCCTCCCTCTCTCCCTCCTTCCCTCCCTGTCTTCTTTCTTTCTTTTTGTGCATGTAATTTCTGGTATCAAGTTCAGATCCTCACAGTGGCAAGAAATGAATGTATGAAATGAGCAATCACCAGCCCTATTTTTAGGTTTCTTAATTCAAATACTGACTGATAAGAAACCAACGCAAATATACTACTACAAACAAGTGCAAATTTTAGGCAAGGTCAGTGTTAAGGAAAAGTAACAGTACGACAGAATAAGGGTGTTGTTGGTTATTTATTGTGAGAAAATGCTTACACAAGAAGCCGAAAATCCAGGTTAGTCTCTGCAGTCCTTCAAGACCCCACCAGAACCACGAAAAGAGATTGTGAGTCCTCTATCCTCAGTCCTTTATTCCACACACCTGTGAACATGTGTAGCCACTCCCAAAACAGGCGTGTGTCTAGGTATCTCCCTACAGGTCAGAAAATGGCCATATTGCTAGCTGCTTTTCTAAGTAGTCACAAATATTTCATGGAAAGAATTTAAATGTGGCTTATAGAAAAGCATCCTTTCCCTTTTGTTAAATGGAACAACTATGCCATCCCAAGTTTTAGTGGTTAAAAAAAACACGAATAATGATATGCAAGACTAGAGTTTTCAGAGCACATTAACCCAATATTCAATATATGACATGTTAAAATTGGACATAGCATTTGGCCAAGTTCTCTGAATCACTCACAAACCTCGAAGAAAATAGATTGTATTCAAGATAGTTTTAGTAAGTGTCCAAAAGAAACATTCCTGTAACGTCATAAAAATATCATTGTTATTTATTGCAGATATTTTGAGAAGGTGACTAAAAGAAAATTACATTGTATAATATACAGCATTTCTAAACACTCACTCACAACGTGATCCATTCATTCTAACAGCTTATTTCTCATGCAAACTGCTCACTTTCTTGTTTTGAATGGTTTCACTTGGTAACTAAAGTACCACTTAGTACTTCCCGCCCCCTCTATTGTGCAGCTGTGTGGAAAAAAAGGCACATTCAAGAGCATCAAGTTTAAGTTGATTTCCAAGTTCAAGTGCTTTCTAGTGTATCACTGAAAGTGAAAGAAATATCCAAGCATTCAAATACTTTTGTGTAATGGCTAATATTGGCTGTTAATCTGACAGTGTCTTGAGTCACCCGGGGGAGGCAAGGCTCTAGAAGTGTCTGTGAGGGATTATCTAAATTAGGTTAAGGAGGGAGGAAGGTCCACCTAGAATGTAGGCAAGAGCATTCTTCAGGCTAGGGTCCAAGATTGTATAAGAAGGAAAAGTCAATTGAACATGAGTGCTTATTGCTCTCTTCTTCATGACCACAGACGACATGATGAACAACCTCATGTTCCTGCTGCCAGGACTTTCCTACCATGGCATAGTGGCCAGCACTATTGAACTGTAAGCTAAAATAAACCTTTCTTTCTTTAAGTTACATTTGTATTCTTTGTCAAAAATCAGGTGTTCATAGGTGTGTGCATTAGTATCAGGGTCTTCAATTTGATTTCAATTATCATGTGTCTGTTTTAATGCTAATACCAAACTGTTTTCATGACTATGGCTTTATTGTAGAGCTTGAAGTCAAGGATGGTGATGCCTCAAAAAGTTCCTTTATTGTATAGGATTGTTTTAGCTATCCTGCTATTTTTGTTTGTTTTTCCATATGAAGTTGAGTATTGTTCTTTCAAAGTCTGTGAAGAACTGTGTTGGGATTTTGATGGGGATTGCATTGAATCTATAGATTGATTTTGGTAAGATTGTTTTTTTATTATGTTGACCCTACCTTTCCAAGAGTATGGGAGATCTTTCTTTTTTTTATATCTTCTTCAAATTTTTTTCAAAGACTTAAAATTCTTGTCAAACAATTATTTTGCTTGTTTGGTTAGTTACCCCAAGATATATTATTTATGGCTATTGTAAAAAGTGGTGTTTCTATGACTTCTTTCTTGGCCCATTTATCCTTTGTGTATAGGAGGACTACTGATTTTTTTGAGTTAGTCTTATATCCCATCACATTACTTAAGGTGTTTATCAGCTGTCGGGGTTCCCTGGTAGAATTCTTGGGGTCACTTATATATACTATCATATCATCTTTAAATAGCAAAAGTTTAACTTCTTCCTTTCCATTTTGTATCCCCAAATTGGCCTTCCCTGTAATCAGATTGATGATTATCCTAACTGTCATCCTAGAACCTTCATCCAACAACTGATGGAAGCAGATGCAGGGATCCACATCCAGGTGAAGAGAAGGAAGAGGGATTATATGAGCAAGGGATGGTCAGGGAACCCATAGAGACAGTTGACCCAAACATGCAGGAGTTCATGGACTCTAGACCAATGGCTGGGGATCCTGCATGGGACCGAACCAGGCAGGTAGGTGACAGTTTTGTAGCCAGATCTGTTAGTAGGACCACAGGCAGTGGGACCAGGTTCTATCCCCAGTGCATGAACTGGCAATTTGAAGATGCCAGGGGTAGGGTGGTTGGTCCTATTGAAATGGAATTTTCCAGGCTTTGTTGACTCCTCATGGGGGAGGCCTTATCCTTTCTGAGGAGTGGATAGGGGTGAATTGTGGGGAGGTGGGGGAAGATGGAGAAGGAATGGAAGGGGGAACTGTAGTAGGTATGTGAAAAGAATAAAAAATATAAAATGTTACATTCGTCAAGTATTTTGTCACAGCAACGTGTAAGTAAGATAGTTTGTGACATATGTTTTCCCTTGTCCCACGTAGTAACTCAACTGGAAAACATGAGTCATTCAGATTATCCTTTATTCTGTCTATTGACTAGAATAAAGTAATTCAAAAGCAGTTACATAAATTCTACCATTGGATAAACTATATAGGATACTGTAAATAGTATTAGTTTTCAGTAGTATTAATTTAAACATATCTGAATCTGTAAAGTTAAAATGTCAATTAGAGTAGAGATTTTGATCTAGGCATTCTGTTTTATAATACATGGACATACATGGACAATGGTAAAAATAAAATACAGGGTATTTTATTTTATTACAATTTTATTTTATTTTATTACAATTAGTTGTAATTGTTCCCTACCAGTGTCCTGATCTTTGAGGTACATTGATGTCTATTCAAGCAGTCACAGTCAGGAGTGATAAAGTGAAAAATCACTTTGGGGAACAATCCCAGAGATAAGTGGCTTGTACAAGGAAACTATTAAAGAACACTAGGAATGCAGAGCTATCTTTTTGCCTCAGCAGTTATTTTTGGGTTTTCTAAAGAGTGGCCAGTGTACTAATCAATAATTGCCAATAAATACCTATGCTAGCAACACAGCTTTTCTGTGTCTTCGAAGGTCCAATGGAGCTCCCTATTATTTTTCAGTGCTGTAGTTACTACCAGTTGCAAACCAATTTCCTGGTTTTCTATCTTCTTAGCCAGTTCCTTTCCATCACCAACAATGTTTTCTGCAAATTCATTATTTGCTTTTCATACAGCTCTCGTACTGCTGTCCATCGTCATTAACAGATGGAAGCCTGCCTCCAACTGCATGTCCTCCTAAAGAGTTCGCTGTTTAGACTTCACCTCACCCACTAATGACTTAGTGTCCATTACTCACTTCTCAGCTTTGTAACACATGGCTGTTTACTTCTGCTAGTCGTGAGCATCTGTGTTTACTATTTCTCTTTGTACATGTGTCCTCATACCTCATAGTGGAAATCTGGGGGAGTGACAAGAAGGGAGACATCATTTTAACTGACACTGGCTCATGAAATGGCTTATGCATGTTCAGTGCCCTACTGGAATCTTAAATTGAAATTTTGGGAAGCAATATATTCCTACACTTTTAGACAAACATTTATGAAACCAGCCTGAAAAGATACACTATCATCCTTGATTTCAATTTGTCTGCCAAAGAAATTTTATATTTTTTGTGTTCTGTGTTTTGCAGAATGGCAAATATGCCTGTCTTAATTATGCTATTTACAGAACAGCTCAAATGTTGAGGCCTGTCGTGTTTTAGGCACTTGAACATTTGTGTTCTCTCCCTCTGGTCTATTCTTACCAAGGCATTTGCCCCCAACTATTTTCATTTTGGTCTGTAGATTATTTTAACCTTTTAAATGTGTTTCTTTGGGGCTAGAAAGATGACTCAGCAGTCAAGAGAACTTTCTGTATCCATATCAGATGGCTTGCAAACACCTGTAACTACACCTCCAGGGTATATGATACCTTCTTCTGGATCTTTAGACACCTGTATGAATGTGGTGTACAAACATACATATAGGCATACACACACATATTTTTAAAAATCTTGAAAAAAAGACTTAAATGTGTTCCTTTAGCTTGGGGAGATACATGAGGTCATGGCCTGCAGATTCTGCCTGCCTTCCCAGTTGACTCCATTTTCTGTAAAGGTTACATCTTTATTTAAATTAAAACAATTCTTATCCCAATGTAAAAATTTAGTTTCTGTACTTGTATTTATAGTGCACCAACTATAGTTTTAGCAGTTTGTTTCTACAGGCTCCTGATTTCTCCCCCCAAGTACAGTTTATGTTAAGCATTCTACACCCACATCTTTTATAAATTAATTTTTATTTAAATTAAAAACAATCTCATTTTACATACCAATCCCAGTTCCCTCTCCTCCTGTCCTCCAATTCCCCATACCAAGCTGTCCCCTTCCATCCCCCATTCACTCCTCAGGGAGGTTGAGGACCCCCCCCCATGGGGAATCATCAAAGTTTGTCACATTATCTGGGACAAGTCCTAGGCCTCCCCTGTGTATCTAGGCTGAGAGAGTATTCCTCAATGGGGAATGAATTCCAAAAGCCCATTTGTGCACTAGTAAACCCACATCTTTACAGATTTATTACTATAATTTTACTCACAGCTTTGCAAAAGCTAAAAGACCCAGATGTTTTATTTCCTAGGCTCCTCCGCATCATTTCCAATGGAGATCCTGGTGAAATCACACAGTAGAAAATCAACAAGTAGGCTTCTTTTATTTGCTCTCAACGTTTTCATGAACACTATCACCCTGAACTACATACTTCTGTATTATGAGTATTCTTTCCCATCAGCCTGGTCCCACAGCTGCGTCAGCCCCACATGAACACTCAGAGACTTACATTAATTATAATCTGTTGGCTGATGACTAGGGCTTCTTATTGGCTAGCTCTGTCTTAAGTATTGACCCATTTTTATCATCTGTGTATCTTCATGAGGCTGTGGCTTACCTGGTAATGCTTGGCATGGTGTTACTCCTCTGGCAGTATTCTGACTCTGTCCAGTGGACTCACTCTTCCTACCTTTCCCAGAATCCTCCTCCTCTCCTAGTCCCACCTGTATCCCTCCTGGCCAATCAGTGTTTTATTCATCAACCAATAAGAGAAACATATACAGGATATCATCTCCCATCACTTCTGTCAAACATAATTTGGTGCAATATGAGCACAGCACTGGTATGACAAAACCCATATAAGGTTATTCTCACTATGACATGCTTTCTCATCTACTTTATTCAGTAATGCACATATGGGCTGGAATGATGTCTTGGTGATTAAGAGGGTTTATTACTCTAAGAGGGAACCACACCTCAGTTCCTAACACCCACATCAGGTGATTTGCAACTATCTATAACTCGGCTCCAAAGGTTAGACACCCCAGATCTCCATAGACACGCATGAACACACATAATTCAACTTACAAAAATAAATGGGAAACACATGCTTATACAATCACTTCATTTCCACTGAAGCAATGAACAGTTAACTTTAATGTATCCCTCAAAGTTCTTCTCAAAGTGGTCTTCAAGGGTTCTCTACAAATAATTACTTATCATTTAAAAATAACCACAAGAAAATCTAACTAATGCAATGATCTAGTAAGTGTTCCCTACAGAAAAATCATCATGCTTACAACCCTACTATAGATAATTTTCCCTTTTCATTATAGACTGTTGTCCTTTCTGTCAGCACTATTCCTCTGGTCACTATTCTTCAGGTACTTATATGTCAGAATCAGTTGAACTGGTTGTATTATACGAAGGTGGTTTACAAAATCCATGTAGTGCCATAGCCAAGACTATTGGCTTCACATAGTAGCTCAAAGCCAGGGCTATTGCTGTTTCTCTTTCCTCTCTTTCCTTTTATATCAAATTAAATAGTAAATTCTTAAATGATGTCCTTGTCAGAAAATCCTCAACACATATTCTAGACAAGAAACCTGTTAGACTTTGAGAACTTTTCAGTGCAGATGAAGGGGAATGGTAGACTAGCCCATCTAGTCATGATGGACTGGAGCCAAGCATGCCAGCACAGTGTCTGCTACTGTGACTTGTTCTGTACAGTTAAAGATGGCTCATTGGAAACACTTAAGATAGATCAACTCTTAAGTTTAATAAATCTGAAAATATCTAACTATGTTAGCCAACTTGAGTTTCTATAGTCATATTTGTGACACTGAGTTTAAAAACACTCATAGAGCATTATGACATTTTGGGGTAAAGATCTCTGGGTTAGATATCAAGACCTATTTATTGAGTATCCAAAAGGGTCTTAGAATAATTAAATATTTCTGTGAATTGTAAAATACTTGAATTAATTGACATCTTGAGGTTTATTTACACTGGAACTCAAGGAATGTACTTGGTGCTAGAGTTTGGGCTAACACTTCAGATTTTCTTATGCCACTGTCCTTTTTTTTGTAAACATCTATTTGTTAAATTACAATTAGAATTACTTGCTGTCAATTAACACATCCACATTCAATTAAGATAGAAACTAATCTTTTAAAAAAATAAATAGATCTCCATCATTTGCTTGGGGCTAGAAATGAGAATAGAATATAATACATGTTGAGTATGCAATATACATTGTCCATAGCCAATGTGAAACACAGGACAAAATTCAGTTTTTAAGCAACAAAAGTGAGGCCCTAAAGTACTGGAAACAGTTTCAGGGAAAAGGAGTCCACAACATTTTTTGATTATGAGCTATTAGTTTTTTTCCTTAGAGAACCTTAACACATGCTAACCCTGTGCATCTAGAAGCCCTGTCATAAGAAACAGATACGTCTGTTTACTACCTCTGTGTCCCATAGTGATTTGTGTTTCAGAATGCTTTCGTTTTTAGAACAATGATTCATATCTCATGAGGCCCTAGAACTCTAAGGAACATTCTTTGGAAAAGCGAACAAGCAATATGAGTAAACATAATTTATTACACATACATACAATAGCAGAATACACCACCTGTGGTTAAGTAGAACAGGCTGTCTTGGTGTATGCTATATTCACTGAAGGTTTATGACTGAATCTATTGACTGGAACATAGTAGGTACTTGACAAATTATCTTTGGAAACGAATGCATTGTAATATGCAAACCTTCACTATTTCCACCCCCAGCCTTCAGCAGCTAATTTCGTAGAAGGCTTCTTGATGTTTTTACGTGTGATCAGACAGGAAGTCAAGTTTATGATGACCACCTGTAACTGGAACTCCAGTATATTTTAACTTATTATGTTAAAGCAAGGAGCTTCTTTTCATGGTTGTAAAATGTTGCCTAGTATAAGCCTAGCATGCTGAAGCAGACCCTGTATCCATCAACCATGAGAGGATGGTTTTCTCAATGTCACATATCCTCTGCCCATGTTGAAAAACACATTAGCCTCCAAACCTCACTGCTTCCCCTGGATCCCACATGGTTCTAGAATCTTAGGCCTCATGAGTTGTCTTTTCTTAGGATTTGATACTTGTAAGAAATTACGTTTGTGTTTTCTATTTCCTTGGAACTCGTATGCTCAAGTCCACTGAACATTTTGTTATTTAAAAATCTACTATCCCGTTTCTTCTGTATATATTTTATTTTAGTTTTGTGAGGCACCTTCAACACTCAAAATATACTTACTATACCTCCAAACAGTGAATTACCATGTACCCTTGCCAGTCTTTGTTGGTTGTTGTTTGTCTTTCCAAGGACAGATGCTCTGATTAGAATTTGATAGACTCTCAAGTCTAGTTTTAATTTACATGCACCTGGTGTCAAAGGGCAATGGGTATTTTCTTCATATATTTTTTGCACTTGCTTCATCTTTTGAGACTTGTATATTGGTTAGGTTCTTGTTGACTTGATAGCTTGAATTTTTGTATTTAGTCTTTTGAGTTCTTCAAACATCTTAGCTGTTTTCCCGTAAGGTGTTTACCTGGAAAATATTTTTCTCATTCTCAGGACTTAGTCTCCCACTGATAGTTTCATTTGCTGTATAGAAGGGTTTGAATTTTATGCAATCCCACTTAACGATTCTTGGTTTAATTTATGAGTGCTTTTCAAAAAGTTTTTCCTATATCTGCATCTTGAAGTGTTTCCTGTATTTTTGGTTTTATAGTAAAGTCTTTGATCCATTTTGAATTGACACATGTATTCAGTGAGATATAACGGTTAATACATGTGAATATCCAGTTATCTTAGCACCATTTCTTGAAGAAACTGTCTTTTATCCAATGTTATCTTTTGGACAATTTGGTTTGCCAGAAAGTGATGTGGCTGTAATCCTGGAGATACTCCTCTGGAGGCTACATAGTGACTCCCTGTGTCTCTCTTTCCCAGAATCCTCCTTGACTCCTAGTCCCACCTATTTTGCTTCCCTATTGGCCAACAATGCTTTATTCAAACCAATCAGACATATTTTTACAGAATGCCATCTCCCAACAACATCCCCTTGGTTTCATTTCTGTAGGTGGTACATATCTAGGAATTAATTCATTTCTTTTAGGTTTTCCAAGTATGCTGTATATCTTCTGAATTTTATTATCTATCATAATGTCTCCCCTTTCGTCTCTGATTTTATTAATTGGAGTCATCTTTATTTCCTTGATATAGTTAGGAATTTATCAGTTGCATTTACCTTTTTAAAGAACCAATAATTTTTCATTGATTATTTTTCATGTTTATTTAATCAATTTCTGTTATGATCTTCATTATGTCTTTGATTTGGGGTTGGGCTTGTTTTGTTTTACTAAGATCATGGAATGAATCACTAAGTTATATATTCATGATTCTCTCAGCATTATCTCCCAAGTTTCTGGAAAAAACTCATTGATCTCTGAGAAGCCAATGGCTTTTCCAGTCCCCAAACTTCAAAATTCTTCACCTTCTTCCATATGTTCAGCTTCATCATAGCACTCCACTCCTGGAATCAATGGAATCAATTTTTGTCTACTTTGCTTTCCACTGTGTGATAAATACCACAAACAAAAGAAACTTGTTGAGGAAAGGGCTCATTCTAACTTTCATGGTGTTATCCATCATCAGCAAGGGAATCCATGGCAAAAGATTAAGGCAGGAACTAAATCAGAGAGCATGGAGGAACACTGCTTACTGGCTTGCTTCCAGGTTCATGTTCACTTACCTTTCTTATTAGCCCAGGTCAACTCATCTAGAGAAGGTACTGACCACAGTGGGCTTGGACTTCATCCATCAATTAGCACTCCAGAATATGCCCTCCAGAAGTGGCCTCTGATCAATCTGAAGTAGAGAATTTTTCAACTGAGGTCCTCACTTCTCAGGTGCATCTAGTTGGCAAGCAATATTACCACCACAGTTAGTGTTAAAATACTTTTATTTTCTTTCTGCTTTACTTTGTCACCTTTAGATCTTAACTATGGCCTACAAATTTAATTATATTCGTGTTTTATATCAATCTATTATAATTTATTATTGTTTCTCTACCTATTCTGTTTTATTTGTCTAAGAATTATCTCATGTGCAATCCATATACATTCTCTCAGTTCTACTTTATTTCCAGCTACTCTTTTCCATTTTATGTCTACTCAATTTTATTATATTTTTAATAGCTTTAAATGCCTTTAAACTTCATCCACTTTGGCAATATTCCGATATTTTCTCCTTTTAATTTGGTTTATCTTTTCTATTTTTCTGTTGCTTTTCTAGTATTTTAAATTTTATTCAGATTATTTTCTTTCCATTTGTATACTTAGTTACTAATACCATAGTCATTACTTAGTATATGCTGCACAATCTTTCTTTTCATATTCCACAGACCATATTGTAATTGTTTTTAGTTGAACATTATTGTATTTTCTTAACAAGATCTTCATCAGTTTTGTTTCATCTATCAGTGGTTGCTTCTTCAGCAGCATTTTCCTGGTGGAGTATTGATAGGACTGTCTTGGGGACAAACAAGAAATGGAAGATCATGGCGTACAGTGATACATTTGTGTGTCATTTTGACACCGAGTCAATTTGTTGACTTTCAATGGCTAATCTTTGTTGTCAGCTTGACATAACTGAAAACAGAAAAACTCAGCTGAAGAATTGTCTCCATCAGGTTGGCGTGTGGGTATTTGTGTGAGCGCATTTACTTTATTTCTAATTAATATAGGAGGGTCCAGCCTACTGTGTTCAGGTCCATCCCTAGGCAAGTAGGCCTGTGGTAATGAAAAAGGCAGATTAATCTAACCAAGCCTAGAAGATTTTGGTTATGGTGTTATCACAGCAACAGAAAGAAATCCAAAATATCAGCCAATATCCCTTCTTTGTTTATTTCATTCTTTAACCTCATTCCACTTTCAGTTTTATTATGAATTTAACTCCACTGATGCCCGAGATGCTTACCTGAACTTTTAGTTCAAAGTTATTTGATTGTAATACTATGTACTCAGTGTCTCAGTGGAGCTCAATAGAGTGCTTATGATGTTAAATTTCTACCCAGGCATCAGTAATGGTAAACTCTCATTGAGGAGTTTCTTAGCCTTTAATATGGTTTGTTGCTTTTCAATACCTCTCGTCCATTCAGCACATATTTCCCATATATACTGAGTGATCCCACTTTTTCCATGTGAACTATATTGCCCTAGGGCCTGATGTGACCATACTGAGTCTAATATATACCCTTGTGGCTGGATATTCATGTCTTAACATGATATGAGTTGCTTTTCTATCTACCAACTGTGCTCCTAGCTGGAGTATGTTTACTTCACCTACTTTCACCAGAGTAATGATGTCATACTGTGTGTTCTAGGATCTTGTTATTTGTGTTCATTATGTGTGATGGGACCTTTAGGCTTTGGTAATGTGATCGTATAGTTTTCTACTCTTTTGGCAGTCATTTACTTTTAGAGTTTCTCATGTGATATGTTCTCCCCTTATACCAGATTAAAAGAAAATGAAATAGGATAAAAATGTTTGATTACTTCCTGAGGTCTGCTTCATGATGTGTGTGGCTTTGTCATGTAAATTTTATTTTTGATGTCTTTTCTTCTAGACATTTTCTTTTTCTTTAACTTATATATCCAGAGAAGGTAGAACTACTAACCCTTTCTTCTGTCCATAAATTCCTAGAGCAAACATTTTCTTTATGTTCATAGATCTTTGAAATATTCATAGATCTCTGCAGAGGTAGAGATGACCCAAAATTGTCCCTGGTCCAACAACAAAGCATATTAAAACCAACATCCATAGTTCTTCATGAGAAAAAGTATGCTTTGACTATACACAGATGTCTGTGTTATCCCAGAAGACAGTCTGGGAATGGTGGCAGATGCTCATCATTATGGCATTCAGGAGACTGAGATGGGAGGATTACTAATTTGAAGTCAGCCTGGTCTACATAGTACCTTTTGTGAATAAAGAACAACAACAAAACAAAATGTAAATATTTGATGGGATCTGAACATGAAACCTTCCCAGGCTCCTAGGCTAGGTGATGAAGTGTAGGTCCCCAGTCAAGTGGCAGCACTATTTGGGGGGAAATTATAGACACTTAGGGAAATGCAACCCAGCAGAAAAATGTAGGCCACTAGGGATATACTGTCTCTGTTCGCTCCTTCCTGCTTCCCATGAGGTAGACTGCCTTACTCTACCGTACATGATCATGACATTCTGCACAAGCACAAGGAGACTCTGAAGCCACAAGGCAAAATATACCAGTGTCTTTTAAATTGTTCTCTCAGTGGTTCTGGTGATAGAATACTTCATATCTATTCCTCACCTTTATTTTCCAATTCCTCTAAGCTAATGTCATTCCCTGAATTGCTTACTGATACGGGCCTCTATATAATAGTGTCGGAGTTAATGAATCCATTGTTACCCTTTCCTCACCTCACCTTATTAGAGCTCTAAGTAACATGTATTGTGTTCGTGTTCCTCCTCAAACTCTGTCTTTGGCTTCATCTGTTGTATAGGTTATCTTTTTTATTTTTACTGCCCATTCTTTTTATTCATTTTAAAGTCAGGGTCTTTCTATGTAATCTAGTCTGGGCCTCGAACTCTCCAAGGTCCTCCTACCTCAGCTTTTCAAGTTTACTCTCATGGGCCACTATGCCTGGATTCATTCTTTTACTATTTTCAAATCTTGGCTACTCTGCTTCGTTGGATAAACTGTTTCCTCAGGTGATTTCATACATTTCCAAGGTTCTACATTTTTCTTTAGTGTCATGACTCCCTGGAGCTTCCAGCTTATATCTGACTACCTACTGGAATTTATTTCATCACTATTTCAGTTTAAGAAGTGTCAACATATAGTCTCATTTGGAGACACACTTCTCCCATAATGTGCATGGGACTTTCCCCCTCCAGATAATTATCTCTCTCAAAGTGTATAGGGCTTTCTTGAGGCTTATGAGCCCCCAAGACATTATAAAATGATTTCTCTATCTGTCTGTATAAGTCAAAGAAGGGTCAAACAAAATCTGAATCACCAACAGGTGTCACTCTTGCTGAGCAGTGACTGGGAAGGGTGCCAAAGATGATTGAAGAGATGCCTTTATTAGTCATCAGTGAGGAAAAGGCCTCTTACATAACTCTGCATATAAGGGACAAACAGTGATTGCATATATGTAGTCCAGGATGCTAATCAGATGATGACTTCCACATGGCTCCTAAACACTTAGGTGATGCTTTCCCTTTAGTCCTTTGCTAAACCAGTCCCCTTCTATTCATCCAGGTCTTAGTTTCTTTCCCTTTGCCAGTAAGCTGCTTAGTCTTAATATTTTGTTTCCTTCATATCTCAGTATTACTGTTAATATAACTCTCAGCTTTAATAGATTAAACTACATATATAGGGTTGGTAAAAAATGTCTTTGGGTATGTCACTAAGGGCATTTATAGGGAGAAATGTCTAGGTAGATTAGAACTGCCTTGAATGTGGCTTCACAGACGAAGGGAAGGAGCCTGGATAGAATGAAAACTGGAAAGGAATGGAGTTTAAGGATATATCTCATTTGATAAAATGCTTACTGTACAAACATGAGGACTTTCCCATGAACTTCTTGTGAAACTGAAACCCATTGTATTCCTTATGCTTTAGTATTCTGAAATATTTGACTATTGTAGGACAATGTTAAAATATTGTAAGATTTTAAATTACAGAAAAATGATTGGATCTCCTTTCTGAGATAAGGGACTTTAGAAGGAGTGGAGAAATTCAATAGGAGAAAGGCTAGACTCATGTCAAAAAGAGATATGTAGTACATATGCACTGATATAATATAAATGGAATGCAGAAAATTGTAAGAATTGAAAGTAGTGGCCCTTTGAGAGAAAATGATGAAACTCACTGATGATTATTTTTGAGACAGTGGTACAATAATAAACCAAACTAGAGCCTATGTAGAGATGGAGTTGTACAACAAGGAGTTTATTCTACTATAGAATTGAGTTTATGCAGTGTCATTCGCTCAGGAAGAAATTCGTTTTGAAGGAGGTGATAAATTCTCTAACTCTTAGATAAGCTCGAGAACTTGTAGAAAACTGAAATGAGTCACATTCATTTGGCTTTTGGGTTAGAGATCTAGGAGCTGAGGTACAAAGATCTGGGGAATCAGAGGAGTTTCCAGAGGAAAGGTTAGAATCTTTGCTTCCAAATTGTTTATTGAATTCTGGAGGAGTGGTCAATGGAAAACATGGAGAAATGAAAAGCTGAATGTAAAGCCATTCTTTCAAAAGACTGTTGATTAGGACAAATAAGTCAGTTGGGAATCAAAACTCCTTGAATTCCCAGTCAGACAACAAGAATGGCTTTATAAAAAACAATTTGCATACAATTGTAGGGACTGAAATGATCTTTTGAGTAAACAAGAGTTACTTTATTTCTAGTTGATTAGCTGAAAAAAATGAATTAAGGTTTCAATTAGTGCAATTGAGACAACTTTATTTTTAATTTTGGAATTAGAAGAAAAGGAGCCAGTGATTAAAGGGGCACCTAAAACTCCCCCAAAATGAAGCAAAAAGCAATAAAAAGGGAAGGGGAGATAATAGATTGGAGAGGCTGTGGCAAGCAAAAAAGCCTGCTTTAAACTTGCCTTTGTCTTCCTGGGATTGAGATATGTATTTTGTTACTATGGGACAAAGTTTTATGTTTTCTATGATGTTTAAATGTGAATAGTGTTTGTGTGTGTGTGTGTGTGTGTGTGTGTGTGTGTGTGCATGTTCACTGTGAACCCACACACTGTATATTCCACATCTGAACTGTGAAGCTGATTTTGTTTTGACTTTTGTACAGCTTGTCACTGCTTAATTGATAAGTCTCAACTAAACCCCCTTGTGGAGTTGGTATCTTCTCTACTTTCTTCCTATCAAAACAAAATCTGTCACAAGCTGAAGTGTGAGGTCTCAGAATATACTGCAACTTCCAAGTTGCCCACGGCTCAAGCCACAATGACTCCAAATACATCATCATATGTTTCCTTTGAAAAAGTAGACTTTTGACACCAGTTTCTTCCTTGATGACTCTTTTATTTGACATCTTACTCTCATTTTAGGAGACATTGAGAAACTTAAATAATTAAAATTTACAGATCATAAAGTTTTATTCAGTCAATGTCAAGGCTGATTCCCCATAAGGAATTGAATGTCGGAGATTACTTTTCCAGTGGGAGTGAAGCTCAGAACAGTCTGGTTTAATCTATAGCATAAATTACCACCAAGTAACACGCTTGACTGAAAAATCCAGAATTCATTGTGAAATGGCATTAGAGTAGATAGTTGACTATTCTGTTCTCAATGAATAATATGATTAAAAAGTTAAATATGATGTTCGAAATCAAAACAAATGGGGGCAATCATCTTAGAAATGAGTTCAGAGCTCAGAGGTTTTGCTGGTTCAAATTGTTCTATGGTCTAAAGAGTGAAATGTGTTTATGTTTCAGAGAAATGCTTTAGAGTATATAGCTGAGAATTGTGGCTTTTCTATGATTTCAGTGTCACACATAGTGTTAATTAGGTAAGGACTTTCAAAGGGAATGAGAAACTACACTGGGAAAATAACAGGGATCCAAGTATCTCTACTGGGAAAATACTAAACTCCAGAAAATGCTGGTAAGATCTAGCTAAAGAACAGCATCAGCTACGAGTGTCACAGACTTGATAGTGAAGCTTACCAGTTGAGCCCTTTTGTAAGGCACATATATATATATATATATATATATATATATATATATATATATATTGGGACTGGGTAAAGATACAGGAACAAACAGACAAATGGATGGTAGGTTCAGGTCCAGATGAATGAAAAGGAAGGGTGAATAGTTGTGTAGGCAACATCAACAGAAGGAACTGAACTGAGTTGAATTCCCTGGGACTATTGGGAATTCTGTGCTTGTCAGTCTTACACACACACACACACACACACACACACACACACACACACACACACACACGGGTATACAAATTGCTAGATAACAGGTTGGTAAGGGCTGAAGCAAAAGGAGCTTGTACAATGGAGTTTCTTAGGGCAAAGCATAGTCTGAAAAATTGCTGTTTTATGCAATATAGAGTATCTTAGAGCAAAAATAAAGCCTTATCTCAAAAATCACAATTTGTCTTTACTATTTGTTTAAATATCTCTAGCTTTATAAATGCCCAATGATGATTAAATGTATTCTTATTCACTTGAAGTCACATGGAAATTAGTCATAATTTTTCTTATTTATTTTTGGAAAGACATCTTGTTAGGCTTGGGGGTGGGGAAGAATATATTATACTTATTTGGTTTGGAGAGCTTCTAAAGTTTTGGATTATAACTCCTGAAACATTCACATAGTGCTGTTTTTAATTATCATCACTTGCTGCAGATCATCAAAGAACACTTCTTTCCTACAGGGAAGAAGTGTAACGTGATGACTTTGTCGGGAGCATTTAAAGTATACTATTAGGTCTTTCTAGCTTACCTTTAAAGACAACTAAGGTGTGTGCATGGACATTATCCCATGTGATAGCATGACCGTTTCCACTTCAGAAGTATCTTAATCGCCACCTTCAAATAGAGGCTACCTGGTAAGGTAGCGATGGAACCTACTTGAGACAAACAAGGCAGAGGTAGCTGCTCTATCATCATGGTAATGAGGTCTATGCTTTGGTAGAAGAAGGGAAGGTAGGGTTGTCTGGATTGAAGTCTTTCCTCTCTCTTGGCCCACTTTCGGTACGAGTAACCTTAGGAGATGTTTCAGTGTACAGGAAGGGAAATATAAACTTATTTCACCATCTGTGATTGAGAAGGACTTATTTGCAAAGAAGTTAGCAGGTGACCTCTGATAGAAAAAAAGTATTTTTCAGGCAGGCAGAGTATTATTATAGGTGGACAGTTCCAGTAGGCATCCAAAAGACATTCAGTATGACTGTAGCATGCTAAAGTAGATAAGGGAAGAGGTGAGAGTTGGAGCTCTAAAGGATAGAGAGTTAATAACCCATCACTTTTAAGTCTCCTTAAAGAACTCAAGTCGAGAGGGATTAAGAAGTGTTTTAGCTGCACTGGAGTGAATGAACAGCTATGACCAGTACTTCATGGAGGACAGGTGAAGCATGAAGAATAAAATACAGAGCTTGAATGAAACTTGGAGTACACATCTGATTTATTCTCATTTTTACCCATTAGTGAGTAATACTTTCTAATTGTACGTTAAGTGTAGCTTTGCTTTGCGTTTTACATAGTTTGTTCTCCTCCTCTTCCCTTCCCAGTTCCTGTTTGCTTCTGATTTGAATTCAGAAGCTTTCTTTAATTGATACATTTCTTTTGGACTTCACATAAAAGTGGAGGAGTAGCAGAGAATACTGCAGTACTGTTTGTAGTCCTCTGTTTATAAGAATGCATGACCATCGCCGGGCCGTGGTGCCACACGCCTTTAATCCCAGCACTCGGGAGGCAGAGGCAGGCGGATCTCTGTGAGTTCGAGGCTGGTCCAGACCACCAACAGCCTCCAAAACAATACAGAGAAAACCTGTCTCATAAAACCAAAAAAAAAAAGAAAGAAAGAAAGAAAAGAAAACAATGCATGACCATCAATGTTTGCACTCCATGAAAGAATGGTCTCAAGTTTTAGATTAATCTTAAGGTGGGGGACATCTGTTAGAGGACAACATTTGTGACAAGGACAAGAATATTAGTTGAATGATACCCCAACAGAGTAAGTGGAGAAACATTAGTTTTAACATATTTAATACTATCAGTTGCTACATTATCTATTGAGATTGATATTCAAATATGCAAAGGAAATCATATCTGAACATTGCATTTGTTACAATCAAACAAAGAGCTACAACTTGGGATAGATGTATAGAAATGTCTACATGTTGTACTTTATAGCATATCAATATTCAGTTAATATGGTGATGCTTAATAATAACAGTCTTATAAGATCATTACAGACACATCACACATTTATTTATGAGGAAATGAAAACTTGGAGTTTTCTTAAATCAGAGAATGTGGCCTTTGAATGGTAAAATATGAAAATTGTTAGCTCTTTATTGTTCTCAAATTATGTTTTGAAATTCATATTCAAATTGTTATTCTTAAATATTTATTTTTATTTTATGTGTATTATTGTTTTGTCTACATGTATATAAGTATACAACATGTGTTCTCAGTGCCCTCAGAGGCTAGAATTGTAGTTACAGGTGGTTGTACACCACCATGTGGACGCTGGGGTCTGGACCCTGATGTTCTTCAGGACCTGCAAGGTTCCTGACTGTTGAGTCATTTCTCTAGCTTCCATGATCTTTTTATTGTTATATCTAGCATTTATAAAGAAATAGTAGTATAGAGTACAGTTTTGCTACAAAGAAAGCTGAAATACAAAATACATTATTTCAATGTATTCATAATTGAGAGGAAGTCATTGGAGCTGGCCATGAATAGTTTTAAGATTTTTTTTTCTGAGACAGTGTTTCTCTGTGTAACAGTCCTGACTGTCCTGGAACTAGCTCTGTAGACCAAGCTGGCCTCGAACTCACAGAGATCTGCCTGTCTCTGCCTCCCAAGTGCTGGGATCAAAGGCATATGCCACCACCACCTGACTAAGTTTTCAGTTTTTATTGTTCCTATTGTGTTGAGTTTTAGTTATTTTTCTTAAATCTGTAACACATTTCATTGTTTCATGCAACTCATCAAAATTCACACATCTTTGGAAGTCCCAGAAGAAAATTCCTTTACTGTAATATGCTTAAGTTCTTTTTTCATAAAACATATTCTGATCAGTTTCCCAACTCCTCTCAGATCTTCCGTACCTCTCCACCCACTCAACTTCTTTTAGAAAACAAACAAGCAGAAAAAGCCAGAATTAATAAAAAACAAAACAAAGAAAAAAAGAGCAACACACACACGCACACACACACCACTATAAAAACATAATATACAAGCAAAAGACCAGTGATGTAAAAATGCCCAAACAAAGCAATATGAGACATAAAAGTCTACAAAAGTACCATTGAGTTCATTTTGTGTTGGCCATCTACTGCTGGGCATGTGACCTACTGCAAGTGTTGTTTGTACATCAACTGAGAGTATATCAAATTTACATTGATGACATTAGAGACTTTTAGAATCTGAGTGCACAAGACAGCCTCTTAAATTTTTTCTACACAGTATTTTTTCCTGTTTTTCTAAGTTTTATGAATGAATATTTCTGCACAATTCGGAACTAATTTTCAGTTATTTTCTAAAGTTCTGCTGGACCAGTGAGTTGAATTACCTTGGAAAGCCTCTGCCTTCAACTCTGAACAAAATTTGAAGCCCAGCACCACAGGTAAAGGAGAACAGATCACTCCAAGTTGCTCTTTGACCTTTCAGCTTTGTGTCTCAGGCTAGATCATGTCAGAACAATTGTAGTATTTTATTGTAGCACGGTTAATAAAAACGCAGAGACAAAGTTTGGGGTGAAAGCTGAAAGATCAGTAAAGCAAAGCAGCCACTAGAGAATTCTCACCTCTCCCTAAGCTCAAGCCTAAGCGGCGATCCACCAAACCTCACGCTGCTCTGCTAGCCATTAATTAGTTACAGCCTTCTTTAAAAAAATTTAGACAAAAGGGAAAATGTGGTGATATTTTGTTTACAATCTAACAAATAAAGCTTTCCTGAAGATCAAAGTGCAAAGCTAGCCACACTAGTTGGTCATAGAGGCTAGGCAGTGGTGACACACACCTTTAATCCCAGCACTAGAGAGGAATATAAGGCAGGTGGAGACAGACAGGAGTACAGTGTATTCAGTCTGCAGTCACAAATCATGGGTAGAACACATATCTGAATTCTTTTGTCTAAGAGAAAGTAGTGATAATTTTTACAACATACTTACTAATATATGGAACTTATTCTGGATCTGCTTGTTATATTTTACATTTTTATTTTATTTTGTGTGTGTGTGTGTGTGTGTGTGTGTGTGTGTGTGTGTGTATGCAGTGCCTATGGATCCAGGAGAGAGTGTCAGATGCTCTGGATCTGGAGTTCCAGGCACTGGGCGCTGAAAACCAAAGTCTCTGGAAGAGCATTGTGTTTTTTTAACCTCTGAGTCATCATCTCTCCAGCCCTCAGCTTGTTATATTTTTTAGATGCCTGATTCACCTCCATTTTACTACCTTGGATTTGGGGATAGATACTAGAAATGATTAACTTACAAACAACACTTCAAATGATCTGGAAACACAAAGGTAACAACAAAATTATGTAGTACATCTATGCTTTCTTTGAACTTTATAATAGAAAAATTCATTCTATTGATATGTTTTTTTAAATCTTTTGTTGTATCTTGGAAAATAGTACAAAAGATGTACAATGGGTACAGCATGAATGGTTATACCAAAGAGAGGTTATATGCCAGAAGAAGAATGATGGGGAAAGTCCTTCTGCTTATATGTGCTTGTCTTATTGGTTGATTAAATAAAGCACTGTTGGCCAGTAGGGAAGCAAGATAGGTGGGACTAGGAGTCGAGGAGCATTCTGGGGAAGAGAGGTACAGTCAGTCATGATACAGGATGCAGGAGAAGTAAGAGGTCTGGACTCCTTTCTCCTGTAAGATAAGATCACATGGAAATACTTAGATTAGCAGTTATGGGTTAATATTTAAGCCAGAGCTAAACAATAAGAAATCAAAGCAAAGGGCCAACAGCTTCATAATTAGTATAGTGTCTCGTGTGCAATTTCGGAGCTGAGACAGCAGCAGGACCCAAGTGGCTGGTGAGAAAACTATACGTTACAGAAGAACACTTGCACAGAAATTTAAAACATGGCATTCTTTAAAATCAACATAGGGCATAGCCATCTTTGTGACTTTAACCTGGGAAAATGCCAATACTGTAGAAATGTAAATCACAGCAAAATTTGCAGCACATAAATATAAATATAAAGAGCATACTATATGTATAAAATGTAAAATGTATAGCATATATATGTAGGTGGAAAGTGTCATATTTCAGATTGTGTGAGAGATTTATATTCCTAAGCAACATTCTTGGGTGTGGTGCAAGAAAGTGGGAGGGCATTTAGGGCTAGAGACTGGGTAGTACTGTAGATGTCCTCCACAGCCTTTGGTTCACATGAAGCTTTTATTCATTTATTATGAATTTTAATTAAACAGACTTAATTGGAATCACTTTTATATTCCCTTTGTCCTAATACATTGAATTAATTTATTGGATATCTTGAAGCAATATTGGTTAAGAAAATTGACTTTGTAGTTAGCATTGAGTTTGGATTTTAACTATCCCGATAATTACTCATTGTCTTTCTCATAGATGACATAAATTCTCAGAAACACAATTTTCTCATAGATGAAATAGTCCGTGGAGCTATGGTAGGAGTGAACTGATGTGTGTGCGAAGTATTGAGTATAGTTCAAGGAAAACAATGTGTTTAAAACCTGGTGGAGAAAATGAAAAGAACAAATGTTATTTCCCCTTCCATGAGAGGGTTAAATTTAGGACATACACTCAGAGATGATGAATTATTTTTACTGGAGCAACTACATGCATGGTGAATCTTTTTACATTCACATATGCACATCTACATACACAGACATATTTTTGCACATATACAAAAATAGAGAAAAACTGTAAAATGGCTAATTTTTCACATTTGACATGTTTTATTGGAGCTACAGTAAATGTGATACAGTATCAGTATTTGTTCTGATAATTCATATACAGATTTTAATTAGGTTTATCTTGACTTTCAAAATTTTATAAACAAGAATTATCAAACTAGATATGCCTTTTTCTCCCTAGAAAAAAGTCATATTGTTCTCCAGTCTGTTTATTTAATTTGAGCTCCATGTTTCCTATAGAGACATGTACTTCAAGGACGTTTGATGCCTTTCAAAATCTATAAAATTCTGGATAATGCCTTTAGTTCACAATGTCAAGGCAAAAGAAAAACTGCACATATTTTTGAAGTTCTTCAGAATAACACCAACCAACATACGCAAGTAAAGATATATTTAGGGGTGGTGAACTGGCTCAGTGATTAAAAGCATGGATCTCTCTTGCAGAGGACCACATTTTGGTCAACCCAAGTGTTGGGGTGGTTCCCCAGATCCAGGGGAACCTGACATTGCTGACCTTCAAGGACACCTACTCTCATGTGCATACATACTCATCCATGAAAACATTTAACTCTGTCTATGTGTGTGCATCTGTGTGTGAGTATGTGCATACCTTTGCAGGTGCTCACTGAAGTCAGAAGAAGGGGTCAGGACCCCAGGCATTAGATTTGCGTATAGGAAACTGTAAATCAGTGGATGTGGGAACCAGAACTAAGTTCCTGTCCTCTGTGAGAGCAGGACACACTCTTACTACCAGGGTCATTGCTCTGGCCCCTTGTTTTTAAAACTACTTTTAAAAAGTTAACAATCACTGATTCTGAATTTCTACTGTGGTCCATTCCATCAGAAGTGTAAGCGATAATTCTAGCATTTTGTATTTAAGGAAACACATCTGCTTGTGTTTAAGAATCCATCAGGGTGTTGGTCTCCCAGTAGTATAAAGCTGTGAGAACAATTTTGTCTGGAACATTTTCAAAGATAGCATATTCCACGATTTCATACACCACAGCCTAGCATTACTTCCAGTGGGCTTGCTAGACACCCATATTAAATAACTGTTGAAACAGGTTAAGATGACACAGCTAAAATATTTTAAGAGTAGGATTAGAGAAGACAGCCTACTAATTTTCATTTAAGTGTTTTCTTGTATCACCCAGTATTAGGCTGCCTGCTTGGGAAAATATCACCTGAAAATTTGATTTCCTTATTAAACGTTTTAAAAGTTAAATTTTTGGAGTTGATGACAGCTAGCCAAAAATGATGCAAGGGGAAACAGATCCTTGTAAGGAGTGTGTTTTAAGTGAAATGACTGGAATTATCTTAGACAAGATACATATATATATATATATATTTATCATCAGTAAATATACTTTTCACCCTTTCCTCTTGATTCACATAAATTTAATAAAAAGAGTTTTAAAAAATGTGTGCTGGTCTGCATTTTATTATGTAATAATGTCTGCATGGTACCGCTTTTCTTTTTCTCACTTCATCAGAACTGTTTTTCATTTGGTTGGACCTCCTCAGCTGTGACGGTGTTGGGAAAAGTCATCTGTAGTTTTGCAATCATCTACTGAAAAAGGCAGTTTCCATATAACTATATGTCTCTCCTGGAGACCAAATGGGAGATGCTTAATATTAATAAATAAGCAGTTTCAACATAAATAGAGACCAGGCTTTGAGATCTACAGACTTGATTAATTATTATTTTTTCTGTGCCAAGCCAAATGGACTCATAAAACAAGCGATAAAGTTGTGAATTGTACACTTAGTTACAAGTGCATTCAGAATAAATATGGTTTCTATTTGTCAATACAAATATTACAGTGCCCTGGGACTCAGCCTTAATTCATTACAATAGAGCAAAATACAAATATATGACCCTTGTGTGTAAAACACATTTGTACCGAAGTACGGCAGAAACAGATAACTTTGTCTTTCTTTTAGATGCCAAAAATATGTGTTTCAAAGCCCTGGAGGCTATGTTAACTCACTCCTTTCTGGTCTCCATATATATATTCCTTTGAAATTCATTCTGATCAAATGGTACATCACATGGTGGCATTTATATAAGAAGTGTATATTTGTATGCATTTAAAATATACTTTTAAATAAAGTAGACATATATATTTATATATTTACATGGGAAGCTTCATACTTATGGGATTGCAGAGATACTATTTCATTGCTCTACTATTACATTTTACCATTTGAGTATTTTGCACAAATATTATGACTGAAAGATAATCTCACTTTGGTTAAGAGAGAACAAAATTGATTATAATAACCAAAGATTATCCTAGATTGGATTGTGATCACAAATTTCACTTTTTAGATCAAATTGATGGAGAAATTCTGCTACAGGGAAATTCATTGTCTTTATAAATACAATAATGTTTGTCATCAGATGGTACAGTGAGAAGAAATACAAAGCATGAAAAGTCACAGAATACATGCTTGTATGACAGCAGCATTTAAAGTTATTTCTGTTTGGAATGTTGTACTCTACAAAAGGAAAATATAAATTAAAACATGAATCATTATTGTAGCAAGCTGTTGGTGGTTACAGGGCTACACTTCACAATAATCCAAGCCAAGTAAAGGGCTAAGGATGTAAATGAAGAGAAAGATATCGGCTCATTCTTACAAGGAGAATGGCATTTATTTTAACAAGGGTGGAGCCTTATCTACCAATGGCAGGCATGGTTGAAAACCACTAAGGTCAGATGCCTAAATTCCCAGAGCCCTCTGGCAAAGGGTGGGCCCAAAACAGGAATTACCATTTAGACAATAAGGATGGACAGAAAACAAGAACTTGTATGCAGGCCTTACTGGGAGGAGGGGGACAAGAGGTATTTTGCTAGAAGCTCCTAGTTACAAGCTGGTCAGCAGACCCCCATGAGGGAAGGCTTTTCCCACTTCTAACAGGGAAATATATTTTATAATGATGTGATGTGGCCAAACTAGTTTATTTAAAACAATAATAAATTTAGTATGCATCAGTATAAAGTTTCCTGCCTAACCTCAAAAAAAAAAGGTTATATTTTATTCCTGCTTAAAAGACTTTACTTGCTTAGCCATCAGGTATAGGATGGGCATCCAAATGTTTAATGTCTCCTAGGGTCGCTCTTGCCTGTGCATTTCCACTCAGCAGTTAATTAGGTGAAACTAACTTCCCTGCTTATTTATTGTACTTTGCTCTCTCAGATCTGTCCTTCGAAGGTCTTGTAGTGCTACAGCCCATCTTGGAGATTCTAGCTCATTGTTTAATTACACATCAGAGGTGTGTTGGTTTGAATGGAAATGGTCCCCATAGGCTCACAGGGAATGGCACAGTTAGGAGGTGTGGCCTTGTTGGAGCAAGTGTGTGTGGAGGAGCACAGATCGTGTCTCGGCAGGAGGGAGAGTGGCTCAAGCTGATGTCCTGCACAGTTACAAGACAGCACTGGGAGCAAGCTATGGAAGTGAGGCGTCAAGTATTTACTAAGAAAAACAATTTGCTGCCCAAACTCACACTGGATGAGGTCATCACACTTGCAGACCGTACCCAAGAGGTGACAGGACACTAGATACACCACAGGAATAGCTTTAAAATTACTGGGTAATACTTGTCACAGAGGACTCCACTCTTACACAATAAACGAGATCTTGCTTAACTTGACTCCCTCTTGCGCCTGATTGTCTCCAGGTTCCTGGAGGCTGCTGGATGGGCAAACAGCATTCATTTAGTGTTTTTCATTTGTGCATGTGTGTAGGGATGACCAGTTAGGACTGGAAAACCTATTGGCAGGATTTGTCCACGTAGAAGATGAACTGTCCCTCTTCGCTTCTAACTGTCCATCAAGGGTTGGAGCCTTCAGGTATTTCCCCTATCCTTGTTAGTGATTTTGCTGATGTTATCATCATTCAGGTGTTATTTAGGCAACTGTATTATTCGAATTTGTAGATTCAGCTATCTGTCATATATAGAAGACACTGTCTTATAGTGGACGTCTGGTTCTTAGGTTCTTACAATCTTTATGTCTCTCTTCCTTGATGTTCTCTGAGTCTTAGCAGTTGTGTTGTATGTATATCAGTTGCAGATGGATGACCCCCAGTCAGTTGTTCTCTGTATTTAGAATTTCAGTTGATATTTAAATTTGAGACACTGTTATTTTTCTTTTTTAAGGGGTGTGTCTTCAAGGTAGAATTACTTTGGGTAGCGTTGGCTGTCCAGGAACTCACTCTGTGGACCAGACTGGCCTCTAACTCATAGGGATCTGTTGGGGAAGTCTTTTGTCAATAAAGCACTGTTGAGCCAATAGGAATCTAGATAGGTGGGACTAGGAGTCCAGGAGGACTCTGGGAAGGAGAAACACAAGAGAGTCGAGATGTGATGCCATGGGGTAGGAAGCCCGGAAACTTCTCTGGTAAGATACATACTTAGATTAACAATTATGGGGTAATTACTTAAGTCAGAGCTAGCCAGTAAGAAACAAACAAGGCCAACAGCTTCATAATTAATGTAGCCTACTGTGTGTTTATTTGGGGCTGATGCAGCTCTGGAACCAGGCTGGTGGGAAGGCTTCGTTCAAAGGAAAAAGCTTCTCTTTACAGAATGGTGTCAGAGCGGGATTGAATTTCCACGCAAAATACCAAAAGCTTTAAAGGAATTTTAGAAACAGAAGAACAGAGACAAGCACAGATTTTTGGTAACAGCATTTTCTCAGGTGGGCTCTGTTTTGCTAGCGGCAAGCCGAGATTCACGTGGCTCGCTTACCGGAGTCTTCCTGACTTGGCATAAAAAAAAAAACCCACCAAGGTTGTTTTAAGAAACTCTGCTAATGATTAAAAGGTGTGGACGTACAGCTGGAAGTGGCAGCTTTTGCTGGATGTCAGCATGGACTGAGGCGGTAAGCTGAAATCACGCTTACGCCTGCCATCTTGAAAAAGGCAGTTTAAAACAGCCGTGGTTTTACAGATAAGACACGTGGCCAGAAAAATGTAAAGATTTACAGTAAAGTCAGACTTGGATGAACAAAACCTCTAAAGGTTTACAGTGTGTTTAAAAATATACGTGAGATTGAGAGAGAAAATGAAACGGCAAAGTGGTAAATAAATACAAAAGCTGGCATTGTAGTGGCACACTCCGGTAGGATTTACTCCAGAGGCAGAGGCAGGCAGATTTCCAAAGAGAAATCCTGTCTCAAAGAAAAATAAATAAAAGTAAAATAAATAAAGTAATAATAGATAAATAAATAAGCCACGTAAAGATGGAAAATACACCGAGAGTCTGGATACTGTATGCTATTGTGTTTTTCAGTTTTTTCATTGCTAAGGAAGGAACAGCTACTAAAGTACACTTGATTATAAATGCTGCTGAATTAATCCAACTTCTGTCTTTTAAAATTGCCTTGACTTCAAAATTTAAGTATAAGGATATGTTACTTGGGAAAGAAGATTTTGCTTATGTTTCTACAGAAAATGAAAAGCTGAGGATTCCTTCCAGGCTTCTGTGGTTTGATGAACCAAGACCCCCGGAAGCAGTGGACCAGGTGTTCCCACAACTGAAACAGCTAAGATGATGGAGCTTTACAGACCCTGAAAATAAGGACGTATACAGGTTTCTGAGTTTTGTCATGATCCCCATGGTATGAACAGCGCCCCCTTCCAGCACGAAGCAGTTTGGAATGAGCGACGTCCTAATTCCCATCTTGTTTATAAACCTTTGTTTTCATTTAAATGGGGTTGTTTATAATTGATTAATGATCACAGCCAATCTCTTTTAATGGTAAAAAGGGGAATTATGGTATGGGTACTGTTTTTCATTTATTGATACAAATTCAAGGTCAATTTTGTGATGTGTATATTTCTCTTGATTAAGTATTGTGCTTATACTGATCTTTTAAAACGTAATGCATAACTGAATACAGACTATAGATAGTTAATGATAATAAAATTTATAGTTAGGTAAGTTAGGTTTTCTAGATATACAGAAATATATTTGAGATAGATAAACAGTCTTCAAACCTCTCTAAGACCTTCAGAAAATGGCATTTAAAATGGTTTAGGGTTTTTCTTGACAATGAGAAATGTCTGCTCCTGGCAGCACCAATTATGTCTGAGAGGAAGCTGGGCATCGAAGAAACTCGTTATGGAGTTTGCTTTCAACATGGCAAGATTAGCCATTTGGGCAAGAAACTGCTCTTGCCTAGACTGCTTATAATCTGGACATGCAGGACCCACAGGAAAGTGACTACTAAACTCAGTCTTACAGGGTTCCTGCTTCGGGAAGAGTCTACAAAACTTTCTGCAGGACACAGAAAAATGACTGACAGACTGCTGATGCAGATGGACATTTTTAAAATTTCCTGCTTTGATGAGAAATCTGGATACATTGTGGCCTATGGGCTGAAGATGGATGCCCCAATGTTACAGAGGAACTTCGGGTGACTGTCCAGGCAGTAAGATATCTCTGTCAATCCTAGTGTTTATATATTATCCTTCTGTGGTCTTTGATGGAGTTGAAGACAGTTATAATTATAGTTTTCCTTGTTATGATAAAAGATAAACTACATATAGAACTTTGGACTCACAAGGATGGGATGGATGATATTTTCTTTAAATCTTGCTAAAATATTATAACTATGTTCTTACTTGATAACTGTTCTGTCATATACAATTTTACTATGTTAAAGTTAAGACCTTTCTTTTTGTTTAAACAGAAAAGAGGAGATGTTGGGGAAGTCTTTTGTCAATAAAGCACTGTTGAGCCAATAGGAATCTAGATAGATGGGACTAGGAGTCCAGGAGGACTCTGGGAAGGAGAAACACAAGAGATTAGAGATGTGATGCCATGGGGTAGGAAGCCCGGAAACTTCTCTGGTAAGAGACATACTTAGATTAATAATTATGGGGTAATTACTTAAGTCAGAGCTAGCCAGTAAGAAACAAACAAGGCCAACAGCTTCATAATTAATGTAGCCTCCTGTGTGTTTATTTGGGACTGATGCGGCTCTAGAACCAGGCGGCGCGGAACGGCTTCTCTCAAGGAAAAAGCTTCTTTTTACAGGGATCCACCTGCCTTTCTCTCCCAACTTCTGGGTTAAAGGAGCATGTTACCACCATTGCACCACAAAAATTTGTTTCTCATGTTTCTGAATTGAGGGACCAAAGGGATATTTTTCCAAATTCTTTCTATCTAGTAATATAAAATATTTAAGAAAATAATGATGGAGAAATTAATAATGAGGCAATTCTACAAACATGCAGGTCTACATATTTTGGAGACACTTTAAGATGTGCTTTTCAAAATGTTGAATTGGCCTTCATGTACTCTCTTGTTATTTTAGTTCATTTTCTAAATATGAGAAATAAACAAATGAAAATATATACATATATATGTACACCCACATGAGTATACAGATCTAAGAAAAGCATAAATTGTCTTCCCACTGTGAGGTTTTTACCTTAATTCTTTAAATTAATGCCCTATATATCTTCATGTGTTTTTCTTTTGCTGAGAAAACGTATTTTATTTTTAATCTTCCCATTATATATATTTAATAACTGAAACAATGTTCTCATTAATGATTAATTATTTTAAACTGAGCTTACTACATTCATTTTTGTTCTTCCCAAAAGAAGCAAGATCATAAATTACTTATATGTGACAACAATCACAAATTGAAAATACATGCTTGTTCTTTTTCTGTTGTTTCTGTCAATTAATTTTCTTTGTCGCTACATAGAGTATTTTAAGTTTTATAGTTTCTATTAAGGTTGAGTTTCCTTTTGTTTATTTGGATTTTACAATTTAAGATTCTTAAATAGTATAATTACCATAATTATTAAGGGCCAAATTATTAATTAATGATTACTATTTAATACTTATTAATATTTGCATTAAAGTGATAAGAATGTCTTTCCCACCTAACACTGTAGAAAGATTACGGGAAAGATACTGTAGTGAAGCCCATGAAGAAAGGTATCAGGAAGTATGGGTACACTAGAGAATTAAGCTTTATGCTTAATTTTTTGTTTTGTTTTGCGTTGTTTTTGATAGAAGGTTTGGCATCTTGCCTATCAAGGAAAGAGAAAGTTTATGAAGAAGAAAACCTGTGTAGAAGATCTCTGATTCACTTTTGGGGCATGCACACATTTCTGTGTTCATCCATGTAGGCTGAATTAAGGCAAGCTGGGGATTATTTTTGAAAAACTCAAACACTATGAAAGCCCTATGGCAATGTGAAATATATATTGAAATATTTTGATGCAATGCATTAGGAAGTTACAAAGTATGATGCTAAAACAAAATGATAAATTCAAAGTCAATGCCTGTGTATGGACTTCATAGTTAAACATCCACATTCTCAGTGGGAGTAGAAATAATTTTTAAAAAGGAAACATCAAGAAGAAATTGTAAAGAGCATTTTTCAAACAAAATTAGTTATTCACGTAGTCTGTATTATTTAGGAAGATTGAACCATGAACTACAGACAGAATACAGAACATATGTGAAGAGAGAGCAAGTAGTTGAGATAAGTCTTCTATTGGGATCTATTTTCTGACTTACCTGTGATGTGGTCTAAGATTCCCAAATGTATCCTGATTATACTAGCTTAAGAAAGAGAGCTGTCATTTAAAAAATTAAGCAACAATGTTTATAATAATTGTTATCAATTCCCGAGGAGAGGCTAGAGATGGATGACCAGATCCTTGTTACAGAGAAAGAGAACTTACTTCTGTAAGCATGTACTAAAGTTTGGTATGTTCAAGAGAACTAGAGTTCAGAGAACACATGCCATATGCAAAGAGAGGGAGGTGGAGTAGAGCCTTAAAACAACATGAACTTTGCTCAGAAGAGAAAGTGCTGCCTCTCAACATGTGCCAGGCCTTGAGAGAGAAAAACAACTTAAACCAGGGCAATGGAGTAGAATTTCCCTGCCTCTGCTCCTCTCTCTTCCTTACATATTTTTCTGATGTGTGGAGTCATAGATGTGAGAATTCTAGGAGAAAGAGAGAGAAAAAGATGGAAAAAGTGTTCCTTATCCCCTCTATGGTCTCCTTAAGCTTTGGACTGAATGTGAAGAAAGAAGGTGTCTAAACTTAGAGAGTGATAAATACATTGGTTATGTGTATGGATGCTGGAAGCTTTCCAATCCAGAGTGCTCACCAAGACTTCCATCATCTAAGTGTGAGACAACCATCACAGAGCTGCCTGTTCTGTACTGAGTGTCAAGAGAAGAGTTCATACTGTTTTAAGAGTGTTAAGAGGAATGTATGTGACTAATAAGGATTCTTTCTGATCACAATTATTTAGATTTTTCTCAGGGTATAAACAGTTTTCAGAGTTTGATGATATACCTAACTAACTAATGCTTACAAAATGGTCAGCATCCTTTTGTATTTTGTCAGCCAGACTCACACAAAACTTGTGTACTATCTTATTTATATCTACCAATTAAATGTGTGTTATCTTGATCTGGTGCATCTATTATAGGTACAGCTTTGCTGAAATTAAAATGTGTTTGAGTCAGACTCATATTATAAAAGCAATACAGAAAAGTTAACCACTAATTGGGACTTGCAAAATATATTTTTACAGATTGAAATGAAAAACAAAATGTCATTTAAATGTTTTAATTGGTTTCAGTTTTACAAGTGCAAGCCAGATGGTTTCTTTTCAAGTAGTTTACAATGTCTATGCTGCATAACTGAATTACCAAGGCAGCTGTGATTGCTAACATTTACCTAAACAGAACAACATGCCTTCCATTTGTTTGCGGAGAGTACCTGCTTGGGAAAAAGAAAAAGAAAGACAAGAAAACAACCCACAACTTTGCTTATTCTAGAGAGCATACTACTTTAATAAAATAGTCTAAGACTGGGCTGTACATATGAAGCTACATAACACAGTGAATGCTAATTTTGTAGTTATACTTCTTTGTTAGGTGTCAAAAACAGTCTCTCTGGATTCATTCAATTTTATGCGTCTACCATAGTAAATTTTATTTACACATTTAATGTGAAGAAATTGCTTTTGTATTTATATTTCTGTTTCTTGTTCTTTTTAAACTGCTTGCTGAAATGTTAGATTTTATAAGCAACTGTTTCTTCTAAGAAGGAACTAAGGTCCCTGATTACACTTTTAGTAAGATTCTTTTACATCTTAACTGTAACTGAGGTACTGAATAAAATGCCTTTTTTCAATCCTATTGTGAAAGAGGCTAAAATCACAATATACTGAGCCAATGAAGCAGTTGTTTATTAAAAGATAAGTAAAATTGATAAATTCATAGGCAAATGAACAAAATGAAAAAGAGAACTCAAAATTACAAATTTCATGACAAAAGAAAGTGACTAGTATGTCACACTCCAAATTCAGAAGTTCATGAGGGAACAAAACATGCATTCCAAAATGCTAGAAAAGTTAGACAAAGTGGATCTATTTCTAAGTGTATATGACTGATTAAAGCCAGAAACTACAGATAATTTAAACAGATCCACAAAAAGATCAAAGAAGTAATGAAATGTCTCCCCATAAAGAGAGCTCTAAGAGCAGGTAGATTCTGCTAGATTCTTTTAAACTTTTAAGGAAGTCTAATATCAAGACTTTTCAGAGTATTCTAGAGAAATTTATAGGTAAAAGGAACATTACATATTCATTCTCTTAATCTGGTATTGTTAGCCTGATACAAAAGTGGGATAAATAAAAACAATAGTAGCATCAACACAACTAGAGATTAGTTACTTTGATGAACATAGATGTAAAATTCCTAAATAGAATTCAAAGATAATTACAGAAACATATTAAAAGACCATTCATCATGATCTAGTGGACTTTAGCTCGGAGAAGATCATCACTGTACACAAATCATATAATGTAATGCAGCATATACACAAACTTAAGAAAGGGTAATCTCAGTAGATGATGGAAAGCATTTGACAATGTTCAACATGCCTCAATGATAAAAGCCCTGGACAAATGAAGAGTAGATGGAAGTGAGGGGCTGTGTATAACAAGCATACCGTCAATGGCATACTAAATGGGGAGGAGTAGATTGCTTCCTTTAAAATCCAAAAGGGGCAACAGTATCACACTTTCCTTTATCTTGCTCAATATAACACTTAGAATCTTATACTGAACACTAAGAGACAGATACAAAATGGTTAAAAATAGTAAAGGAAAAAACAAGTTGTTTCCATTTGAACATGCTTTTATACTTAAGGGATCCTATAAACTTTCTATAGAACTCAGATATACAAACATTTCTGTAAGGTTGCAGAATACGAAGTCAACATAGAAAACCTCTGGCTACCATACATATTGATAATGAACTCAGAGAGAAATTACAAGCAAAGCAACCCATCCTTTAAACCAAAGGAGTGAAAAATGTTTACAATGAAAACTGTAAGACACTGAGAAAAGAAATCAAAGAAGACACTAGATGTTGGCAAGATCTTGGCGAGATGTTTCCAATTCACACATGGATTGGAGGAACCAATATTATGCAAATAGCTACATTACAAAATACAATTTGTAGATTTAATGCAAACCCAATATAAATTAAAATGTCTTTCATCACAGAGTTCGAAAAACCAATTGAAAATTCACACAGAAACATGAAACACCACTAATACCCAAAACAATCCTAAGTAAAAAGAACAGTCCTAACAATACCTGACCCCAAACTCTGACAAATACTGGCAAATGCAGACATGCAGACCAATAGAACAGAGAAAGGACCTAGAAACAATCCCACAAAAATATGGGTAATTAATATTCAATAAGGCTTTCAAGTCTACTTCAGAAGGCCTAAACTGGGAAAAAGGTAGCTTGGACAAATGGGAAAAAAGTAGCCAGGACAGATGGTCCAGGGAAACCTGGGTATCCACCTGGAGAAGAATGCTCTTTATCATACTGGACATCCCCCACCAGAGACAATTAAATACATCAAAGACCTTAGTTTAAAAACTGAAATGCTGAAAGAGAGGAAAGCTAGGGAAAGTGCTTTACGATGTGGGTATAGGAACGGATTTCTGAACAGGACTCCAATAGTGTCACCATTATGGAAATCAGTATGGAGATTTCTAAAAATCTTAAAAATAGAACTACTGTGTGACCCAGTAGTACTATCCCTGGGCATAGATACCCAGAGCATTCGAAATCCTATTGTTGCTGTATCTACATATTTATGGCTATTGCTGCCCTACTCACAATAGGCAGCAATGAAATCAGCCTGGCTGGCTGTCCATCAGCCTATGAATAGATACCATGGATAGACTTGGAAAGCTTTACATTACATAAAATAACCTAGACTAAGAATGACAAATATCACATATTATCTCTTATGTGGATGCTGGCTTTTCATGTTCGTGTGTGTGTGTGTGTGTGTGTGTGTGTGTGTGTGTGTGTGTGATGTGTTTGTGCATGTGTATATGCTGTGAACCCAAAAAAGGATAATGAGGGTGGGAGCTGTCGAGGAAGGGGGAAGGGCAGTAATATGTGATGGGGAAGTGGGGAGAAGGCTGCTGGGATAGAAGGGTACAAAGGAGGAGCACTGGGAGGTAATAGAAGAGAACCCACAGAAACAAATGTTCTGTTATAATGAAACCTAATACTTCGTATGCTAATTGAAATATCTTTATTTAATAAAGAGAAATAAACAGGAAAGCATAGCAAAAATGATTTAGTTTTTAAAGGACTTGAGGGAATTAAAGATACATGTGACTTTTTATGGTTGTCAAGATCAAAATGTAGAGAATTGCATTGAAATTTCCTACAGATAATCTAATTATTTATCGTCATTTGAAAATTTGAAAATACTATTCAAAATTTGACTGTCAATATAAGTAGGTAATTGTGCTCTGGGGAAATTATCTGTGTACACAATTGGGTTTTGCTAATTTTCACTGATTGAACTGCACATTTTGTGCAAACCATAAACTTAACAACTCAATTAAGTTTTGAGTGAGTCTTAAAAATTGAAGTTATTTGACATACTAAAATGAGTGCAAATCCACCAAAGCTTTCTTTCATCTTTTATATTATTTCTTAAGTTTTCGATTCAATATTCTGAGGGTTCTATGGTCTTGGTTTGTTAATTGTTTCATTTCAAATACTCTTACATTTTATAGCTGTTTTGTTTGGCTTTTGAAAACTATAGTTGGATTCATGTTTTGCAATGCGTTGTTGCCTTTTCATTTGAAGAATTCAGATGCATTTATCTTGCACTCTATATTATCTCGTTATTTCATCCAATATTGTTAGGGAATTGCTTTAAAATTTGCTATTTCTCTGATGGTCTGTTGATTCCTAATTTCTCCGTATTTTCCCTAACATTTGTGATGTAAGTGTGTGGACAGACTGTGATAGCAGACACTGGGAAAACGGTGGGTGACTGCCGTCACCATCAGTTCTGCAGCCCAGGGCAGGTTTTCTTTTGAAACAAGTCTTTATGTTGTGGTGCATGGTAATGATTAAATAATTAATAATAACGTTTAATGATATTCTTTACTAGGTACTTTTTAGGGGATATAATTCCACATCACAAAGGTGCATTTGATATACGCAATCGCCGATGTGTCGTATATAACGCTACAGATTTAAAGCCCATATAATGATTATTTCCTGTCAAGATGGGAAAGGGGCTTACATTTGGAGGTCAGTAGACATTATGGTCACAGTATTGGGGATTTCCTTTACTTTAGAGCCCATAGTTCATGTGTAGAGATTAAACCACTTGCCTAATAATCATAGATTAGAGAATGCTACCTAGACATCAACAAAATCCATTTTAATCTCTCATTAATACAGAATTCCAGTAAAGTCTCATGTGACACAGACGGTTCGTTATTACATATTTCATGGGTTTTAGCTGGAATTTCCAAGGCATTTTCTACCTCACTTAACATCTTAGTGTGGATGTACCAGAATTTAGCCAATGGAAAGAAACTGATGTGAGACCTGCACCTTTGCAATACTAACTTTATGGAAAGCAGTCATGTGCCTCATTGTGCTTACAGATGTGCTCACTGGTGACTAAGTTGAAGGCTGTGCCCATGTGAAAAAAAAAGTCTTCAATAGTGTAAGGGGATTTTATTATTGCTACTGTTACACCTCAACATAAAAAATATTTAAAGTTAACTATTAAACACAAACCACTTCTCTGGTTTAAAAACTGGTTTTCTTTCCTCCATTTCATTGTAAATGTGTTGCTCAATTGGGAAATAATGTATAATGTTAGGTAAATAGGAAATGAGTGAAAAATTTCCTTCAACATTAACACCCTTTTATTCACATCATGTGATTTCTCTTCTATTTCCTATAAAATTTATTTCAACACAATTAATTGTGTTTTTCCACCTATGATGTTTTTATTCATTTCTACCTGGGGAATGAATACTTATATATAACTGAGCACATTGAGTTCTACAAAAAGGCTATATTTACTTAACTGGATCTTTTATGATGGCTTCAATTTGGGGTGCCATGAAACCTCATGTGAGTTTTATACTAAACGTGTGATTTTAAAATGTTACATCTTGGTATATCCTTCCTTTTCTGTAAAACAGGAATAATTCTATCACTGTAGTTATACAGAAGATAAAAGGTGTGTGTGTGTGTGTGTGTGTGTGTGTGTGTGTGTGTGTGTGTCTATGTATGCATTGCCACAGTCCAGGAATGGATATGTGCCATGTGTTTCATGTATAGATAAGTTTCTGACATGTGACAAACATTCATAATTATTAGGGTATGTCTCAGTAGTTTAATAATTGTTGAGTTTATTAAACAAGCCAGATTTGATGTTTTGTCAGCACCATTTAGCTTTATTATTTTTCTTATCAAATGTATTGTATGGACTGGCTCTTTTTCCTCTTTTAGACATATATCTCAGTTTAGAGAAAGCAGCCTGCAAACTGTCACTTCATTGACTCTCTCTGTCCCCATCTTTGTGCCTGATGGACACAGGGAAGTTTCGTGTAGATGAGGGGAGAGATTTCTGTTCACTCCATCTCAGTTCAGTTTTCCCTCCCCTGTTACTTTCCAAAGTTGTTGAATAATAACATATTTTAGTTTTCTTCCCAATCTTTAAAAATTCTTTGCCTCCATGACTCTGAAAATTACAATAAACATAAAAGAGGGAAAAATATACTTCAAGAAATGGTTAGTATCATTGAGACAGTTATCTAACTGATGTCATTCAACTTGCTCATGGAATGCTTAAAAATGTATCTATAGACAGGAACAGTAATTTGAAAACTGCCTGAGTCATTAAAATGTGACATTTTTGGTCATTTAAATAATTTGTGGTGATTTATTATGAGCCCACTACTTTATAGCCCAGTGATATTTTGTTTTTTCCTTGTCCTGCTCTGCTTCAAATACTGTTGCAGTAGCAATCACCCTTAAAGTGGATGCACTGGTGAGAAAATGTAACAGAAAAATTCTTGACAAGGTCTTTTGCTCTGTGATCTTTGACATGCTCTGCCTAATATTTCTTAGCAATGTCCACCTCTTTAGGATTACTTTTCCTATTTCAAAGGCATCTGTTGATGGAGGAAAATACAAGAAAAAAAAGCAACCAAGGTTTCTGGCAATCTTAACAGACATTTGTTTCAAAGCCAGTATCTGTCATCAACATTGGAAAATAGATTTGTTTCCTCATGTAAGCATTTATTTCTTCTCTGGAAAGTGGAATGTTTAGGCAGAGGAAGATAAGAGGAGCTGCCTTTGGCAGAGGGAACAGGTTTGAACTATGATTATCAACTAAGAGGCCACACAAGTAAGGTTCACTTCTCAAAACTTCTGGAACACTTTGCCTGACAAACAATTGGGCTGCTAAAAAGTGAAGGTGCAGTATCAAAAATTGTGTGAAATTCTGTATTTCAAAAATAAATAAAACCAAAACAGACATATAAAGTTTAAAAAATGTGGCCACTGCACTGTTTCTGGAAGATTCCAATCAACAAAAATTTTAATGCCCGGATTTTAAAAATGTGCCCCAAACCCTTGAAACCTAAAGAACTAAATACTCTTGATTTTTAATAGCAATTTGTATAATATTCCACTAATATGAAAAACAGCACATCAGGAACAATTGTCTTAAGTCATTCATTTTATTAAAATGATCTGAAAAGTTTAATTTACAAGGACTACATTTTTTGATAGATTATTCCACCACATGTGAGCATCATTGCAACAATTTATGTAAAGCAAAATCAAATTGCTTTCTAAAAAACAGCAAATACTGAAAAATATTATTTTTATTTCTGGATGTAAATAATTTTCCTAAAAACATTTTACGTATAATCAGTAATCATTTAAAACTAAATATGACACCAATTAACAAAAATATATAATACCTCAATTATTTTTTAAAAGTATGACTATCACAGAAAATGTGGGCAGGACTGAAAATAATTTTCAGGACTATTCATATTTCCATTACTTTAAAAGGAGTGCATTTTTAAAATCTTTCCTCCCAGACTTGTAGGTGCACACCACTATTTACATGTTTATCACTTTTTCCCATATCATGAGGATCAGGTTTCAGTGATTAATTTTGGAGAGTTATTAGCTTTTAAAGTATCAGATATCAAGGAATCTAACATAGGTGGAGAGGAACAGTTTGTTCAGCTGTGAGAAATAATATCAGGGAGATATTATAAGTATTAAGTGTATGTATTTGGGGTGAACCACCATGTGGGTGCTGGGAATTGAACTCAGAATCTCTGGAAGAGCAGCCAGTGCTCTTAGCCTCTGAGTCATCTCTCCAGCCCTTAAGTGTACTCATTTGGACGTATTTGGCCTCACAGATGTGGAAGTAGAAGTTAAGACAGCTGCAGCCTGCTTAGAGGACAAGAACAGAACTTCTCTGTGAACCCTAGAAATCATATTTGACTGGTAGTATTTTCCTTCACAGACAGATTCCCAGTCTTTAACCTTCATGTAAAAAATGTTGTGTTAAAAGTCCAAAATAGGCATCTCATTTTCTAAAGCTGAAATAGTGTTTTTTACGATGGTGGTTTTACTTTGTGCTGCTTTATACGAAATTGTAGGCTGTAAATGATAAATCCTTTGGCAATATTCCAAGCTAAAAATAACAGCAGCAACAACAAAGCACGATATCAAGATCCCATATTCCAAGTTTGTAGTCCTAGGACTTCAGATGACTTATTGATTACTGATAATTCACTCTTGATAGCCTTGTACCAATCAATCACCTACAGCTTAAAGAATGAAGAACTAAATCATCACCAACCTAATGCCTCCAATAATACAAAAATAGTAGCTATTTAAAAGTTGTTCAAAATAAGTTACTTTTCCTCACCCCTATTTTTTTGCTATGCTAACATTGACAAAATCTATTCCTTCAATGTGAAAAAATATTAATTTAATATTTAATTAGCATTAAATCTCTTCATTCACAAATCTATTTTGTAACTTGGTAAATTGCTCTTTGTTTTTGTTATAATATTTCTTATGATTTCGTGGTTGAGATAAATCAATCTAGAAACTTAATTTCTCTTTTTCCCTTTGAAGCTAAGGAAAGAGATTGTGAGAAAGAATGATGTAATAAAACTTAACTGTCATCTTTTTGTGTTGAGGCACAGCCTTGGGGGTGGTATAATAATCTAGATTATTCATGAAAGTGATATGGCCAAAACTGGTAGCAGGAGAAGTGGAAAGAGTAGTCTGCTAGTGTTAGTAGGGCTGATCGTTTGAAGGAATCGAATGTAAAATGTGATAAGAAAATGAGGTAAATCAGATCATAAGATTTTGCGCGAAGATGGGAGTGTCATCATCTGTGATGGGAAAGAGGGTGGGGAGGTCAGGGCTGGAGTGTAGGGAGAGATCAAGACCTAATTTTGGTCATGTGACATCAAAGAACTTTTAGAGGACTAAATGTCCTGTGAACTGAGAATAGATGCCTTAAGTTCAGAGGAGAAAATCAGCAGATTCATTTTAAAGTTATCCTGGATGTGATGACATACAAAAAACACATAATTGTGTGGATTGCGATTTGGATTTCATAAGATTTGGAGATAAAGATAAAGAGGAAACAGAAATGGATACAGGGAGAGACTTACGTAAGAATAAAACCAACAGAGAACTCTATTTAATTAAGAGAAATGTTTTCTTGAAGGAAATAATCATAAAACCTAATAATCATTTCTGGTTGACCAAGTAAGCAAGTTCTGAGAATTAGCAATTGGTTGTTTTACTAAAAGTAGTTTTTCACAAGAGAAAAAAACACAGGAGACTGATTTTTATAGTTTCAAAAGAAAATGGGAAAATAGTGTCAACAATTATTTTAGCCAATTGCCTCCACTTTTTCTTTAAAGTTCAATTGTTGAAATTAGAGCCAAGTGTTTTCAAAAGACACACCTGATGTAGAGAAATATACAAAAACTATAAATAACTAAAAACTGGACATCAAGAAAACAAATAATCCAATTTAAAAATCTGGTACAGATTTAACCAGAGAATTCTCAAAAGAGGAAACATGAATAGCTGAAAAGTACTTAAAGAAATGTTCAACATCCTTAGCCATAAGGGAAATGAAAATCAAAACTACTTTGAGATTTCTTTTTATACCTGTCAGTATGCAATCCCTGAAAGTGTCATGGCCATCAGTAAAATGACCCACACAGAGGCAAGAATGAGAACTTTGTTTAGTATGACTTAGCTGCTTAGAATCTGATGCCAAGTGATTTATCAATTCATATATTTTAACATGGGAAATTTTTAGAGAAAAGTTTTCACATGACAGTTATCACATCAAAGCATTAGACATAGCTACATCAAAACTCCTTTGCAAAATACATATCTTTTGCAATGTGACCTTTTCCCCAAGAATGAGTTCTATTGATTGAGAAACTGTGCTCAGGACAAGGGCCTAGGAAGGAGGGGTTTGCAATTACCAGAATATCAAACTCTTTTGCAAAGTACATGGAACCTCTTTCATGAGGATGGTTTTTATTGACAGTGCTCTGCAGTCTGGGGGATCCAGTGAAGATTGGTTCCATGGAGTAGCAAAAAGATGCCCAGGTTATTAAATAATATCCACTCAAACAGGTTAACAGGTGTCAATTTCTTCCATTGAAAAAGGCATGCATGTTTAACAATTATGGTTTCTCTAGTATTGTCTGAAAGCACTTAGATCTCTTGCTTTTAATATGTCAGAATGGCTAAGATCCATTAAACAAGAATAGAGTCAGCAAAGAAAAAGTGGATCTAGGGAGGGACAGGTAAAACTAAGGGCCATTTAAGAGGCTGTATGGAAACCAAATAAAGCAGAAGCTTCCTAATACACACATATATGAAGATGATCTGAAAGTAATCCTCAAAGAACAGGAGAGACTAAACCCAACTGAACATCTCTCATCATCAAATGACACCTCCAGTTCTGGGAATGGGTTACATCTAATCAGGTGCTGGCCAAAGACATACCATGGGAACTCCCAAACAACCCAGGCTATTGCCAAGGCTATTGGTTGCTCTCCACAAACTGATGGTAAGCACTATTGCTGAAGACAGCACCTACACAATTCATTAAACATGAGAAGTTGAGCTGGGGCCTCACTAGAGCCTTCATCTCTGCAGACTAGTGTTCACAGTACTGGAGGATACTTTGGATCCTACCTAAGAAGAAAGGTAACATTAATCCAGCTGTAAACTCCAGTCTACAAGGATGATCTGCCTGCAAGCCGTGCTAGTGTAATGATGACAAAGCTTGTGGGAGTCACCAACCAATATCTGAGCAGAATTAAGGCCCACTCTGTGAGCTATGACCCATCCCCAACATTGCCTGGGTGGCAAAGAACCCAAGACCAGAAAGGTCAGGGACCTAAAGGAAAACCAAATACTACTGTTTTGCTAAAGGAACATAGCCATAAAGTAACTCCTAATGACATCTGCTACACTTATAGATCAGTGCTTTGCTCAGCCATCATCAGAGAAGCTTCCTCCTACAGCAGACGGGAACAAATACGGAGATCCACAGCCAAACAATGTGCAGAGAGTGAGAGATCTTGGAACACTCAGTCCTAAAATGGGATGTCTCCATCAAATCCTTCCCTTTCCAGGAAATCTCAAGGAAAAGGAAACAGAAATTTTACAAGTCAGAGGGGATGGAGGACAACAGGGAAATAGGGCTTTCGACGCACAGCGCGAATGCACAGAGATGGATGGAGTACCAGCACTGAGAGGAGAAGTGGTCACAACTCCCCATCCCTAACCTAGAAGCTATTTCCAAATGATAATCACTTGCAAATGAGAAAATTAGTTTTCTCTAAGCAGTGTTTCCATCGGGATACAAAAACACTAGTAAGGGCAGGCCCCAGATCCAGTAGTAGATCACAGCACAAGAACTCAACGGTTCTTTGTCTCATAATGTTTTGTCAGGGTATTCAAAAACAGAAAAACTAACCTTACTGGTTCTTAGCATATATATTTTTTTCACTTCTGCTTTTATGGGATTTCTGTATGTTGTAATTTGAGTATATTTGTATCTATATGCCTTTTTTGTGCTTTTCTTTGGCTCTTTTTCTTCTGTTTGTTTTGTCCTCTTCTGATTCTTTTTTATTTTATTACTATTCTTTAGATTCCTGTTTATTTTCTAAGGAGAGACAGAAAAAGGGTGGGTTTGCATAGGTAGGTGGGGGGGTGGTTGGAGGAGCTGGAGGAGGGGAAATTGTAATCAGAATATATATTGTAAAATACTTTTTCAATAAAGGAAAAATAAAACATATTTTAAAGTTATAGGGACCTTAAGCTTCCTTCGGAGTTTCAAGGGGCAGACATTTGTGAAGAAAACGTAATGTGATCAAAACAAAATCTCATGCAAAACCAAATGCAATTAGGTAAAAGTGTAAGTCACTTGCTGTTAAACATCAGAAAATCAGGCCTTGCGAGTGAGGCAGGCATCAGATCTCTTTTTTTTTTTTTTAACGAGACAGGGTTTCTCTGTTTTGGAGGCTGTTGGTCTAGCCTGGCCTCGAACTCACAGAGATCCGCCTGCCTCTGCCTCCCGAGTGCTGGGATTAAAGGCGTGTGCCACCAACGCCCGGCAGGCATCAGATCTTAAGGAATCTTGAGAAAACACTAGCTTCTTTCATCTACTTTCTAGTCCATTGGAATCCAGTTGCTAAATTGAGAGCTTGGATAAAGCTCTTGCTGGACATGTCAACTAATGACCCAATTCCCCATCCTTCCTATGATACCAAGAGAGGAACTCCAGCTCTTCAACAGCAAGAAGGCCAAGCAAGTCTGAGCCCTTGCAAGCATGGACGAGCAGGACTCTCACACCCTTCCCCTGCCTGCCGGGGATTCCCTCCAGCCCGCGCTTCCGGCGGCGCGGGTGGGGCTTGCTGGTGACGTCACTGCCGTGCGCCAGCGCGCTGAGTGGCGCCCGATTCAAACCGGGGGCCGGCCTGGGGACCTGGAGAGAGAAGTAGCGGTGTCATCCCGGGTGACGCTTTCTCCTGTGTTCCTCGTCAGGTGAGCCGGCCCGCCGCCGCGGGGGCCGGGACTGCGGCGAGTGCGACCCGCCGCGAGGATGGCGGTCTCCACCGTGGTCTCGAAGCGGATCAAGCGCAAGGCGCCCCGCGCCTTCCTCCGGCGCACCTTCAAGCAGAAGAAGCCGCACCTCCGCCTGGAGACCGCCTGCGACCTCCTGGTGAGTCCGGCTCTGGCGCTGAGGAGCCCCGCCTGGGACACGGCCCGGCCCGGCTCGCGTCTCTGCAGGCTCAGTAGCTGTGGCGGGCGGCGCTGCAGCCTGGGTAGCTTGGTTAGCTGCCTGGACCCCGGGGACCAAGGAAGACCCGGAGCTTTTTAAGGGAAGGCTGTCAACCAGACAGAATTCGGACCCCTCGGTGGGAGCCCTGCCTCTTATTGCTTCCAGGAATAGAGAGGTGCAGAACTGTCTGGCATCGCGCTTCGTTTACTTGAGAGGGATATATATATATATATATATATATATATATATATATATATATATATTTATTCTATCAGATTTGGCCTCCTGCCTCCCCTAGCTCCTTTATGATGGCACTGAATACATGTCACTGTCGCTCCTGCACTGGGTCCCTTCCTAAAGGCCTGTGATTCACAAGTGATCCCGTAGCTGGGCATTCATTTTCCTAGGCAGATGATAGAGCACTCCTCATGTTTTTAACGTTTCAAGACTGTTTATCAGACTCGTACTTAGCTGAAATAAAATGCTTTCCAGTAATTGGCCCCAGTCAAGCGACCGTGTGTTTCTGCCTCGAAATGAATTCAGTTTGCGAGCATTGTGTCCCCGGCTAGAACCACAAAGGCACTGCTTTTTCCTCTGTTCCGAAAACCAAATGAAGGTGCGGAATTGGATTTATTTTCCTCTGTTTTTCCAACTGTTGGCTTCCTGTAGGGTTTCTGTTTTCTTTGAGATGGAACTTCACATTCTAGCACTGGCTGGCCTGGAACTCACAGTGTAGACCAGGCTGGCCTGGAACTCAGAGATTCACATGGCTTTCCTTCTCAGTGCCCGGGATTAAAGCTGTGGGCCACCCTCACTTTAACATTTATTTAAAATTACTTTTATTCATGTATATTTGTGAGGGAAGGTCATATGTGTGGGGTGCCTGCAGAAACCAAAAGAAGTTAGATCCCTTGTATGTTGAGTTGCAGGTGGTTTTGGACCGCCTGGCAGTTGATCCTAAGAACTCAGATATGCCAGAAGAGCAGCAAATGCTCTTAACCACTGAGCCATGTCTCCAATACTTCTTCTAGACTATTATAAAATTGTCTACTTTTCTCTTTCTTGATCTCTAGAGTCAAAATACAGCCCCTCCCCAGCCCTTAAAGCGGTGGTGGGGGGGATAATAAATACTTCTACTGTTGTATTTTCCTTTCTCATATTCCTTTAGAAAAGGCATTATCCCCCCCCCCCACACTCCTAATTCTTTCGTGGGGTTAAAATAGCATAAGTGAGCTAGGCTTCCCTTGGAATACACTTTCCATTGTTTATTCTGTTTTTGCTGATGCTGACTAGGAATATCCAGGAGACCACTTGCTAATGTGAAGGGTTGGCAGACCTTTCTCAAGTAGTCAGTGTTAGTCCAAAACCACTTTTTCTGTCCTAGAGTGACCTGTGGTTGGCTATGTGGACTCTGTGGTGAAACAATCTAGGTGTCAGGGGAAAGAAAGCAGAGTTGAAAAGCAAATCTTCACAGCGGTGGGAGAAGGGAAGTTCCTTTGGCCATTTGTTGCTCCCAGGTGATATTTTTGTCTTCAGTGACTTGTGTTAAACAGTTTCTGTTTAATCTTTTGTTAATTGATTTCGTTTCGCTGCTTACATTTTTCTGCTCTCCATCATCCATAAAGTTCGTTCCATCTAAAGCAGTTTTATTCTTTTTCCTGAGTACCATGCCATTCAGTTGCTGAGATGCTAACACTATTCCCAGTGTTAATTCATTGTTGATGTTGTCTCCCAGCATAATATGTCGTGATTGTTCCAGTAGTCCGGGAACTAGAATCTGGAGCCCTTTGTCTTCTTTGTGGTCAGCACAGTGTCCTGAATCTTCTGGGTCAAGTTACTGTTTGGGTTACTGGATAGCTCATGCAAATAATAAAAGAAATACAATTGTGAAAGACGCTTTGCAGCTGTCTGTGAGCCGTGCCCTCACACACGTGGAAGAAGCTGTGGATGAGGGATCTCCGAGTAATTTCCTAAAGACACTTCACTTACATTGTGTATAGCAAATATATGTTAGTAGGGGTTCATATACATATATATTAATTTATATATTATTTAATAATACATGTGTTTTGCTTTTAAAGATTCATTTGAATTGCTTGCTCTTTGTACATCGATTGGCAGAAGAGTCCAGGACAAATGCTTGTGAAAATAAATCTAGAGTTATCAAAAAGGATCATGTACTGACTGCAGCAAAGGTAAAACACAAATTCTTTTAAGAAAGTTAACTTCAAAAATACTACCATGGCTATCATCTTTGTCTGATTCAAATACTTTTTAAAGAATTTTAATTTGAGATGCCTATAGTCTAACTTAGTTTAAGGAGAGGTGAACCATAGTTAGATAAAGTTAGGAACGATTACGAGAAATGCAGCACTAAGGGAGAGTGTTGAGTTTTGTTTAACAACGTTTTAGAAAAAATACCCATGTTCAGCATTTTGTAAACTTGCTAAGCAGGTGATTTTATAGCTCCCATATTAATATTACTTTGCACAGAGCAGTGCTAGCCTGGGTTACAGATGAACTTGTGATAACCAAGGCATTGTCTATGTCCCAGCAAGTATTATGAAACTTTTAAATTCCCTTCAGTGACAAACACCACAACTATTAAAGTTCAAGCAAGCATTTTTGTGGAAATAATGCAGTGATTAAGAACATGAAAAGTATATTTGTTTTAAATTTAAACCTTTTTTAAAAAATTTTATTGCCTTTATTATGTGTCCATGTGTATGCATATATGTCTGTGTGTATTTGTGTATGTACACATGTACATGTGTTCACTTGTCATAGCCATACCTATGGAGGTCAGGGCAACTTTTGGCAGTTGGTCATTCTGCCGTGTGGGGTCGGCCTCAGGTTGTTCGACTTAGACTTAGTGTCTATACACACAGAGCCTGAGGCCATTTTTCTTTTTAAACTATAGTTGCTACATTCTTGTAAAGATTTATTTTTATTTATTTTCTGGAGATAATTTAGGCCTCATCCTAGCATTTTTACAGCTAAATATTTCCCATATGTTTTGAAAATTGTATATGAAACAACTTACTCAGTGGAAGATGACTAGTCTTGACCTCTAGCTGATATAATTCCAGCTTAATTGTAATGGTTTTATACTACTTGATACTGCTTTATGGGTTTTGTTTTTTTAAGAACATTTTTTAATACCCTAGATCATTAATTTGTTTTGTGGGGGAAGACCCAAAACCCAGAGCCTAGTTTGAAATCAACAGTTTTGATACTTTGAGTATAATGGGCAAGGTTAATAAATGAGATTGACTCTAAACCAGGTCTGATAATGTAGGGCTGGTTCACCTTCACTGAGAGATGTAACCTAGAACTCTAGGCCACTTACATTGTAGCTCAGCGATTATGATTTATTTTCTATAGGTATAATATGTATCTGCATTTCCTCTCTTACAGGTAATTCTGAAGAAGAGCAGAGGTTAGAAGTCAACAGATGTTTAAGAATTATATGATGTGTTAATTTAAATGACAACACATCATTAAGGCATTTTTATGTGAATCAGTTTATATTGTGGATTATTAAAACATTAATTATATGAGCAATGTGTGCACTTTTAGGAATTATGTTTTATTCATTTTAAATGGCTTCTCAGTTTTCTTTCTGCTATTGTGCTTTGTATATAAAAAATGAAATCATACTCTATTGAATAGCTTGAAGAGATATACCCCTTAGACTTGAGCTTATGTCTGTGGATTTAAGCCGGAATTTTGCAGTGAATTTAATTTTTGAGAGAAAGTAGTATACATTAAAATCTAGAACATTTTAAATATGTTAATATTTGACAGATTCAGAAAGCATTTCTGTCTGATTTTGTTTTGCACTAATAGTAACAGTAAACTTTCTCAACTAGAAGATTGTAAGTATTAGCCAGTTTTTATAAACCTGTTTCTCTCTATAAACCATAAACAAGTTCTGAAACAAACTACCTGCTTTCTTCAAATCATGGGATTTAGTAGATAAAACATTTCCCCACAGCAGTCTTTTAGAAGCTTATTGTATATTATTCAGTATTTAGCTCTAAATTTTTTTTCTGAGATAATTACAGATTGTGTATGAAGTTGCAAAGCTAATATAAACATATACTCTACACCAGTTCTTCAGTGATTATATCTAACATATCAAAAACAGGAATTTGGTAATTGCTATAGTATATATGTAGCTCCATGGTCTTTTATCATGTGTGCAGATTCATGTAATTGCTGTAGGCGGTATATAGAACTGCTTCGGTACCTCAAAGATCTTGATTCTGTCACATACTCATCCAGGTACAATATCCTCTTCCAGACTGCCACCTTAACCAACTCTTCTGAGAATGTTCTATAAATGGGAGCATGTAAAGAAATAACCTTTGAAAATTTTTTGTTGTTTCATTTTGGTTTTCACTCAGTAATATCCTGATGAGCTGTTCAAGTCATTGTATATGTTTACTGCTAAGCGGTCTTGATGCACTATACTTTGTATAGCTGTTTGCTTATTGAAGGATATTTTGATATGTCTAATTTGGGAATTGTTATAAATAAAATTTCTATGAATAGTTATAAACATTTTTAAATATGTATGAATTTTCATTTTTTCCTGGGAAAAATGCCTACAAGTTTGGCTGATGGGTCATATGTTAAGTATATGTTTAACTTCAAAAAACAAACTAAATGAATTTTGTTAGGGTGCTCATACTATCTTACATTTTCACTAACAGTACATGAAAGAAATTTTATTTGCATGCTAATGAACATTTGGATTTGTTATTTTTTAAATTTTAAGCTGCTCTGACGGGTGTGTAGTTTTAATTTACATTGTACACATTGCCCTGTGGCTTTTGTCTACATTGGGGCTTCTAGTACAAATTGCCCTGTAGTAGGAAGCTTATAAGCAAGTTTATTTGTGTCAGTTCCGCTGGCTAGAAGTCTAAGATGAGAGGGCTCACGTGGGTGAGTTCTGGTGAGATTTATATTATTCAGCTTCAGTTTACAAAGGTTTAGAAAATGCAAATTCTGTGGGAGAAAGATTATAGTAACTTTGAAGGATTTAAGATATCTAATCTAAAGATATTTTTAAGAATTGACAATAAGGAACAGCCAATCTAATAGCATCTTTATGTGGTGAGTGATCTAGCTCAGCAGATGAAAACAGATGCCAGATACTGATGCAAGCCTGAGCCTTGAGTTTGGTACCCAGAAGCCATGGTGGAACCAGAGAACCAGATGGCCAAAGTTGTCCTCAAACCTCTGCTTGCACACCATGGCAGAAATGCATGTATACACACATGTAATAATAAAATGAAAATTAAAAAATATGTAGTCACAAAATGTTTTTGTTTTAGTCATACAGAATTTTAACACACATAAACCCAGTTTATTTGCAAGTTGGGCTGTATCAGGTTCGTCTTGTTTACGGAAGTACAAGAAAAGTGAGTTGCCATATAGGAATCTAAGATGTAGAAGCCCCTTGGGATTACATAGGCAAACCAAGCTAGACTTGTACTCAATCAGTGGTCATGTCAGGATGTGACAGGTCCACTCACAGCACAAAAGTATAGACAGAAAACAAAAATCTTTGTTTCCTAGGCCAGTTACCAAAAGGAAAAGAAAAAATATGTCTTTATGGAAATAGAATTTTAAACCTGGATGTCAACCTAATGGAAAGGTCCTTTTATAAATAGATACTAGAAGAGTATATGCCACAGATTATGCAAGTACATCATATAGAATGCCAAGAAAATCTGAGCAAAGGAATGCATTACTTAAAAATGGTAAAAGCAGATGAGATGTTTGGTTTTATGTAGCAATTCACGTACATGAAGAAAAACCAAGAATAAACAGAGTTATTCCAGATCTTTAAGGCAAGTATTTTAAACATCTGGCCCCTTTGGAAGAGCGAGAACTGAAGGATAATGTTCTTCAGAGCAGCTGGTTAAAAAGAGTCACCAGCCAAATGGAGTTTAAAGCAGGGGAAGGTCAAAAGATACACCACTTGACAGTTAACATCTCTTGTAAATTTCTACTAAAAATATTTCAAGAAAGTCTTAATGCTCTGAACGTGGAGATAGATTCTGGAGGCAAGGCCCTTTTAAAGGTATCATTATCCACATCTTACCACAAAGCTGGCAGGGAGTGTATTAAAACAAAACAAACAAACAAACAAACAAACAAACAGACTTGACTTGAGAACAGGCAGAAATAAATTAAGCCAGGGAAACGGAAGGTACAGAAGGCTCAATGTTGGAACTATAGCATAGTCTAGAAGTTGCCAGTTGTCTTTTAAGGAGAATTTATTTCAGGTTCTACTAGATAACACATGTTTCAGACAGTGAGAGATCCCCTAAATATTGTTTCCATGGGGATAACGTAGTATTGCAACAGCAAAATGCATACCACAGTCAGTTACACACTATTTCAAGGTAAGTGAAGTTTTCAAAGATAAAATGGTTTAAATTCTGCATACGAAGTGTAATACCAAAAGTGGCATATAAAGAGGTTTAATAGACAGTGGTTGTGCAGATACTCTTACAGAAGTTTTTACTTATTTTCTGTCTTATAAATTGGTCTGTCAGTCTTCTGTGAGTAGTTCTTGCTATCAGGAATATATAGATGTGTTACCTTAACGATTTAGGGCTTGACAAAAAGGATTCTATGTTCATCCTAACCCTTTCACATGGGCTAATACTCATGTTTCTTCAATTAATTCTAGCTTTGTTTTATACTTATTTATTATTTTGATGAATAGAATGCAAATTTTCTAAGGTAAGAGGCTCTCATTGAATCCTCAAAGCCATTGTGCAGGTTTTTATTTAATTCTGAAACAACTGGATTTTAAACTTAGGAACTTGAAGAGGAAGCATCAATTCTTCCAGGTACACATGGGCAGTATATATATATATATACACCCATGACCAATCTGAACAAGGAAAATAGTGGATTTTTGAGAAATTAACACAAAGACAGCTATACTAAACCCCCAACATTGAGTTTATTAATCTTGATGTAATCTTGAGCCAAATAATGTCTTTATTTTGTATGTATTATTTGTATGAGTGTTAAAGCCAAGTGACTCTTTTACTGAGAAGAATCTCTGGCATTTATTCCTTTTCCCCTATGTCTTCTCTGCTTGTAATTTTTCCTCCTTTGATCTTGTAGTTTTGTTGTTATTGTTGCTATGGTCTCACGGACGCTCGGCAAGCCTGCTGCCACTAACCAATAGTCCCAACTCGCCTATAATTTTCTATTCTATTAAAACTGGCTCTTCATAGTTAATAATAAAACTGGAACCACTCTTCTTGATTTTTGAAACTGTATAATAAGACAGACTGCTGGAAGGCAAATTGTATCAAAGATACATCTTTGTAAAGTTGGAGTAGCTTTGGCTTGTATGTTTTATTTTTTTAAAAAACATTTCTAGTTAATGTGAAAACATGCAATGGAAGAAAAAATGGCTACTCCTGTTAAGTCTCGGCATGCTTATTCTGTAAGAGTCACAGCCACCGATGTTTCTAGCAAGTAGCAGCACTGACTACCGATAGTATTCTGCCAATTGGGAAGAATCTGAGATTTGTAGGCTGAGACCATGATAGCTAATAGACTGTCTTAGGAAAGTCATTTGTCTCAGATGGGAGGGCTTTGCTGAGCTGGCTGCCTGTCTTGGTGAAAAAGAACCCACCAGAGGCTGTAAACACCAGGTACTGTACTTGATCTGCAGTGGGAAAATTTTTTTAATTGAATTAGTTCTATTTAAAAATTAAATTACTCATACAAACTTAATTTCAGGCTTCATTTAAAAAGTTGGACAGTATGGCAATAATATAGCCATAATCAGTTGGGCCTAAGTAGAAGTATCTTGTTTCAAATAATCTTCTTTTATTTATTCCTCCTAGGGATGTGTTACTTTAATTAATATCAGCCTTTTTGTTTGTAAGTATTTGAGTGAGTTCACAATCCATTTGATAACTGGGGTTTCTCTTGATAGATCCATAGGGTCTTACTGACATATCTTATTCCTGGCTCAATGATGCTCTTTCTCAGCATCCTTTCCACAACTCTCTCATATTGCTATTAGCAATGAGATCCCATTGGTGCCAAAGCTTACTACCATGTGGTCATAAAGGAGCAGGCATGTCTTCATGAATCTGGTCCCAGGCAGTAAAATATGAAAAAAATGTTTGAACTGACCCACCTAATGATACTTTCCATCAACATTATCTCTCCAATCTAAAAACAGAACACAAATTTAAGATTACCTGTGCATGCTAGGTAAAACTAATGCCCGATTTACAACTTTCTAGGAGGTTTTTGGAATTCTTCTTTTAGTATGCAGACAGTAATTTGGCATAGGATTTGGCTGTTCGTATGTTCGGTGCCAAAGTGGACTGTCTTAAATTGTACCTTTCTCTACAATAACTCTTTCCTTCATGATGCTGTTGCAAGAATCTTAGTAACATACAGTTGTCTGGCACTCACTCCACTGCTTTGTAACAAGGTAGAAAGGCATGGTATAACTGCACTCTAGGACTAGTACAAGTGGTATCTGGTACTGTCACTGGAGTCCTGAAATCGGGACAGACGCACTATTATGCTGTTGTTAGTGGGAGCATTTGGTGACACTGTTTGAAGGGATGAGTGGTAGAAACCGCTCTGTCTTGCTAGATAATTAAGCTTGAGAGAGCACAGATTTGTGGTAATCGAACTCATCCATATCAGCATTGAGCTGAAATCTAAAAATGAGTTTGCATGGTTTTTGTGAACAGATGAATGACATAACAGTGGCAATGTACAATGTGAAATGAAACTCCACAGTGAGTTTTAACAAGACAAGTCTTTACCACACTCCTTTTGGGAATTCATATCACCAAGTGAACTCCAATTACTTAATGAAGAAATAATACCACCTATTCTTTTTGAACCTTTGTTGATTTCTTGCCTCATGACTAGACTCAATGTGAAGAAATCTAATGAAGCAGAGTGATTTTCGTTTTGACATTTCTTCACCACTTATACTGGAAGCCATCCTTCTGGTGTCTTTGTCAGCATCCCTCTGTCTGCTAGCTGCTCATGGCAACATTTTAAGTTTTCTCTTGGGGCAAACGGAAGGTCAATCACTGTCCCATAGTCATGTAATTTGGCCCTGGGAAAGAGTTCCACATGGTGAATGATGTGACACTGGCTTGCAAAATAAAAGAGGAACCCAGAGTGTCCTATTCTGCTGCAGGCATCCTGGTGCTCTTTCTGTGGACCAAGTCACTGTAAGATGAATTCACCCTATGTATTCAGTTTATCCTGTACACATCTGCAGGCAAGTGTAATAATGCTCTTTTTTTATAGCTGAAGTCACTCTGCTGTGCATTCGGTAAACAAACTATTTTATAGTTTTAGATGATAGAACTAGGGGAGAGAGCAAGGATAAAAGAATCCCTAATGGAATATGGGACTAAGGATGTACACAGGTGAAACGGCAGAGCTCTTCCACCTAGGCATCAACTTACAGAAGGTGCCAAGTTTATCCTGCTGTTTGTCAACAGTAGCTGAGTAGACAGTAAGAGAGAGTCTCCAAAGATAAGGGTGCATGCTTTTATGGGGTGTGTAGCCGTAATTAACTAAACACTTTATTCAATAGCATTTATTCCCAGCATTTTAATTAAAGAAAAGGCTAAGGTAGTCTCTATAGAATTGAGCTCAGGTTGTGTTGTTATGGCTCAAAAATGTAATTATAGGTTTTTTCCCCCAGTTGTACTATCAGTGAATACTACCTATTTGGTATTCATAGTGTGAGTCTTAAATAAACTTTTCTTGATAATCTGGAAATGAAGAGTATGTGGAAAGTGAGAAACAATTTCTCCAGCACCATAAATTCATATTGTAGAAGGTGATGTGTGACCAGTGTGAGTCAATTGTACCGCACTGGGATTGTTTAGGTCTTCCTCACATCACATATAGACCTTTAAGAAATGAGCTAGAAAGCCATCTTTTAATTTGTTTTGCATACGTCAGATGTGTGCTAACACACCATTCCCTCACAGAAAGTCATCCAAATATTGCAAAGTCCTTTTTAAAAGCTGGATGGTCTCCAGTCCTTCTGTCAAAGAGTAAATAACAAGAAAACTGTTCCAAGGCCAAATCAAGCAAAACCTTGGAGGACTTCACAGTAACCTGCTTTGCAAAACAACTCAAGGAAACTATGTGAACAACTCCCATTGGGGAGGACATAAACATATAATACCCAGAACTTATTTCCCAAGTTACATGTGATGACAAGGTAAACATTTGCTTAAGAACTCTTTCAAGAGGGGAGTCCTATGAAATTGCCAGAGGATGCTCTCCCATACCTTAAACCTCAAATTAGCTACAACTTGGCTCTATCCAGCACCCTCAGGGGCTGAGTGTTACAAATTATCTCATCTTTTGATTTAAAGAAAACAAGAACTTAGCTTTTCCTCCAAAACACTGTAATTATGAATGTTGAACGCGGTAGAATAAAGGTACGCTTGAATGATAAATGGGTGTTATTTCTGGTTGTTTGCCGCTCTTTGGCAATTGAAACATCTGCCACCCGGCTTCGAATGACTCCATGCATAGATATACTTATTATATTCATTTAGAATTTTTCTGCTGAAGAACATGATTGACTAGTCTGGAGGTTTTTGTTTTAGTTTTAGTTTTTTCTTTTTTAGTATAGATGTAAATTCTAGGTAGTTGTTAATGGCTAATAAATAAGACCAAGACACATCAACTTCATTTTAGCATTTTGTACATGGCATCGCTAATAACAATTAAAATTAAATGTCCCCAGAAATAGATTTTTGCACTAATTGTATTATAACCATTGTAGATAGAAACAAAACAAAAACAATGCTCTCTTCTTAAGTTATCTATCCTTGAATCAGATAATACTGTGAGGAATTGATATTTTATCATTTTTTCAGGATTCATTCTTGTTGTGACATATGGCATAATGCACATTGGCTACACAAAACAGAAAATAGTTATTAATCTTACTTGGAAGGCATGATCCTAAGTGCAGAAGAGGACAGTGAGAGTGTGCATACACACAAGGTTCCAAAAATTCATAATTTTAGACATGTTTATGAGGCGATTTGAAAATATTATTCCTGATTGAAGTACCTCAAGCCTTTAGAGGAAAAGGAAACCATCCTCATATTCTCTGTCATCAAATGTCCTGTGTGCTTCAGAGTAAAGAATTAGGGAAAGTTAGCTTCACTCATTGTACATTTACATTGTAAAGAGCTTAATTTAGAGGAACTATTTTGCTACATTGTATTTTTAAGTCTCAACCAAACCCTTTTTTTTTTGAGATAAGTAACTAACATTTCAGTTTCTGGTTTGGTTATGCAAGTTAAAATTCTTGGTAATGTTTATTCATTGAGATTGAAAAATACTTTGAGGTCAATGCTTAAAAGGGAGCAGGTTATATTAACTCTGTATTAACTGATAATTGCAATCAATAAAGAGGCAAATCCTCAAGTCCCCTCTATGAGGAGCATGGTGGTGACAGGTAGCATGTGTTTCTAAGGAGTCTCAAGTGCATAAAACTAACAGTGGATGTTTCTAGAACCTTAGAAAGCCATTGTTTTATTAGTTGAGAAATTTTAAAATTAAAATTTAAGTTATGGATTTACTACTTTAAAGTCTGGAACTCCTTTCTTATTGTGTGTGTGTGTGTGTGTGTGTGTGTGTGCATGTGTACACGTGTGCATGCGTGTACTTACCTCTTTGTGGAGGTCAAGGGACAACTTGAGGGAGTTGGGTCTCTCCTTTCACCATGTGTGTTCTGATGACTGAGCCCAGGTTGCAGGACTTGGTGGTAAATGCCTTAACATACTATCTGAGTTTTGTTTTTGTTGCTGTGATAAAATATGCTATCCAAAGCAAATGCATGGAAGAAGAGATTGCTTTACCGTTCCAGAGAGGGTAGAATCCAAACAAGCAATGGCCACAAGAGCATGAGACCATGTGTCACATTGCATCGGTACTCCAGAAGCACAGGGAACAGCAAGTGGTACAGGCTGTCTAACTCAGTCATCCCTTCAAGTCTCTGCCCACTAAAGGTTCTATAAACATTCCAAACAGTGCCCCCAGATGGGTACCAGTTATCAAATACATGCACTAATCAGCCTCTGGGAGATGCTGTGTGTTCTAACCACAGTACCTGCTGAGTTTTCTTGCCTCTCCTACTTGGTTTCACTTTTCTCAAGATGTTTCTTCATAGAAAAAGACAAAAACGTATTAAACGGACATTATAGGAAGTCTTACAGTTGAGAAGGAAGCCCATAGTATATGGTTTGGGGAAGATGGGAAAGCTCTTTGCTCTAGACTGCCCTTTCAGATGACCTCAATGCACTTTTCTTATGCTACTACCAACTCCCTGATTCCCCTGAAAGCTACACTGGTTTGCTTTAACCAATGTGGTCTGAATCCCAGCCAGCATTTTACTAATATTTATCAGTGTTAAGTTTAGCATAACTTGAGAAGTCAAATTTGTTTCAAATCACTTCCACTTGCACAAATATATTATTTATGCACAATTTGAAAAAAAAACAAACAGTACTCTCATTAAATAAACTGGCATGCTCATGTTATGACCTGAGATGGGAGTCTAGTTAAGTGAGATTATTTTAGAGAAAGGAAAATCATAAGAATTAGAAGAGTGATTGTATGAAAACTGTCATCTTTAACAGCAATAAAAGGCAGTTACCCAAAAGTGATTTACTTTAAGTTATGAACTCAAACATTCCAAATAGAGTTTTGCAGTTGATGAGCTGAACAAGGTTTTGGTTTGTTTGTTTGTTTGTTTTTAATGATACACTATCTAGATTGAGCTCATGAGGTCAATGTCTACTTCCAAAGGTTCAAAGCTGGTAATAAAAGGTTCAAGGCTGCCAGGGGAAATGCTCAGGGCACAAGTTCAATTTGGGGCAGAGACTTAAAGGTAATTATTGCCCAGGAGAAGAGGCAGAGGAGGAGATTAAGTCCACTTTGAGGCCAAATAAGTGTATCTAGATGTGAAGATATAGTTTCCTAGATTAATGTTTTGCAAAATAAACTGAAAGTATGGAGACTCAAATCTGGACTTCATTACTTGTAAAGATTAGCTGCAGGGTTAGTGATGACAGTGGCTTAGTTATTGTTACTAATATTGATCAGAGACATTGTTACACTAGCTTAGGTTGAGCTGTCTGAGAAGTTATGAAAAAACTAAGGAGCATGTTGCTGGATGCCACTCTCCTATGGCTTTTGTCCCAGGGTGTCTGTCTGAGGGCATGAAAGGGAATATATTGTTTCACCTCTAGGTCATCACTTGAGACACAACAAAAATATTTCATTCATTAATTAAGTTGAAATTAAGATCCTATTGTGCTTTAGATATGCAGGTTATTATAGTGATGGCCTCCACAAACCCAATGCTTATACCATGGAGTCTGAAGTTTAGCATTTGTTGAATTAACTGTTTTTGAAATTTTCATTTATTTGTTTCCCCTTACTTTTTTCTGTTTTAAAATAAATCTAACTTTTATTGAAAATACATATTTCATGCTTATCCCTCTTAGGGTCCTCCCTGTTTCCCGGACTCTCTGGCAGTGGGATTGTATGCTGGCAATCCCCAGATCTATGTCTAAAATCCATATATGAAAGAGTACATGCCATGTTTCTCTTTTTGTGACTGGGTTACCTTGCTCAGGAAGGTTTCTTCTAGTGCTATCCATTTGCCTGCAAATCTCAGGATTCCATTGTTTTTTTTTCTGCTAAATAGTACTCCATTGTGTAAATGTACCACATTTTCTCTATCCACTCTTCAGTTGAGGGCCATCTAGGCCCTGCCCTGGATGAAATGACAGACTCTGGAGATTCCCTGGGGAGTGGAGCAGGGATTTGGGGGATGGAGGCTGGAGTAATTGGTGAGGGTGCAGAGGAGGAGGGGAGGGAGAAGAAGCTGGGATTGACATGTGAAGCAAGCTTGTTTCTAATTTAAATTAAAAAAATCTTTAAAACACAAGAAAATAGGTATTTTCATACAATATGTTCTGATCATTGTTTTCCCTCTCCCAAATCCTCTCAGGTTCTCCAGCTCCACTCAAATCTACATAATTTCTTCCTCTCTCTCATTAGAAAACAACAAAAGAATAGAGCAAAACAACCAGAAAAAAGGCCCAAAGAAAAAGCACGTGAATGACATGAGAAACAAAAACACATACATTCTCACATACACTGTCACTCACATAAATTCCGTAAAAACACAACAGAAGACCCACAAGATTAAAAAAAAAAAAAACAGACAAAGCATTATGAGACAAAAAAGCCAAAAACAAAAGTCAGAACAAACTCCAAAAAATGCCATTGAGTTTGTTTTTTGTTGGCCATGGCCACTCTGGACATGGGCCTGCTCTTAAGTATGATTTGTATATCCAGTGAGATTCCTTTGGAGAAAACTAACTTTTCATTGTGAGCAGTTGGAGATGGACTGTGAGTTAGGGATAGAATCTTGTGTCTCTTCATCTCTCTGTGCTGGGAGCCCATCTGACGTAGACCTGTGAAGAAGGATCTGTGACAGCTGAGGTAGTCTCTGGGAGTTCATATGTGTGTCAGCCCTGTTGTGTCTAGAAGGCCTTATTTCCCGGTCTGAAAAACCACCACACTGTTTTCCACAGTGCCTGAACAAGTTTTCAGTTCTACTGCCAATGGATGAGTGTTCCCCTTACTTCACATCTTTTGCCAGCATCAGCTGTCATTTGTTTTATTGATCTTGGCCATTCTGACAGGTGTAAAATGAAATGTCAAAGTAGTCTTGATTTGTATTTCCCTAACGACTAAGGATGTTGAACATTTTTAAAAATGTTTTTCCACCATTTGTGTTTCCTCTTTTGAGAACTCTCTGTTTAGATCTGTACCTCATTTTAAAATTAGGTTATTTTTCTCATGATTGTTGTGGGAACTCTCATTCAGCCAATAATCTTTGGGGCAGGGTCTCAGGTGCTACTCTGGACTCGGAGAAGTGCTGGCTCTCTTGGGTGATGGACGAGAGTGAGATTAGCATCCTGTGTTTCCAGGGCAGAAGACCATGGTGGTTCTTACCTTCATTGCATGAGTGTTCCCCAAATAAATATTTGATATTCTTTACCTGAGCGTTCGTGAACTTCCTTACTTTGCCCACATGTTTTTGTGAGTTCTTTATATACTTTAGATATTAATCCTCTGTCAGGTGTGTAATTAGTAAAGATTTGCGGAATGATGGTGTCCTTTGCAGTACAGAAGGCTTTCAGTTTCATGAGGACCCATTTATTAACAATTGTTCTTAGTACCTGTGCTTTTTTTGCTGTTGGTGTTTTGCTCAGAAAGTTTTCCTGTGCCAGAATGTTCAAGGCTATTCCCCCACTTTGCCTTCTATCAGATTTAGTGTATCTGGTTTTATATTGGGTTCCTTGAACTAACTGGAGCTGAGTTTTGTGAGGGTGATAAGTACTATTTGCATTCTTCTCCATGAAGTCATTCAGTTTGACCAGAACCATTTTTTGAAGAAGCTGTCTTTTTTTCATACTATGTATTTGTGGATTTATTTCTTTAAATAAAAAATCAGGTGTCTATAGGGATTTTTTTTAATTCCATTGACCAATGGGTCTGTTTTTATGCAACTACCATGCTACTTTTATTACTATATCTCTGTACTACAATTTGAAATTGACAAGAGTGATGATCTCCAACAGTTCTTTAACTAATCAGGATTGTTTTTAGCTATCCTGGTGTGTGTGTGTGTGTGTGTGTGTGTGTGTGTGTGTGTGTGTGTGTGTTTCCATTTTGAAGCTGAATATTGTCCTTTCAGTTTTTGTAAAGAATTATGTTGGAGTTTTGATGGGAATTGCTTCGAATACGTAGATTGCATTGGTAGGAGGGCTATTTTCACCATATTAATCCTGCCTACTAATGAACTTCAGAGGTCTTCCCATCTTCCAATATAATTTTCAGTTTCTTTCTTCAGTGTTTGGCAGTGGCAATGTTGAAGTTGCTGCACTCAGCAATGGAACTCACTGGATGGCACAGCTATGATAGATGAACCCTGGAGAGGTAAAGCCCAGGGAGGGTTTTCCCCAGAATGCCCCAGAATTCCCCAGAATGCATGGCGTGATCATTATGTCAGAGAACCCCACTGTATCTAGTAGAGTGTGATTGTTTCATAGGAAAATCCTACTCCTCGCTGGGCAATTTACTTGTAGATCATAATGAAGATCAATTATTTAAAGATACAGGTTGTTAGGACAGTTAGTAAAGATGATTAAAGAAATTGTTTAGGTTATTCTGCCAATTGCTCCAATAAGAAATACAAGAAATAAAAAGAACTGGAAGTCACCTCCCCTTCTGCTAGATGTGAGAATTTCCAAGGATAGAAAATAAGAACAATAAGGTTTTACACATTATACATAATTCTGCCTGTGAAAAAACAGACTGATGATCAAAGAAAGCAATTATGCCCCTACATCCAAGGTTAGCTCTGAGTTTCTTGGTCATGTAACTTAGAGAATTAATCTCAGGTTTTGTTTTACATCTTGATAAAAGAAAGTGGTGAAAGGAAATTAAATGACCCCAGTGTGTGTAAAGAAAGAAGAAAACTATACGGTTAGCTAGACCACTTGAGTAAAGTCTTATAGAGTAGAAATAGGATAGGAATCTGCTACACTGAAACTGCAAAGAGCCACTTGCCGGTACAGAGGAATTGGAGAAAATATACTAGGCTTGCTTGAAACTGTGTCAATCAATAATAAAAAAATCATTGCTTTGGGGTAAAGATGTTATGGTAGCAGAATTAATACAAAGGAAATTTTAACTACTTGTGGGTTTCTAAGAAAAACATGTAACTTGTGGTTATAACATGATTTCTTCCTGTGTAAATATTTCAATTTGTTTCTGGAAAATATGTAACCTGTGGTTGGGAAGTAATTCCTTCTTTCATAGAAATTTTTGTCCTAGGTAGTGCAAAAAATAAGAGAAAAATAAAGAGGAAGAGAAGAAAGAGAAAATAATTGAAGAATTAAGCTTTGCCCCCTCAGAGAAATCTCCTGTGTGTTTGTATAGCCACTGACTCCAAATCCACTCTCCAATTTCTCTGACCTGCTACAGCTGGACTCTGGAAAATGTTTTATATTTTTTATTATACAAGTCTTTCACTTGTTTGATTAGACTTGATCCAAAATATTTATTTATTTGCTTATTTATTTTGAGGCTGTTGTGAAAGCTATTGTTTTCATGATTTCTTTCTCAGTCCATTTGTATATAGGCAGGCTACTGACTATTGCATATTAATTTTGTATCCTGATAATTTGCTGAAGGTGTTTGTCTGCTATAGAAATTTTATGGTGGAATTTTTAGGGTCATTTATGTATACAATCTTATCATCTGCAAAAATAAAGATATTTTCACATCTTCCTTTCCCATTTGTACCCTAATCTCCTTCAGTTGTCTTATTGCTCTAGATAAAACTTCACAATCTACTAGATGAATTTGGAAAGAGTGGATATCCTTGTCTTATTATTGATTTTAGTGGAAATGCTTTGAGTTTCTCTCTCCTTAGAATGATGTTGGGTATGGGCTTGCTGTAATCACCTGTATTATGTTAAAGTATATCCCTTGGATCACTAGTCTCTACAGGATTTTTATCATGTGGGTATTGGATCTTGTCAAAGGCTTTTTATGCATCTTAAGATAATTTTTTATTGCTGTTTGTTTATATGGTGAATTACATGTATTAATTTATGTATGTTGAAACATGCCTGTGTCTCTGAGATGACATCTACTGATGATTGTGAATGTTCTGTTTTTATGTGTTTTTGTATTTGGTTTGCAATTATTTTATGGAGAATTTCTGCCTCTATGTTCATAAGGAAATTTTTCTAGAATTTTCTTTGTTTGTTGAATAATTTTGTGGTTTAGATATCAAGGTAATTGTATCCTCATAAAAAATTTGGGCAATGTTTCTCTATTTCTATTTTGTGGGATATCTTTGAAACTGGGGAATAAGTTCAAACAATGAGACTCTGGGGTAATTTCATATTTTAAAACACCAAGACCTTTAAGCATGGTCATTATTTTAAAATGACTATTAAAATGTTAGTACATGTAAGTCACATGTTTTTAAATAACCATGATTTAAAAATTTAATTTTAGACTCATTTCTTGTTATTTTATATATGTGGGTGTTTTGTCTGTGCACCATATGTGGTACCCATGGAAGCCAGAAGAGGGCATTGAATGCATGTTAAATTTAGTTACAGATGGTTGTGAACCATGATGTGGGACTGGAAATCAAGCCTGGTCCCTGGGAAGTGCAGTAACTCATCTCAACCACTGAGACATCTCTCCAGCCCAACTATGCCTTTTAAATAGTCTTTTCTATTAACATTTTTCACCTTGTGTATTCACTGGGCACAATACTACATAACATAAGGACACTTTAACACAAGTATGCCTTGGACACTAGGCACATTATACATTTTAAAGATGGCCAAATTAAGGGAGTTGGAATTTAGCATCAAACAAGGAATTTTGTTTGCATATTAGGTAAATTAATTAGGGCTATTTTTTCCCTAAGTGTACTTCCAATATTTCTCTTCATTAAGAACTTCCCTTATGTAACCCAGTCACGAAAAGGCAAACATGATATATACCCACTCATATATGGATGTTAGAAAGAAAGTATTACCAGCCTACAGTCCACACTTCCTGAGAAGCTAGGAAACAAGGAGGATCCTAAGAGAAACATACATCATCCTCTGGAGAATGGTAAATGGACAAGATCTCCTGAGCTAATTGTGAGCCTGGGTGGAGGGGAGAGGGAGTTAGGAAAAAGAGAAGGGGAGAAGAGGAGCGGGAGAAGAGGAGGGAGTCAGAGGAAGAATAGAGGAGAGCAAGAAAAGAGATGCCATAATAGAGGGAGCCATTATAGGTTTAAAGAGAAATCTGACACTAGGGAAATGTCCAGAGATCTACCAACTAACAATCTAAGCAATAGTGGAGAGGCTGCCTTATATGCCCTTCTCTGATAATGAGACTGATGACTACTTTATATGCCATCCTAGAGCCTTCATCCAGTAGATGATGGAATCAGAAGCAGATACCCACAGCTAAATGCTGAGCTGAACTCCTGGAATCCAGTTGCAGAGAAATCCAGTTTGGAGTTCTTGTTAATCTCTGATAGTGGGTCAGTATGGAGCCTACCCACATAGAAGTATACTCTGTCAGCCTAGACACACTGGGAGGGTCTGGGCCCTGCTCCAAATGATATGACAGACTTAGAAGATCCCCCATGGAAGGTTTCACCCCTCCCTGGGGAGCAGAAAGAGGGTGGGATAGGAGATGGTGGGGGAGGGAGGAGGGAAGGAAGAGGGAATATGTAAAACAAGCTTGTTTTTAATTTCAATTTTAAAAAGAAAAAAAAAGAACTTCTCTTATGACCACAACTCTTTTCTGGTATTGGTTCCCTCCATCACATTTATTTATTGTGAATATACAATCTGTACCCCCTGAATAGTTCACACCCTGGCTAACATTCACAATATTTCTCAGTAAAAACTATAAATTAAAGAGCTATAGTCCTTGAAAACAGCTTGGTATTGGCACAAAATATAGACAGATAGACCATGGAATCAATTTGAAAACCCTGACATTAATCCACACACCTATGAACACCTGATTTTTGCCAAAAAGCTAATGGAAAAAAAAGAAAGCATCTTCAACAAATGGTACTGGAAAAACTGGATATTGACATGTAGAAGACTGCAGATCCATGTCTATTGACATGCACAAAATTTAAGTACAAATGGATCAAAGACCTCAACATAAATCCAGCCACAATGAACCTCTTAGAAGCGAAAGTTGGAGGTACCCTTGAACTAACTGATACAGGAAACAGATTTCCGAACATAACTCCAATAGCACCGACACTGAGATTGACAATTGACAAATGGGACCTCTTGAAACTGAGAAGCTTCTGTAAGGCAAAGGACACAGTCAACAAGTCAAAAAGGCAGCCCACACCGGGTGGTGGTGGCACAGGCCTTTAATCCCAGCACTCCGGAGGCAGAGGTTGGAGGATCTCTGTGAGTTCCAGGCGGGGCTGGACCGACAGCCTCCAAAACAATACAGAGAAACCCTGTCTCGTAAAAACCAAAAAAAAAAAAAAAAAAAAAAAAGCAGCCCACAGAATCAGAAATGATATTCACTAACCCCACATCTGATAGAGGGCACCAAGGGATCCAATTAAAAAGTAGGGTACAGAACTAAAAGGAAATTCTCAATAGAGGAGTCTAAAATGGCTGAGAGACACTTAAGAAAGTGCTCAACATCCTTAGCCACTAGGGAAATGCAAATCAAAACAACTCTGCGATACCATCTCACTCCTGTCAGAATGGCTAAAATGAAAAACATCAGTGGCAATTTAGGCTGGAGATGATGTGGAGAAAGGGGAACAATCCTCCACTGATGGTGGGAGTACCAAGTCAAAGTACACCCACTTCAGAAATCAGTATGGAGATTCCTCAGGAAAATAGGAATCAATCTACCACAAGATCCAGCAATTCCACTGGCATATACCCAAAAGATGCACATTCATACAACAAGGACATCTGTTCCACTATTTTTATAGCAGCATTATTTGTAATAGCCAGAACCTGGAAGCAACTTAGATGGCCCTCATTTGAAGAGTAGATAGAGAAAATGTGGTACATTTACACAATGGAGTACTACTTAGTGGAAAAAAATGGAATCTTGAAATTTTTAGGCAAATGGATGGCACTAGAAGAAATCATCCTGAGTGAGGTAACCCAGTCACAAAAAGGTAAACATGATATGTACTCACTCATATATGGATTTTATGAGACAGGGGAGTGCCAGTCTACAATCCCAGTACCAGAGAGTCTGGGAAACAGGGAGGACCCTAAGAGAGATATGTATGGTACCCCCAGAGAAGGGGAACAGGACAGGATCTCCTGAGGGGATTGGGTGCATGGAGGGAGGGGAGAGGGAGCTGGGAGAAAGAGAGGGAGAGAAGAGGACATGGGGGAACAGGAAGGTTGAGTCTGGGGAAGAATAGAGGAGAGCAGGATGAGAGATAGCATAATAGAGGGCACCATTGTAGGTTTGAGGAGAGATCTGGCACTAGGAGATTTCCAGAGATCTACAAAGAAGACACCAACTGCCAATCTAAACAGTAATAGAGAGGCTACTTTAAATGTTCTTCTCTGATAAGGAGACTGTGACTACCTTGTATGCTATCCTACAGCCTTCATCCAGTAGCTGATGGAAGCAGAGGCAGACACCCACGGTTAAACACTGAACTGAACTCCTGGAAACCAGTTGCAAGAGAGGAATGAGTGATGAGCAAATGGTCAAGAACCGGGTGTGGATGAAACCCACAGAAACAGTTGACCTGAATAAGCGGGAGCTACGGACCCCAGACTGATGGCTGAGAGGCCAGTATGGGACAGATCCAGACTCCCTGAACATGGATATCATTGAGGAGGCCTCAGCATTCTTTGGGACCTAGGACACTAGATCAGTATTTATCCCTGTCCTCCAAATGGACTTTGGGAGCCCATTCTACATGGAGGGATGCTCTCTCAGCCTGGACACATGGGGAGGGCCTAAGCCCTGCTCCAGATGATATGATAGACTTTGGAGATCTCCCATGAAGGGCCTTACCCTCCCTGGAGAGTGGAGTGGGGATTGGGTGGGGTTGGTGGGGACAGGGAAGGGGGGAGAGGGAGAAGGAGCTGGGATTGACATGTGAAGCAAGCTTTTTTCTAATTTACATAACATATATATACAAAAATATATAAAAAACTAAAAATTCTAAAACAAAGAAATTGTTGGAAAAAACAAAGAAAAACAAATTTTGTGCTTTCTATCTAGTAATCTTGATTTTGAAAATTACAAAAAAATTACAGAAGATTGTTAATCTTGGTTTTTTATCCATAAAAATACTCTCAAAATGGACTTTGGGAGCCCATTCTCACTCTATATATGAATATATTAAATCTGTTCAAATACAACTAGTAGTCTCATTCATCTCATTCATTGAGAGAGAGAGAGAGTTAGAGAGAAAGAGAGAGAGAGAGAGAGAGATTAAATCTGAGTTCTGCCTTAGGATTGGAAATGTGTCACAGCTCTATTGTCTAGACATTAGCTAAGTGTCTTCCTAAACCAATAATTAAGAAGGTTCTGTTTCTCAAACTGCTTTAGAGTTATCAATTATGGGTATATAAATGTGTAAAAAAAATCTCCATTGGTTTCTACATCAGAGTAGTCTTGATCTCAAATTGTAGTTAATGTGTAATTCAAAAGACCCAGCCAAACTGTTTTGTCTCAGTGATCAACTGTAGTGTGAAAACTAAAAGACCCAGAGACAGATATTTGGGTTCAAGCTTCAAGCTTCAGATCAGAGAAGCAAAGCAGCAGGTCACTAGTTCTTACTCTACCTCAGAATGAAAGGCAATCCTGGCTCCAGGAAACCTCAGACTGAAGCTTCTCCTCAGAGTGGCTAGAGAATCCTGAGACTTCAATGTCTTCCTATCCTCAATGTGCTGGCGAGTGAATACTGACTACTGAAGACCCTGATCCAATCTTTTATTCCCCTCTAGTGCTGGGATTAAGTTGTATGATGCCAGGTGCTGAGATCATCTTTGTGTGAGCTGTTTCTCTTTAGGACTGGATCAATCTTGTGTAGATCTGGGTGGCCTTGTACTCACAGAGATCCCTCTACCACTTAATCCTGAGACCTAAGATTAAAGGTGTGTACCACTACCTCCTAAATTTCCCACTGCTTGGATTAAAGGTATGTATCATCACTGCCTGATTTGTATAGCATAAGGCTGAATTTTATTTCTGAATCCTCATGCAAGCTTTAGTAAATCATAAATAACATATCACCACAACTAACTGTGTGTGTTTCTCCATTATTGTGCCCTAAACCCTGCTATAAAATACACCAGCAGGACACTGACTGACCTAGTAAAAAGAATTGAGTGTAAATAATATTTATGACCTTTAGAATATTTGGCTCAATTTACCTTGAGAGACTGCTTATACAGCAGAATTTCAACATCAACAGTAGCACGTATGCTTTCATGCATGTGCATATTCTCACACACATGGACCTTCATACCAAACCAAATCTGCCACATAGAGAAAAGTATAAAAGAATGTGACTGAGCTAAGACTTCATACGACTGTTTATTTGTCATAAGCCTATCCATGAGCTAACATATAAGCATAAGAATTAAGTGAATGACAGTTGTTTTACTGTGTTTTCAGCCTTTTTAGTTGTATCTTTAAAAATACCAGATGCTGTCCGCGTGATGCCAAACATATGGCTTTTGGCCATGCTCTTGTGATCTGTAGTCGATTGCTGTAATGTACAGGGCAGGGGAGAAAAAGCGATTTACAGATAGCCTTGGCCTGAGTTCTTCACAGCTGGATCTCATTTCACTAACCCGATGTCTCTCCCCTCTAGCAACTTTTATTTTATCAAATGCCACATATTATTTTTTGAAGTGGTTCTTGTTGTCGTAGTGAATACCACAGATGGATAACATACAGGACATTTGGTTGTCTGTTTTCTGACTAAGGTCAGGACCTACTGTTGTTCACGTTTGGGTGGAGGACGTATTTCATGGGGCTGCCCAAGAAAACTAATGAGTTTCAGCTGTTGTAGAGATAATGTATAGGGTATTGCTTACTTAGTTGACAACATGCTTGTAGTCTCCTATACTTATTCAGATATTTAGGCACTAATATGGTACTTCTCAAATGCACTTTTTCCTTCTATCAGTTACGAGGCTACATATTATCTGGATGAAATTGAACAAGATAAGAAGGACAGGGAATAAATGATAATTATTCTATGGTAGTATGACTGACTGCCTATTTTAAGATTTGTTTACTTTCCTAATAGATGTTAAGTTTCTTGGGGGCAGATAATGTGCTTTGACTTAGACCAAATAGCACATAATCTGGTATATAATGGGGATATAATGGGGAATTAGATATCTATTGAATAAATAGATGGGAAGCTTTTGTTTTCTAATGATACAGAAAGCGGCTGAACAGTCGCTTTCTTTGTTATTATTGTTTGAAACAGTCTGCTTCTTCTAAATGTAACATGACACCTGGGTGTACATTTGCTACATTTTATTTACCACTCCCCAAACTGGTGAAATCCCAAGACCATTTCCATCTCCCTTCCAACTCTGACTAGCTTCTTGCCATCTTGATGGAAGCCATGACATCAATATGGAAACATATGGGAGGTGGTTGCTCTTCATAGTTGTAGATGGGTATGACCAGTTTAAATTTTACTGAAGTCATGTTGTTTATTTACCCATGAAAATTTTCTCCAAGGTTTATATCATTTTAGTCTTCACTTGAAACCAGGTAAATATCTCCCTAATATACCTAGGGATTCCATTGTCTGTAACTACCCCTCTAGTAATGCCCCTAAAGAGGAGTACACGTTTCCCTTTCTGAAACTTCATCTCACTCAGCTTAGGAGAGCTAGTTTAAGCTATAAAGTCAATAAAACTGCATTCAAACTTGTGACATTATCTTCATGCCTTGCCCCACCGAGTTCCACATTGCCCAGTAAAACATCCAAGACTTCTACTTGCATCAAAGCTTTTGCGCTGTTGGTTTAACTCAGAGCCATACATTGTTATTTCCATTTCCTTGTTTACAAAAGTAAAATACCTTTCTTTAAATGGGAGAGAAAATTCATATCAAATGATGTTAATTTCTTTTTTGTCATACTGTGTTATCTAATTTTGTTAAAATGAGTACTTTCCTTTACATTTACAAGGAAAGTCTTAGATGACTTGCACAGACTTCCCAATGGTTCATATGTGAAAGAAGAGTTTTATTATTTGTTTGAACTTTGCATCTTCTTGTAATTTTAGTCCAATGCAATGCTGGCTTGCAAGACAACTGCTGCCATCATGCATAAAACATATGACATATATACATCATTAGCTATATGATAACCTTGTATATACATTTTTCTCAGAGATGATCTTTTTATTCAGGATTCATAGGAAAGGACAATATATGTTTTTTGTATAAAATTATATAATTTTTGTAAAAAATAAAACCAGAAGGTTGGGTTGTGATCCCAACTCATCACTCTCCTTCACAACTGATACTTACTCAGTCATAAGATAATGATATCTCAAATCTGTCATCTTTTTTCCCCATCTATTCTGCAAACTACCTAAACCATTATTAGTAACATCTCTCTCCCGATTCTATTGTAGATTCCTAATTGACTGCATCAATCTTGCCTTCTGAGCCATTATCTGAAATGCAGGCAGATTTTCCCCAGACAGAGGCATGATTACGTATGAACCTGACTTTCAGAATCTCCTAAAACCATTGCTTGTGAGCTGCTTGACTGGCATCATGTTATTCGCTTACCCAGGACTGCCTTATCCACCACTTTCTTCATAATGCACACATTGTTTACATAGCTTATCTTGGATATCACATTTTCAAGGTCTTTTTAGTGATTTGTCAAACAAGGTCTTATTATTTTATGTCTGCTTTGTCTTACAGCTGTGTGAATGCACATTCTAATATTTGTCTTTCAAGTACTGCTACTGTGTAGATATAGCTATCAGTAGTGGTGTGTGTGTGTGTTCCAAAAATGTTAGTTTGGATAGCAATTTATTTGCCTTCCCTACTGTAAAAATTCAGGCATTATGCTGGCCTGTCCCTGTCACCTGGCAGAATGCACTCAGGCAGTACTCTGGTCAGCCAAGGGTTCCATACAGGTAAAGGACGCCAGTAAAAGACAGACCCCTCTGCCCACTTATGCTGTCTTCTCTTACTCTCTTGCTCTCCCGCTCTCCCCACCTCTCTCTCTCTCTTCGTCTCTCTCTCTCTTTGTCTCTCTCTCTCTCTTCGTCTCTCTCTGTCTCTCTGTCTCTCTGTCTCTGTCTCTGTCTCTGTCTCTGTCTCTCTCTCTCTCTCTCTCTCTCTCTCTCTTCCCCTCTCGCTGCTTCCCTTTAATAAACTCCACGTGATTAATGAATCTCTTGGTTCATCATGATCGTGCACGTAACTTAAACCAAAGAACAACACCTATTTGCATGTCTCCTTTCTTTTATGTGAATTGATGTAACTATACAATTGTATAATCAAATCTTAAATGTATGTCATAGTTAAATTTAAACTTTATAGAAAAAATATTGTTTTACTGTCTTGTTCCCTGGACTACATTGATTCCTATTTATTGCTTATTAGGTGCCAGGTGCATATTTGTACAGGAACTACTAATAAACAATGTGTTGTTATGAACTAAATATTAAATAACTCACGAAAAACATAAATGAATGGAAACAGTATGGACACAAGGACAGGGTAGAATACTCCGTGTTCTATAAGGTGCTATTACAAGTAATTAAATAATTAATTTTATGTGTGTGGATTGAGCCCATGACCTTATGTATGCTACATGAGAACTCTCCTGTTGAGAAGCACACTTCCAAATGTTGAGTTGAAATTTTGGATTCATGTAGAAAATATACGCTGAGTTTACTTTCTGCTTATTAATATGGATCACTTATATTTGTGATTATTTTTTTACATTTTATGTACACAACTTTCATTTGTAAATTATATGTTAGCAAAGCTCCTGAAAACTATCACAATAAGGTCTGTATAAGTTTTCTTTTGGTTTTTAATACCAAAAATAAATGACTTGTGTTTGATTTACATAGTAATAATAGTATATATTAACAATTATTAAATATTAAGTAAAAATTGTAAACAGTAATGCAGAGTTGAATTGATTTTGACCTATGTAAGCATAATCTTTAGCCTGATTAATTTTTAGTTATTTCAAGAAGTCTCCTTATGTTCCTTACCCATCAATATGCCTGCATCTTTTCGGATTTCTATTGCCATAGATTAATTTTGAAAGATCGTGTAAATATAATGAAACAGTATTTTACCTAGCTTCTTTGACTTAAAATAGTCTGTATATTTAACTCACATAGTTCTTTGATTGGTATTTAGGAGTATATTACATACTTTTCCATTTAAATATTGTGAGACATTTGAGCTGTTAATAAAGTTGAACATTCTTGAATGAGCCTCTCATAGGATGCATTGATTGATCATGGAGCATATCCAGGCTTAACTCCATTTGAGAATAAGCAATGGTTTTTCCAGATTGGCTAGGTTATTTTGTGCTCTGGTAAGCAAGATATGTGAATTCTGAATGCTTTCCCTCTACAGCAGCAATCTGTATTTCTTTGACACTGCATATGAGCTCTTCAAACAACACCAGTTAGTTATTCCTCTTCTTCTGTAATGTCTCTGTTCACATTATCTGCCCCATTTCTAATTTAGAGAAGTTTGTCTTTTTAAAATTTTATGTGTAAAGGTTTTATTTTTTTACATCCATCAGATGTTCATCTGCTTCTTGTTGTTAGCTGGGTGAGGTAATATTTGTTTTTTTTTTATTTTCTTCTGTTTGGTATTTTATCTTGGTATTCTCCAAGGCAAATCTGTAGTTTGACATCTGGAATTAACTTCAGCTACTTCCCAGGCATTATCTTTCCAAACATGTCTCTTTCCTTCTTCTCTCTTGTCTCTTGTGATTCTTAATCCATACAAGAAGACTGCTCAGTATTATCCTACTACTGTTGACTGTTCTGTTGCTTTCTGGTCTTTATTTTTCTCTTTGTGCTTCACCTTGAGTAATGTCTACTGGCCTTTCTCTAACTTTATCAATTTTTTCTTCAATTCTGCCAGGTCTACGATAAACCCATTGAAGTTGCTCTTCCCTTCTCGTTTCATGCTTCTAATTTCAAGCATTATCATTTGACTCTAAAGGTTTTTATCCTTCTGCTGACATTCTTGATTGGATGATACATATTGTCCAACTTTTCCTCTAACTTTAAAAGGGTATTATTTACAGTTATTTTAAATTTCCTGTCTTGTGGTTCCAAACATCTGGGTCACATCTGAGTCTGGTTTTGTTGATTGCTTTGTCTCTTTACATGGCATTGTTTTCACTTGCTTCTTTTCTGTCCCCATAGTTTTGTCTGAAAGCCAGACATGTTGTATTGGAGAGACTAAAGACAATGTATTTATACTTGAAAACGAGGTGGGAGTAAGGCATCAAATTCCTCCAGCATTGTTGTGATTTTAGAGAGAGGACTGGATCATCAGATGGTTGTATCTGTGTCAAATTTTGCTCTAGGTGGTTCCTTTGTCTGTCAATTCAGAGACAGTATTTCCCTCCCATCTTTAAAAGAACCCTTTTCTGCTTTGGTCACATAGTCTCCTATGTAGCCCTGGATGATCTGGCACTTACTATGTAGACCAGGGGGCTCTTGAACTCATAGAGGTCAGCCTCCCTTTGCCTCCTGAGTCTTGAGAATAAAGGTATGCATTACCATGCTGGTTTTTCTACCATCTCAAGATGATCCTGCCTGTTACTTCATGCCTCCTATCTGAGTGAGGTGGGCATGAAGAAGGAGTGAGCATGTTCTCTAGTTTTCTGTTTTAATCTCAGTGTTAGGGGGCATTATTTTCTACCATCATTACTTATTTATTTAAATTTTGTCTCTTTATTGATGCAGTTAACTTTGTTGATGTTTTAGAAATTCCATACCACTGATGTTTTCTAATCTCTTTCCATTTTCTTTTGTCTTTAGCATCACCTTCATGCCAGTTTGCTGCTTTGGGGCATGGCTGTTCCTTTCCTAGTTACTTGAGGAAAAAGGGAATTTTGAGATATTTCTGTTTTCTTCATATAGGCATTCAGTACTACCACTATGTATTTCTCTCTTGTATTTGCTTTTGCAACATCAAGGTTGCTTGATTTTGTTTGTATTTTCATTTGTCTCATAGTACTTTTGATTTTAATTTAATTAATTAATGGAATGGAATGGAACTGAACATTAAAGAAATGAGGACAGAGATTATTGAGTGCCTAATGACAATCATTATAAATGTTAGTAGATATTAAAACTATCAATAGCCCAACAATGACCTGGTGGTGGCATAGCTTGTATACTTTTGCTTTGGATAGTTATATAACCTTAATAATCATTTATTTAATTCATATTAAGGAATTACAGGTAATTTTTCTTCTTTGGGGTAAAAGCAGAAGTAACATTATGAAGTCATGCACTAGATAAAATTTTCTGTCTGTTTGTGTTTCTAGACAGGATTTCTCTGTGTAACCCTTGTTGTCCTGGACACAAAGAAATCCTTTATTAAGTAAAGCAAAGAGAAAAGGTGGCTGAATCTGAATCAGGCAGAAAGAGCAGAAAATAGCTTTGCAGGCGTAATTTTAGAGGAAAACTGGAGGTTTATGTTAGAATGAGCTAGGATAGGTTGGCAAATTCTGATTGGGCATGGCAATTAGGGTTGCCAAATGGGGGTTTTTGATTGTTGGACATTGATATTTTAATAGTTGGATTTCGGTAATCAGCCTCAGGAATGAGTCAAGAACAAGAAAGTGTCAAGTAAGGGAACAGACCTTGGTGGTTAGTTTCAGGAATGTAATCTAATGGCTTAACAAGGGAGAGGGAAGGCAGGAGGGCAAGATCTGCTGGTGCCATGTTTGCCATGTTTTGGCCTATTAGAGCCCTTCAATAGTTTACATAAAGCTTTGAGACAAAGTCTAGAACATAAGGCATTTTACCCATGAAACAGGGTAGTGAGTCCTTTCCTAAAGGGATGAAGACTTGGCCACAGTTTGTCCAGAGACAAATTTTTACTTTAATCCTTAATTCTCTTTACTTGATCCACAGCTACTCTAGCTGCATTATGAAACTTGTTAAAGCCTTAAACTCTTAAGTATCACTTTGATCACTTACCTATGTTTTAAGTTTATTCATGTCTTTTCCTTTCCAGTGTTTGTAATTGACCACTATCTTCTTTACGTACTTTGTCATGCTAGTGCTCAACTGGCTCTCTCTGCTCTTTCACAGTTGAGAATCCCAATCATAGGGGATGACACCACCCACAGTTGGAATGTTTTCTCACTTCTATGAATATGATCAGACAACTCATCATGTAACTCATTAAGGAATGACACCTCCTACCCAGTCTTACACCCCGAATTCAATCACTGGGACTAACATGGTGGAAGAAGCAATCTGATTTCAGTGAGTTGTAATTTGATCTCTACATGCAAGGTCTGGCATAAACATCATGCCTTGCCTTCATTCATATTAACATGCACACACACATAAACACACACACACACACACAGAGAGAGAGAGAGACAGAGAGACAGAGAGACATAAAGGGAAATAAAATGCAGTTTAAAAAGCAAATGAGACATGCTCACAAGCCAATCTGAGACAGTCCCTCACTGAGGATCCCTGACCAGCAAACTTTAGATGGTGACAGCCTGACAATGAAGAGTAACCATCACAGATGTTTGGTATGTAATGAGATTTTGGGATAGGATCTGGGAAGAGGATACAGAATTTTCCAGTTAAGGAACAAGAACAGTATTCATAAAAAAACAAACAAACAAAAACCAACCAACCAACCAAACAACAACAACAAAAACCACAACTGCTATTGGCAAAAGACAAAATTTGTTTGGAGTAATTTTTTAATCACCTTAAATATATACATGATCAAGTTGTTAAATATGTAATAAATTTAGATTTTATAAAAGAAAATTAAATAAGGCTTTTGTTTAACTTTAGGGAGAAATTACATGATTCAAATATCCTTTTAGATTCTGACTGCCTTCATATTTTTTTTCACATTATGACAAAATATACAGAACGTAGAGTGCTAACCTAAAAATCTGTTGTTTCAAAGATCAGTGTCCCTTTGAAGCATATGTCTTTCTATTCCATGGCGTTCTTATCCTGAAGCACAAATTCTGATGAAATGAAGTTCTTTTAATTCATACCCTAGGAGGACCAGTCATGACATATCTGAACACACAGTTTTGAACTGCTAATAAGACATCAATCCCTTAGCATATGACACCTGATTGGTGCATGTCTTTCCATTGGAATCTGGGGAGGAAGAGCATCAGAGGAAAAGCACTGTTCTGTCTCTCAAGTCCCAAAGACTTGGGGGACTGACTAGAACCTATGCATATATACTTATATGAACATAATTTTGGGGGGAGATTGTTCCGGTTGTGTAAGCAACCTCAACTTTTAGCCTTCCCCATTGAATTTTTCAGGTCAAGCTAGGAAAGAGGCCATGACTGCCTATTAGATCTTTTCTGTGGGTGGTGGTTCTGAAACAACATCTTAGAAATTCGTGAATTGAGCAAATCGTGATCAAAGTTTCTCAGCCTCTTCTAAGCCGGGTTCTGGGAATCCTAATATATACAAATAAAAGTTTTTGTTTACCATCTCTAATGTGTGTAACACTTGATAAAAGGGATGGGAAAATTAATTTCATTAAAAATTCTATTGAAGATCCTAGGGAGGTTTGTATAGAGAAAAGTCAATATATGTTCACCCTTGAGAGGAGGCTATAGTATAGTTAATGTACTTGTTTTTGTCAGTCTTGCTTGTTTAAACTTATGAACATCATGGTCACTGGAGGTTATGACTTGAGAATATTGTCTAGTTTCCTGTTTCTCTGATACTGTTAGTAGGAAATGTAGGGTCTATTTTGCAAGTTCTTTGACTTGTAGAGAAAAGGGTTTAAGAATATTGGCATTTACGAGAAAAACAAGATAGGTGATATAGGTTTTCTTCAGTTTCCAGGAAAAAAGAAGAGAGAATCATGCTTTCTGAGGAGGAGGGCACAAAAGTAGGTAGGCTCAGTAGTGGATGTCTGTCAGGGTAGCGTAAATGGAGATTTTCAGAGAAGATGTGAGCATGCCCAGTATGTTAGGCCAAACAAACTTAGGAATTTGACCAGTAAGTTTAAAATGGAATTACAAAAACACAAAAGAACATGAGTAGCATGGTGGTGATGGTTGATAATGCTGGCACTGAGGCATGGCGGACAAGCACCTATCTCTCTAAGGGGAGAGTTGTTTCCCAATGTGTCTCATGTTCCTTGAAGTTACATCATTTTGAGTAGTGTTTTCCTCTTCAAGTTATTGATAGACTGATTTGCCTTTGGTCTTAAAAGAGAGGTGGAAGTTTGTCTTTGTAATTTTATAATATTCAGGGAAGTTTAGAATGTCATCTTCACCCTTGGCCAGAGGTACAGCTCACATCTCACTCTTTGGTCCAAAAATTAATGAGCTGTGCAACCCAAAAGAATTAAAGAAAAATTTACCAGAGGAAATAACTTCAAGGTCCAAAATGAATTATGGGGTGTGTAGTAATTTGAATGTAATTGGCCCCTGTAAGTTCATAGGGACTGTCACTATCAGGAGGTGTGACTCTGTTGAGTAGGTATGGCCTTGTTGAAGGAAGCATGTCACTGCAGGGGCAGACTTTGAAGTTTATTATGCTCAAGGTACACCCAGTGTAGACACAGTTCACTTCCTGTTGCCTGCAGATCAAGATGTAGAACTCTCAGCTCCTTCTCTAGCATCCTATCTGCCTTTATGTCATCCACCATGATGATAATGTACTAAGCCCCCGAAATGTAAGCTAGCCTCATGTAGCATTTGTGCTACAACACTTCTCAAGGATTTGGATGAGGGCCTGAGGATTGAAATAAAGACAAAAGACAGCGGGACATTCTTACAAGGAGAATGCCGTTTATTGCAACAAGAGGGGAGCATTATACACCAATTAGCAGGTACAGTGGGAAACTACCAAGGTCAGAAGTCCATGTTCCCAGGGCCCTCTGGCAACAAGGATGGGTGGATAACAGGAACCTGCATTCAGGCTTTATTGGAAGGAGGGGAAAAAGAAGTATTTGCTAGATAAGCTCCTAGTCACAAGCTGGTCAGCAGATCCCTATGGGGGAAGGGTCCAACAGCCCCAATTAAATGTTTTCCTTTATCAGATTTGCCATGGCCATGGTGTCTCTTCACAGCAATAGAAACGCTGAGTTGGGAGTAAGGGCCCAACTTCAGTGATATTAAAACCTAATAATAACTGACTTGCCTATGGAAAATAGTAAGCAGAGTTTTCCCTATTCACGGAATATTTCACAGTGAGTAACAGGAAAAACAGATTAGAAAATGGCTACTTAAAAGTTATTATTAACTTTTCTCTAACTATTAAAATTCCATTAAAAGTTTACTCAGTGAAATTATTAACAAACTTAACCCATGTATTAGAAGAAACTGGTACTAAAAGATTGACACAGCCTTCTTTCATTGATATTGTTCCTTATAACAATGCATGGTTAAATTTACATCCCTAGTTATTCTTTAGTCTAAACCCAGTGACTGACAATCTATTTCTCATTATTTGGATAAATCATACAGTTGGAACAAGGAGTGGGTAAAGATCTGATAATCTGTATGAAAACCAGGGACAATTTATTGAATTTGTTGGCTCTTTTGCCAATTGAGAACCTTAAACTACCAAGAGGAAATGAAAAAAAATAAATTAAGCAAATGTACAGAGAACAGGAAATTAAATGGAAACATATAGCTGTGTTCCATTGGATCTTAATCTGTGGGTCTTGAGTGAAAGGTGTGCCTTCCCATCGGTGTCCATTTGGTACCAAACCTTTGGTTGGTGCCTTTGTGTCCTGAAAATTGTTTCTTGGAAATTTCTAAGAACATTTATTTTTTTTGTTTTTGTTTTGTTTTGATTTGTGTAAATGTGGCATTGTAACTTGTGTCTGATTACCTGATAGTGCAGTTGTCCATTTTTGTGAATTTTTTGAGTCATATTGCTGACAAATATGCACAGAGACTGACATAATATCTTTGACAAAGCAAAACAGAATGCATCAGGAAAAATATTAACAGGAAGAACACTGCAAGAGTAACAAGGAAAGAAATTTCAGAAGTTTAAGGTTTGTTTTTCTCTTTTAATCTACTCAGTTATAGTCCCATGGTAGGATTTGCTGAAGGAGGCAGAGGCAGGAGGATCACGAGGATTTTCTTTTAAATATAGCCAAAGTGGGCCCTGAGCCCATAGCTACCCTTCCTCGGACTCCTAGTGCTAAGATCATAGGCATGTAATACCATGCCCAGTACTTCACATTAAACTCTTTCAGTAGGAAATTATGTTAAGTATATAAGGAAATATATATCAATAGCTTAGAAATATTTGGGGGTCAGGAGGTGTGGCTGAGTGGTAGAGCACATGCTTAGCATTTGCAAAAGTGTTGTTGGTTCCATTTTCAGTACCTTAAAATACATGAATGAATGAATAAGCCAATAACAACAAGTAACATAATTGGTGTATGATAAATAAATATATGAATAAACTACTATATGTAGACAGACATTGCTCCTTTATACATTGTCAATTGAGTTTTCACAATCCTATCTACATAATTTAATTGGAAATTCAACAAAATTATTCTAGAAAACCTATGTCTAAAGGGGCAAAAGGGAACCTCAACAATAATTCAAATGTCGGGTAAACTTACTGAAAATAGCCTAGATTTTACAAACCACAACATCAAAAATGAGACAATCCTAGACATGAACCTCATGACCTTATCCTTATCTTTTTCTTTATAATTTTACTAGAATTGTGACAGTGACAGGTAAGATAAGAATTAGTGGCCGTCTCAGTGACATTTTGATTTCTTCAGTAGTAGTTAAAGTTCAGTGAGTATTTTTGTCTTTGTCATAGTAGCTTATTTCATACAACGAGTTAAAATATCTTATTTAGGTCCTCTAAGGACCATCACACATGTATCCTGGAAATTAGTATGTAATGACCATACAATTTGCAGTCTGAGTCTAGTTCTGATTTTAATGTATTTCTTCTTACTGTTGAGTCAATAAAGAACATTCTGTGTGTTAGTATTCAGGCATCTGTACTGGCCTGTCTTTGGGGTTCTGACAGGATATGTCCTCAGCTGCAGCTACTAAGAGCACTACTGGTGCATATTCACTATCTTCCCCTTTAAAAAGACCCTGCCCACATCGCATTCTCCTCTCTCTCTCTCTCTCTCTCTCTCTCTCTCTCTCTCTCTCTCTCTCTCTCTCTCTCTCTCTCTCTCTCTCTCTCTGCCTCTCTCTCTCTCTCTGTCTATCTCTCTCTGTCTGTTTCCTCCTCTCTTTTCTCTCTGTCCCCTTTCCTCTCTTCTGCTGCTCCCATCCCCAGAGGCCAGTCTCCCCCTTTCAAATGTGGGCCACACATACACTCACTTAGGAGTGCACAGCCTTTCTTGGTGGAGTAATTGGAAAAATGATGCAGAATAGTGACTTTGTACTCTAAGTTATTATTATCAAATATAAGATGCTCTAAAAGTATTTTCTCATTCTAAATGTTTCCCAGGAGGACCTGAGCTGATCACTGGCAACTTTTCTTGTCCCACTACAGAAACAATAACTCTGCTTGGGCTCTTTTGTAGAGTGGGATGACCAGTTTTCCTCTGTAAGAGCCTTACATGATCATTGTAGAGATAAATAAAATGCAAGTAAGAATAAAAAGACACAGTTGCATCTGCTTCCTAGAGATGATGCTTACCAATTGTTGTGTACCTGTTCCCACAGTTCTTGGATGTAGATGCATGTTTTCAAGATCCCTACAAAATTCACTTCTATCCTTCAATATTTTAAATAAATATTTAATATGCATTTTGTTATAATTATTTAATCTGTTTCTTATTGCTGGACTTGCAGTTTTCACAAGTCTTTTTTATTGATACCAAAAAAATGTCCTGATTAATATGTTTGTTACTCTATCTCCTTGCAGGCCAATGACTATTCTTTAGTATAAATAATCCCCCCCAAAAAACAAATTAAAATATCTATCCTCAAACCCTTGACAAATCACTATACTGTTACTGTTTCCTAATTTTCTAAATTGAAAAATAGTCTTATTTTTATCTATCCAATAAACATGCAGAAAAATTTAAAAGTATTTTTGTTTGTAATTTATGTATTTTTTTCATGTTATGTCAGTCCTTTCTTTCAGGGATCTAAAAACTGTGTGGAGCCTGTAGAGAGCAAGAAATTTCCTCTCCTTTTCTCCTTCAAGAAGAACAAGACATGTTTTAACTTCGGTGTATCTCTTCATACCTCCATGCTCTTGTGTTTGCCCAGCATCCTTCCTCACTTGGGAACGAACTGTCCTTTCAGGTCAAGCCAAATGTCTGTTCTAACATAGTATTCTGGGGTCTGTGAGTCCCTGATTCTGGAATGCCTGGATGTAAAGTTAATAATGTTGTGTCTGAATTTGGAGTAGATACTGGCAGTTTTATGCTGGCCTGTGGTCTCTCCCACCTTTGATTTATTAGCACTGTGTCTTAAAGGTATAAGGTGTGCAGTTCATAGTGAATTTATTTTTGCAAACAAGTGATAAAAGGAAACTCAGTTTGGCATTTTTAACTCCCTAATGTGAGATGAGCCAGTGCTGAAAATAGAAAAGAGTGATTTACTGGGAAAATGTATTTATACTTTAATTTAGTTCTATAAGTCTGCTTAAATATATGATTGAATCAAACAAATTTAGTTCTATAAGTCTGCTTAAATATATGATTGAAACAAACAAACATATGTCTATGAAATAGACATAAATAGTATGTGTACATTAATATGCATTTATAATTTTACTATTCTTTTCCCTGTCTTTGTTAGACATTAAAACCAAATGAACAGGCTGAGTGTGATTTTGGATGACTCTATGATTTCTTCACTGCATGTCCTGCTGAGACTATTAAATCGTCTGCTATGGGAAGAGTTTGCACTGGTTTTTGGATGCTGGAAGAGGTTAGATTAAAAATCAACTGACAGGTATAAAGCCAAACACTGTTCATCTAGAAGATGCTTTGTAAAACAAGAGCGATGTTTTCCATATCTGTTCCTCACACACACACACACACACACACACACACACACACACACACGGACAGTCATGTCATCTGAAATAATTATCTTTGGGCAAGAGTGTTTTCCTTGTATTTTATTGAAAGTGTGTTTATTACATCCAAAGAGGTTATTAAGTACTAAAACATTCATAGCTATGAGATGAAAGCTGCTGATAAAAAACACTACACAATTTTCTACCATATTAGACAAATTATCAAGAGGACCTACCTCTGGTTCTGAAATTGGTTTTGGGGGACACCCACTTTCTCTTTTACTTCCCAAGATTTCTGTTCCCAGTATTTTTATTAGTTTTATTTTCTCCTCTTAAATATATTAATGTTGGATTACATTTTAAAAGAAGGTAGAACCGATCAACTAAAACAAAACTAACTAATAACTGAGAGAATTCCTCATTCTTCAAGGATTTTTCTTGGTAAAATAGAATGTATGAAATTTGAGGAGTGTTCCTTCAAACACACCAAGCCTGATTATATCAGTCAAAACACTTCAAATTCCTCTCCTCTGTTAAGGTATTTTTAACTTTCTCAAGTTAATGTATTCTTAAGTAACCTGACTATCTGAAAATATTTTGGACTATAAAATGTGTTATATTTTTATTGCCTGAGAGTTCCCCCTTTTCTGTTCACTAGATTCTATCATCTCTTAAGCATGCCAACTGTAGAGTACAATTTTAAGCACTGAATTATAGATGAAATGTGTTTTGGTATAAAATATTCCATGAGAAAATGCACATAGACAAATCTTAGGCAAAGAAATACAATATTAAGTACAAAGATACTTAATGGATGAGCAAAAGGAGAAATTGGTGAGTTTAAGGTGCCATGGTGAGAAAGTAAGTAAAAAAAGTCAGACTTACAGAAACTAAGAACAGTATTTTAAGGAAAGGAAAGTAGTCAATGCTTCAAGAGCATTTTTGACTCTCAATTTTCCAGTCTTCATCCTGCTGCCAAACGATGCTGCTCTGTTTAACATTATATTTCTAAAGGAGTCTAGCAAGAGGTGCTGTCTGCTTAGATACAGCAAGTAGTCAAGTTTTCCCTCATTTTTGTAATCTGAAGTAATTTTTAAAATTTTAACTATTACACAAGACCAGTATGTAGCCCCTGTTGCTCCAGGCCATGGTGACCTGGAAGAGGCTGTCAAAGACATGGATCACGAGAACTTAGCCTCATTTCCTTGGCCTACTGTTTTATCTGCTGCTCCCATTCCTTCCCAGATTCAGTGTTTCTCAGTAATATCTAGGGATTATAGAGTGATAGTCCTGTCATGTTCTCAATATCCAAAGCCCCTACTAACTAGCCATGGTGTTTATCACTTTAGGCATTACCTGTGTAGTGAATCCTGCCTGGGTCTGAGATAGTACTGTGTCCTGTATGTCCCAATGCCTGAAAGTCACTGGCAACTCTTTTAGTTATAATCCACCCCCAGTGTGTATACTTCAAAGGATATACATCTTACTATGCTTTTACAAACTGAAACTTTTATTCTTGTTTCTCTTTCAAAGTTGCTATTTCTCTATCATGGAATACAATACATCCTGTAGAGTCAGAAAACAAATCTGGTAGACTGTAGACTTTATTTTTTTCCAAGCCAGGGTTTCTGTGTTTAATGGTTCTGCTTGTTCTGGAACTCACTGCGTAGACCAGACTGGCCTTGAACTCACAGAAATCCGCCTACTTCTGTCTCCCAAATTCTGGGATTAAAGGCATGTATAACCACTGCCTAGCTGGCAGGAGATTTCTTATGCATTATTCCTTTGAGTTCTGTCTCTACAGATGGACTCTGCCACCCCCATCCATCAGAAAGAAATCTGCTTGAAGCAGTCCTTTGTATCTCAGATAAACATCTGCCTAGCTTGCCTGAAGTCTTCCTAACCTGGACACATCTATGAATTATGCAAATCCACGTACAAACTAGAATCTTCCAAATTCATAGCCTGTCTTCTCTTTAAACAACCATTACCCTGAATGTGGCTTCAATTTTATATCTAAGACACCAATTTTGTCTACTACTTTTATTAGGAGGCACTCCAGGTGATATTCTTGTCATTTTGAAGAAAACTTTGGGAGAAGCAGAGATTTCATGCCAACTGCTCTAGATCCATGTGGATTTCTCAAGTTATACTGTCTGTACTGGGGTCAAGTGTTAGCTCCTCTGAGCAATCTTTGTTTACTGGGAAATGACCTCATGAAGCCCAGGCTGACCTGGAATTCTGTGCAGCCTAGGATGACTTTGAGATTCTGATCATCCTGTGCCATCTCCTGTGTGCCGAGACTACAGGTGTGCACCACCACACCCAGTTTATGTGGTGCTGGGAATAGAACGCAATGCTTTGCACTTACATGGCTAACATTCTACCAACTGAGCTATAGCTGCCACCCATTTGTGTCAGCCTTTTTGTTTCAAAATTTTATTGATATTTAAGGGTTTTTTAAAGTTATGAATGATACATTTACTTTGGTAAACCATATAAGTACAATTTGAGGTAAGTTTTATTATTCTGGTAGAACTCCTATAGAAACAAGAAGTGAGCACGGAAGAGGAACAGAGAAAGGTGGAGTCCACAGGAATGTCAGAGGTAACGGAATGGTGGCCATGACCCAAGTACACTCACAAACACACTGTCTTTCTGAAAATACCACACAGTAGTCAATACCGTGTATGATAATTTAAAAAATTTAAAGGATGAAATATGGATAGGATATTGAATACGTTAAGAAGTAAATATATTCAAACAGAATTTTAATTGTTAAGAAATCAAGTATAGTCAAGAAAAATCTAAGGCAACACAAAACAAAAACTACCAGGCAAATGCACAAAACAAAAAAGCTGATTCTTAACACTCCCCTTGTTCAGATTCTGAGGGTGCTCAAAGAGTAGAAAGGGAGCTGAAAATAAGGACACATGACAAAGGATAATATTAAGTGATTCAGTTTTATCATTCTTCATTTTGGGCATTCTGGAAATTAACCTTGATTTACTCAGGAAAAATATATTTCTTTAATCCACTTTTATGTGGAAAATGGATTGTAAAGCTTAAAAGCCGACCAGTGAAGTGGCTATTGTGACTGCTACAGCTTCTCTCTGAACTCATCAGAAAAGATTGTAATAGATTTTCTTTCACGATAGGCAAGCAGTTGTAGCAGCAATGTGAAGTGCTGGTATGCAGTTTCAGAAATCTGTTGACTGCATGTTCCCATATGTGTTCCAGGAAATTCACATTTGGGTTTCAGTAATACTCAGAGTTATGGTTGTGCTATCCAACATTTTTTTTGGATAGGAATTTGCTAGATACCAACCTACTGCTTGCCAAGACTCAGCAGGGCAAATCCTAGTTCTGGAATATGTGGGAAACAAGAAGCAGTTAAAATGATGGGCCTGTATCAATTTTAGCCCTCCAAGGAAACAAATTCTATCTAGTGGTCTAAAAGGTCATTTTGAACATTAGAGGTAATCTTTTAAAAGTGAAATGTGTCTTTGTGGCACATGTAACACTCAATAATAAAACATATGCTTGAATTTCTTCTTAATCCTACTGAAGAGGTTTCAGCATCTGAGGGTTCATTATTGCTGGCTAAACATGAACAGTTATAGCTACCTCCAGAATGAGGCATGCCAGCCGTCAGCGAGTGCATTAGAGACTAAGTTAGCCATTGCTTTTGTGGCCAGTCGGTATCACAACTGTCCTGGATAAAATGATTAATTTGACATTACACTTTTCTATTGAGGACATAGCTTCTTGTCATCTTTAAAAATATTCCTAATAACTTGGCAACAAAATAATGTGTTAAAATTGCGGTCAGCATTATTAAACAAGAAACTGTAACCCATAGTCAGCTTAGGAATGCTTCCTTTTGTTCCTGAGAATCAACTATAAAATCCAAGGGCTTAAAAAAACTCCAGCCTTAGCCATTCAACACCAGTCACCGTTTGTTCTTTCCTCAAAGATCCAGGTTACATGGCTTCTCTTTCCGGCCTTTTAATGTTTCTAACCACATAATAAAAAATACAATAATCTCAATTATGTTCTCTTATTAACTTTTGAAACTCTTGCTGGCAGTGTTTTAAAAGCTCTTTTATCTTGTCATGGTGCACAGCAGTTGCTTAGCATCCCCTCATACTTTAAGGGAGTAGATGCAATATCCTTTATCTCAAACCATCCCAATTTATTTAAGGGTGTGTGGTAGGAGTTGCCTCTTTTTGCCCAGGACTTCTTTTGTCTCCATGGGATTGTGTTTTGGTACCTCTCTGAAGTGGAGAAAATTTGATAAAGTTCTTCAGTGTCAGATGAAGTATGTGAAGGTGGCAAGTACATTAACCTCTCTGATGTTGTATATATCCCTATAATTTTTGCTAAGATTGTGCATCTTATCAGTGACATGTTCAGCCTCTAAGCTATTATAATTGAGATTGTTTAGCTATTTTTTCTCCCTTTCTGTTGGCACCAGTGGTAGTGTTCCAGGAGACTTTATCTATCTTAGCCCTGTTCATTTAGGGAAGTGATTCTGCATGCTTTTGTTCAACTATGTACCTCATCGGATTCCATGTACTGAGGAGATTCTGATACTTAATGCCCATAGCTTGCTAAATCCACAGTTCACATAACTTATGTAGTTAACATTCTATGGTAACTTTCATTTTTCAGTGTTTCTGCTTAAAACAATAAACAAGAAGACAAGTCGCTTATTCTGTGTCAGGTCTTATTAGACTGAGTTTTATGGAAAATTTTGGATCATTGCTCTTTCCCAAAGTTCACACAGCTATTAGTTTACTAGTATTGAGAAAGCTTCTGCTGTCAAGAATTTTAGATTCTTTATAACGTACTAACTTGTGAAGCACAAGTTTCGTGGAAATCAATGTTGTTTTTCACACGTGAAAACATTATTTCCATACATTGTGCTATTGTGCAATAGTTGCATACAAGCAGTTGGAATGATGGCTGTCAGGGTCTACCAACGTCTGCATTTGGAGTTTAGTGTACGGGGTTAGGTGTTAGTTTGAAGGCTTAGAATGGTATATACAAAGTATTCCTGAGAGTGAAACACTTGGGACTAGAAAACATCATAACTTTAAGTGTTTTCTATAGCTTTCCTTATTGGCCTATGAAAAGTCTATTCTCAATATAATTTTTTGCTAAAATCTTACTAAAAATCAGGAAGGCCCCCTGATCACCTTTGATACATTTTCAGTTTATGGGCCTCAAAATGTGAATAGCTGAAGAAAATGAAGTTTAGAGAGATGCTTTTAATGTGATTTCTTTGAAGGATGTAGGGTTACAGGAAGGTAATAAAGAATGGTGTTCTTTTAGTTGAATCTAAGTAGTGATATAATCAACTTTAAGTATACTCTACATATCCTTCCTTAGGAAGAAGTGTAAACACAGTTACTTCTTACTTTCATTCATCTGTGGCATTCCTGACTATAAATCCAGGCAGGTCCATCCTGTGGCTGGAATACCTATGTGTACACTCTAATACAATCGCTTAAAACCTGATGATGTTTTGGGGCGTTAGCTGATTATTTTCTTTCAAACATTAACTTTGTAGATGACAATGTCTTGTTGGAGTGTCAAAATACTGAACTAAAAGTCAACATTTATTGATGTTGCAGGGAAAGGCAACATTCTGATTTGTTCCTATGATAACAAGATGCAGATAAATGCTGTGTTTCTGAAATATGAGGCACAATAACAAAGACAGCAACTTTGGAAACTAAAAACTTACATGAGGTAAAAAAGAGTTTAAGTTTCTCTCATGTGTAATAGTATCTATTTTTAACTACCCCTTTCTAGATGTGTCCTTAGGCTAAATGAGAAAAATATTCTTGTTGAATTCTGAGTTTACTAGTGGAAAAACAAAATATTATTTGCAGTTAAGCACCTGATCTCTTCTAGGCACATGGCTTGCATGCTTTCTGGCTCTAGACTAATGGATTAATTCACATGGTTTTTATTTAGTTAAGATGCCAGAAGTGATAGTGTACAGTTGTAGATTCAGTGCTTGAATACCACATGAAACAAACGGCTTTACTGGGTTTTGAGGTTTTCATTTTGTTCACAGAGTTTGGCATGTTAATTGGTATACAACATTTGTTCATCTTACCTTAGATGTCACTTTTTTTTAGGAGCATTGGAACTAATTAAGCCAATAACGACTTTTGTTTTTTATTTGTTTATTGTTTTACCCAGTCACTCTGTATTTTATTGAAGCAGGGCCTCTCACTGAAATCTGAATCCTGCCAGTTGCAGCTGTTTTATCTAACCACCTTGTACCGAGATTACCGGCAATTCACTCACAACTGTCAGGCTTTTTATATTGGTTCTGGGGATATGAACTTTCCACTGTGCTCCCCCCTGGCAAAAGCTCTATTCACTGATCCATCTTCTCAGTCCAATTACTATTTTGTAAATTAATCTTTGAAAATTTCATACAGCACATTTTGATAAAAATTCAGGCCTTTCCATAACTCCTCCCAAATCTGCTCTGTGTTTTCTATCCACAAAACTTTGTGTCATTTTTAAACTCTTTCAGTCCATATATATACATACATATGAACAAATATGTATGTATTTACAAATAAACACATACTCACACACACACACACACACACATATATATATATATATATATATATATATATATATACACACATATATATTTGGGTGTGTAGCCAGAGATGTGGTTTACTTTACAGGGGTCATACCCTTAAAGAAAACCAACTCTCCCTCTCCTAGCAGCTCTCCATCTTGAACAGTGCCCAAAGTGGGGATTAGATATTTTACCAGCCTGCCTCCTCCAAGCTGTTATTTTGTCTGACTTAGGTTTGCACAGGTCTTGCACACACTGATACAACTTTTGTGAGTTTATATGTAGAGCTGCCCTGTTGTGTCTGAAAACAACACTGTTCTTCTAGTCATCCGCTGATTCTGGTGCTTAACTGAATGTCCAACTTCTTTTAAATAAGGGTTCTTGGGAAGATATGTTGAAAAATGCCTGGCATGATGGAAATCAAGCTAAATTTGTTAGAAAATTTAGTTATAATTATACTCTCTCAATAGAAATCCTTCTATACAATGAATTCTTGCACTAAGCAATCGAACATGTCAGTATTTTGGATCCAATTTTTATTGTAATTTGGTTGAATTTTCTTGTTTACTTCAGCCAACTTTACTGAAGGCCACAGACTATAACTTGAGTCCCATTGGATTACAAACTTCTCCTTGCCTCCTTGGTTAGTGGGAAGATTTTGTAATATTATCACCCCACTATGAGCAAAAAGCTGAGTTTGGGATTATAGTGTATCTTGGCTTTCTTCCAGTCTTTTCTACAAAGAACACAATTTTAAGTATTGACTGAGTACCTGACCCATGCTTTAACAAAATGATTTTAATGTTTGTAAGACTAAAAATATTACCTCAGTTGCCATAATAATTTTAAGTTCATTGATGTTTTATTTGATTTGTGGTTGTCAACTTTAGCACTGAATTAATTTTCTCTCTTAAAACTAATGAGAAAATGCATATTTTCAAGCGTCTTATGTCCAATTTATAATGCTAATGTTAGTTTAGTTTCTTATTTCTATGATTAGATAACGTGACAAAGACGTCAAAGGGAGAGAAAGTCTATTTGACTCCCATACAATCCATCACTAAAGGGAAGTAAAGGCATCAGGAGATAGATAGTGGGTCACATCACATTCACAGGCACGGTCAAAGAACAATGACTTCATGTGTTCATGACTGTACTCAGCTTTTCTTCTATACCTACTGAATATAAGAGCCCCACCCAGGGAATTGTCACCTAAATTCACATAATCAACACAACCAATAGCCTCTTGACATGCCCACACACCAACCTGATCTAGACAGTACCTCATTGATAGTCCCCTCCCAGTAGATTCTGGAGTGTCAAGTTGACCCCGAATATGAAAAAAAATCACAAAATATATAATAAAGGACTTGAAATAATCTGACTATGTTTTTATTGTATAAAATTGCCTTCAGAAAGCATTGTGATAAGGGTGTGTGAATAGCTGTATTTTTATGAAATATAGAAATACTAAAAAATTGTAATTAAAATATGAAACCATTTACTTTGAGACCATCTCTCTGTGGAAACCAGACTGGTATAGAATTCACTACATAACCCAGGCTGGCCTCCATGTCATGATGCTCTTGTTTTAACCTCTCTGAGATTGGGTTTCCAGCATGCAACACTATGTCACTTTTATATAATACACAATTATCAACCCACTAACAACCCATTAGAAATTGGCTTTTTTTTTCTACATAGAAACCTTAAAACTCTCCACAGTCAACAAATTTGATTCTATTGCCCGGCAAAACCAGCCTCTCTCTCCTCTCTACCTGTTAATCCTCTTTATGTTTACTTTCAACATTTTACTTTATGATGTACAAATGAAATACCCTTTTACAATTTCTCTCCTGATTCAGACCTGAAGTATATTGAACAAAGTAAGAAGCATATATTAAGTACTCATATTGATTTGCACTTCATGTGATACTGAATTGGAATAGTGTGTAGGGAGAAGAAAAGAAAACTAAAGGTTACATATAGAAAGTGTCTTATGTGATCTCAATATGAAACAAAGAAATATACTTGCTGATAGAAAAAAATGGTATGTAGGGAAAAAGAAGAAAAGAGAACTAAAGGGCTCCAAATGATGAAGGTAACATATAGGAAGTGTCTTATCTGATCTCAATATGACACAGAAAGAAATCTATATGCTGATAGAAAAAAATGATCACACTTTAACATCTGGACTTCATGTGCACACTCACTAAGTAATGAACATCAGCCCCTGTTCAGCTGCATTCCCACATCTGGGGACAAAACATCATAGGAACTAAAAATAAAGACAAGAAGAAAAGTTAAAAAAATCTGACTGCTGTAAAATAGTATGGTTAATCTACATTATAAATTAAAGGGATTGTCACCCTCCTGGGAAACAAAAACACAACTTTATTCAAAAGATGTTCCTAGATGTTCCTACTCAAAGATGATATCAAGCTGATGCTTTTTATACATTTAGGAGTAGAGGCTGTGATTTCCAATCATGCTTATGTCTCATAAGCTAAGAAAATGATTGAAAGTCTTCAAAAGCAATTGTCCATGACACATTTTCAGTCCATCAGAGTATATTAACAGAAACTGATAGAATTATTGTCTAACATATCTTTTCAGATGCATGGGAAATTCTTTTGAACAGTGTGCTTGATAAGGTGGCAAACACATGTAAAATAGAACGCATGTTGGTAAGTATATTCTGACTAGCAAAGTTTTATATTTTTTGTAAATGTTAAAAAGAGGAAAAATTTCAAAATTCCAGTTACATTGGCTATTCTTTCATTTTCACCTACTTAGAATGACAAAAATAAATACTGTGCCCAGGAGCAATCTGAACTGGAAAGATTCTTGAGACTGTAGTGTAGATCTGTAGTCTTTGTTAAATTATAGATTTTATGGACACACTGTATAGCTTCTCTAAAGCATGGTAGAATGTATACCATATGTTTCTGAAATTGCTTATCTTTTTAATTGGCTGGAGAATAAGCCCAGATGGTAAACACAAGCAGAGTCTGTACTTCAGAGTAAGGGTGCAAATATTCTCCAGAGATATGAACTATGTTGCCAGACACCCTGGGCCAGCTTGAAAGAGGCTGGCCACTGCCTCTGACTATGGCCCAATAACTTTAGAGCAATAAGGAAGCCCTGAAAATGACTAGTCATGCTCTGGCCTTTTAAATTTAAGTATTTCTGCAGGTAGCTGTGGGAGTCCCAGGGCATGAGAAGCTTGTAGCATTTAAGCTGCCTTGGTTTTCCATTATTCCTACTATTATGCTGGTTGAGAAGTTTCATGCCCAAATAGTTGACATTGCCCTGAACAGCTGACCAAAACTATATTTGCATAAATGTTTATACCAGTTGGATTTCTTACTTTGGCTCTAGTTACCAAATATATCTATCCAATGAAATACACCTGCTTTAGGCTAGTGAAACTAAAGATGTCTACCATCTGTCTTCTTATATGCCCAACCATTTCAAAATACTGTGGCAGAAATCATGATATTCCCTAGGGTCACTGAACTGTTCACTAGCTCTTCAATAGTTTCGGTATCATAGTCAAGCCACTCTTTCTTGCCTTCTAGTTCCTACATCTATTGATATTTTACAGCCTTATTGAGCATCAGCTCATTATTTTCTATGACATGACTGGTCCTACTGTTTTTTTTTTTTGCACTTTGTGAACACAATTATGCAATATCTATATCAGATTCTGTGGTAGGTATCCTTATATGAATTCATGCATTTAGGAGGATTTACTGCAGAAAAGAAGGTTCTCACATTTCTCTGAATCGATAGATAAATTAAGTAATTTTATTTGCATGTCTCTCTGTCTGGGAAAAGTGACAGGGATTTTAAGGAAAAGGTCTTAGTCAAATTTAAGAAAATGATTAAATATATTTTGCATGACTCCTGCAAGCCTCCAAGTATCCATGAGTAATGAACCATGGCCTGAGAAAAGGAGAAGTTGTTGGCATTCCAGTTTAAAGAACGTTTTGGAACTTGCGTTTTATCATATTTTATTTATTTTCAAGTTATTATTTTAAAAAACAACATGACATCATTATCATCATTTTATACTTGCATTATATTCTAAATATTCCTTAAGAGACAGTAATGGTCTTTTTGAACTTCTGTGACTTCAAAAAATATTTAAAACACAATTATAGATTTCATTAAGAAGTACATGTTAATGTATTCAACAGTATGTATACGCTCACATAAGGAAAAAGGGTAAACTAAATAAGTTGAACGTGGGTCTTCTGAGTGAATGGATTTCCATTCAAGTCAGAATGTAGCAGGTAGTTCAGTAGACACATGCTTTCTGAAAAGCCACCCTTTGCATATGTTTATAGAATTCATTTTAATTATTTTCACAAACACAGGCTCACTGGCATTTGCTTTCACAACTAATCTTTGTCCTACTTTCATAACTTTAGTTTTATTAACGTTACCTGCTGAGTGGTGGGAAGATGTTCAGTAGGTCATGGGCAACTTACCTATGGATAGGCCTCCAGAAAATGTGGTAACCCACCTTCAAATAACGTTAGTTGCCTATAGTCTTTCTGAGAGGGGTGTGGCCTGATGGGCCCCTCTTCTATGATGAAATGTCAAGGGGCCTGGACATAGGCTCTTAGCGCAACCATGGAGGCAGGTATGACTTCTAGTCTGTGGAGTGGGACTTAGATCTAATCAGAAAATGGTTCTCAAACTTGCTAATCCTGAAAGCTACTGTTTTGTGTCTACTTCACAGCCTCACCTTCCTAACTATCTAGAGTCGCAGCCAACAAAATAGTAAAATAGAAGTCTTCCGTGAGGTGGCTGTTGACAAGAAGGATGAGATGTAAGTTAGAGAAATGTCATTTTAGACCTGAAAATAAATAATTTAAAGAATAAGTTAAAGAATACTAATAATTTCAGTAGAATAAACTCTGAACTCGAAGTTTCATCCTAAACAGCCTGAAAATGGCAGGTTATGAACTAAGGAATCATTTATTAAATGAGAGCTCATTTGAAATATGTTCTGTCATCTTGGATCTTTATTACAATATACAAGATTTTAAGTACCAATATACTTAAGTTTGATATAATCTGATGTTAGTATATATATGCTATTATACAATGACTTGTATGTAAATGAATGTGGGTGCTATTTCTCTTTCCGTATCTCTCAGATAACAAAGAAACTTCATAGATAGTGACATGCTTTTCATCAAGAGGCAGAGATTTGACTATTTATCTTTCTGTAGTGCTGACTGAATACCATCAAGATGATTCTCTGGATATACCATTTCATTGATGACTCTTTGGTTAGAGAGATAGTCTGACTCTATAATTTCAAACTTGATCAATTATGTAACATCACTTTTGAGAGTACTTAGCCTACTTACTCTGTTTTTAATGGACCCTTTCCTGCTCCACTACTTTTACTGCGGGCCTGTGAACACATCATCAGTACACAAAGACGCTGTATACAACATGCTTTGCTTTTATCTACTTATTTACTTAATCTTAGTTATATAAACATATTTACATTAAATGCTTTATAACATTTCTCTGACCTGTTATTCATTTGCTTTACAGTCCCTTTGGTTGTCTGAAATTTATTCTATGGTAGAATTCTCTGGGAAGCCACCATGGTGTCAGTTATTATACTTTATTGTTGCTAAATCCTTGTCTGTTCACACAAACTTCAGCATTTTATTTGAAAGCCTGTCTGGCTGTGGATAAAACACTAGGCTTCCCCCACTCCTTGGAACTCAAACATTGGTAAATTTCAACCTTCCATTGCCTTTTATCATGAAGGTACAGCAGCCAAATTTTCTTCTTATTTAAAATAATGCTTTAAATACATTTTAATTAAAACATAATTATATATCCCTTCCCTTTTCTCCCACCAGCCCATCTCAGGTGTCTTCCCTCCAAACTTTTCCACAAACCACTAACACTCAATTTGATAGCTCATTTTTCTTTTATTATAAGTGTTATATATGCAGATATGTATAAATGTGTACACACATATAAATGCAATCTGCTGAATCCATTTTTATTGTTTGTATGTATATGAATAACCAATAAGTGGGCTCATCCCTGGAAGGGGCTGATTCTTCTCCAAGCAGTCCTTGGTTGCCTACAGTTCTTAGTCGAAGGGTGTATCCACGAGATTTTCTTCCTTTTATGTTAACACGAATATTGTTATTGTCATTTTTTCTGGTCTTGTTTGTATGACCATTTCTAGGGAATACTGCTTTACAGTATGCTTCCTGATATTCTGGCTCTTACCATCTTTCCTCCCCTCTTCTGAGATTTTCACTGAGCCATAGATGCTGGTGCTATTATGTAAAAAATCCACTGGGGCTGGCCTCCCCACAACCTATGGATATCTGCATGGAGTTCAGTTGTGGTTTTCTGGGATGGTCTCATTTGCTGTAAAAAAGAGGCTTATTTGGAAGTAACTACATTTATTTGTGAGCATGCAACAAATACTGGTTATTTCACTTGGGCTGACAGTTCTCAACACAAGAACTGTAAACTAAGAACCCTAGTACCAGACATACAAAACCTCTTTTCAAATGTTTGGTCGAGGTAGTCCAAGTGATTCCCAAACAATATAGACTATCAATGTTGTTCTTGGTTGCCTCTCAATGCTTGAAGACATGCTTCTATTGCTGAAGGTACTGTACATTAGGACACAGTACTTGGATGATTTGGGCTAGATATAACCTGAAAGACTCCTTCTTGAGGTCTAGCTTAGAGTTTAACAGAAAGTACCATTTTGTTGCCAAGGGAGGAAATCAATCAATAGTAACTACCCAACTCAAGACTTATGAACTACAGTGACCAGCATGGCAAGGTACCTGTCAAGGCTCAGTAAGTGGCACTCACATGTTGGTAGTAACCAAAAGCGGTCTAATTTGACTTAGGACCCATTCAACAAGAGAGACATCATGTCTGGCCCTGGAAATCTATATGGCTTTCCAGAACTAGTGAAGCCATGGATCTTAGGAAAGAAGATGCCAACTTCACTCTGTTAGACTAACTTAATTCCTTATGACATTCTAAGTTTTCTTTTCTTTACAGGTGACAGTCTTTTTGTCAACACATTCAAAGATTTGTGTTTTATTAAAAAGTCAAATGTAACAGATTATGTTTCAATGTAATCTCTTCTGATTATTTTTTTCTATGTAAGTGATTTCCCTTTTAGTAACTATGTTCTTTAACATTAAACTTCATTTCTGCAAAGCTTTCTTGAAAACACATTTTAATATCAATTATGTGATAAAGGTGTCTTCACTGGGGCCACCTTCTGCAGGAGGGTTGATTCCACTTGCCTTTTTCTACCTTACTATTACTTTAAGTTGTTTTTACTTATTTCTAATTTTACATTTGTTTTTAATTTCCTCCTTCTTGTATTCTATTATTTATAAGGCATTATCCATGTATCCAAAGGCTTTAGCCATTCTCTAAGTCTACTTGTTTTTGTATGTTTCCTGGGTTAGTCAGCATTTTTGAAATGTTTTAAACTTTTTCCCCTTAAGCCTTTGTTTTGTGTCTTTCTTTTAAAATACTCCTTCCCTCCACAAATTTACCTCTGATTCTGATATTTCTAATCCTGATTTCCTTCCTACATTTTTATTTGCTTTTAAAAATATTTTTACTTGATTAGAAAGTTGTTAATCTCATTTCTAGCATCGCTTTGTTTCAATATGAATAGCATTCTGCTCTTTATTCTTTTTCCTCACAAAACGTTGCATGGAATTTGTTAAGAATATCTCTCCTTTCATGATTTTTAAATGTGAAGGCTTTTCATTTATGCAAAGAAAGAGAGGATCATATGGCTTTCCGTAGTTCCAGGACTTCAGAAGTCTCCAAATTTATTCCTGAGTTTTTCTTTTCATTGCCTTTTCTTTTCAATTCATAGTGTTTTTGCTCTGCTCCTGATAAATGTTTCCTCACAAAAATTTCTTCTTCTCTTCCTCCTCCTTCTTTTTGAGATTGGGCGTTTGTTTTGAAACAGGCTTTAGGTTTTTCTGTTTGGAGAGCTCTTGGCATCAAGACCCCAACCCTGATTTCAAGTTTAGTGGCCCTTTGAACTTAGTCATGAACCACAGTCTTTGAGAAACCTTCTCAGAACTGTCTACTGATCTCATATTGGTTCACTGAGCTTTCAACACTAGCAAGAACATCATGTTTATGGCATAAATGTCTGCTAGGAATTTGGTTTCTGGCTCTCACACTCGTCAGAACTGATTCTCTTTGCCACAGAGCCGCTGATAACATGTAAATTTGATGGCAGGTCCAGGTTTTGGGGGTTTGGAAGAATCCTTTTTGGAAATTTTCTGTAGATGTTGGCCATGAAGTTTTGTTTTCTTATTCTAGTTTCTCTGTTTTTGTTGGAGATTTAAAAAGTTTAAAAAACCACAGACCAGTGTTGCCTATATTGTCTTGTTGGAAACCATTAATCAGTTTATTCTTAATCTTATCTTACAACTCGCTGTTCTTGAAGTATTGTGTGGTAGGTTGATTTTCCATATTTGAGGAGCTGGCCTGTTAAGAATCTATTGATTTAACCCTAAGCTCCTCGGAGGTCTTTTGTAATCATTAAATGCTACCATAATATAATTTATTCACCTTAAAAAGCTGTATCTGAATATTTCTTAATGGAAAATGCATGACATTTATGAATCAGTATATATATATATATATATACATATATTTGTGTGTGTGTGTACACACAGTCTGACTAACATCTACGGCATATAAGATTAAAAATGATTTTTTGACAATTTTTAAAAGATATATTCAACCTTTAATTTAAAAAGGCACCGTGGATTTTTTTTTGCTTATAAAGTACTAAGGAATGCATTGCTATTTGAATATTTCTCCTTTTATCCTAAATGTTTTCTTCTCACCTAATAAATAAGGAAAGGAATGTTTTGCCAAGCTCAAGATCTCTTTGAAGCCATGGCTTCTAAATGTCAAGCCCATTCTAACACTCTCCCTGATTTCTGATGTCTGAAGGGTCTTCCCGTTTCTATGAAAAGAAAAAAAGTTTCAAAAGTCTAATAAAATGATCATACATCATTCCCCAAATGCAGAGGAACTCAAAACATTTTGATGAATTAAGCACAGATAGATCTGAAAATGTAGGTAATCTTTACTTGCAAAATATAGTTGGCTTTATATATTCAAAAAAGGAACTGTGGACAGAGGCAAAATGTGTTTAGGGATGGAGATCCTAGGGTTTGGCCAAACCCAAGTGTTTGAACAACACTGTGACTGTAGATGTATGATGAACCCAAAATCTGTGAAGTTTTGTGTTTTTCCTTCTTACAGCGTTGCTGTACTTATTCCCATAGCCAACTTCAAATGACCCCCTCCTGAACAGAACAGAGTAGCTGAAAAGTTTTCTTAAACTTCTTAATACTTTTAATCCTTACTTGTTATAATTTGATTACTGAGAGAGATTTTTCTCTGTGGGCTTCCTATTAAATCACTTTCAAGTTGAAACAAACCAGAAATCCTTTTAAATAACAGAGTTGGTATTCACTTTAAGCTGGTCAGAATTTATACAGGAACTGTAGAACGTTTCTTGTAAAACTCTGTAGATGTACCCAGAGGCTATGGTGAGGGGCTTATTCTCCCAACCTAACACAAAATAAATACATAAATGAGTGAACATGATGTCCTGGGCTATGGAGAATGGTGTGACTTAGCCTTATATTGATGCTTATTTGTTTTCCATTCTCTCACATATTTGCTTTGACTGGCTACTCCAAATTTATATGGGAGACAGCCTTCTACTTTCTATACTCATTGGCTCAATTCTATTTAGTTTGATATTGTAAGGATCTGGTCAATATCTTTTAATTATATTTTTCATGTGAAACTAAAACTTTAATAATCTTTAAATGTTTTCTCCCCATTTTAAATAATGTCAGAATATCCATGAATAATACAAAGGTTTTTACTTGTAAGAGGCTTACAGGCTTCCCTTGTCTTTGCTTATTTGGTTATTTTTGAGAATGGATTTGTTTTACATTTTTCCCATCCACATTCTCCCATATGCCCCTCAATGCTTTCCTTCAACACCATGGCCTCTTTTTTTCTGTCACCAGCCTGGCTAGCTCAGCTGATAGAGCATGAGACTTTTAATCTCAGGGTCATGGTTTTATGCCCCATGCTGGGTGCCAAAATGTAAATGGTGTTCACAATTGGTCTAGATAATAAAAATCTGGAGTCAGATATAGAAGGAAATGTTGAGAGATCAGAGAGAAGAAGGAGCAAACCACTGCCATACCTTACCTCTTCAGCATCTCAGCAGACAAGGAAGAGTTCCTGTTTTTCCTGGCTTATATCTTGTTTCCTCCCAGCTATCTCACTTACTGTCTATCTGTACAGACCTCCACACCTCTATGGTTAGCTAGCAGCAAGTTCTCTTTTTCTGATGTTCAGACAGACTTTATTTATACAAACAATATATCACCACAACTGGATGTTTATTTGTATTTGTATATGCATATATGATCTATCAGGAATCTAACACCTAGAGAAGACTTATTTCCCCCTCTTTCATAAGCCTTTGATTGCCTGTAGTCTTAAAGTAGGAGGTACAATCTTGAAAGATTTTCTTACTCCAGCAATGGTGGCATGTCAGCTGATAGCCACTATGCAGGTCTTGTTTAGGTGATTCTATGTTGTTGATATTGATAGGTGCAGCTTCCCTTCCACATCTAGAAGATACACTGTGGCAGATCCTGGTTCTCTGGCTCTTACAATACATCTGCCCTGTCTTCCCCATGTTACCCATGTCTTAGGTAGAGGGGTTATGTTTTAGATGTAGGAATTGGGGACTGGGAAGCCCCTGGCTAGTTTTTCTCTGCACTCCAATTGGTTCTGGGTTTCTTCAATAGTTTCCATCAACTGCAAAAGCAGTTTCTTTGATGAGAGGTGAGGGCTACACTTAACTGAGCATATAAGAAAATGTATTCAGAATACAGTTAGAAATTACGTTAGTTTAGTGGTGACTTCCTAGGGGCCCTGACTTCTCCACCTTCCAATGGTTGGCTAGGTTTATAGGACCAGGCATAAAAATTTCCCCATTAAGTAGGCCTTAAACCCAGTTAGATATCTGTTAATCACCCTTAAGATAACAATGCACCACTGGGGTTGTCTTGCTACTCTGGCCAGCGTGGCCCATAGGCATACAGTATTGTATGCCTATTAACTGGTTTCCTCCCTTGACAGTTTGCATAGTACCTCCAAATACTCCTCAATGAAGAGGCTTCCAGGTCAGTTTAAACGCAGTTTCTGCAAGCCCTGTGTCAAAGGAATTTTGTGAACATGACCATCCTAATATAATCACTGTACAAATTCAATACACTCTCAATCAACATGGCCATGAAATTCTTCACAGAAACATAAAAAACATCTACACTGAAAAAAACTCAAATAGACAAAAAAATCTCTGAGCAAAAAGAACAAATCTATAGACATTACCTTGATGGATTTCAAGCTATATCACAGAGCTATAGTAATAAAAAACAGCACGGTTCCAGTACAAAACAGACATAAAGATCAATGGAACATGCCAGAAATTCACACTGGATAATCTACAATATAATTTGCAAATGGTGCTGGGAAACAGGGTGACCACATGTAGAAGAATGGAATTAGAGTTGTTATCACTCCACACAAAAGTCCATTCCAAATGACCCAAAAGCCCTCAGCGTAAAACCCAAACTTAGAAACTGCTAGAAGAAACATAGGTCATACACTACAAAATATATGAGTGAGGACCTTTTGAGTAGGACTCCATTTCCATAGGAATTAAGGCCAGCAGTTGACAAACTGAACTTCATCAAATGAAAAAGTTCCTGAACAGCAAAGAAATCAATACATTGAGTGAAGAAACATCCACAGAATAGAAAGAGAACTTTTTCCAGATATAGATCTCATAGAGGATTAATATCTAGAATACATGAAGAACTTAAAAAGCAAAGAACCAGATGTGCAGACAACCTAGTTTTAAAATGGACTGTGGATCTGAACAAAAAGTTCCATGAAGAAGAAATGAAAATGGCTAAAACAAAGCCCTTAAAAAGTGTTCAATATCCTAAAAGAGAAATTCAATTTAAATTTCAAATTATTTTGAGATTTCATTTTACCCTCAGTACCAGAAAGAAAACAACTAACAACAAATGCTTGTGAGTGTTCTAGGAAAGGGAAGCCCAAATTCATTGATGGGAAGATTGCAAACTGGTGCAGCCACTACAGAAAGCAGTGTGGGAAACTCCCAAAAAGATAAAAGGAAATCTACCGTGTGACTAAGAGTTGATATCTTATTCCACAGATACCTGTTCAGTCATCTTGACCAATTTAGTCTCAATAGTGAGGAAGTGGAAACAGTCTAATTGTTCATAAACTGATGGATGAATAATGAAAATGTGATACATGTACACACTGGAATTCTATCCCATTGTAAAAAAATATGAAATCGTGAAATTTGTTGGTATATAGGAGGAACTGGAAAAATATACTAAGTGAAGTAACCCAGACCCAGAAAGACAGTTGTGAACCTCTCTTGATTTGTGGATCTTAGCTCTGAATCTTTGGATCTAAGCATATTATGATTTGTCTTAACAAGTTGCCTCAGTAAATTTTAAGGGTAGTGAAGTTGGATATCTTTATTAGTGTCTGTCCTAGACCCCTGGGAAGGCCTGCACTGCTTGGTCTCAGTTTGACATTCGAGGACTTTTCTGTTTCTCTACTGCTTCTCTGGTTGATAGCACCAGTCCCGCATAACAGGTATGTTTTGGAGCTAATTTGAGGTTTGAATATTTAGTAGCTATAAATCTTGTTGATAGTGAATCCCAAGGTCAAAGAAACATCCATATGTTGAGATATTCCCATCACTGGCACTGCTATAGATGTTACCATATTACTCTTGTCACTCTAGGGATGGGTAATTCAATGTTAAACCAGGTTCTAAGACAAAAGGAATTAGTCACAAAAGTTGAAATAAAACAACACTAACGCATGTATCCATGTCCCTTGTAAGTGAGATAAAAGTTAAACATTCCCATTATTTCTACATTGGACATCCATTCAAACAGCCTTGCTACTAACCAGAACCCCTGCCGAATTCATAATATCTTATCTGTCATTATCAGAGACTACTTAGCATGAACTGTAATTTATGAATAATGGTAGAACAAATTCAGTGTTCACTTTAGAGATCTGACATGTGAAGATTCACCTCACAACACACTTTTAAAAAGTTACCTCAACTTTTCCTTGTGTTTTCTTAAAAAGAGAAATAAAGGGAAAAATCATGCTCAGCTTCCACCAGCTGCTGCTTTAAAACATAGGCATATTTGTCGGATTAGAGATGTTATTAAAATCATAATCCTTATCAGAGGATCTACCTTGTACTGTAGCTTATGCATGTATCTAGTTTTCCACTTTCTTTTTAGCATCTAGAGAGCAAGGACTTGGTCATGTTTATATTTGAAATCCCCCCAGTGCATAGTGGTGCCTTGCTAAATCTCAAGAAAATTTATAAAATAAAAATAGTGATCTTATTACTCCTTCTTAATACTCCCATGGGGTGAAATTTGCCCATCCTGTGTCTCTTTAAGCATACTTCCAGCCAACTGTGAAGACGACCCAGGGCTCTAATCTTAAGAAACTATTTGACTGTGATGGCAGACCTCTGTGGGTCTATTTATTTATCTATTTTCCCCTGTTTTGTCTGAAGGACTGTGGATGAGGTGAAAGCAGCAAAGAGCTTCAGAAAGAAAACAGCTACCCTTGATCTTATCCCCAGTACAAACATGACCTGAACTCTTAAAAACAGTGATTCAAAACCCAAACTAGGAGCAGGAGAGATGGCTGTGTGCATGAGTGCTCACTGCTCTTGTACATATGTAGTGCCTGACAACCATCCTAATTCTAGTTCCAAGGTTTCTGGCACACTCCTCTTACCTCTACAGGCACTAGGCAATCATGTGGTATACATACACGCACTTGAAAAAAACATTTACATACCGAAAATAAAAAACAAATCTTTAAAAAATAAAGTAAATGAAAACCTCATCATCATTTCCCTCCCCATTGAATTGTCTTATAAATAACCTTGCTTACTAATGAGAGGCACAGGACAGAAAAACTGAAAGACATTACATAAACAAAAAGAAAATGATTTAGGTGAAATAGTAGGAATTTTGTTGTTTTATTTTAATTAAAATGGTTGAATAGTCACACTTTTCTATGGTTCAAGCCAATAGCTGTTTAGTTTTATTGTTTGAATGGTCAGAGAGAATGCTCAAATACGTTCTTTATGTTTGACATCACAGATCCTGGTGCTGCCTTTCAAATAGAAGCAATTAAGTTACAGACTCAAGAACACAGCAGCTATTACCAAGGCCAACTGCTGAATGAGATGAGTGGTTTTATACATAGAGGTTCCAAGTACATGGATGACAGAAATCACTGTGAGGTTTTTCTTTAAATGCACACTGCTTTTGCTTTTCTGAAAGAATAATAATTAACTGGATCGTGGGCTGTTCTGCAGAATTGGTAAGTCATACACCTGTGTATTGTGTGGGAAGCTAATCACAGAGAAGACTGGCATGTTCCACGTTGAAATGAATGGTAATACTCAAGTTGAATGTGAGCAGCATTACCTAGTAGGTTGGGGATGGATGGAGAAAGCAACTTTCTCATTCCTACTTAGGAGATGCTGGCTTCTGCTACTGTAATCCATGAACTTCAAACTTCAACATCTTTATCCTTTGAACATTGACTTGTACCAGTGGTTCACAAAGAGTATTTCAGGGTACACTATCAGCCTCTGTCAGTTTAAAGATTTGCCATTCTGCCCCTAGAATCTACTAATTTCCAAGATTTTACACAGCACTATGATTTTGTTGTCTGTGAACATTACTCAAATCTTCTCTTATTTTTGTTTTACAGTTATTTTAAATATTTTGACTAATTCTTTGAGAATTTCGTAGAAAGTATTTTGAGTTAAATGACATCATAAATCAAATGGATCTAACAGATTTCTACAGAGCATTCCACCCAAACACTAAAGAACACATGTTTTTCTCAACAACCCAAGGAACTTCCTCAAAAATCAACCACATATTACAACATAATACAAGTATCAACTAACAGGAAAACTAAAATCACATCCTACATTCTATCTGGTCACAAAGGAGTAAACGGGGATATCAACGGCAGTAGAAACTACAGAAATTACACAGAACAACAAAATTGAGTTGAGGGAGAAATCAGGAAGGAAATTTTAATAATCCTAGAATTGAGTGAAAACGATAGCACAGCATACAAAAATACATGGGACACAATATAGGCATCATATAGAGAAAGTTTATACCACTAATAATACATCAAAAAATGAAAGTGCTCACATTAATAATTTAGTGATACGCCTGAAGACCTTGGAGAAGCAAGGGCAAATGAACACCAAAAAGCATTAGATGATAAGAGATTAGCAAAACCAGGGTTTACCTAGTGGAATAGAAATGAAAAGAATCTAATTTATTTTGTAATGACATATATTTACTTGTTTCTGCTTCCCCAGGGAAGACTGACCAGTACAATTATATGTTCTCTATTGTAGTGACCAAGCAACACACAGCTGATTAGATTCACTAAAATAAAAATTGGTGGAATTAAAACATATTCAGTCAGAATCCTGAGGGGAAACTCCTGAAGTCACATTTTTTCCCCACAGTGCTTGAGCTGGCTAGTTATTATGTCAATTTGATACTGGCTGATGCCATCTGGGAAGTAACCTCAATTGAGAAAGTGCCTTCATCACAGTTGTGTGTAGGCAAGTCTGTGGAGCAATTTTTTTGCCTGATGCAGGAAGGTCCAGGCCACTATGAATAGTACCACCTGTGGCAGGTGGTCCTGGGGTCTATAAAAAAGCAAAGCAAGCAAGCCAGGAGGAGAAAGCCAGTGAGTAACACTCCTGCATGGCCTCTGCTTCAGTTCCTGCCTTGGGACCCTGCCTTGACTTCCCTGAGTGATGGACTGTAACCAGTGAGTTTTAAGCTGAAATAAACCCTTTCCTCTCTAAGTTGTTTTTGGTCATGGTGTTTTATTTATAGCAATGGAAACCCTAACTAAAACAATGCTGGGGGTGAATCGTATCACACCATGTCAAAACCCTCTTTTTATAATGTGGAAAACAAGGCAGAAGACAGTGGTGTGTCCTGAAGCCATATAACCTTAAATAGTACAGTAGTTTGCTTCTCCTAGCCTTAAAAAAATATTTTAAAAAAATTGGTGTGTGTGTGTGTGTGTGTGTGTGTGTGTGTGTGTGTGTGTGTGTGTATGACTATGTACACCATACATTAGTGGATACTCTTGGAGGCCTGGAGAACGTATCAGATCCCCTGGAGCTAGCTTTGCAGGTAGTTAAGAACCACTTGCAAGCCGGGCGGTGGTGGCGCATGCCTTTAATCCCAGCACTCGGGAAGAGGAGGCAGAGGCAGGCGGATCTCTGTGAGTTCGAGGCCTGGCTGGACCGCCAACCTCCAAAACAATACAGAGAAACCCTCTCTCGTAAAACCAAAAAACAAAAAACAAAAAAAAAAAAAAAACACTTGCAGTGCCGAAAACAGAATCCGGGTTCTCTGAAAGTGTCCTTTCTGTACATGGCTCTGCTTTTCTCTACCACAGGATCTAAACACAAAAAGGACTTTTTTCTTACTGTTTTTTCCAGTATTCTGTAAGTTCCCTCCCTCTGTCGTTCAATTTGCTACACTTTAGGTAAAAATGACAGGCAAGATTCAAACTACAAGTTCCTGTTGTAGTTTCTTTATAATGGCAATTTTTTGTTTGCATTTCATCAACTTAGTTTACTAGTAAATTTATAGACTTTTTCATACAATTTACACAATCAAATTTGTAGTATTGGTGGATGTTTCTAACAATTACAACTTTATTTCTCTCTCTGACCCAGATGACTTTTTGTAGTTTTAGGGAGAGTGTGCGTGACAATTTAACCTGGAAGATTTTTATGATAAATTCTATTTTTCGAAAAGAAATTTAAGAAATAATGTTTTGAACGATCTCAGAAAAAAATGGATGGAGACATTTAAAGCCAAATTGACAAAACTACTATAAATTCTGTGCCCACATATAATAATAAGGCATTATGAAAAATTGTAGAATGAATTATAATCGTACTGTAGATCCAAAATTTTTAAATGACATATTAGTGGTATTATTTCTGTAAATACTAAAAGAATAACATACCACAATTGAATGACATTCTTGTTAGAAGTATAATAAAAGTTAAATATTAGATTTTTCTCTATATATACATGTCTCTATATTAAAATTTAATGAGATTTTTGTTTTGAAGTAGAGGAAGCAAACCACATCCTGTGTCTGCTACTGAATGCCACTATAAAACCCATAAAACTTGAACAGAATGCATGGCAAAACTGCACTAAAGAGTATTAGCATGAAATTATTCCACTCAGTAGTATTCTCTGGCCTGAAGACATAACTGGGAACTTACTGGTAATCCCAGGGTTCAGAGAGGTAGAATGGTAGAAAACAAACAAACAAAAAGAAAAACAACAACTAAAAACTAAACATTTAGTTCTCTTTAAAAAAATCCTCAACAAAGTAAAACTACAGAGAGAGAGAGAGAGAGAGAGAGAGAGAGAGAGAGAGAGAGAGAGAGAGAGAGCATATGAATTCCTTCTTCCTTTCCCCTGATTCAGGGTGTCATGGAATCTAACCTGACTCTGAACTTGACGTGTAGCTGAGAAAGACTTGAACTCATGATTTTCTTGCCTTTCTCTTGTAAATCCTGGAAAAACAGTCATTATAAGTTTGAGGAGAGATCTAGCACTAGTGAGATATCCAGAGACCTAAAAGGATGACATCAACTGTCAAACTAAGCTATGGTGGAGAGGCTACCTTAAATGCCCTTCCCAGATAATGAGATTGATGACTACCGTGTATGACATACTAGAGCCTTTATCCAGTGGCTGATGGAAGCAGAGATAGATACCCACGTTCAGGAAGTCTGGATCAGTCCCATGCTGGCCTCTCAGCCATCATTCTGGTGTCCTTGAGCTCTCCCTGAGTTGGTATCATCTGGGGAAAGCATTTATCCCCACTTTTCAACCATGTGACTAGTTGTGCTTACATATATCCATCCTGCATCATACTCCATGCACCCCACTCCCTGCTAGTCCCCCCTTTTCCCTCTAAAAGAATCCTGTATTATGGTATCTCTCATCCTGCTCTCCTCTATTCTTCCCCTTATTCAACCTTCCTGCTCCCCCATGTTTTCTCCTCCCCTCCTCTTCTCCCCCTCTCTTTTTCCCAGCTTCCTCTGTCCTCTCCTCCATGCTCCCAATCTGTTCAGGACATCCTGTCCCATTCCCCTTCTCTAGGGTACCAACCTTATCTCTCTTAGTTGCCTATTTTTATTGGGTTATTTGTTGTTATTGGGTTCTTTATATATGCTGGTTATTATCACTTCTTCCCATTGATAATTTGCAAATATTTTCCCCATTCTTCAGGTTGTCTGTTTTTTCTCTGTACTTTTTGTTGTTGTGTGGAAACTTTTAAGTTTGACGCAATTATATTTACTTCTGTTGCCTGAGCTTTGGAGTCTTATCCAATAACTCCTTGCTCATTACAATGGCATGAAGCATTTCATGCATATTTTCATATGGTAGCTCCATAAAATCAGTCTTTAAATTTAAATCCCTTTGTTATAAATTTAAGTCATTTTATAAATTTTAATTAAAATATAATTGCATCATTCCCTCTAGCCTTTCCTCCAGCTCCTTCCAAGTCACCTCCTCCCAACTCCTTCCATCCTCCCCATTCTTAAATTGATAAATTTAAATGATAAATATAATATAATATAATATCTACATGTGTATGCATAAGTGCATAAATACAACTGGCTGAGTTCATCTTTGTCATTTGTGTTTATATGGATTCAGGGAAGACTACTTTGTATTGGATAACCAATTCGGGGGGGGTTATCTCTAGGATAGGCTAATTTTTTCTTTTCTAGCAGTTATTTAGTTGCTTGTAGTTCTTTGTCTATGGGTGTGACCTCATGAGATTTTCCCTCTCCACATAAACATGTCTATTGAGATTGTAATTTTTCTGGTGCTGTTTATGTAAGTGTTTCTAGGAAAGAAGGTTTCAAAGAAGAGTTTAGGGTATTCTGGCTCTCACATCTTTTACCTCCTCTTCTGCAATGCTCCCTGAGGCATAGATGCAGGAGCTGTGATATAGATGTATCCACCAGGGCTGGGCTCCCTATGGTTCACTTATTTTTGCATTGTGTCCAGTTGCAGTTTTCTGTGATGCTCTCCATTTTCTGCAGTGAGATGCTTCTTTGATCAGGGGAGAGGGTTAGACTTATCCCACACAGGTGTTTCAAGAAAAGGAAGGATAGAGAGGGTTGTAGGTCTGGAACTAGGCTTTCAAGGTTCTATTAAATCTTTAACACAGTTAGAACTGATGTTTGCATGGAGAAGTCAATGAGATAGTGACACTTGCATAAAAACCTTCATAATGTGTTCTTGGATGATGACATCACCAAGTGTCTGATCTGCTAAATGTAAAAGCCAGCATTAAAACTCCAACATAGTTGTACCTTCTGTGAAACTTCTTCTGTTGATCTTCATTATGGGTGTGCAACACTAACTATGTGAGCACCTTTTCTTTCTATTTAATTCTTTGGTCCCCAAACTCTGATCCCTATTGGTTTCATTGCTTCAACACTAATGGGTTTCTTAGCTACTCTGTTGCTCTCATTTGTCAGTCAGATTTCCATAGTTAAATGGAGACACTCTCTCATAGAGTATGTGTTTTAGATGGAATTGGTTACCATGTAAAATAAATATAATAGGAAAATGAGAAGGAAGAGATAAATAGTTGATAATACTCCATGAATGCAAAGATGACTTATTTTAGCAGGGGACTCACAACACAAGAGCTGTAGAGAGCTGCGAAGTGCCGCACCCTTAAGATGGCGCTGGCTTCCGCCTTCTGCTAGCCCAACAGCAAATGCTCTCTGTGATAAACAACTCTTTAAGATCCCCACCTGTATTTGGTTAAGGCTGGATATCAGGCTTGCTACCACGTACATGGACCTATCTGCATGTTTCATGTGGCATACTGGGGTTGGCCGCCCAAGGGTTTTTAAGCTGTGGGCAGGCACTCCCCGGAGTCAGAAGATTGTTCAAGATTCTTGAATAAACTGCTTAAAGCAGAGTCCGAGCATTGCATCTTCCTTGCTGGTCGAGGCGGTCACAACAAAGAGCTAGATATCTATCAAAGCTTATGTGTTTGAGGCCAGATTTGTTATTGTTTTCTTTATGAAAAGGACTTGTAGACACAGAATTCACTTATTAATCTGTGGACTACTTTATTAAGAAAATATTCTCAAAAGTGGAAATTATTTTTGAGTACTGACCAATTGTATAAAATAGTATAGAATATATTAAACAAAACCACCTTTCATATTTACAAACAGCTTAGAGATTTCTATGTTGGAAGAATCAAGAATATTTTATAATTTTTAAACTAATTATTAAACAAGCTACATTAGGAGGCAAATTTGAGTTATAAAAACCAGAGTGTTAGAAGCAGCTAACAGGGTTTTCTGTTTTTTCCTGTGTTTATACTGTTCACTAATTGCCTTGAAAGCCTGGGACTTGGGGATGTTATCTTCTCATACTGAAGCACTAATTGTGAGCGTTAACTACTGTTGGATGCCTCACAACAGAGCCCAGCCAACGTCAGTATGTCCTTTCTTCAAACCATTTTTATTTTTAAAGAAAAGCTTTATTCTTTAGTGGTTAACTTTTAATTATTTGTTTTTGAACAAATACATCCCATTCTCGTGGGTAATTGTGTTTTCAGTCAACAAAGATGCAGAGTCTCTGCTCATTCTCAAAATGTATCCAAGTGATGACACTTGTGAATTTAGAGTTAAGCCAAATTTTCGGTAACTTGGTTCATTATTTATATTTATCATGAAAGTGTCTAAACTTGTAACCACATGTGTTGATGTGGAAACAATTTGGACCAGGGGGTGGGGTTTTGTTTTAAATTCACTTAAGGGGAGAATCCTGAATTACACTTGAGAATATTCAGATTTTTTTCCCTGTTAAGTACTTATGTAACACCAGACTGAAAACCATGGAATTGGTCCCTTGTTATCTGCAATTGCTTTCCTCTGTCATACACATGCTTCAAAGAAAGGGAGGCTTATCTATGTCTTTCTTCTCAAGTATCAGCGTTGTGTCTGGATATTTGCTTCCCTTACATGTTACTACACACTTAATAGATCTGTGTTGTGCCCTGAGTTATAATAGTTCTCTTCTCAGTAACACTTCATAAAGACAGATTGTACAATAAAGTAAAAACATCAGATTTTGTTCAGAAATCATTATAATATGGAAATTATTTATATAGAACAAGTCTCAATTCCTAATACGCCATGGATAAGTGAGACTTTATAGCCAAGGAACTGTGTGTGTGTGTGTGTGTGTGTGTGTGTGTGTGTGTGTGTGTGTGCATACACATGTGTATATGTGTTGTGCCAATGATGGAAAATTTCTCATAATTAACGTCAGAGATAAGGGGAGTTAACGTTAAATGAAATCGAAGGGTTTTGTTGTTGTGGTTGAAGGCAAACTAGGGTAATCAGATAGCAAAGGATACAATGAAGTTTGTGTCTAAATTGAACTTGCAAGATATTTGCTACAGATAGACCATGTAGACGTAGATCCAACAAGGTCAGACATGATTGTCAAGCCCATATATTGACATCTTCACAGTCTGTTTAATCAAAAGGAACCTGTCACTAAGCAGGATATTCTGTAATGGCTCAGAGAGTATGCACTTTTTCAGTTCTTGTGTGTGTTCATGGTTTCATTCATGTGCTGGCAGGTGCTCATGGAGCCCAGAGGACAACCTTATGTGTCATTCCTTAGGAGTTGTACTTCTTGATTTTTGAGTCATGGTCTCTTGGTGGCTTGAAACTCATAGATCAGGCTAGAATGGCTGGCTAGCAAACTGCAGGCATCCACCTGTCTCCACCTCCCCAGAATTGGGATTGCAAGTGAATGGCTTTCTTCCATGGTATTAGGGTGTCAAATTCAGATCCTCATGCTTGCATAGTACGCATTTTACCAAGTGGAATAAATCTCCAGCAATACGTGCTCAATCTTTAACACTGTGACTGGCACATAGGAGAGGTTCAGTAAGTATTTTTGGAGAGATATATTAGAGAGAAGATCTTGACAAGTATATCAAACACACCTTGTTCTTTTGAGAAAGAACTCTGGTTTGAAGTCCAACAGACTAGGGTTTAAACCTTGAGCCTAGCACCAACTATGTGACTTTGAACAGTTTCATTTTTCTCCTTTATATGTGGAAATTATTTAGCTAAAATCTTTTGTATGTGTTGTTGTTTATTTGTTTACTGTTTTGTCTTTTCTGGGGCCTGCCACTCAGCTCTCAAATAACCATAGATCGTCCCTTATTCTTAGTTATGAATATCTGAACTTAGCTTGCCTTATTTCTAGCCAGCTTTTCTTAAATTATCCCAACTTTTATCTTTCTCTATTTCTATAATGTTATTTTCACTCTTTCTCCAAGACTGGCTGTATAGCTGGATGGCTGGCTCCTGACTTCCTCCTCTCCTTGTTCTATCTTCCTTCTTTTCCTCTTCCCAGATTTCTCCTCCTATTTACTCTGTCTGCCTGCTAGCCTATCCTTTCTCCTGCTTCCCATTCAGCTCTTTATTAGACCATCGGCTTCACAGAGTTAAATAAATGCAACATAAAAGAATACAAAACATCTTTGCATCATTACAACAAATGTTCTATAGTATAAACAATATAACACACCTTAAAATAATATTCCACGACATGTATATGAGACTTAATTACATGTAGTAACTTCAGGTTGTCATAGTCTTGTAATTTTTCTATATTGTCTCTTTTTTTTTTTTTGGTTTTTATGAGACAGGGTTTCTCTGTATTGTTTTGGAGGCTGTCGGTCCAGCCCAGCCTCGAACTCACAAAGATCCACTTGCCTCTGCCTCCCGAGTGCTGGGATTAAAGGCGTGCGCCACCACCGCCCGGCTATATTGTCTTTTTTAATATCCCCTACCCAAGGAGGGACTTCCGCTCAAACAGAGAATGGTGACTGTCTTGAAGCTCTGATCTGTTCTGTAAGTGACAGTAGCAAGCTATAGCACACTGGCAACATTCCCATTGACCATGTGACATCAAGCCAGTCCCTTGTGTTTCTGAATTATAAGATTTTAAGACCCCATTAAATCATCCTTAAGGTTTTGAATAGTAGCCATTTTGAATTCTACTCCTTAGGAATCTTACCCCAAAAGTGGGTTCATTTCTCACAACTCTGTGGTGGGTAAGTTGATCATTACATACTTTCTCATTAATATTACATAATGGGAATTTAGAATTTTATCCTCCTTAGGATACCTGCTCATTGAAAACAGAAAATTGGGTGGTTGAAAATGTTGTAAAGAGCCATTTGTTAATAAATATGAAAAAGGAAAATGATTAAGCAAGAAGACAACTTTCTTCCTTCGGTTCTTTCTTTCCCTGTATTTTAGGAGTACAACATGATGCACTGATGTACTTATGAATATTTAAATGGTTCTTATAGTTAATTGAGTTAATACACCCATAAATTTACAGGGGAACATCATTCCACCATCTCTGTCAAAGCATTTTACTATGTGAACTATAGTTAAGTTGGAAGCTATGGAAATAAACAACCCAGGGGTTTTGTGCTTTGCCAAGTAAATATTTTCATCTGTGTAGTGATCTGCACTCTCCTGTGAACAGAGCGAATAGATTCAGTATATAATGAAAGGGGATTTATATAATTGGCTTATGTGATATGGTTTGGAAAGTTCAGCCATTGCTGTCTTTGCACTAGAGAAGCTGAGGACATGGTAGTTTATGAGGTTGGATGTTTTCATAGTTTCAACATGACACTAAAAAGCCTGGAGGGTTCCAGAAAGCTACTGGTTTTCAGTCCACTTTACAAAGTCAAACACTCTGGATTTCAGTGTCAGGAAGGATGGCAGTAGCAGCGATAGATTAGATGAATGTGCCAGCAGATGTGAAGACAGGCAGGCAGAAAGTGAGATCTCTTCTCTTGGGCTTCATCATATCTGGACCACATCCAAAAGGTACCACTCACATTTAGGTTTGGTCTTTCCACTTCATCTAAGCTAGTGAAGAAATCACTCACAGGCATTCCCACAGGCTCACCTAAGGGATAATGCATCATAGCTGTGCCTAGAGACTTGTCTTATGGGTGATGCCAGAGGCTAACCTAAGGGATAAGCCCTTAGACCTGTGCCTAGTGTCTTGTCTCATGTGTGATACCTAAGGAATAACCCCTCACAGATGTGTCAAGAGGCCTATCTTATGGGTGGTACCAGAGGCTATCCTAAGGGATAACCCCTTGTAGCTGTGTCCGCAGAGACAGCTATGTCTCATGATAGATTATAGGTCCTGACAATATGAACCTCCCCCACCTGATTTAGGTTCTTTGGGATGTTTGAGAACATTTTTCTATACTCTTTTAATTCATGTTGAAAACTGACAGAAAAACAGAAACCTTTCTCCCCTCTTTTCCGCCTTTCTCCATCTTTGCTACCTGTTTTCTTCAATCTCTTATCCTTTGCTCCCTTCTCCCTCCCCTATGCACTCATTCATCCTTTCATTTTAACTCTTTCCATTCCTTTGACATCAGTTAGTCAGTAGTTTCCTCGACTACTACCATAAGTACAATAATGCTGTGACTGATCACAAATAAACAAAGTTTTGCTTTAGGCTGGGAGTGGTATGCACATAAAATAAAACCATGCTATAGGCTGACACTACAATGTCATAAAACTTACAGTATTAAAATGGAATGACTATAATCAATCACTCTTCTATTGTAGTATATGTAGGGATTGGCATCTTTGTCTAAAACTGGAATTGTAAGCTCACCCAAGTGGCAAATTTGAAAGGAGAAGTGTTTACAAACTCAACTGCTGGAAGGACTAACATGGATTTAGTAGAGAATATATAAACTGAAGGTATGGTTGATTTGTAATAGAAGATGGATTTAGTTCGCATTATTTTATGACTTAGGGTATCATCTTCCATAACATGTTTTGTTCTACAGCAAGACATCAAATTTAGTTAGCAATAGGACAGCTCAATGGGGCCAAAATAGAACATAGAAGACTAGATGGAAAACTGTAATTGTCAGATCTGAAGTCATGAATTTTAACTATATGGCTCTGCTCCTAGCAGTCATGTGACATTCCATGTGTATGTGGCTCTCTACCTTGAAACTGCCTGATCTAGTCAACTCTCACCTCTAGCTATACCGGCTGTAGCTAGAAATGTTTTGATACCTTTTATTTTGTCTAGAGGCAATTAAGCATCTAAAGATCATTTGAGGACAAGTATTTTTCTTTTTAATTTATCTTCTTTATTTTTGTCTTTAGTATGCAAAGCAACAAACAAATATTTTGTAGTGGAAGAGTGATACAATTAGGCTGTTTCCTTCCATATTAAGAAAATGGAATGTAACTAAATTACAACAAAGTAAATAAAACCAAGCTATATATCAATAAAATAGCCAATATCCCTTTAAAATTTTTTATTTTATATATGTGGGTATTTTGCTTGAATGCATGTGTGCGTGTGCGTGTGCGTGTGTGTGTGTGTATGTGTGTGTGTGGGTGTGTGGATGTGGGCGTGCAGAGGTCAGAAGAGGGCATAGAAGCCCTGTGAACTAGAGGTACTGATGGGTTTTGAGTGATCATGTGGGTAGAAATTAAACTCTAGATTCCCTAAATGAGCAGCCAGTGCTCTTAAACTCTGAGTTATCTCTCCAGCCTTCAATACCTATTATGACAAAGGAACAAGACAAGAATGCTAATGTTTTGTCATTTTCATTCAGCATTATTTTGATGTCCCAACCAGAATAATCCAGCTGTTGGATTTTTTTGCCCTCTGTTAAGGATCCAGAAAAGCATAATTTTCTAGATGTAAATTTTATGGATTTAAACATTCAAAATTTCTAAAAAGTGACTGAACCAGTTATGTAGATCTGACACTGTTACCTCGCATTCATACTCTCTGACAACAAAGGCACGACCATAAGCAAAAAGGTTTCAAGCATTTTAATCCCAGATGGTTCTTGAAAATTTTATCTTTTATGACAATTGTCCCTACAAGATTTTCTTTGAGGCACTAATATTTTTAATCCTGTCTACGTTCATTTCACCCTTGGAAGCAAACACTCTATCATTTACATAATTTGTAAACATGATCATTTCTCTTTGGTACATAAGACTGGATTTCTTCTGTCTCATTTGTTTTCTGCTCACCTGTGATCTCTATCCTACAGTAGCATGAAGAGACTTCTACAAAGCAAATGTGCAGTGTGTTGAAGATTTTAGTAGCCCTTGCTGGTGAAAAATCAATCTACTTGAAATAAAACTACATTATCTGGCTTCATAAATTTTATTTTCTGACATACAAAGCAAGGATGAGGTGAATCCTGTTAAGAGCAAGGCAGTGCTCCACCAGCCTGCATGTCTTACAAGGCTCATAATCGCATTATAGGTACCATGTGGAAGGGAGGCATTTTGTGGTGTTGTCAGCCCTTTGGAACATCTGTTTCTTTAAAGAGAAGGGGAACAACTAAAATTTCTGAAATTAAAGAAATTTTTAATTGCTTATTTTCAATATCTGAGCTGATTTTAATAATAACTCATGATTTGAAATATCAGAACTTGAATGTGTCTTCCTAATAGTACCAATTATGTAGACAACCGATTATCTACCAATTACAATTACCTGAGGATCTTCACATCAAGAAAACATAGGTTCTGTGAGCTGCCAGTGCTTCTCACTTGCCTTTATTTAGCATATAAAAGCTGGGATACAAAGAGTTATTTTCTATTAGTCATGACAACAATTCACTGCGTTTACAAAACATTTGGTTTTTCTATAAAAAACAATGGCTTTGCCCACAGCAGTTGGAAGTTAAAAGTCTACATTTGTTGCTTGCCAGTGGCTTGGTAAGTTAATGGTCCTTTCTCATGCTTCAGTTCCCTTTTTTGATGGTACTGATGAGGATAACTTACCTCCAACATCCTTAGAGAAATCTGTAAGCACATCTGCAAAACCTTTTCATGTAGGATATTTGAAAGTACTAGAGAAATTATTGATCAGTTTCACATCGTTTCTTTACAGAACCTCAGAGCTATGATACATTAGAGAGTATCTAGTCACCCAAGTAGAAAAACTGTCACTACTATTTGAGGAGAAGCTGTGGAATCTTCCAGTGAACATAGCTTAAACCCATGTTTCTAATTTCTGTTTTACTTATTAAAGTATTTTAGCAGCATGTATAAAGTATACATAATAATGGGACTAATTCTGACATTTTTATATATGTGCAAAGTATGTTTGATCATGTTTACTCATATACTCACTCCTACTTGACCACTAGCATAGTTTTGCTATGAACTATTTTATAAAAGAAAAAAAAAACAGGTAATTGACTGTCGCCTCTCATGACTTCTACTATTTCTATCTATTATAATAATATTCAAGTTACCTTGCAGGGACACTTAGTTATTAACAGGAGGATGGTTCTGTAAGAATTTGGGTATTTTGTTTTGCACATTGTCATTATTTGTAGTTGGAAGATTGTCTTTTGTGTTGATTCTTACTCTTATATCTTTTTCTTAAAATGCCATTGTGGAAGATCTGAAATAGCATGGTAAGCATTGACATTTCTTTAGTTCCTCTCTCCTCTGCGAAAACCTTAGTCAAAGGCTAAGAGAAGATTCTGCCCAGATATGCCACTTCCTACCTATCTGTACAGACCTCCAGACATCTATGGTTAAATAGTGGCAGTTTCTGCCCAGCAATATCACGTGAGGACTTCTCTCTGCCTATACTTCCCAGAATCCTCCTTTTCTGCTAGTCCTACCTATCATCCTGTCTAGCCAATCAGTGTTTTATTCATCAACCAATAAGACAACATATACACAGCAGAACATTCCCCATCATCTCCTCTTTTCTGTCTAAATAAAAGGGGTTTTAATTTAACATAGTAAGATTATATATTACAAAACAGTTATTGAATAAGAAATATAGTAAAAATATATAGTTCATTAACATTTAGCAAAATTTAAAGAAAATATTCCATCATCTATTCTATCTTTGTGAGTCTGAAGTCTTATACGTAACTTCTTTTATCATAACTAAGGAAAATTATAACCATAACTATGTGTCTTCAACTCGATCCAAGATCACAGAAAGATAGTATGTAAACTATAGAATTGACAGACATCTTGCTACCTGGACAGTCACCCAAAGTCTTCTGTAATGTTGGGACATCTGTCTTCGGCCCATAGGTCATAGTGTACCTGGCAGACTTCTCAGTGAAGCAGGAAATTTTAAGCCGTCCACCTGTGTTGGCAGTTTGTCATTTTTCTCTTTGTCCTGCAGAATGACTGGAAGACTCTACCATGAAGCAGGAACCCATCAGGACTATTCATCTTGTTTTGCAAGTTCAGCAGTCACTTTCTTGTGGGTCCAGCATGTGCAGTCTATCAAACAGTCCAGGAAGAGTGGCTTCTTGCCCAAATGGCTAGTCTCACCATATTGAAAGCAAACTCCATGCTGTTGCCTTGGAGATGTGGTCACTGACACTGACAGCTGCTTGTATGCACTATTCTTATTTGTTAGCAGGGACTCTTAAAGAGCCCTGCGGTTTTTTTTTGCTGCTTATTCCAAGTCAGGAAACCTCCCTTAAAGGAGCCGTGCAAGTCTCTGCTTGTCTCTAGCAAAGCATAGTCCATTCGAGAAAATGCTGCTACCAAGAGGCCATGCTTCTCTCTGTTGTTTTGTTCCTAAAATCCCTTTTAAGCTGGATATTCATGCTGCACATTGCTGGCACCACTTTGTAACATGAGATTCTTTTTGACCCAGATAGGTCCTGTGGTCCTTAATCCCCAAAAGAACATGGACGCTAAATTAATTATGAAACTGTTGGCCAGTGACTTGGGTTTCTTATTGGCTAGCTGTGTCGTAATTATTAACCCTTCACTACTAATCAATGTATTTCCACATGGTCTTGGCTTATCAGGGAATGCCAGACCTGCAGCTCCTTTGCCTTCTACATCATGACTGCTAGCATTTCTGCAGAGCAAAGAGAGGGATTTCCTGTTTGTCCTTGCTTATATCCTGATTCTGCCCAGGTGCATCACTCTCTGCCTATCGTACAGACCTCTAGACCGCTATCATTAGCTAGTGGCAATTTTTGCCCAGCTATGTCACTTCCTGCGATCACATGATGGTTCCTCTCTGCCTATATTTCCCAGAATCCTCCTTGACTCCTAGTCCTTCCTATCATCCTGCCTGGCCAATCAGTGTTTTTTTTCATCAACCAATAAAACAAACATACACATATTCCCCATCACCATCTTACCTTAGTTAATCCAATGTCTCACAGATGTCCCTAGAAGTTTGTTCTAATGAGTCTTCATTCTATTAACTTGACAGTGGACATTAATCATTATGGCGTCTTTAAATAGAAGATTCTCATTTTGTGTTACTCTGCATCCTGAAATTACCGAAGGCCATAAAATTCTCATTTGATATTATATGTAAGATTTCCCAAGTGGCAGGTTGCTTGCTATATCATTTGCTGTATCTTAGTTTGAGAAAAACAATACTATATATGAATATCTTTGTAAGAAACTATTTCAAAATTAGATAATCTTCTCCTACTGTTAAAGACCAATGTATGATGGCAGTCTCTTAATTGTCCCTAGTCTTATCTGCCTACTTGTGTAATTATAAAGGCTGACTTCTATAATATTTAAAACCAAATGAGCTATAGAATGTAGAATTCAGGTCTGTAGAATTGGCTTAGTGGTTAACTGCTCTGGCCATTCTTCAAGAGGACCTTGCCTTGGTTCTCAGCACTCTCAATACAGATCACTGTATGGAACTCTAGTCCTTGTAGATCTAATGTTCTCTTCTGGCATCCATGAGCATCAGATAAATATAAAGCATAAACAAACATGTAGGCAAAACAATCCATACCAATAAAAATAAATAATTAAGATAAAGAATGTAAAATGAGTCTTACCAGCTTAAATAGATGAATGTAGTAACTTAATACACTATACATACTAAGAACCGACTGTAGTGACCTAGAAAAATCTGAAAAGAACACTAAATAAATTAGTATGTCTATATTCAGAACATAAGATTACTAGAAAGACAAAACAAAGAAAAAATAACTTAACTTTGGTATTCTAGATTATATCTCCCCTCTAACTTTGGTCTTACTAATAGCTTATTATTGAACAAATACCCATTGCTCCACAAATCACTACCACTTAAGTATGTAATTTGCTTTATTTCTCCAAAAATCTCACTGAAAACATTAAAAGCTTGACAGTAGTTATTAAAAAGCATTAGTGACACATCAGAATTGTAAAACATTACGACCAAATAGGTTGGTAAAAGAGGAAATCTCAAAGGTGGCAGATATACTGAAGATACTTCAGCAATTTTGAAATGTTCTGTATTCAGGCTCTGTGCTGATGGATTATGATATGTGTATGAGCAATTTTATAATAATTATTCAATAAACATTTTCAGAATTTCCATCAAATAATGTCTTAACTTTATCTGACCCTCATGGTACTGCTCCATGACAAACACTGTTAGTTCATTTATTAGTTAACTAACAGATGTAAAGAGGCTAAGGAACTTGTTCAATTTTGTGCATCCAAGATTTGAATGAAGTCTAATGAACTTTGTAGCCTGAAGTGTAAAAGATTGAATTTACATGCAGGAAATAATTGTCTGGTAGTGTAATGGTAAGAAGAATGGTTAGAAAAAATTTAAATTACAAAATTAATTACTCTAAATTATTTTTATTTGCTCATGTTTCCTTTGTTCCTTCTCTTTCACATTGCACTTCTGACCTCTAGAGTGTGTCCTCTCCAAAGCTCTTTATATTTGCTGACCTCATTTCATTTCCCATTCACGACCCTTTGCCTTCTGTTTCCCTCACTGCTTGTAACTGCTTTTGCCCAGATGTGTTCAATTCCATGGGGTGAGTAAACATTGAGAACTCAGGTGTTGAAAAATTATCAGTCAGTGTAGCATCATCTCTTCCCAAATGTAAAGTGATCCTGCCCTTGTGAATGGATTAACGCTGTTCTCATAGATGAGAATTAGCTACTGTAGAAATGAGTCATTGTAATCAGGATACTTCTCTAGATGGGCCTCTTCTTTCTTGATAGGACAGGTATGTAAAGGAAAGCTCTATTTAGCCAAAAATCTTCTTCACATGTTCCCCGCTACCAGCATCTTCAGACCAAATTTCAGGACATATCAGCCTGGCCTCACCACACACAATGCATGTGCTATTCCTTCTTGGAGCAACCTACCTTCAGCTTGAGTGTCCTGCTGGTTTGGTTTTATATCTCTATGCTGAAAGATTTCAATTCTGAAGAACCTACACTTTCTTAATAGGGTGATGTTTCAGAGCCTGTTGTTACTTACAGGTTCTTAGTCCCAGCTGACCCTTTAGCTTGGCAACTGCACTGTAACCTGTGCCTGCAGATGTGGATCAGTGAAAATCGTCACATTTTTATCTACGGTCCGGATCTTTCTCCTGAGTGTCACCCTTGCATTCACACACTGGCTACTCATCTCTACTGGAGTGCTCTGTGATCTCTTAGTTCTTCCCCACTATAAGGAAACTTATCTTCTTCCTCATTTTATCTCAAATTCTGTTTTCTACCCACTTGGCCCTGTGAACTATCTTGCTGGCCACATGTCCAGATGAAATTTGGGGAGACAATATAGATTTTTCTTTATCCCTTTAGACCAAGATGCTGTCTACTCCAAATTTGTCTACTAAATAATTACCATTTTATAGACAGGTTGGTGATATGGTATGAAGAATGCAAGCACAGACGTCTTGTTTATGTTTTTAAACAATCTTTCTTGGGTCAATTTTTTTTAGTTATTTAAGTCCTTTTTAAGCGATTCATAGTCTAAATAATATTTTACTTGTTATTTGAGAACTGTGTACTTTTAGAAAAAATATTTTAGGAATTTCCCAGATTCCATCATTTTATTTTATTTTTACTTTTTGGTTTTTTCACATATTGGGAACAATTTCCCAGTGCCTTTTCTAACTATTTACACAACCACTTAATATGTAGTTTTCAATGTCTTAAAAATTAGCTCTATTCTGCCCAAGCTGCCCTCCCATCAGTCATGGATGACATGTGTGTGAACCAGAGGCCCATTCCATGATCTGTTTGTGGTGGTCATATCACTCTCTGTTTCCTTCCACATACCCCATACTGTCTTATTGGATACATGACAAGACAGCTTACTATATAATGTTGTTTTGTTTTTTGATGTCTTTTATCTAACAAACACACAGAAATAAAGTGAGAGTGATGCAATAGATTCTAGAGCATAGGAAAGGTAGGAAGATACAAGGATTCTTTTACTTTGAAACACTTTTTACTTTAAGTTACAACATTTTGTTTTTGTTTCATTATTTTTCCCTAACATAATAGTTTTGTTAATTATTTGGAAATTTCATACAATGTACCCTCTTGCACTCACTTCCTTTTCCTTCCCTTCCAGGTCAACCCACCCACCTTTCTTCACCCCTCCCCTCCAAAACCCAAACACATCAACTTCAATTTGTGTTGCTTATTGGAACATGGTCAAACTCCCAGTGGCTAGCCCCTTAAAGAAAACCGAGTCCTTCCCCACCCAGTTATAAGTCTGTAGTCATTAGTACCACTGCTTAAGAAGCTTCCTTGCCCAAAGCAGTTAGGAACAGCATGGATCGTGGATTTCCATATGGTTTCTGTTAGCAGATTGGTTGGACCATGGACACCCACACAGCCTCCAACCGGAGCACAGAACATGGACCTCAATATGGCTTCCTGCAGCCTCCCTGACAACCACAGATATCAGGCATGGTCTCTAGCATCAGAGACATCAACATGTTTTCCCTCGGCACCATAGATCATGGACATTAATCTGTCCTCTGGTGGTAGCACAGACCACGGACATCAACAAGGCCCTTATTGGCAACATAAATCATGGACATCAACATGGCCTTCTGTGGCAGCATGGTCTATGGAGGTTTTTCAAGGAGGCTTTAATACAGACTATGAACCATTCTTCATTTTGAACATCCTGTTGTTGCCCAGAGTTAAGGTGTTCATGCAGCGTATCCTGGGGCAGTACCTGTGCGAGAGCTCCAGGCCACTGCATACTTTCTTACCCTTAGCATAGTTGACTTGCTGTGGATGACCATTGCCCTTGCAGCCTGCAGGTAGTGTGCTCCGTCTTCTCAGCAGGGTGAGCAGCAGCAGCAGCAGAGGCTCCGTGCATTGGGTGCCTATGGGCTGTGCCAGGTGGAGGCTCCTATTAGGCAATGGCATGCTCATTAGTTATGTGTTTTCTTTTTCCTTGTTTCATTTGCTTAACGTACCTATTTCCATCCTTTAGTCCTGACACATTTTTTTTTTTTTTACTTTTAGTGATGAGGTGTGCCCATCTCATATCTTGTCATAAGAGTGTTCAAATTAAAGTTATGTGCTATGGTGTCAAACCTCACATAGGCTCTGGGGATCTAAACTCAGGTACTCATGTTTGTATGACAAGTGCTATAAGTACTGAAGCATGTCCTCAGCTCATGTGAGGTTTAATTAATATGTCAGGCCAGTGTGTGGAGATTTGGTACTACTTAAATATATAGTGTGTGAGCCTTAAGTGTGGCAAATGCCTTAATTTATTTGTCTGTTTGTTTTTCGGATGTCACTGTAAAGACATAAAACAAATTCCATTATACTCGTAGACTCCAGTAGAAGTTAAACTTCTGCCCCTTCCCCTCGGAGACTGTGGAGAGCCCTGTCCTTTCCTGCTTCTCTCTCCGCTTGTGGTTGTCAACTTCTTGCTCAGTTCCAAGTATGAAGGAGTGAATGCTTTTCAGGTGAAACAGGACACAATTTCAGGGTGACTTCAAAGTAAGGGTTTTGTATGATTTGTTCATCTTTTTTTTTGAGGAAATATTTTGTTATTGCAAAATCTATCACAGCAGGAAGAGAACATCTCAAATCCTCCTAATACTGAATTTATCTCATATGTACTTGCTGATCTGAGAGAGTTCACATTTTTTCACAATTTAACAAGGATTTTTTACACAGTCTGTGTCTTCTTTTGGTTGTTCTTTGCTTATGCAATTTTCTTCTGATAAGAACATATTGTATTGTTATTTGGATTCTTTTACATCATAATTACACATAGGTAAACCTTGATTTCTTTTTTTTCCTTTTTTTTACATGTCATTTGAGATAGGAGCTCACTATGCAGATTAGATTAGCCTCCGATTTCTGTTCCGTATAGGGGATTATAGAAGAGTGCCTCAAGACTCAACCAATATTCATTCTTTAAATCAATTATTTTCAAAGCTTAAACATGTGACATAATTTATTACTGTGTGTTGTGTTGATGCTGCAATAATAAACGGCACACTTACTGAAAGTAAAAATAAGTATTTATTGTGGAAATTACTCACAAGAGACAAAACAAGTAACCCAGATGAGCCGTGTAGTTTTCCTCTGCCGAACTGGAAGCCGGAAAAGAGAGCTAGACTTCCATTGTCCAGTCTTTTATACCTTCCTCTGTAACGCCCCCTAGCCATGTCCAAAAGTGGGCCTGGCTAGTGATGTAGTTCACTGCCTACGTCCATATACGTCTTTAGTCGTGCCTAAAGTGGGTGTGTTTAGCGGTGTGGTAAACCGCCCTTTTATTACCTCATCTGTATGCACCTCTAATAAGTCACATGGCTAATGGCAGAGTTCTGTTTTCCTCCTACATTGTGTGTGTTCACAGATGTTCACATGTGTGGTGGGAGGGTGTCATGAACATAGAGGTAGAGGTTGATGGCGATTGTCCTCTTTGACACCTCTCTGCTTCACTCATTGAGGCCGATGAGGAGCTCACCAGTTCAGCCAGCCTAAGCAGTAGCTTTCTGCAGGGATTCTCCCATGTCCTCGCGAGTGCTGGAATACAGACAGTATTCATGCTTTCCCAACTTTTATCTGGGAATCTAAATTCTTTTTTTTTTTAACTATTTTTTATTTTTTATTACTTTAATTTTAAATGGCTTGCTTCACATGTCAATCCCAGTTCCCTCTCCCGCCCCTCCTCCTGCACCCTCGCACCATCCCCCCCCCCCAGTATCCCACCCTATCCCCACTTCCTTCCATATAGGGGATATCTAGAGTCTGTCACTTTGCTCAGGGCAGGGTCCAGGCATTCCCCTAAGAGTCCAGGCTGAGAGAGCGTCCCTCTTTGTGTTATGAACACACGAAGTCTGTTTCTATGCCAGGGATAAATACTGATCTACTGCCCAGGGTCCCATAGGTTTCCCAGGCCTCCTCACTGACTCTCACACTCAGGGGGTCTGAATCAGTCCCATGCTGGCCTCCCAGTTGTCAGTCTGGGGTCAAAGAGCTCCCCCCCTTGTTCAGATCAACTGTCTCTGCTGGTTTTGCCAGCCCATTCTTTGCCAATTTGCTCATCGCTCCTCTCTCTCTGTCACTGGGTTCCTTGGGTTCAGTTCAGTGTTTAACTGTGGGTGTTTGCCTCTGTTTCCATCAGTCACTGGATGAAGGTTCTAGGATGGCATATAAGGTAATATTCAAGTTCATTGTCAGGAATGGGCATTTAAGGTAGTCTCTCCACTATTGCTTAGCTTGCCAGATGATGTCATCCCTTTAGATAACTAGAGGTATCACTGGTGCCAGATCTCTCTTCTAACCTATGACTATCTCTATTATGGTATTTCTCATCCTGTTCTCCCCCTTCTACCCCCGACTCAACCTTCCTGTTCCCCCATGGCCTACTCTCTCTTCCTCTTCTCCCCCTCTCTTCTTTCCAGCTCCCACCCCCTCCCACCTCTCAACGAGTTCTCAATCTGTTCATAAGATTTGCCTCATTCCTCTTCTCTGGGGTACCATGCATATCTCTCTTAGGTTCTTTCCTGTTTCCCAGACTCTCTGTCAGTGGAGGTGCAGACTGGCACTATCCTGATCCATGTCTAAAATCCATATATGAGTGAGTACATACCGTGTTTGTCTTTTTGTGACTGAGTTACCACACTCAGGATGGTTTCATCTAGTGCCATCCATTTACCTGTGAATTTCAAGATTACGTTGTTTTTTTTTCTGCTGAGTAGTACTCCATTGTGAAAATGTACCACATTTTCTCTATCCACTCTTCAGTTGAGGGGCATCTAGGTTGCTTCCAGGTTCTGACTATTACAAATAATGCTGCTATGAATATAGTGGAACAGATGACCTTGTTGTATGAATTTTTATCTTTTGGATACATGCCTAAGAGTGGAATTGCTGGGTCTTGTGATAGATTGATTCCCAATTTCCTGAGGCATCTCCATACTGATTTCCAAAGTGGGTGTATGAGTTGGCACTCCCACCAGCAGTGGAGGAATGTTTCCCTCTCCACATCCTCTCCAGCATAAATTGTCTTCGATGTTTTTGATTTTAGCCATTCTGACAGGAGTAAGATGGTATCTCACAGTTGTTTTCATTTGCATTTCCCTGATGGCTAAGTATGTTGAGCACTTTCTCAAGTGTCTCTCAGCCATTTTAGACTCCCCTATTGAGAATTCTCTATTTAGTTCTGTAGTCCAGTTTTTAATTGGATCCTTTGGTGTTTTGGAGACTTGCTTCTTGAGTTCTTTGTAAATTTTGGAGATCAGCTCTCTGTCAGATGTGGGGTTAGTGAATATCTGTTCCCATTCTTTGGACTGCCTTTTTGTCTTGTTGACTGTGTCCTTTGCCTTACAGAAGCTTTAGTTTCAGGAGGTCCCATTTGTTAATTTTCGATCTCAGTGTCTTTGCTACTGGTGTTATGTTCAGGAAGCGGTCTCCTGTACCAATTCATTGAAGATTATCTCCCACTTTCTCTTCTAAGAGTTTCAGTGTGGTTGGATTTATGTTGAGGTCTTTGATCCATTTGGACTTAAGTTTTGTGCAAGGCAATAGTCATGGATCTATTTGCAGTCTTCTGCCTGCCAATATCCAGTTATGCCAGCACCATTTGTTGAAGATGCTTTCTTTTTCCATTGTATAATTTTAGGTTATTTGTCAAAAATCAAGTGTTCATAGGTGAGTGTGTTAAAAATCAGTGTTTTCAATTCTGTTCCATTGATTTACCTGTCTATTTTTGTGCCAATAGCAAGCTGTTTTCAGGACTACAGCTCTGTAATAGAGCTTGAAGTCAGGTATGGTGATGCTTCCTGAAGTTCCTTTATTGTAAAGGGTCGTTTTGACTATCCTGAGCCTTTTGTTTTTCCATATAAAGTTGATTATTGTTCTTTCCAGGTCTGTGAAGAATTGTGCCAGAATTTTGATAGGGATTGCATTGAATCTGTAGACTGCTTTTTGCAAGATTGCCATTTTTATTATGTTGATCCTACCAATCCAAGTTCATGGGAGACCTTTCCATTTTATGGTATCCTCTTTGATTTCTTTCTTTAGTGACTCTAAGTTCTTGATATTCAGGTCTTTCACTTCGTTGGTTAACATTATCCCCAGATATTTGATGCTGTTTATGGCTATTGTAAAGGTTGATGCTTCTCTGATTTCTTTCTCAGCCACTTTATCATCTGTATATAATAGGGCCACTGGTTTTTTTTTTTTTGAGTTAACCTTGTATTCTGCCACTTTGCTGAAGGAGTTTATCAGTTCTAGGAGTTCCTTTGCGGAGTTTTTTCGGTCACTTATGTAAACTATCATATCATCTGCAAATAGTGAAACTTGACTTCTTCTTTTCCTATTTGTATGCACTTGATCTCCTTTTGTTGTCTTATTGCTCTAACTAGAACTTCAAGTACAATATTGAAGGGATATGGAGAGGGTGGGCAGCCTTGTCTTGTTCTTGATTTTAGAGGAATTGTGTTGAGTTTCTCTCCATTTAGTTTGATGTTAGCTGCTGGTTTACTGTATATTGCTTTTATTATGTTCAGGTATGTTCCTGTTATCCCTGATCTCTCTAGGACCTTTATCATGAAGGGGTGCTGGATTTTGTCAAAGGCTTTTGCAGCATCTAGTGAGATGATCATGTGGTTTTTCTTTTGCAGTTTGTTTATATGGTAGATTACATTGATAGATTTTCTAATGTTGTACAATCCCTGCATTCCTGGGATGAAGCCTAATTGATCATGGTGGATGATTTTTCTGATGTGTTCTTGAATCCTATTTGCTAGTATTTTGTTGAGTATTTTTGCATCCATGTTTGTGAGGGAAATTGGTCTATAGTTCTCTTTCTTAGTTGTGTCTTTGTATGGCTTGGGTACCAAGGTAATTGTAGCCTTGTAAAAAGAGTTTGGCAGTGAGCCTCCTGCTTCTATTGTGTGGAATACTTTGAGGAGTATTGGAATTAGCTCTTCTTTGAATTTCTGGTAGAATTCTGCACTGAAGCCATCTGGGCCTGGGGTTTTTATGGTTGGGAGACTTTTAATGACTGCTTCTATTTCATTAAGTGTTATATGTCTGTTTAGATTGTTTATCTGTTCTTGATTTAGTTTTGGCAAGTGATATCTATCCAGGAAATTGTCCATCCTTTAAATTTTTGAATTTTGTGGAGTACAGATTTTCAAAGTATGCCCTGGTAATTCTCTGGATTTCCTCAGTGTCCATTGTTATGTCCCCCTTTTCATTTCTGATTTTGTTAATTAACATGCTTTCTCTCTGTTTTTTGGTTAGTTTGGACAAAAGTTTGTCTATTTTGTTGATTTTCTCAAAAAACCTACTCTTTGTTTCATTGATTCTTTGGAATTTTTTCCTGGTTTCTACTTGATTGATTTCAGCCCTCAATTTGATTATTTCCTGCCATCTTCTCCTCCTGGGTGAGTTTGCTTCTTTTTGTTCTAGAGCATTCAGCTGTTCTATTAATTCTCTAGTGTGACTGTTCTCCAGTTTCTTTATGTAGGCACTTAGTGCTATGAACTTTGCTCTCAGCACTGCTTTCAGAGTGTCCCATAAGTTTGGGTATGTTGTGTCCTCATTGTCATTGAATTTCAGGAAGTCTTTAATTTCTTTTTTTATTTCTTTCTTTACCCAGGGATGGTGCAATTGTGCATTGTTCAATTTCCATGAGTTTGTAGGGTTTCTGCGATTTGTGTCATTGTTGAATTCTAATGTTAATGCATGGTGGTCTGATAAGATACAATACAATTCTTTTGTATCAGTGGAGGTTTGCAATGTTTCCTATTATGTGGTCAATTTTAGAGAAGGCTCCATGTGGCACCGAGAAGAAGGTATATCCCTTTGTGTTTGGGTGGAATGTTCTATAGATGTCTGCTAAACCCAGTTGGGTCATAACTTCTATTATTTCTACACACTAGTAGTCTTCTACTACTAGTGTGTGAGATTTTATGTGCAATTTGAGCTTTAGTAATGTTTGTTTCACAAATGTGGGTGCCTTTGTATTTGCGCATAGATGTTCAAAATTGAGACTTCATCTTGATGGACTTTTCCTTTGATGAATATGAAATGTCCGTCTTCATCTCTTTTGATTGATTTTAATTTGAACTCTAATTTGTTAGATATCAGGATTGCTACACCTGCTTGTTTCTTGGGTCCGTTTGATTGGAAAATCTTTTCCCAATCCTTTACTCTGAGGTAACGTCTGTCTTTGACGTTGAAATGTGTTTCTTGTGTGCATCAGAAGGATGGGTTCTGTCTTCGTATCCATTCTGCTAGTCTGTGTTTTTTTATAGGCAAGTTGAGACCGTTGACATTGAGGAATATAAACAACTATTGATTGATGATTCTTGTTTATGCTTGATTTATTGGTAGTGGAGTTATTGTGTGAAGGTTCTCCTCCCTTTTTCTTTTGGTGTTTGGTAAAGTGGGATTATCTATTGTGTATGTCTTTGTGAGTGTAGTTATCTTCGTTGGGTCTAGGTTTTCCTTATAGCACTTTCTGTAGAGCTGGATTCATGGATACGTATTGTTTAATCTGGCTTTTTCATGGAATATTTTGTTTTCTCCATCTATGGTAATTGAAAGCTTTGCTGGATATAGTAGTCTGGACTGGCATCCTTGTTCCCTCAGCGTTTTTAGGACATCTGTCAGGGATCTTCTGGCTTTCATAGTTTCCATGGAGAATTCAGGTGTAATTCAGATAGGTCTGCCTTTATATGTTACTTGTCCTTTTTCTTTAACTGCTCTTAATATTTTCTCTTTATTCTGTAGGTTTAATGTTTTGATTATTATGTGGCAAGGTGACTTTTTTTTCTGGTAGACCCTATTTGGTGTTCTGTAAAATTCTTGTATTTCATAGGCATATCCTTCCTTAGGTTAGGGAATTTTCTTCTATGATTTTATTGAATATGTTTTCTGTACCTTTGAGCTGTATTTCTTCGCCTTCTATACCTATTATTCTCAGGGTTTGGCTTCTTCATGGTTTCCCATATTTCCTGGATATTTTGTGTTAGGGACTTGTTGGTTTTGAGATTTTCTTTGGTTGATGACTGTATATCTTCTAATGAGTCTTCAACACCTGAGATTCTCTCTTTTATCTCTTGTATTCTATTGGTGATACTTGCATCTGTAGTTCCTGATCATTTACCCAGCTTTTCTATTTCCAGCATCCCCTCATTCTGTGTTTTCTTTATTGTTTCTATTTCAGCTTTCCGTCCTTCAACTGTTTGAATTGTTTCCTTCATTTGTTTGGTTGTTTTTTCTTGGTACTCTTTAGATTCTTTGAGAGATTTGTTTATTTCTTGAATTCCTTGGTTTGCCTTTTCCTCCATTTCATGTATTTTTTGTTTGTTTTTTCTTCTATTTCTTTAAGGGATTTCATTGTTTCCTCTTTGAGGGTCTCTATCACCTTATAAAATAATTTTTAAGGTCTGTCTCTTCTGCTTCATCTATGTAGTGCTTTTCAGATCTTGCTGGTGTTGGGTCTCTAGATTCTGGTGGAGTCATGCTTGTCTTTCTGTTGCTGAGTGAGCAACAGAAAGACAAGCATGTCTTTCTTCCCATCTCTGTCTTCTTCCCATCTCTTCTTCTAGTTGGTGCACGTGGGGTCTTTCTGTCTCCACTGGTCTCCTTCTTTCCTGAAGCTGAAGCTGGGGACGCCAGAGGTTGGGGTCTGGAAGGACTGATGCCTTTCCTGTGTGGTCAGGTCCTCTGGATGCCAGGAGTAGGCTCCCAGAAGATTGAGGGGATGGGTGATGGGCAGGGGATAGGGGTGGTCTCAGGGGGACCCAAGCTCATCTGAAGCTGGGGTCATCGGAGGTTGGGGTCTGGAAGGATTGATGCCTTTCCTGTGTGGGTGGGTCCTCTGGATGCCAGGAGTGGGTCCCTGGAAGATTGAGGGGGGTGGGTGATGGGCAGAGGCAGGGTGGTCCCAGGGGGACCTAAGCTTACCTGAAGCTGGGGTCGTCAGAGGTTGGGGTCTGGCTCTGCAACTGCTTCATCCACTAAGTCATCTCTGTAGTCCAAGTTCTATTTTGCTATGAATAAATTAGGTTGTGCAATAACCAGGGGAGGATTTAATTTAATTTCACTTCCTTCATCCTTCATAACTTTTCCTTTTTGGTTAATTAACTTATTTCTCTTGGTTTTTAGCTTTACACTTTAAAATATGCCATGATTTCTGCCCTGACACATTATATTCAATTGCAAAAAAAATGTGTTTTACAAAATTGCTTTTTAGAAAAAGCAAACCTTCTGAGAACAGGGCTAGAAGAAGGTAACTCAAAACCTATGAAAACTAAATGCTAATGAAAAAATAATTAGTTCCTGATGAAATAACTTAGAACAGAGGCAAGCAGTTGAATGGCACCTAAGGCTGTCACAGTAAAAATTTAAAACACACAAAATAGTGACATTAAAATGTCATTAGAACTTTCATTTCAGGGGGTCTTTCAGGTACTGAGACCATCCAGATGGAATGCATCTCCTAGCGGATGTGTCTGCTGTCACTCTTTGCCTGGGAAAGAGAGTGAGATTATACTTCATGGTGTAGATGTCACTCTTAGCTTTTTCCATATTCCCATGGGCTCCTATCAGTAGGCTGGTTGAAAGGATTTTATCCTTCTGCTGAAATTCTTATTACACTCTTATAATTCTCTTCACTGTATAAAAGTGACAGTCTGTGTAATTTCCATACATGTTGTGCCCTTCCTATAAATACCAAACAGCTCTGGGATAACTTTTGTCATAGAATTATGCATTGCGGCAATAAAATGGCATGCATGCCATTACTTCTTGAATCATCATCTTTGTTATTTTCATCTCTAATTATTAAACAAGCAAGCACAAGAGGGAAGAGGTCGACTTCCCAAACCAATTATGTTCCATTTCCCTTACAATGTGCCCTTTACTCCCATTAACACTGTATTTATGTTATACAGCTTTAATTTTCATTCATTTTTTTATTCAACTTACAGTTGTTTTCTCGGTATAATGTTCTTGGCAGGCTTAGTTCTGTTTTTCTAATAAATTCTTTAAGAGGAACTTATAAAACTTGTTTTTTTGTGTTCTTATATATAAAAATTTACATTTATGGTTAAATAATAGAATGCATAAAATTACTGAGCCCCATTTCTTTTCCTAACTAATACTTGTAATTTCACTGCGTTTTCCATTATTTTTGTTGTAAGTGTGAGGCTAGCTAATTGTAATTCAGTTTGTCACAGACTGAATTTGGCATCCTATCGCAGTCTATGTATTAACATACATCTTAATGTGATGACCAGACAATTAATGTTTTATCTTTGAAAACTCATATTTTCATAACTTTCAATCTGGCTGCCTTTTTGCCAATATAAAGACATAAAGCTTTTGTCTGTGCAATATTCTTTAGCATAATGCAGGTTTATTCCCTATTATTTTTGAGTCTTATCTTCCATCACAAGCCTAATTCCATATCTTCATTTCTTATTTCCCTACCATATATTCTTTAACCTTTTTATCTTTTCGTTTATGCATGTGTATATAGGTGTATATGTGTGTGTGTGTGTGTATACATGTGTATGGTGCATGTATGCATGCCTACTTAAATTTTGATGCACATATGTACATGCTTGTGTAGATGTGTGGAGGTCTGAAATTGACACGAGGTGTCATTTTCAACTTTATCTACTTTGCTTATCGAAGCAATGATTATTGCTTAGCTTGGAGATCATCGATTTCTAGCTAGACTGTTTGTCTAGGGAATCCTTTCGTATGTGATTGTATAGCAGATCCCACACTCCTGGACTTTGCAGTGGATTATGGGTATTTGAGCTCTGGTCCTCATGATTGTCTTGGATGTACTTACACTATTGAGTCATCGTCTCTGTCTATTCTTCCTATTCCCTACCACCATCCTTATCACCATCTGTCCACTTCTGTTTTATTTGTGCGTATGCCTTTCAGTTCTTCTTTATGTTTATTGCTCTGTAATTAACATTAATTATTCTACTGTCTCTATGTATATTCTACAGTCTACTCAATATATTCCATATTGAAGATATTCTGCTATACTGGACCTCATTTTGTTTGGCTGTTTAAAACACTTATTTTATGAACTTGCAATCATCGGTTTTTCACTTGTCTCAGCATTTCAGCCTGTCTTTCCTCTCCTCAATATCTTTTATTTTAACTATTATTGTAGGCTATGAGCTAGCAAATATTCTTGATATGATACCAGATTACATGTTTAGGAGTTGTGTGTACTTCTGTTTTTCTGTGTCAATGTAGATTATCCTAATTGCCACAATGCAATGTTTTCCACACTAAAATTGTATATATATATATATATATATGTATGTGTGTGTGTGTGTGTGTGTGTGTATGTGTGTGTGTGTGTGTGTGTGTGTGTGTGTGTGTGCCATAGTTATCCCACTCTTAGGCATGACCCATTAGAACTTATTACAGATTGGATCTGGAAAGCTATCACAGTGTATGTACACACACACACACACACAAACACAATTTGCCTTGATAGTCAAACAATTACTCTTTCCTCTAAATACTCCATAGTTCTCTAGAAGATATGAAACATTTATAGCAACATTATTTGCCAACAATCCATATGGTCATAAAGAACAAATGGATCATTATCTTGTAATATAGTTATCTAATATTATATAAAATAAAAACATATGTACTATATAGGACATGTATATTCTTAATATATTGATGCAACTATTTTTAATTTATGTAACTATAACATGTGTAAAAGGCACATATGCACATCATGAACTAACAGTAGTGAAAATGATTGAAATGTATTATCTACTCTTTACTTATCTACAAAATACAAAGCAACTGATGGTAAATATGCTTATTGGTCTATGTATCTGTTTTGAAGACGAAACTGTGTGCTTTTTTATTATGGCTCTGCAATATTTTTATTTTTTACAAGGTTCACTTTTGTAAGAATTTCATATTCAGGTATACCACTCCCTCTCCCCTTCCAGCTCTTCCTACTCCCGTATTCTCTCTCAAATTTATGACATCTGTAGTTATTAGACATATACACATGTGTATGCAAAAAATAAGGTGCTAAGTTTGTTAGTGTTGTTCATATGTATATGTGACTAAGGCTGACCACTTGGAACTGAATAGCCTACCAAGGGCCTCATCTCTGAAAAAGAATGATCCTCCCTCTCTTAGCATCCATGAATTGCCTGTTGCACTTCCACTAGGGATAGGATCTTGTGAGATTTCCTCCATCAGTGTTGAAATATCAACTGGTGGTATAACTGTGCAGTTTTTGTGCAGGCAAACTAATATTTTTGAGATTTCATCGGTGACACTTCCCATCATACAGAGAAGACACTATTTCCCAGCATGCTTCTTGGTCCTCTGGCTCACCTTCTTTCTACCCCTTCTTAGGTGCAGGAATTTTGAATTTGAATAGTATGCCATACCTAGCTTTGGTCTTTGGGGTTGAAAGGGCTTTGGTTTCTTAAGATCCTTTGTGGAATCAAATGGATATATTTCTTTTCATATGAAAATGCCATTGGCATTTTGATAAGAATGCTGTGGAGCTCATAAATCGCAGCAGACCATGTGGTTCAAGTGAAAAGTGCCTCACAGATTCCAGTGAGTTAACACTTGGGGCCCATCTTGCGATGATAAGAGTTTGTGACTTAGCTAGAAGTTCTTTGTTGGGGCTGGGACTTGATGATGCCCGGCCCCCTCAACCCCACATCTTATCTTCCAGGATGGGAGCAAGGGGAAGTTCATGTGAGCTCCTGCTCATAGTCAGGCTGTTTCCACTGCTAACTGTCCTTGCCTTGAAACCCCGAGCTAGAGCAGCATCTCTTCTCCCTCCCCTTCGTTTTCCTCTGAGATTTTTGTTTTATCACATTTGGGAAAGTAGCTAGTGCAGGCAATCTGGAAACTTCAATAGCATTAATTCCTTCATATGACTGGATCATATCTTTCCACTCCCAAACTTGTTCACTTTGTTGCTGCTGCTGGTTTTCTTTTCTTTTCTTTTCTCTTCTTCTTCTTCTTCTTCTTCTTCTTCTTCTTCTTCTTCTTCTTCTTCTTCTTCTTCTTCTTCTTCTTCTTCTTCTTCTTCTTCTTCTGTTTGTTTTTGTTTGTGAGGGACAGGACTTTGTTATGTATATCAGAATGGCCTTGAACTTGTATTTCTCCCTCTCTGTCTCTGGAGCGCTGAGATTATAGGCAAACAGTCTTATTCTGGGCTCAGAGCTGGTTTTCATAGTGTTACCACTAGCCTCTACTCTGGGTATAAAACATCCTCAATGACTATTACCAGTCATCTTCAAATAGTCCTCCTGAAATGAAGGCATTTCTTCATCTCCTGTTATATTTATACATAAAGCCATAAGAACTAATACTCTAAATGTTGAACATTAATCACATAGCAACACAGTAGTATAAGATTTTCCTCCAGTGCATATTTTATTTTATTTTTTTTGTTTATGACTGGTCATGGTCAACCTTTTTAATTATAGAAAAATATCAGATACCAAAATATTTTCATGATTCTGCTTTAGCCGTTATATGATCTTTGATAAAACACATAGAAACTGGTTGATTTCATTTATTTCACTGAGAAGGCTAGATTCAACTTGTCTAGTTTGTATTTAGAAATACTCTACAAAAGACATCGTCTATTACATATGGTTGTTACATACTTTCTTACTTCATTTAATTTGGAAAGATTCCATAGTTCATATGGAAATTTTAAAATAGGTATCATATTATATAGAACATTTACATAAGAGGAAACCAAATTTTACCAAATTAAAATGGCAAAAGTCTAATTTCACAATCATTAGTTAGCTTTTGAGGCTGTAAATAAGGAAATAAATACCAAACAAGCATGTTTAATTTCTCCCCAAAGAACAATAATAAGTGTGCTTTACCTGGAAACCAAGTGTTCATATTGTTTTGTTAGGCAAGAGCTTTCCTGGAGCAATTCTTGTTCAATGGAATAAGAGGTGAGAAAAATGTCCTTGCCAGTTTGCCTTAAGCATATTGAAACAGCAGTAACAGACATGATTGTGCTGGCCCTTTCAGTGTGGAAATCCATGCTGGGGCACAGAGAACATCAAAGGGGTCAAGGGGATAGGGGAGGTTTTGTGTCCCCACTGTCTTACTCTCTTTGTTTTAGCTGATCCCATCTGTCTCTGAGAACTGAGCATAGCTCACTCTATTGTAAGCATTCTTCACAAGTCACCTAAGCAAAGATTGCACTTGTGACTTCTTTCCCACATGTTCAGTCTGGTGTTAAAATGAAGCTACATGGAAGACAGATATTCTGGTGTGTTATTGCACAGTACAGTGACTATGGATAACAGTCCAGAAAGACAGAAGAAAAGATGTTTTTGAAAATTTTTAACACAGAAAAATGATAAATGCTTGAAACACCATGCAGTACAATATTCATAATGTGTATTTTGTATATTACAGAATTAGATAAAAATTAAGGAGAAATGAACAGAGAAATTTAGCAGCAGATGCTTAAAACCCTTTCATAAATAATGTTATTCTGTAATTTTAAAGTGCCAGCATGAAAAAACTTTCATTTTGTGTTTACCTCATACAGAGACTTAGGTAGCTATATACAATTAGTGAGTGACAGCTACTGTGCAGGGTGACCGTGAAGGTACATCCAGTTGGTATATTTCTCTAGCTCCTCCTGAAGCATACCCATATTCAAAAAGAGGAGGTTCTGAACATAAAACATGCATGTTCTAATGTTAATTCAACTATACCCACACCGCTGTTCTTTCTGATTTATGTGCAATCGTTGAGTGAACTGCAAATAGTTTAGTATTTTGTTCATAGCCCAAGAGTAGACTGAAATTATCATTTAAAATATTTTTCAAAATTAAGCAAAACAGAAGTTAAATTGCTTTTGTGCTCTGAGACCAGCCTAGCTCTGTTCATTATTGCAAATGGGGAAGTACAAGCCATTTGACTACTCTTTAACCTTTCGCTGTATTGACAATCTGTTACTGCCTAGCGTCAACCCCATTCTTCTCAGAAGGTGGCTTGGCATTTTTGAGGTATTTTCAATCTAGGGAGATAAATCTGTGTCTCCATCTGGATTGACCAGATGAGGCTCCCTTCAGAGTCAATTAACACTTTACCAATGGGGTCACCTCTGCACGGTTGGAGGTGCTTTGCACCTCCAGGGCGACCATAAACTGCATCCTCAATGCCTCCAGATGCCCCAGGACTGGAAACCAATCAATCTTGTATTTAAGTGGTTAGCACACCTACCCTAGGGTCGTAGAAGACACACCAAGAGATGTTTATGATTTTCCAAGTAGGAACTTTTGATTATTCGTTTGTCAGCCTCTTTATGATTGATAAAGACAGAAGACTGTTGATGGCATAGTGGAAAGGTAATCAAGGTTGGAAAGCAAGGCACAATTTCCCTTTCTGTGAAATTTTATAGATATGGAAGCATATTGTTACCGCTTCTTGACTAGTTGTTATGGCAATGGAATATACAAAAACTTATATGGGAAACCATTGAGTTCCCAGGCCAGGGAAATGTTCCACATGACACACCTGTGAAAATATTAAGCATAGAGTCTGGCATTCTGGTACTATGGAAGGCCGCCTTGGGCATTCCTCTGTGGTACCATGGCTTTATCTGGGATGTCTGTGGTGATTTGTGTAGAAATTCCCATTAGGATCACCGGTTTCCTAGGCTTTTCTACACAGGCATCACATTTAATGAAGTAATTCCCTTAACTCTGCTTTAGCTGGGAAAGAATGCAAATTAAATATTCTCTAGTGAGGATGGGAGGGGTAACAAGGGAAGGGAAATAAAGAAAAATAATCGTGGGGGAACCTGGTGAAGGCAAGGAGTTCTCGGATGGCTGGGTAACTAGCTCAGCCTTTGTGTAGACAGTCTGCCTGTGGGACAGAGCTCAAAGACAGAAGAATGATAGTCTGGAGGAAGAAAGAAAGACAGTAATTGAGGGATGCGTGCGATTAGTGTGGTAGCCAGAGAAATTAAGCCACAAGTCCTAGGAATCTTCCCCTCTCTGTGGTACCTGCAGAGGGAGAGAAAAGACCCCAATGTGCATTTCAGTTGGAGTTTACTCCCTGCCAGCTTGGCTTGATTGCTTTCTGGGTTGCCTACTGTGGGGGTTCAGCAACTCGACCTTCCTTTCAGCGGAGCTATATTGTCCTGCCCCGAAAAAAAGACAGATTAAGAATTTACAAGGATCCCTCCATCACTGGCCTCTGACAGGAGCGCCCAGGGAGCTGATTTTCCATGGTTCAATTTGCCTGGGGGCCAACATTCTTATCAAAATGTATTTTGTACATGTAAAGAAAGATTGCTGTTCTCAGATATATCTACCTTCCATTAAATTTCATCATCTCCTCCGGTCTCCTGTGTCAGTAGGTGGCCTTCTTCCTGGGATACTGGACCAGAAATGTTAGGCTTTGAGGATTATCCACACTTGGGTTCAGGTTTATAGGTCAAGAGTAAATCCTATGATTTAAGTTTATAATTATTTTGCGGACAGTGGGCTATATTCTGATTGCTTTGTTAGGAATATTCCCAGCTTTACCTCAAGTCATACATTTGCTTAATTTAAATATTTTAATTAAAAGCTCTATGTTCACAGATTTGAGAAAAATGATAGCTATTTAATTTCACCACCTGGAACAAAGAAAACAATGATTCAATCTCTTCATAGTCTATTATCTAATAGACTGCATTAGAGGACTCATTCAGACTGTGGAGAGGAGTGGTTAGTTAGATTTTTAATATTACTTTGCTATTTGACAATTTTATCCATGTAAATAATGTAACAAGAGATCATGTTAAACATACACAACTATATCTACATATATGTATATATGTAGATATATATTTAAATAGCTGTGATCAGATTGATAGGTTGAATACTACTGCCATTCCTATTGTATCTTCTGATTATAAGTAACTTGAAATTAGGATTTTGTTTTTTGTTTTGTTGTGTTTGTTTCAGCATTCTTAATTGCATCATTATGAATTTTAAGGTCATACTGGTAAATGAAAGAGTTGTTAAACTTGTTATTAGTACTTCAAACTTGAATGAGTTCCTTAATGCTGTGTATTTTATTATAGAGAAAGGGAGAAAACAGAAATGATGCTGTGTTAAAGACAAGAAAGACTCACAGATGAACTATGATGCTCCAAAAGGAAGAAATGGAATACCAACCACTGTCTTCAGTTGAAATTGATATTGCCTGGCATAGACATGTCCATAGCAGATGTTCTTATTAGCAAGCTCACTCAACAAAGCCACTGCCCTCTATTGGTTTTCAATGTAATAAGTATGGAACAATGCATTTTTAATGTTTTCTGTCTACTAGGTTTGAGATTTGCATTTTCCAGTTGACTATTGAAAGCATTAGTACAAACCAAATACACCATGGTTCTGCATATGGCTCCTTCATGTTGGAGTGATTTATATCACACTTTGCTCTATTACAAGGTCTTTAAACAAAATATGGTTGATTCCCATTTTAATAAGTCCTTGCTAATGCCAGATCTAGGAAGAGTGCTTCAGGGGAAGACTAAAAATGTTTTATATTGGCCTGCCATCTCCCAAGGTATCTTTCATTTTTGTGTTCTCCATAAAGCATAGAAATGACAAGAAAGACTGACACTGTCCAATACTTCTGAAAGATTTAAATTTTAATGCTAATTATTTATGACAATTTCATATTAAAAATTTCATTAATCAATTTTGTTATTTTTCTGATATGTACTTATATTAAATGTACAAAAGCAGGTAGACATTCCTAATGAAACACTCATTAGTGCCAAAAATCTTGTCAATTGGTGAGACTTTCTTCTGATAGTCTAGCAGGTAAAACTTGAGAGACATTACTTTTTATGCATTGCAAATTTTTGATGATACCTTCTTTTGTTATGATTAGATCATTTTAAATTAAAGCTCTAAAACCAACAAATGCTTCAGTGGGTTTTGTGAGATAGAGAAAAATGAGGTGAATAGGGTATTAATTGAAATGGGAAATGAATTGTTTGGTAATATATCATATTCAGAAGATAAAATATACCAGATTAGTACGTAAGAAATGCCAGGTCTCCTCCGCAGAGCTAGAGAATCACATTGGAAGATTGTCAAGAAAATAATGCTGGGAATACTTACACCACGTGATAATTTTGAGAGAAGAAAGGGCTGCTGAGTTGCTGCCAAGACCAAAGGAAGGATGGACAAAAAATCCAAGTTAGTCGGCTAGAACAGACAGCAGTGTCAGGGGCGGCATATCACATTGTGATGTCGCCAGTGTACAGCAGAGTGTGCTAGCATGATTAAAATTGAACTACACAGTGAACTCACATCTGTGTTAGTAAAACAGAACAAGATGTGTGTGTGTGTGTGAGAGAGAGAGAGAGAGAGAGAGAGAGAGAGAGAGAGAGAGAGAGAGAGAGAGGACCAAGGGGCAGAAGGGCAAATAAGGAAACTGACTGATGATAGCTTGTGCACACTGTGTGCCATAAAGGACTTTCTGATGTCTTAACTAAAACAGTCTCTGCAGAATAATGATAACAAGAGAGATAGACACTGATGTCCAAGTGACGTATTCAGGGTCTTGAGCATACTGAGGTTCAAAGAGACTCTAATCTTAGCCAGTTCAATTTTTTCTCCTAAGTTCTTGCCAGACATAGAGGAAACACAGAGGCCCTTATTCACATCAGCTTTTCTTGCTGGACCTGGAAATGAATAGACAAGGGCTTCTCAGAGTTCATAGATCGAGGGATCAAGTTGTAAAGACATGGGCTCAGATAGATAAGAACACCAGTGGAAATTAACATTACACAAGCTTCAATAAGAATCTTAAGAAATGTCCTGTGCTTTAAGAGAAACACAAAACTGTATCAACAGTTTATAAATAAAATTGGATTTATCACAATATTGCTAGAACTGTTCATGCAAAGAATAAGGGTGCTTCTCTTTGCTCTAGAAACTCCTGTTGTCCTCCTAGTAACTGAGAGGTGCATAGTTTGATTTTGTGTAGATTGTTAGAAGCAATGTTTTGTTGCCCGTTTGCAATGTACAACAAACCCATTTAACACCATGTGGAAGATACCTCTGCTTTCTGGATGTCATTATTTTGGAATTCCTGGAGATCTTCCACATGGAAGGAGCTGCAAATTAGTGATATTGTCATCTCACTTTTCTGTGTATACCATAAATAATCTGGTTCTTCTCAGAGAATGGTGCATAAACTGGAATTCAGGAAGTTAGTATAGACAATTCACATTGATATTTGGCCAAGTCCTTTACTTTTTAATAAGGATCATAGGTTTGACTCTTTCTATATTAAAATAACAAGTGAGTATTAAATGTTTATATAGCCCAAACTAATTAGTATTAGAAATATCTGCTTTATTTCTTTTTCTTGTGATTTAGACATAAATGGGGGAGGTTATGGCAAGTGTTCTAATCGATGTAAGTAGTAAAGAGTTTGCCTCCTGTCCTTTCCCTGAACTTTGTAACAGTTAAATAGGGTTATGTCAACCATGAACTTGTGAATGCTTCACTTTTAGTTATGTAACTAGAGTGGAAACCTTAACATAAACATGAAACTATTTAACTTTCCATGCTATAGTAGGTTCTTCAGTGGACTATTAGTATCATCCAAGTGTGATAATTGAATGTCATTCTAAATTAAGTGAGAACTTTCCAATGTAGACTACCAAATTAGCATTCTCACCTGGATCAATATGATAGGACATTTGTATAGGCCTTCAGTAAAAATTCTCTACTTCAACTATTCAACTCTCAGTCTAGCTTAAGTTATTCAGTGAAACTCTAGGATCTTGTCTTTGATAACATTCTCCCAAGCTGATCTATAAGTGAATGGGTTTATATATGTTAATCTGAAACCGGTATATGTTTGGACAGAATATAGCTATAATTCAACAAGTTAGATGTAAGATGCAGTGTTCTTGTACCATATTTGGCCAAGCAAGAGATGGAAATGGGAAGTCAGAAGGAAGATGCAATACGGTTTCTTGATAAGTCACAAAATCATGTTAGTTAGGGTTCTCTAGAGAAGGAGAACTAATGGGAGATATATTATGATAGATAGATAGATCGACAGATTGATTGATTGCTAATAGATGATAGATAGACATATGGATGACAAGAGAATATTTAATATAAGAACTTACAAGAATTGGCTAATACATTGTGGAAGCTGATAGGTCATTTGTAAACTAGATAATCAGTTATATAATGATGTATGAGCCTGAAAGTCTAAGACCAAAAGCTGTTATGTACTGGGGCAGGAGAAGATGTATGGAGAGAGAGAGAGCGACAGAGAGAGAGAGAGAGAGAGAGAGAGAGAGAGAGAGAGAGAGAGAGAGAGAGGGCAGTTATACCTGTCTAAGTAAGACAAGTAACCTTTATTCTACACTGTCTATCTACAATTGACAGAGTTTTCTAGCCCATTTCTCTCTGTCCCTCTCTACTTTAAATTAGCTGATATTTAAACCCAATACACTTAATAGAAAGAACAGAAAAATGCTGAATTCGCCTTGATATTTCTGGTTTGATATTCAACATGTCTGCCTACAAAACACTCAATAAAATAATCTTTGTTCTTTATTGTGACTACTATTATGGCACTAGACAAGACAGAAAGCATTTAAGAGTCCTTGGAAGAAAGACAAATACAAGGAAAAACTGTCCAGTTTTCCTGTAACCCCTCTTCACAGGGCCACCAAATGACTCTACTATTTGCCTCACACCAGGGGTGTGTCACTGATGTATTTTCACAAGTGCTAAAATCCTGAGATAAAAAGTGGAGTGTGCGTGTCGGAGGTGAAAGTAAAACATAAGACTCTACTACTTGCCAGTTTTCACCGAAGATAAATAGTTTGGCTTTGTAATAACAAAGGGTTCCCATATCTCCAAGTCAGCAGCTTACACCTCAGGAAATTAATCTCAAGGAGGCCCCAGAGTAGAACTGACAAGGTCTATTGACTGGTGAGTGGCAGTTCTTCTAGGACAAAGGCAATGTGTGACAAAACTCTGTAGTGCCAACCAAGTCCTGTATCACAGCTCATCTGAATATGGAATACAGTCTTAACTCACTTCTGTGTTATAGCCACCATTTTTTTTCAACTCCCAGGTTTATTCCACACTTAAGGTTTTCATAGTTGAATAGAACCACATTCACCTTGACAACCACCACAGAAAACTGTGATACTTCTAAGACTTATTACTGCAAATCATAAATCAACTAAATGATAGATATTTCTATTTATTTTACCCTTTATATATATATTTATGCACGTATGTACATTTTATTCTTATACATAAAAGTTCAACACTGCTGTGATTAGATGAAATGTCAAGTAAAAGATTTCCATTATTTAAATTCTCAGAATTTCTTCAGAATTGCATGCTACAGATACAAACACGTTTCTCATGATAAGTCAACAAGAGTATAGCAATCACGAGAAGTCTTGGAATTTAGGATTATTGAAGAACAACTACTCCATTGACAGCGAATGTTACCCTAAGAGGTTAAAGGACATCAGACTTCCCTGCATGTTGTGCATGGCATTTGCATTATGTGCTGTCATTAAAGCAAGCATCACCTGTGGGGACATGGTTTGGTGGTACTCTGAAGTTACACGTAAAGCATGCGTTGTCAGCCAGAAAATACTAAGTACTTCACATAAACATTTAAAGATTCTCTCCTGGGTTATTTTTCAATTAGTGCATGCATTTCATTAATAGGAATTGGATCACTGAAGACACAAATGGTAACTGGTTAAAAAAAATGGAGTTTTTTCCCCTACTAAAGTCTTATGACTGGTGAGGTTATGAACAAGAAAACAAGGGAAAAATAGACCTTACTTTGGTTGTGAGTCTAGCCTTTAATGGATGAGCTATCCCTGGGAGGTGGTGGCACATGCCTTTAATCCTAGCACTGTGGAGGCAGAGGCAGGTGGATCTCTGTGAGTTCCAGGCGAGCCTGGTCTACAAGAGCTAGTTCCAGGACAGTCTCCAAAGTCACAGAGAAACCCTGTCTTGAAAACCAAAACAAACAAACAAAGGCCTTACTATAGACAAGGATTCTGAGACACTGTGTTAGTTCATGTTGGTTAGCATCAGGCTTTCATGATTACCTTGAAAACTGTGCACACAGTTTGGTCAGATTTCTTCTTTCTTTGCTTTCACAGACTGCCTTTGCATCCATTCATGTGGATTTTGAAGAGTACATGAAAGGGCACCAGGGCTGAATGCTTAAAGAGTGCTACCAAGACAGGCAGTCGGGATGAGTGTGTATTCACATACACCGAACCAGATCTTCCTTTTCTTACTTTCTGAGAACATTATTAAAGGAAAGCCCAGTGGATTATAAAAGTGGTAGAAGCAGTCAGTACACAGGGCTGCCTTGATTAACAAAAGCCATACCTTTTCCCAAGGCTTCTGACTAGAGCAACCATTGTGAGGCACTCAGGTTCTCTTCTACAGTGTTATGTGCTTATTTCCACATCGCAAGACAAGTTATAACTTCATGTTATGGGGCACATATCTCTAAAGAAAAGCAAAGGTATGAGTTTGGAAAATAAAATTGGACCATGTCTAGGAGGTTATGAGACAGCAGACTCGAAACTTAGTCGTGCACGTGCAACTCCTGTCACCATTATGACAGCTCTAGGAATGACAATCTTTATAACCACTCATTCACATTTTTACATTTCCCTGATAACTCTAAAACTATTGAATTTGATCTCAAACTAACTGTAGGCAGTTTTTTTTTCTGTTTTCCACAAGCAAGATGAATAACCAGTGAATGGATCTGAATGTCTCTGCTAAAAGACTGATGAATGAAGACAACATCCTCGAGAGGTGTACTGTTCTAGTACCCTTCTCAGCACCCTACGTTTTGATCATTTCATCATCTTTTGCCTGTTGAACTCCAACTAACAATTCTGAGACTTTCTGATACAAGGATATCAGCTAGTAAGTGCCCCAATTCATTCCTCTCCAAAAGACTAGTAGACGGATGCAGAACTCTACATGGCTATGGTAGATGCAGTCAAATCTACCATCTGCCCAGGTCTGAACACATCCTCTTTTCCCCTTTACACTATTTCAACAATCAATAAAAGTGTGTATTTGAGTTTGTATGTGTGCGTGCGTGCCTGTGTGTGTGTGTGTGTGTGTGTGTGTACACATAGTTTGCATTTTACTATAGTAGCTTAATTTAAAAAGATAATTTTAAAAATCGGTAATTAATTTTAAAGTCATGTTTATGTTATGTTTATGTTTTGAAAGTCTTATCTCCTGAGCAGATTGGGAGCATGGGGGCAACGGAGAAGAAGCTGGGAAAAAGACAGGAGAAGAGGAGGGGAGGGGAGGACTTGGGGGACCAGGAAGTTTGAATCAGAAAAATAGAGGAGAGCATGATGAGAGATACCATAATAGAAGGAGTCATTATAGGTTTGAAGAGAGATCTAGTACTAATGAGATCTCCAGAGGTCTACAAGGATGACACTAACTGGACAACTAAGCAATAGTGGAGAGACTACCTTAAATAGTGGAGAGACTCACTCCCTGATAATGAGTTTGACTGTTTCAGACCCCCTGAATGTGGGTGTCAGTGAAGAGGAAATCTATGGGGCCTTGGGTAGTAGATCAGTATTTATCCCTGGCGTACAAATGGACTTTGGGTGTCCATCCCACAATGAGGGATGCTCTCTCAGGCTGGACTCTTGGGGGAGGTCCTAGGCTCTGCCCTGAAGGCAAAGACAGACTCTGGATATCGCCCACGGAGGGCCTTACTCTCCCTGAGAAATGGAGTAGCAATTGGGTGGGGAGCTGGGGGTGTTGGTGGGGGAGTGGGGGAGAAGAGGAAGCAGAGGGAGCTGGGATTGACATGTGAAACAATCTTGTTTCCAATTTAAATAAAAATCTAAAAACAAACGAAAGTGTTTAGTCCTCATACACTGATATTTATAAACACCAATTGATTATCACCAGTTGACAGTGAGGTTTTTTTTTCATTCTTCCTTTTTTATTATTAGAAAGTAAAATGAATTGGGTGATCTACTTGAGTCTCTTGTGAATTTTACTAATTTTCTACAAAAATAATTCTAAGCTGTACTTGAAAGATAAGAAGGAGGCTCCTTTACCTGCCATGTTTAACACAAAGGCACAGGGGAAATGAGTTTCATGTTGTCACATTTCTTTATCTTGTCTCTTTAGTGAAGTTTTAATTTTTGATGTTTTTTCTGTGTAAGGCTTCACTGTATCTTTTCTAGGGAGCCCATGTCTTATACCTTAAAATATTGTAAGAATAAAAAACTACCTCTTATTATTTCTAACAGAAGGATTCTAGCAATAAAGAGGTAGGACACTAATTTGAATCAGCCTTAAAGAATAAGTGTAGTGGCCTAAATTACATTTCAAGAGTACATCTTAGTTTGGCTCAGCTCAGTGGTGTGTCTTAGGGTAATCTTTTCCTGTTCTTCTCATGGTTCTTCTGAAGGGAAAAATAGATATTACTAAGAAATCTCTTTTGTACATCTCAATCTGCTTTTTCTACTAAGAATCAGCTATTATTTATGACTCCATATAAGAGAAATGGACTGAATAAAAAACACCCCCAAATAGAAAATAATTATAAAAATATTTCTCCCTAGTACAATTTCTTTCATGAAGCCTCAGTTTCCATGATTTCAATGGTTATATCTTACTTTTAATGACAAATACAGCTTAACCATGTTAATTAGTAAGCACTAATTTCAGTGTTTAAATAGATGGCTTTGCTATGGCTTATGTTTGTTTGCTTTTAGCCATGTTCCTGCTGTCCACTCTGCTGTTGGACCCAATTTTATTTTTTTGGTGTGAGTGACATAGATGGGAGGCTCTTCTCTTCCACTAGAATAAAAATGAATGAGAATGCCCTTCAGTTTTCCCCTGTAATGTCTGTGGTTGGCCGTATGGCTTCTTGATGTGACTAGGTCTCCCTCATTTTCTCCAGGCAGGTGGTTCCCTGGTTTTCAACAGAACTGAAGGGAAACATAATCTAGTTGTCAACTGGTAGGTCATTAAAATAATATTTGATGATAGATCACCATGTGAATTTTGGCATGAATGGCTGACAGGGGTTAAAGAATTCTGACATTTCTGTGAAAGTAACCTTCACATTTTTGTCTCCTTATTTTGTGAATAAGTTTTTAGGATAGAATTGCTGACATGGCATCTATAATACTGAGCCAAATATAAAAATACTCTCTCGTTCATCAATGTGGGAGAGTAACGTATAAAACTAGCTTGTCTAGTAATTACTCATCAAAATTCATAATACAGGTGTGGAGTTTTCACAGATTCAATAGTATTAGTATTAGTATTAGCACCTTAATGCACATTTATTTATCACCTTAGAGAAATAAATGGGATTTCTTTCTATCAGGGTTTATTTTGCTTGGCAATGTGTTATGCCAATAAAGGTTTCCAAGCACAAAAAAATAGATGAGACAAAATTATGTTGTAGAAATGGACTCTGGTTAACTTCTAGATGCAACATTAACAATGTAAAGGTGAAAGCAGACTCCATCAACATTTATTCAGAATGTCAAGTCAGTATCTGCATCTCTCAAGTTCTATTGGCTATAGTTGAGTAATGTGAAAACTTTATTTGCAAAAAACAAGTATCTTTCTCCATTTATTGCAGAATTTGCAAATATTTATACTCATGACTTATTTAGGTCTTTAAAGTAAATGACTTTGTGGGCCATTTTCAAGCTTCTTTGGAAGATTGTAAAAAGAAAATTTGAATACCCATGCTTTTCTGGGTTGCCATTCATTCCACCCTTCTATATAGACTTTATTTCATCACCAAATATCATCAGTAAGGTCTGAGTCATGGTTGATTAGCTTCTCTCATCTGGGCACTTCAAATGGTACTTTCTCATCTGTCCTCTGGTTCAGCTACAATGTCTTACTCCTGTAAAATCTAACCCTCTTTAATTCTGGGCTAGATGCCTGCATCTTTCTGATACACCTCATTCTTATTTCAGCAGGAAGAAATTGTCATTTCCTTTGTGTCTTCTATTATTCATTAATTTTAGGTATTTTGTTGTTCAAGTCTTACTTTGTAGTACAGAGTGGCCTGGAGCTCACTACATATCCCACAAAAGTCTTGAAATCACAGCAATCCTCCTGCCTCGGCTTTTTGAATGCTGGGATTACAGGCATGAGCTATCAGACCCCACACTTCTGCATCATTTTAAGAATGTGCTTGTATGAGTTTTATAAATTCTAGATTTCCAGAATTATGAAAGATATAGAGAGACCACATCTCCCTTAAATTCACAGGTCTTGTAAGTACCTAATATACAGTCTGGTGAATGGAAAACTCATTTATTAAGTTGATATATGTACAAAGTCAATGAGTTCAGAGAAAAACATTTTCATTATTTAAAATTTTTTTGATGTGGCTGTGCTTTTCTTATATGCTCTTGGGAACTGCAGGAGATTTTGAAATTAGGGAATGAGCAAGATGAGATTAATATTGAGGAACTCACACTGAAAGATATTTTAGATAGATAAATATATTGGCAAGACACAGTATTAGGAAGATCCTACAACTGGGAAGAAAATTAGAAGTGTTTTCAATTTGATTTGCATTAAATCAAAGGAGAAATATTGTGAAGGAGATGGGCAGGACAATGAAGCCCTAACCTAGTAGGTAAGCACACAAAGAAGTTCTCCACTGAAGGCATGGAAGGAAGCAAGGCATTTGGTCACCAAGCCAATCTCTGTGACCAGAACAGCTGTACCTTTAATTGTTTTATTAGCTTTTTTTCCCAACATGAGTTCCAAAGTAATTAAATTACTTAGACAAATATTAAGGGATATTTCATCCCATTTTCCAATATTGTTTTATTTTGGGAGGGGGATAAAGTATTTCCCAACTTTTTAGCTTTTATAAAGATATTTTAAAGGACAGATTTCTGTAATCTAGAACTGACAAGGGATTGCATTCCTCACATAGTGTTGCTTTTTGTGTCCTTATTCACTTGAACTCATGTGGCTTCTAGGGGATACAGTTTGTATTCTAGGGGCAGACTCCTGTCATGTTGTGTTTTCCCATGTATAATCCAGTTCATGAGATTGGGAAAATATTTGGGGAGCTGACTCACTATATCCTCTCAGCATTTTCTGTATTCAAGTGGGCAGCTGAGCATCCCCTGGGCAGTTTTGCCTTCTCGTTCATAATCCATTGTGAAATGTAGTATATCTGAAACTGATACCAAAACTTACAACTTTCGATTAAAAATGCAAATTTTGGAATGACTAAATTAGGAAAAGTCTTGGAATATTTAGAAGCAAATAATAAACATTAAAACATGATGAATATTTTAGTTTAGACTGTGGGACTAATGATAACATTTAAGGAACACCCATCTTTGGATATGACTGGAACTGGACATGTGACTTGACAGACTTAATCTTACACTGTTTTTGCACAATTTTGAGAAATATCCTTTATATGAGAGTGAAATCAAGACAAGTAAAATGCCTAGTGGGCCAAATTCTTATTAATTTAAGATAAAAGTAGTTTCATTGAACCCTTGGGTTCAATGCATAATCTCCATAGCTCAGAAAACTTGCTTTAATAAGTAGAAAAACATGTAAGTCTCAAGAATATGAGTATAGCAATATATTTAGATAATTCATCGAGTACCTACCATGAGATCAATAGTATTCTAGACCCTGAACAACACTGACATTGTTTCTTCTTTTAATTTTCATTCTTGATGTTAAGTGGAAATAGACAATAAATAAGCACAAGATATGTGCAGTGGCCATGGATACTACAAAGGAAAAGAAATTGTGGTAGTGAGTTGAAGAGCAGTGTTACCAAGTGAATGTTCTCTGCTCGAGTTAGTCATTGAAGAAATTCTACTGTCTTTGCACAACATGACTAAAAAGCCCCGGAATTATCTGGAAGCTAGGATCAACAGATGGTAACAGCAGAGAGAACATGCCTGAGTTTGTATTCTCAGATTTTTTTAAAAAACAGAGGCCCATGAAATTGGATAAGAGTGGCAAAGAGCAGAACTGGAAGAGATAAGACCCAGATGAGTTCCCAGAGGAGTTTCACAAGAGCTGTAGTGAGCATATGTAGTACTTTGAAGTTATTATGAATGAGCTGAAGTCATGCAATATTGACAGACTCAAGATTCTTACTCTGTAAGAAATAGACTATGAAAGTGACACATGTAAATCAAGGTCACTTCGATACTTATGGTAGAAATGAATAAAATATCAACCAGACTGATCAAAACTGGCAGGATTCAGGAGATATTTGAGCAGTATAGACAGTGAAATTTTCAAGATGCAAAGAAGTGCTTGAAGTACTGTATGCACCACTTCTAAAGACACATGTCTCTTTCAAAGAATACTTATGATCAACTGTACCAAGCAATAAAGGAAATGGGTATGGTTGCTTTGAAAAGAATTGACTAAATGAGAGAACCTTGAAACAGGGACACTTACCAAGAAATTACTGAAATTAATATAGCTGGAAGATAGCTGCCCAGTAAGCTATATATAAAATTATATATTTACATACAATTATATTTTACATATATTATTATAAATATGTAATGATATAATTATAAATATTTATACATAAATAAATTTCACGCTGATATCTGTGTCCAAGTCTTGTCATGTGACTTTCTCTTGGTATTGAAATATGAAATTTGATGATGTGAGGTACACTTGGTCTGTGATCCCATACTTTCATTCCCTGCCTGCTGGAAGAACCAAAACCCCCTGACTGTTAGCAGAACAAGTATACAGCTTTAGCACTTCCAGAAGTTAATATATCATGAGTAGGAAATAAATACATGCCACATGTGAAATTACTTTTATTGTACTACTACTATTTCCTAGACAAATTAGTACTGGAAATACAGTTGATATTTTCAAAACTATGTAGTATTAATTTCAACATTGGGTGATGATAAAAATAGACATTAGAGGTTGGAGGAAATAAACAATCATGTTTTAAAGTAGCATGCTTTTGATAAAACTGCTCCTGATGATAAGTCAAGGCTGTGACTCTAGAACCAGAAGTTGGAAAGCAGAATATTATAGTTTCCGCTTATCCTTCTTATGTTATCTTATGAGCTGCTACCAGAAAGGAATGAATTCAGATAAGAATGTACTACCTTCAAAGCTTAAATAAAAGGGAGTAAATCAAATCCTCAAAGCCTACAGGCTGACAGGGTTGAAAAAAATCTCTGCAGTAGAACTCAATTGGATGAAATAATACTGGAAAAGCCTCATTGCAACGTCTGTTAAACAATGTGTTCTATTCTGTGTGAAGATTAAAGGAAAATTGGGTGGGTATCTTTATTGACTCACGGAATTTTCTGGTATACCAGAAACGTGGGAACTTTGAAAGCATAGTTTTGACAATGAAATTCTAAGCCAAAGTCGCATCAGAGAGCCTCTGTCATTGCCAAGGTCTACACCCTGCCTGGCAGAAATTCATGTCCAAAATGAAGCAGGGATTGCTATGTGCTATACAATCTTCTCTTTGTCCAGAGGGTGTTTGTATGGTGACTATCCTGTCCCTGTAGCAACATTGCATGCTGGGTAATAGGGTGTGGAAGAAAGGCATGTGCCATTTGGTCCATGGATGAATAGATTATAAATAGTCACATAACAAGTCTGGTGGAGAAAAGAGTATTGTTCAGAATTGCTACAGTTTGGGTCAGTTTCTATGGCTGGATGGACGCTTGAATCACATACTTTAGGCAGGGGTGGATGTGTGGAAAGACATTGAAAAGTCAAACGAGTTGACTGAGGTACTGATGACTAGCTGTCTACCTAAAATGTGTTTTACCTTTTTTCACACTGCTCACTTACCAATGGGAGAGTTGCCCACAAGGAGTTACATGGAGCCTCTCCACATCTATGTGCAGCATGTAACTAATGTGACCTAAGGGAGGACAGCATGCCTTTCTCTGTCAAAATGGACCTTTACAGTAATGGCCCTCTATTTCCCTTTCTGGCAGATTTAGGGCAGGGGAGTCATCAGAGTTAGGAATGACTGAGCTACAAAATGAAAATAAACTTTGTTTTCCAGTTATTATTGTGAGAAAGCAAACTCACCATATAACAGTGAAAGCACGCATTGAATAACACAAAATAAGCTTCCACTGTATTAAGGCACTGAATTGGAGGACTTACCTATTGCTATGACCAGTATTACTCAACTGTTATAAAATTTATTGACAGTGTTAGATTACTTCTTAAATAATGTGTTCATAAACAGGATGAAGATAACTCAGTAAAGTACCTGCTGCACACGCATGAGGGCTGAGCCTGGATTCACAGCACCCGTATAAAAAGCTTGGTGTGTCAGTGTGCATTCATAACACCATTTCTAAGGCGATGGTGAAAAAGAGAGGGGCAAGCAAACACTTGGAGCTCATTGGCCAGTCTGTTTAGCTGGTCAGTGACGCTCCCATCAGTGCAGGCCCTAGTCTCAAAAAGTAAGGTGTTCAGTGGCTGAGGGAAGCATCTGACAGCCCACCTCCAGCTTCTTCATACATTTGCATGTGTGCTGATACCCACATAAATATGTATATGCAACAAATGTGTTCATATATGCTATTTATTTCTCATCAACTTGATTCGGAAATTTTTATTACGACTTTTTTTTGCCACTGAACCCAAAGCAGGAGAAAGCTTTGGCTACTTGCCCAGTCACCTTAAGACAAAATGGGGACCCGAAGTATAAGTGCCACATTTTGAAAGAAGTGACAGATATAAATGGCTGTGAGCAACTTAAGGAGTGTTTGACTATTGTATTTTCTGGGTAAACTATGATTGAAATTCCCTGTTAGATCCTAAGTGCTTACATACAATTTGAATATTCAAGATGAAAGACAGATAGGATTCTACGCACTATTACTGTTTTGTTTGTCTGTGATATTAGGCAAAGATAAAGAACCAACTTTACTCATAAATTTCTCTATCTCCTTTTTTTTTTTTTTTTTTGGTATGGCTCTTATCCTGGAAGTCATTAATTGGCCATTCCTGAGATTTAATCTTCCAAGCAGGAAATGACTAGCCTGAGTTTTTTGGATAAATGCTTATTAAAAATAAAAGTTTGTAGTTTCCGCAGCACTTCCATGGTAATCATTGTTTACACTGTTACTCTTTAAGGCTGAGGAGATAGTCTAATCCTAATGCTTTTATTTTGATTTTTAATTTTTCTCCTGAAAAGTTGATATTTTATTATATTCTTCCCTATAGCATTGATAATCTGACTTTAGCTCTCTGAAACAGAGAGTAGCATTCCACATTGCAGATCTACTGACCTACACAACCATGTCAAGTTTTAGGTTTTACTTGGATACATTCTATTCAGACTGCCCTGTTTTCAGCTATCTCTGGCTTCATTCTGAGACCCAGAATTTACATGGATTTACTTGCATAACTAAATGGTCTCAAAGTTGGACTTCTTTGTACTTGGTTCTCACAGATTGATATTTAACTATGATCATACCACAGGTCTCAAAAATTATGATCAAAAATGCAAAACTCTCTTGATTCTTCCCCTGAGAACTTTACATGGTTCTGAGGATAGCACTGTTACATTCAAGCATAGAAGCATTCATTCATTAAAATCTTGTACCTGCCAAATTAATGACCACACATGGAGAGCCAGACATTGTGGTGCATGCCTTGTAAAACCTAGACAGCATCAGAGAAGTTGAGGTCGGAGGGTCTGTGAATTGAAGACCATCGATGAGGTAAACCATGAGTTTCAGCCAGCCTGGACTGGGAGGCCTTAATTCATGAAAAAACACCACCTACAAGGTAATTAATAACAACAATAATAATAATAACAGAAAAACATGTTTTGTTCTGAGCTTTCATCACCCAGGAGTTAGGGTATCTTAAACTGCCACCATAGACTGGTACAGAGGTATGTCAAGTTCACAACAGAGCATAGCCATCATAAGGACCAATTTAAAAATAGTCTAGAAATTTCCCCATTAACAAACACAACACTGATATTCTGTCTTTATCTTCACTGGCATCGTCTTCTGTATATTTTATCCTCTGCATTTTTGTGTGAAGCACTCCTCTGCTTCTGTCTTCTAGAAATGTCTAACAAAATTAAAATACTTAAGGCTCTCTTAAAAAGTCGAGTAGACTCTTCACATGTCAAAATCCTGAATTTAATTTCATATGAAGTCATTTTTAAAAACAAGACAATATTTACATATCCAAGGTCTTATCACTTGATATCTTCAGGTATTCCCTAGTCACTGTGTTGTAACATTGTTTTCATGTCACTGGGCTTAACGTGAGACAAAGAAATGTTAAGATAAATTTCCAGGGGTCCTATTGATAGAGTTAATAGATGGGGTAGCTTCATATCAGACTCAAAGAACACCAAATTTCTTTCTTCCTTAATATGTTAATTTTGTTTGTAAATTCTGATCAAGTGTGAAAAAAATAGAGTACTCACCTTTAGTAACAATTGAATTGTTTAAGAACTTAACTTGTAGGAAATTCTTTCTTGCATTCAACACAGATCTCTCATGCAATTCAAGTTGATCTCCTTCTCTCTGTCTTGAAGATGGAGTTAACCAGGGTGAGCAATGCATCTTCTTTGTTTTAAAGTCAGTTCCTGGAGTTTTCACTGTAATTCATTTATGTCTAAAACATATTTTTAATCTGTGGGAGACAGTTCAGTAAAACATTCTAAAGCATTGGCTGCTATCCTGGATTTGAAATTCTTCAGATTTAAGTGAGAGCTCCTGCTCTATTAGATTAGCATACAATAAAATACCTAAAATAGAAAACATATTACTCCTAAAGCAGGCATGCTTTTTCTATGCATTCTTTTTATTGTCTTCAAATGAGCAATTTAAAAGATCATTTTAGTTGACCAAGAGAAAGTAGTATTGTGCTGTCCCTAGACCTCTTCTGGGTTCTTCTGAGTTTCCTCCATGACTTTGACACTGTTGATGCTCTCTGAAATTAGAGGTCAATTAGAAGATCAGCAGTGAAATGGAGACTAACAGGATCACCATCCCCACAACCACATACTTGTGTGAGCACTTTATGCCTCTTGCTTGCTTTACTGTTTTTACCTTCAAAATGACTTTTTTTTTTTTTGTTTTTTGAGACAAGGTTTCTCTGTGGCTTTGGAGGCTGTCCTGGAACTCACTCTATAGACCAGGCTGGCCTCGAACTCACAGAGATCCGCCTGCCTCTGCCTCCCGAGTGCTGGGATTAAAGGCGTGCGCCACCAACGCCCGGCTTCAAAATGACTTTTAAATAAGTTGCCTTTTGTAATTTTGAGAACCTTGGGGTTTCAATTTATGGTAAAATTAGACACGGGGGTTTATAATCTCAAATCAGCAATTTTGGTCTGCTTGGACACGTAAGAGCCATTGCATGAAGATAGCTTGTTTGTTGCAAGGAACATCTATGATTTACAGAAAACCATTGCTTTTAACCACTTTTTTTCTGTCATTTTGGAAAGGTCCTGACCATTCTGGGACTTGACTATTTATGGGCAGAGGTCCCCTTTCTGGGAAGAGCTTGTGATAACTTTCTTGGAAGATTCCATAACTAAATGTAGCTCTGTTACTGATGGAGAGGCCTCCTCTCCCTGGGGCACTGAGCAGATATTAGGCATTGTTGAAGTACTGTAATATCACTGTTAGGGTTAATGATGAGTTCTTTTGATTTCGATTGTGAGCACCCTGATGTCCAGTTTGCTATAAACAGAGGCATTTGGCACACAACGGTTTATCTCCCTCAAAAGCAGCTATTAGAATCTTCTTTGCTGCCCTGAGTAAAAGGTCTATCAGCCCCACAGTCAGCAGGACAAGCCTGTGCCAGCACCAGCCACCATGAACACAGCCCTGACACCTTGAGACAACTATGCCAAGACTGAATACATGACTCCCAAAGGTGTAGCCTGAGTCAGGGCTGCTTAAACAGTTTGTACCAGACATTTGCTATTATAAACAAGCCTCGGTGAACTCTAGCTGACTCTGTGTCCACTTTGGTCAGCGTCTACCTTGGCCAGAATGGAAGCATGACCCTGATGGAGAGACTGATGCTAAGGTGCATGGCTATGATTGGCCCAGAGAAATGGTTGTAATGGTCCAAAACAAATGGCTGTGATTGGCCAAAGCATCCCCTTTTAGGCTAGGCAGGCTGGCTGCACAGGCTCACTCAGAGTCATCTGAGAAGCACCGCTGTGCTGCAGGGTTAACTTCGTAAGGCTACTTTCAGGTTCTCCCCTTTTGCCAACTTTCAGTAACATGATCTGAGCTGGATCAGGAAGAAACAGGAGACAACAGAAAGTGGAGGTGACAGCAACAACCCTGAAGACAAGGATGGCGACCAAGAGGCAGCAGGAACAGCAGCTTCTGCTTGACAGCCCAAGAGATAACCAGTGGCTGTGGCAGCTTGAACTGGCTTCTGAGTGACAATGGTGGGCTCCTGGACAGTACAGCGTGCATCCAGCATCTGGTATCTGGATGAGCTGTGAGCCTCCACCTACCAGTACAGTCTGCTGACAATCTCTTCTAGGCAGCTGAAGTAGCAGTGGAAGCTTTAGCATAGTTACCTAAACACAGAAGAAGTGGCCACATGGTGGTGGAAGCTGTCTGCCAGGAGCAGCCAAAGACCGGGGCCCAGACATCCAGCAAAGGGCACCCATACTTGTTGATCCTGACCGTATCTAGACCTGATTCCTGGGTACCGAGCATTGGGTATATACTCTGACTCCCATCCTGGCTTTGTTCTGTAGTACCCACGAGTTCCATGTTGCCTCCCTCAGCTCTTACTGGACAGAACTAAGACAACACATGCGCTGTGAAAATGTCATTATCACTGATTACAAAAACTGCCTATTCTCATAGCAAAAAGAAATACAGTCTTTATCCTCAGAAATTTTCCTGGTGCCTTATTATTATGTTTTAAACGAGACTGTTCTGCATTGATTTTGGCTTCAGGCCACAGATACTCACAGGCAGGGGTTCCTTCTATTGCTTTTATAAAGGGCACTACGGATACTACCTTGTTTATGGCAAATGCAGTTTATATGATGGATGTTGAATGAACAGCAAAACAAATAATGTTTTCAAAATGAGTGTTTTTGGCCTGGACATCATTACTAGAGGAGGAAAAACTTTCTCTGAGTTGTTCAGCTTTTATGAGAGTCTCGTTCTTCTAGCTCATTTTTTTTTCATATGTGTTGGGGCAGCCTTTTCTGAGACACTGAGTGGAAACTTTGGCTCGTAAAGAATAGGAATTCTTTCCTTCGCTTGTTAGATATGTTTATGAAGTAAAATTATTTGTTGGGCTGTTAGCTTTCACTACATATAACATATAACTGAGTTAATTTGAGACATGAACTTAAATAGCACTTGGGTGATTGCCCAGGTGTGAAGAATCCTTTGGGATTAGGGTAGATGACACTGAATTCACAATAAACTTTGTCAGCTAAAAGGGGCCTTTAATTCCTTGGGACACATTCCTAAGTCTGGTTAGTAACTATTTCATTCTGTTGATAAACACTTCAACAGATTCAGAGGTTAAGCTTGAAAAACAACACCCCAAATTTAGCACTCTTTATCTTAACTCGGATTGCATCTATTATACATTTGTCCAAAGCAGTAACTTGCTTCTTCATAACTTCACAAAGTATAAAATTCCCTCATAAAAAGCTTCTTGAATAACAGATGAAGTTTTCATGTGAACTCTGTCCTTATTCAAGAAACAAGAAAACGAAAATGACAATGGGGACAGAATTCATTCCTGAATTTCTTATTGTATATGATTTTGTTTTCTATTTTTATCACTATATGTGCTTTTTATTCTTCTGATCAGAAATAATTTGTTATTTTGACTGTTATTAATTTGTTTTTATTTCATTTTTATGAGTATTTTTTTAAAAACTATCAAAGGGTCATACTGGAGACTTGTATTATGTTAATCTAGTTTCCATGAATTCTAATATCTGTGCTCTTCTAGAGCCATAGTTTCTGGGTAGAAAAATTATTAAAAGAGAGAAAGAAAAAAGAAAGAAAAAGTTGTAGAGTCAGGTAGCACGTGAGTAAGTCTAAGTGTGGAAAGCGTAGAACTCAGTGTGAATAGAGGTGATAACCTTTCCTGTGGCAGGCTCAGCAAAGTTTCTGTAGACAGCTGAGGAGATGACAGAGGCAGCAGTATACACATGGGTAGCGGAGAGTGTACCAGGGAAATCCTAAGAGGAAGCCAGGTGTGAGGATGGAAAACAACAGAGTTCCATAGTAGCAAGAGTAGTTGAGGCTACAGCGATTGCGGTGGGTAAAAAGTTTAGGTAATGACAGGGGAAAGCTAGACTTCTGTCACATGCATGTGATACTTCTCTTCTGATCCTTGTTTTGAAGAGATGTGTCAGAGGATTCCAATGCATAGACTCAAACACAGAAAGAATCTTGGGTGACTCATCACATGACTCTCCTTTGCTCTTCAGGAAATGTCCAGTTTGCTGTGTAGAGGAATGCTAGCCTCTCCCAGGAGACATGAGGGGTGCCTGCCTGGACCACAGGAAAACCCCTCTCTATCTGTTAATGGCTAAGTCTCTTTAAAAACCACGTGTCTTCAGGTAATTATGGAAGATCTTGTGCTGCTGTAGTAGAAAATTAGGACAGAGAATGTGACACAAAATTGGGCAATGAGGAACAAAACAGGCCCTTTCTAGGGGTGGGGGTGGTGTGCTATTTAGGGATTGCTCTCTTCACTGACTTCTGCTTTTGTTTTTATTTTTTTTCCTTGCCTGTCACACATACAAGATTCAGAATTTGTATGTTTGCTCATTTTCCAACCAAATATCCATGGAATTTATACAGATTAGAGAAACCCTCACTTTGAGAGATGGGGGAAATGGGGGGGGGGTTGCTTATTATATAAAATATTGTCAACAAAAATCTCAAATTGGACCTCAATAAAAACACTCCAGGAAAATAAAATATGTTTTGGATCTGGATACATTCTGAACATTTTCTGTTAGTCCTGATGCCATCATTTTCTGTAGCGTTTTCTCTTTGCTTTGAGCCTGCCCGGCCAGCTTGGCACTTCCATGGCCAAACCTGGCAATGCAGTTCTTCATGTGTGCGATCTGGTCCTGCTCCCAGTGAAACCTCTTCATCTGGTTCTCCTCCAGCTCCAGCCGCGTCTTCACATACTGATCATAGTTACCCGTGTAATACTTCAGTTTCTTATTGTGCATGTGGATGATATTGGTACAGACTCCATTCAGAAAGTCCTGGGAATGTGACACAAGGACCAGGATGTGCTTGAAAGTCTTAAGTTCCTCTTCCAGCCACACGCAAGCATCCAGGTCCAGGTGGTTGGTAGGTTCATCCAGAAGCAGCATGAATAAAGAGGGCTCTGGCAAGAGCAACTCTCATCCGCCAGCCACCACTGAAGTCTTTCAGCTTCTTGCGCTGCATGGCAGGTGTGAAACCCAATCCATGTAAAATCCTTGAGGCCCTCATCTCTGCTTTGTCTGCGTCCAGCTCTTCCAGCCGCTCATAGAGTTCCATGAGCTTCTCACACTCAGCATCCTCATGAGCTAAGTGCTCGCCCTCCCTCTCCAGCATGGCCCGCTCTGTGTCCACCTCCATTACACATTGCAAGGGTGTTTTTTCACTAGGAGGCATCTCACGAGTCAGATAGCAGATGTCTATGTGCCCAGGGATGGGCACTTCACGTTTCCCAATAGCAGAGAGCACATGGATTTTCCAATTCCATTTAAGCCAATGAGACCATAACGACGGCCTGAGTTGAGTTCCAGTTTGGTGTCACTGAGCAGCTCTTGGCCGTGAAAGGTCAGTGAAAGGTTGATGATGTGGACTTCAGTACTTTTGGGGTGAGAAGCCAGGACGCCGGTGACAGCTCGAGCAGCAGCTTTCTTCATCTCAAAGTCCTCTAGCTCCTTGGCCAACAAATCAAATTCTGTGGTCTCTCTGCCACTGGTCTCCTCATTTTTCTCCTCTGCCACCTGAGGTTCTGTGACAGTGTCTCCATTTTCTTCGTGTCCCTTCCTGGGCCGCTGTCGAGCTTTGGCAGCTTCCTTCTTTTTGGCTGCTTTTTTCTTGGCCAGGTCGGAGGGCATGGTGATGAGCCACAGGGGGGTAGTTACTGTTCTTTCCGAGTGGGGCCTCGCCGCTCGGCCACTGTCGCAACCCATTTTGAACATTTTCGATCATACTTCGACTTTTGCTATGCTCTCATAGTTGTGCAGGTATCATGGCATGGATATCAAAGTATTTTGAGAATATTGACATGATTGGTAAATACTAGCAGATCCTAAGGAAAAAAAGGTATTCACATGGTTTCAAGATATGCTACTGCATTTAAAGTTTTATTTTTAGAAGGTCATTGCTTTTTTAGCCTGAACATACCTCTTTAAAATGTTATGGCTTTATTTGAATTTCACCTTTATAGTACGTAGACTCTTATTATCAGAGGGTTATTTTTCAAGTTTTTGAAATATATTTATAGTTCAGTGTTTTTTACTTTAAGTCAATGACTTTTCATTATTTCAGCTAATTATTTTATAACATTTTCCCAGAAACTTTATCTGTAGTTACCTCTACAATCAATTTAGACTTATTTTCTCTAAATGTAAGTGAACAGAATGGAATTCAATTACATTAAGCAATGTAGTATCCTGCCACTCATGGGGTTTTTCACTTCAATGTGTGCCAATGTCGTTTGATTAGTATTGTTTTGTAGTAGTTACATACTATACTGTTCATATTAAATGTATATTTATTAAATGTTGTGTTTTTAATAGCACATTTACTCATTTCAATTCTTTTTTATTTAGAAGACATGCTTTTTTTATTTTTTCAAGACAGGATTTCTCTATGTAGCCCAGGATGTCCTGGATCTTGCTTTATAGACCCAACTGGTTTCAAATTCACAGAGATCCACCTGCCTCTGCCTTCCAAGTGCTGGGATTAAAGGTGTGGGCCACCATACCCAGCTTATATGGGCAGGGGGTGGGGTAGGTCTGTGTGGGGGCATCTCTTCTCTGTCCATGCTGCTACATGTCAGATGATTAATGGAAACAACAGTGACGGTCTGCTGTGCTGCTTAGGTTAAAAGCAGGGCCTTCTTTATTGAATGCTGCAACTGTCAAGGGGGAGGCTCACCTCACTGGGTTTGTTGCAGGCAGTAAGTGGCAGGGAATAGGTGGTATCTCTCCACAAATCACAGTGCCAAATGACTGATGAATAGTGGGGACAGCTCCTCCCATGCTCACAACTTCAGAGCTGCTGTCTCACCCATAACTCTGCCAACAGGGTTGACTCTATTGTGTTGCCCAGGTGAGGTGCAGGGCCTGCTCTCCCAAGTGTTGTAGCTGGTGGGGGAGAGGGGTCAGGGGTGACTCTTCCATTATTGTGACCTCAGTGGCAGAACTTTGTCTCTCTGTTATGTGGGAAGCCAGATGCCATATCATAATAAGGATATTCATATATCCTCATGGAGATGTCTATGTGGTGAGGAGTTGTGAACTAATTCCATCAGCCAACACTAAGTTGTCAGGCATGTTAATAAGTTCTTCACATGCCACATTTCTGCAGACATCTCGACTGCACATTCATGAGACTAAGGAGACCCTCTGCCAGAAACACTGAGAAGCCACTTCCAAATGCTCCACACACAAATCAAGGACTATTGAGTGTTTTTCTTTTGTAAGTTGTTGAGTTTTGGGGTGGTTTGTTATTCAAAAAATAAATAATAATTTATATAACTCACCTGTTCAGATTAAATTTTGTGCAGAAGAATTTACCTTATATTTAAATGGGTTATACTTATTGAATTAAGTTTTATATAGAAAATTGTTAAGTTTACTTTTTATGTAGAAAATGTCTCAGGTCTACCAATAGACTCTTAACTTCTTCAATCTGTTTCTGAATAACAATAACAATGTCATTTACAAAGGTGACATTATTGCTTAAAATTTCATTATGTTTTATGTGATGATAGATTTAAAGCACAAATACTACTCTGATGTTCAGGAAATGTGGTCTGCATTTTCATGTTATTTTAACCATTATATCATGAATATTTCTATACAATTTTTATAAAAAGATACTGAATGCCTTCTTTACTCTTATGGGTCCCACTTGATCTATAAATTATTTTACCTTTCTTTTTCTTGGGTTAGGCCCGGATCAAGCTCTGTATTATATATTAGAAAAATTGGGATCGTCTTCTTTGTACTATGTTCAGTAGAACATATGTATTCCTGCTGAAATGGATTATTGCTTTAGAATCATCTGCACTTGAGTCCCAGTAAAGAATCATGCATTGCAAAATGCCAAGAAACTAACTAAAGCCACTAACAATAAATGCCATGGGTAGCATTTTGACCATTAAAAAAAAACTTGTTTTTGTAAAGCTATACTGAAGGCAGTGGCCTGAGTAAAAAGAATAATTTGGTGTGGTCTAGCATGGAAAGCTCTTTTTCTGTTCACTTTGGCTCTTCTTGTAGTTGAAGAGAGTGTACAGGGAAATACCGAGCTGCTTCATGCAGCCATCTTCATCGTTGATACAACAGACTCAATATGCATCATGGGAAAGGGCCAAGAAGCTGCAAATGTCTGCAATGTCTTTCTTTTCTCCCAGGAAATGCACCCCAAGGGCTGACTCCTGAACATTTCTACTCCACACTCCACAGCACAGTCTCTCTCTCTCTCTCTCTCTCTCTCTCTCTCTCTCTCTCTCTCTCTCTCTCTCTCTCTCTCTGTGTGTGTGTGTGTTGAGTGGAAGCTAATCTATGTTGCAGAATATTCAAGTACAACTGCCTATTATGAATAATGAAACACCAATAAAACAGAACTGATGTGACAGCTGTCTAGTGAGATGAAGGTTAAAGGGTATCAAACTGTGCTAGACATCTCTATTTGCTGGTGTTAAATTATTCTGTCTGCCCCAAGCACTCTTCCCATAAAAAGCTGATGTACTGTTGTTGACAGGCAATTTGTGAAAGCTTAACGTAGCACGAGCTCCATGCCTATGTGTGTGGGATGTGAACTGCATGTCAATAACAACACTATAGTAAACTGCAAGTTACAACAATTCAAACAGTTCCTTCTTCCATTTGCCCTCTTACTCAGACTGCATGGGCTTTATCCAGTAAAACATGACTTGATATATTGTTGGTTGACAAAGCAAACAGCTTATTGTACAGATGTGAAGAAACAGACTTTTCCTGCGATGGTTTTGTTTCATTGCTTGAACCATACTGGATGGGAGAAAGACTTCGAATACCTATTTTCTCTAGCACCAAAGGGAAGAACACTCACCCTGTGAGCTAATTAGGTCCAAATGAGGTTGCGTTTAGTTTATTGATCAACACATATTTTTTGAGCCTCAATAATACTTAAAATGCTATGACATTTTGTTTTCTGTGTGTGCACGTGTGTGTGTGTGTGCGCTACATGTTATTTTCCTTTGTTATAAAGTAATAAGCCATTTTCTTTTGTATGGAGAATACATATTATAAATCTAAATGTTATAAGTAGTATAAGTGGGGAAATTTAAGATGATATATACGCATAGGTGTCGAGGGGAAAGGAAACTTGCAGCCTTTAATATTGCAGCTTATTAATATAAAATGTTACTGTTTTGTTTTTATTAAAAATTTATTCTCTGTCAAGTTAATGCATGCACATGAAGTATCCTGATGTGTGTATGGGAATCATAAACCTTTTGTGGTTTGAGAGACAACAAAGTGCCAATTGATGCAGTGTGTAGTAGCAGACTTTGTAATTACGATGGCCTCTGTTGGAAATGATGACTCAAATCAACAAGCGGTGGTGCACGCCTCCAGGAAGAGTCCTGAGAGCAATTCCCAGACCGCCTGATTAATAGAGCTACATGGGGAGTTTTGAAAAATCTGATACTTGGGATACCCTCAAAACCAATAGAAACAGAACCTCTGGAGGTGAGACCCACACACCACCATTATTTAAAGCTCCCAAGTTACCCCATCATGAGGCTATCTAAAAGCCCTCTGGGTTACAGGGTTCAAGGATTTCCTCAAATTCCTTAAAGGTCATCCAGATGCAAGTCAACTCCACCATTTTCAGAGAGGAGGAAACACATCATTTTTTTTTTTGGTGTGTGTGTGTATGTATATTTATTTTTCCCCATTATTTTAGTTACTTCTCTGTTGCTGTAATAAAACAAACACCGAACAAAACTGTCTTAAAGAAGGCTAGTTTCCTTTGGCTCACAGTTTGAAGGTCCAGTCAATCATGGCTAGGAAGGCATGTTGGCAGGAACATGAGGCTGCTCTATGCTTTTCGTATTGAGAAAGTTTCGAGGGATGAATGCTGATTTCCACCTTGATTTCTTTTGCTTTTTTATCGTTTCCTTACCTATGAAAGTGCACAAGTCTTGAATGTAGTGTAAGAAAATTTTGGCAAGGCATAATCCATATAACCAGCAATAGCTGAAATACAGAGCACTTCTATCAACACCGAATATTCCCTGGAGTTCCTATTCATTCTCTGACACTCTCTATTGAGAAAAAAATAAATCTACTTTTTTCCAGTTTTTTACATCTTTGAGAATTTTGTACAATGTATTTTTAAATCATATTTACCTCCTTTCTTAATTCCTTCATGACAAACAAGTAAAAAAATGAAGAAAGAAACATCAAGTCCAATTTTTGCTGCCCATGTAACCATATATTCTTGGATGCATAGCATTCCACTTTAGCTTGTCCGACTTACCAAGGATTATATTCTTAAAGACAACCAGCCTTGCTTCCATAAGCTAACAATTGTCAATAGCTTCTTGTTTAGGAGTAGGACTGCATTCCTATCTCCTCTGTCCATGGTGGAATTTGGTTCAGATTGAGCTTGCATAGATCTTATGAATGCTATCACAGCCGCTGTGTATTCATATGTGCAGTGTGTTTCTTTGTCAAAAGAACATTATTCTCTTATAGTCCCTCACTGCCTTTTGCTCTTACATTATTTCTGTTTCCTCTTCTGCAATGATCCTAGAACTCTGGAAGGAGGGAGTGTGAAACAGATGCCCATTGAAGGCCAAGCATTCTACATTCTCTAATTCCACATTTCCAGTTGTGAGTCACAGAGTTGGTTACTATCTGCTATAAGTAGAAGCTCCTCTCAGAGAGAAAGAGAAAGAGAAAGAGAGAGAGAGATTAATATATAAGTATGATTATGTTATCAAGAGTGGGAGTAATACTTGTACATTTATCAGAAAATAGTAGTAGATTCTCTTTTAGGGACTATGCCAGTTTAGCCATTGGTTCTTACATGATAATAGTACACAATATGGGTTTCATAGTGTGGAGTGGGGTTTACAGCCAGTCAGAAAGTGGGTGGTTATTCCCATGATGTTTGTACCACTGCTGCATCAGTGGATATTTTATAGACAAGTTTTGACCATTGCTGGACTTAAAAAAAAACTCAAGCACTTGATCTTAGCCAAAAGGCCGAGAAGCGATACAGCTGTGAACCGAATTGAACTCCTGGAACTCAGTTGCAAAGAAGAGTGATGACCAAAGGAATCAAGATCGGGCTGGCAAACCCACAGAGGCAGCTGACCTAAACAAGGGGGAACACATGGACCCCAGACTGATGACTGAGGGGCCAGAATGGGGCTGATCCAGACACTCTCCCCCCACACTCTCCCCCCAAACCTGGGTGACAGAGAGGAGGGCCTTGGCAATCTGTGGAACCTGGGAGAGTGAAGCAGTATTTACTTCTGGCATACAGAAGGACTCTAGGAACCCATACCACATGGAGGGATGCTCTCTCAGCCTGGACACATGAGAAAGAACCTGGGCCCTTCCCGGGATGATGTGACAGACCCTGAAAATCCCTCATGAAGGTCCTTGCCCTCCCTGGGGAGTGGTGGGGGGGTGGAGTGGGGGTGATGGGTTGGGAGGATTTGGGGGGTGGGGGAGGAGGGGAGGGAGAGGGAACTGAAAGTGACATGCATAAAATGTTAAATAAAAAATATGTGGGAAAAACCCGAGCAAAATATACTATTTTGTTCTGAAGTTTTCCTTGCGTATAAATGAGTTCTAGGTTTCTTCATACAGTTGATGAAATACCTGTTTTTCTCTCTTTATTCCCAATGGTGTATGGATATACCACAACATTTCATATTCCTATTGACAGACATCAGTTTTGTTTTCAGTTCTTATAAATGCAAATAAACCTCAGTGAACATCACAGTACAAGCTTTTATGCTTATGTTTCCTTTTCATCTTTGTAAATAGCTAGGGATGGGTTTGCTGGGTCAGGATAGCTGCAACATTAAGAAACTGCCAACTTCCTCTAGTGATTGTATCATTTTTATATGCTCACCACCACTGAATGATTGAGTCCAGCTGCTTTGCATTCTCCCAGCTGTTAGTGTTGTAACTTTTTAAAAATTATCCTCTTAATTTCAGCCATTCTCTCATGACTGTAGTTGTAATTAACTGAGGTTTTATTAGTAGTTCCCTGATGACTAACAATGTTGGTATCTTCAAGTGTGCTGGCTTCCTACTAAATACCATTTTTAGTGAACTTTCCATCAAAAAATTTCCACATTTTTGTATTTTATTGCTTTCGTTTTATTAATGTTTGTAAGATTTTCAGTTATTTTAATACTTGTCATTTTCAGATTAAATATGATTTCTTTTAGGAAAATTTGCTTTCTACTTTTTACATGATACTAGTGAACAAAAGCCTTTAATTTTGATGAAAAGACTAGTTAATGTGCTTTTTTCCTGTTACACTCATTGATATTTGTGTCTTTTAAAGGAGACATTTCTTTATCTGTAGAATACAATGTTTTCCCATGGAAGAGTATATCTTCTGTATTAGGCATGGTTGCCTTCAAAGTTAATTCTGAGAACTATATTAGTTATGAATCAATATTACATTTTTTCATGTGCAGCATTTAACATATAGTAAGTAGTCTAGTGTACTTAACTTAAAATGTTCTTCTTTTTATGAATTATGCAGGAAATTTTGCTTGAAATTCATTTATTTTGTGTGTGTTTATAGTTTATTTCTGTGTTTTTGTTTATTAACCAATTTTTCTATTCATATGCCACACTGTACTAATTTTTACAAACTTCACAATAAATATTTAAGGTGAGTAACAATGGTGTTTCTACTTTGTTGTCTTTTCTGATTGTTTACACAGCTTGGTATTTGGATATCTTCATCATATACATTTTAGATGAGCTTGGAAGCACTTAAAAATAATTGTATGTGTGTGTTCTGAACATTTTAAAGAGAATTGACACCATTAGTAACTAAGTGATTAAAAGCAATGGGAAGGACTGAGGATCTGGCTCGGTAGGTAAAGTATGAGGACCAAGTTCATGTCTTCATCATCTATGTTAAAGAAAAAAGCTTGATTTAGTGTCATGAATCTATAATCCCTGTACTGGATGGAAATATGTGGGTCCTTTGGGGGCTTGCTTAGTCAAACTGATGAGCTTCTAGTTCAATGAGAGACCATGTCTCAGAAAAATAAGAGAGAAAGGCAAATTAGAAGATACCAGCTGTTGACCTCTGCCTCCCTAAACACACACACACACACACACACACACACACACACACACACACACCCACACACCCTATAGTATTTTCCTTTTCTTTAGATTTCAACAGATTGCAAAAGGATTTTGCCCTCAGTAATTTAATGCAGCAAAAAGTCAAATTGTTAAGGAGAATTTGAAAAAGTTTCATAAATATTGGTATTTCTTTGTTCTGGGGTATTGGCAAGTATCTTAGATTATCACTCTTTTCAATCAATGTAAGTTATAGTAACAAAATAGAGGAGATGCAGACTCAAGTTTGAAAATTGTCTCAGTTCTCTCCTGTGGGTTCCATCTAAAGACAAGTGCTTATCACGATTTTGAATTCCTAAGTGTCATAGTATAGGTGAAATCTTCAGTGTGGTGGTGTCTGGAAAGAAGAAATAAGAGCTTGAACTCATTGGCAGCTGATTGAATACTCTGTTCTTTGTCATTGAACCTCAGCAAGTCCTTTTCAATGTTGATTTGCTGTGACACAATGTTTGGTGTACACCTTTGCAATCTGTTTTCAAATGAATCATTACAGAATGCCTACTTTCTTGCTTCAATTAGTCTCCTTTTATTTATATTTTAAATACCCCCTTTAATATAACCTTAGAAGTACTGAAATTGAATTATTAACAGCACTTTCTTAGGTGTCTGAAGACTAATTCATCAGTTTGAGGCTAAGATATTACTAAATATGCCTGAGTTTTGCTTCAATCTACATTCATAATATATTTAGACTATCTTCAATACGTCTTTTGTTTTATATTGAAAGTGATAAAATATTATATGATTCTACTATGTATTTATTAGAATTGAAGTTCTAAAAAGTATGGGATAAAAATGAAACACATTAAAAATAAGACCTATTAAGAAATTTTTATTTGTGGGGATAATTTGTGAGAAAGAGCTAGTGAATTCCCTTTAGGGAATAAAACAGATGAAGTATTAATAAATAACATATCCAAGTAGGAAAAATAAGTTGAGATGCCAAGTCAGAAAACAGGACCAAATAAACTTCATATTGCAAGTCTATCTGTGTAATGACATGAAGCATAAACAGTTGCCATTAATGTACTCAACTTGATCAGAAATTAATTGTTCTCATTAAGACATCAATGCCCACAAAGACTAGAAATATTGCTACATATTCACAACAAACTATCTGAGACAGAGAACAAGAAAGTTATAACATTTTTAATAGCTAGCAAAAGAGAAAAAGAAAAAGAAAAATTTAGGAAAGAAGTAAAAGACCTATATGGTAAAAAATATCAAACATTGATGTAAGAAATTGAAGAAGAATAAATAGAAAGGCATTCCATGCTCATAGCTTAGAAAAATTGATACTATTAAAATATCCACATTCTTCCACATATACCCAATGCAACTTCTGTAAAAATTCTAAAATTATTTTTCACACAAAAAGAAAAAGTAACAATAAAACCTAAAGTAAACCATAAAAGATCTTGAATATCTAAAGCATAGCATCTTGACCAAGAAGTCCAACGAGGCTTCATATTACCTGATGTAAAATGTATTTAAAACTCATAATCAGAAAAGTATCAAGGCACTGACATATATATTAACACACAGGCTAAGAAAATTTTGGAGAGATCTTTAAATTATTCCAAACATTGACAATTTATTTGTGACAAAAGTGGTAAGAACATAAAATGATGGAGTAATTTCAGTGAATAATATTGGGACAGATGGATATCTATAGACAAAAGGGTAAAATTAGACAGTATCTCATACAATAAAAATTCTGATAATAGATTAAAGAATTAGATGTAACACCTTAAAGACTTAAATATAATACCCCAACCCACAAAATCTCTAAAAGTTAAATGAGAAAAGTTCCATGGCATTTGTTTGGACAAAGATTATTGCATATGAATAATGTACAAGCAACATCAGTAAAATTATACATCAAAATTAAAAGTCTCTACTTCATTTTTTGGTCTTTTTCTTTTATTATTATTTATTTTTAAGTTTAAATTTAGATTAGAAACAAGGTTGCTTCACAAGTCAGTTCCAGGTCCCTCTCCCTTTCCCTCCACTCCTCCTGTGCCCTCCTCCCAACCTCCCCCCCATATCCCCTCATTTCCCCAGGGAGGGTGAGGCCCTCCGTGGGGGTGTCCACAGTCTGTCATTTAATCCAGGGCAGGGCCCAGATCCTCCCCCAAGAGTTCAGGGTGAGAGTGCATCTCACATTGTTGGTTGGGAGTCCAAAGTCCATGTGTATACTCGGGATAAATACTGATCTACTGCCCAAGGCTCAATAGAATAACTAGGCCTAGGTAAAAGTCTCTACTTCTACATGGTTGTAAAAACAAAGCAACTGAGTGGAATGGCAATCTATGAAACAGAAGAAAATATTTTCAAAACATGCATTTAAGAAGTGTGAATGTAATATATGTAATATATATAAGAAACTCAAACATTCCAAGAACAAAGAAACAAATAGCCTGATATTAAAATGAACAAAGGAGCTGAAAAACACCTTTTTTCTTTTTATTGAAAATAAAATGTTTTCATACAGTATATTCTGATCATAGTTTCCCTCTATAGTGCCTTTCCAGATCCCCTCCACTTTCCCACCTATCCAACCCAAAGCTTTCTTTCTCTCTTTCTTTAGAAAACTAGAAAAAGAAAACCACAAGAGCATAGACACACATGCACAAACAAACCAAACCTATGAAAACACAAAACTGGAGCTCATAATAGGCAAACAAAAGGCCTACAGGGTAGAAAATGTTCACAGAAAGCAATTTGAGACAAAATATCTCCCAAAACACCACAGAGTTCATTTTGAATTGGCCATCTACAGGTGTGCATGGGACATTTCTCAAGTATGATTTGTATACCCAACAAGATTTCTTTGGAGAAAAGTAGTATTTTTTCTTTGCAAGTAGTTGTCAGTTGGAGAGAGCTTCTTGATTAGAGATGCTCTAATGCTCTAAGTCATGCATGTGCATTTTCCCTCTCAGTACTGCGACCTCATCTGCGTTAGACCAATGCAGGCCCTGCACATGCTGCCCCAATCTTTATGAGTTCATATGTGCATCTGTCCTGCCGGGTCTGGAAGATACTGATTCCTGGTGTCATCCACCTCCTTTGGCTTTTACAATCTTCCTGTCTCCTATTCTGACTGGCTCCCTGGTCCCTCAAAGGAGGAATTTGATGAAGACCATCTAGTGAGGACCGAACTTTCCAAAGTCTCTCTGCATTACCCAGTTGTGAGTCTCAGTGTTAGCCTCCATCTAATGGAGGAGGACATTTCCCTGATGATGGCTAACAGATATTAATCTGTAGGTACAACAGGATGCCGTGAAGGGTCAGTTTATTTAGTAGTATTTAGGTTGGCATATGTAGTCTTAGGTTCCTGGTCATCAGCATACTGTCAGGCATGGGTTCCATCTTGTGCAGTGAGAGTTAAATCTAATCCCACAGAAAATAAACATTTCTCAAAAGAAGATAGGAATGGTTAAAAGCGTAGACGAGGAAGAAAAAGAAGCTCAATATCACTAGTCATCAGAAAAATGCAAATGAACACAGCAATGAGACATCACATTCACTCATCTGTGATACAACATCCATTATTAAAATGGCAGGAGGTAGGAGGAGGTAATGTAGAGGGAGAAATCACCTGCACATGGTGAAGAGAATATAAATTTGTGCAGCCATTGCAAAAAACAGCATGGCAGCTTCTCAATAAATGAAAGGTGATCTAGCATTCTCCTGCTGTCTGCATATGTAAGGGATTACAATCAGTGCTTCAAAAATGTCTCCTCACATATCCATATTCATAACAGCATTTTGTACAATAGCCAGGATATAGAATGAATGTAAACATCTATCAATGGATGACTAGATGAAGGCATATATACAAAGTATGTACAACAAGGTATATATACAAAATGGACTAGTGTTTGGACTGAAAGCAAAAAAGGAAACCTGTCATTGTGACAATACAGATGATCACAGAGGACTTTATGCTAAGAGCAACAAATGGGAAACAGGATGACCAGTACCACGTGATCCCACTTAAATATAGATTCTGAACATATGGATTTAGAGAATGCATGCAGTCTTGGGATGCTGGTTATCAGGGAATGGTGGCTGGGAGAGGGTATTTGGCAGCTATCCAAAGAATTCAAGTTAATATAAAACAGCAGTAGATTTAAAAGACCTGTTGTACACACAAAGGCATGGACATTTTAGAGTTTTGAAAATTGCTGAGAAAAATTGACATTAAATGTTACTGGAAAGCAAGTGACTGGAGAGATATCTCAGCAGTTTAGTGCTACCTATTCTTACAGAAGCACAGTTTTGCTTTTTATCAGCCATATGATGACTCACAGCTACCTATAACTCAAGTTCCGGGGACCTGACACCCTTTTCTGGCTTTCCTAGTTTTCTGCATAAGTACTGTGCAACAAACTTACACAGGCTCAAATGCATATGAGTAAATTTGAAACAAATAGATAAATAATTTAAAATAATAATGTGAGGCAATACCTACATAAACTATCTCACTATGTTTTTCTACAGTGTATCCTACTTCAAAATAACTTACATGATGTATACATGCAAATTTTGTCTGTTTAAAAATAAATAAACCAACCAAGAAAATAAAAATAGAGAAAAATGGGTAAAGTTTTTTGGAACCTCTGATTAGCTATAGTATTAGGCTCTTCTTTTATCATTCTCTTCTACTAAGCAATTGTGTTTTTATTTATTATTGATCAATAGCAGCAAGTCTCCTTTAAATAAAAAAATAATAGAGGGAATGGTTTTCACCATGCTAGAGTAGATCAGTAGGATTCAGTCTTTTTAACTGCTTCTGTAATTAAGGGTACAAACATAATTAGCATAATCTTTCTTTACTTGCCTAATATGCTCAAATAAAATAAATGTATTATAAACTGCAGCTGGATGCAATTATATCATATTTTAAAAGTCTGTAAAATATCCACTCCAGTCAGCTAAATTTATGATTTTATCAAATAATGACTATTATGTCATCTAGTGGTGTGCATATATTGAGAGGATGATTTCACCCTACAAATAACCAAGAAAAAGCTTTGTTATTTCATAAGTCTAACACTTATGTAAGAAAGGTTTTGTACAGTATAAATAAAATCAGACTAGTCCCCAGTAAAGCCCAGTGGGGCCACATAAAACATTCTGGTTTTCAGGAACTCAAGGGTGCAGGTCAAGTAAGCTTTCCTATTTCGCACTGAAATATCACAGTCAGTTGTTTCTCTTCTGGAACCTTCCTCATGCCAGCTTTTCGAGAAAAGGCAAAGCGACCTTTGCTTAATCATTCGAATACAATCCAGAAAGAATCAAAATAGAGGAATTTCCTTAAACAACACCACAAAAAATAATGTTGTGAATATGTTAAGAAGTAGTAATAGTGGGGGATCACCATTGTGTGGTGATCCAGGTCACTGATTTCATTAAAAGATGGGATTCGCTAAATGTGTGTCACATCACTTTATACATAATTTCTATATAAGACTGGCTTATTTTAAAATTTGTTACATTTATTTATTATTTGTGCATATGTGTGTGCATGTTTGTGTGCATTCAGGTGTGTGTGTGTGTGTGTGTGTGCGTGCACATGCTATGGCATGCATATGAGCAGTCAACAGACAACTTGTGGGTTTTGATTCTTTTCCAACCATGTGAGTCCCAGGGATCACACTCAGTTTGTCGGTCTTGACAGGTGCCTTTTTACACTATGCCATCTAGCAAGCCCTAGGTGAGGATATTTGCTTTCCTTAGTGGAGGTAATTTTACTTAAGTAAAATCAAAAGTATTAACTGACTCTTACTTCATTTTATTTTATGTGAATGTGTGAGTGCCTGCACGTATGTATGTATGTGTGCCATGTTCCTGCCTGGTACTTGAAGTAGGCAGATCCCAAGTCCCCTGCAAGAGCAGCAAGTATTCTTAATCAGTCAGCCTCCTCCTTAGCATTCTACTTGACTTTTAAAATTTCTGCAATCTTTTAGTTTTTGGCAAAAATCGGAAAGTAAATGCAATTTATTTTTTTAAGGTTTTCAGGTTAGGGTGAGGCCAGCCATACGGAAAGAAGTGGGGATTGGGGAAGTGGGAATGGGAGGTTGGCGGGAGGGTGTGGGAGGGAGGAAGGAGAGGGAGCTAGGATTGACATGTGAACCAACCTTGTTTCTAATTTAAATTTAAAGATAAAAAGTAAGAAAAACAGCTTTCAGATTATTTTATTTCAAAAGAAAAAGGAAACCTCACACAATAGTGAATTTTCTGTAGAAAATCAAAGGGGCCACCATTATAGCAGAGGGCAGAGATCCGAAGTCTGAGACAATGTACACTTACTTCCCAATCACAAACTCAGGCCAAGTTTCACTATTTGGATAATACATATGCCTGCACATTTGAGAGCATAGGCAAGCCACAAGAAAACAGAAGATTCATAGTCCATTTGTATGTTAGTGACTTGATACCTTGAAAGTAAATTAAGTGTTATAACCGATAGGTGGGTTCCAACACAGCCTGCAAAAACTTTTTTAGTGTAAAAATGTGGTAACAAGTAAGGGTTTGATAAGAGTTGTAGAAAAGAATGAGTATTAAAATAGCAAAATATCCAAGTACAAATTTTGCCTCTACAATAGTCTAACTCTTCACTTTGAGCAAATTATTTAATCCAGTTGTCATTTAGGGAGTAGGTTAGTAATAATTCTTTACAAAATGCTTATTAGAAATAAAATGTTTTTAAATCACTTGACATTGATTTAAGTCTCTTTCTATAACTGGCCATACAATAAGATATTATATATTATAATGCTACATAAAATATATGTAATGCTGGTAAATATGGAATAGATATTTGACTTATAGAGAAAAGTGTTAAGAATTTGAGAGAAAATGATGCCACAGAGAGTGAAAGAAAATATTTCATATTGTCAATCAAAGTCAATTTCTGAGGACAGAATATTGGGGGAGAAAACATGACATAGGTTTATAGACATGTATGTATCGCAGAACAAGAAGTAAAGTATTCAATGACTGCCTAGAACTACCACCGACCTTTGCCCTTCTTTTCCTTGTCAAATTTTCTCCTTTGTCTTCATCTATTCGGATTATTTTAGTATCACCGACCTACACATGTTAAGTTGAAAAGGAAGCCAGGGATAGGGTTGGGCACGATGCAGCATAGTTTCCACTATGATTCACAGCATCACAGAAAGAAATAGAAAGAAAGCAACTATCAAGGTCACAGTTTTCAGGGAGAGATGGTGACACCTGTGGCTTCTCCAGGATCAGCAATGTATGAACAACCTTGTTCAGGACATGGAACTAAAGTCTCAATGTTAGAAGAGGCAAAATAACTGTTACATTCTTGGTATCCGCTCCCATTGTGGACAAACTCGAATATTTGACTTCAATTTCAGCCATAGAGCCATGATCATGCTGGACATTATCTTCATCTTTTTTTGTTTGTTTGTTTGTTTGTTTTTATGAGACAGGGTTTCTCTGTATTGTTTTGGAGGCTGTCGGTCCAGCCCGGCCTCGAACTCACAGAGATCTGCCTGCCTCTGCCTCCCGAGTGCTGGGATTAAAGGCGTGCCCCACCACTGCCCGGCTCATTATCTTCATCTTTAATAGCTAACTCTTACTTTTTTCCTGTGTTTATGGTAATCCTTAGTTGATAACACCATTTTAGTAACACAAAATTGTGTCTTCATTTGCATAATAAAGTGGAGAATTGAAGTGGTTACATTCATAGTATTAGTGTCAAGAATTTGATATAAAATGAAATTGCATTATTCTGATTGGTACTTTACATTTTTCTTTGATTTCACTTACATATCCAAATATGGCATTATAGACAACAGTGTTGAAACTCATAGTGTATTGTTAAGCCAAACAATGGAATTGAAATCTGTAATTTCATGCATCTTGTTGTACACACGGAATCAACACAAATTTGACTTAAAAGTAAGGTATCTATAAGAAGAAATACAAGTTTAGAAATAATAGTTTAATAAAACATTGAAATTATTTGGTTAAATTTTTCAAGTATTCAATACTATCAACAACTGTCATTTTTATTATAACAGTGTAATAAGTGTACCATAGACTGTGGTGTCTGAATGATAACACAGTTATGTAAATGTACAGATTTTTGGATGTTTTCTTGCCTCATACTGTTTTCTCCAGTTATGTGTATGAGATATGTACATGTTGCTTTGTGGCTCCCAAAATACATAATATTCATAAAATGCTTAAAGTGTATATTTAGGTGCTATATTTGCAATTAAAAACACTTTAGCTCATAATTTCATTACTTGATATTTTTATGACAATATGATATAGAATGACTGGGCACTGTAATCCTCTTCATTTCTCCATACTAATTTTGAGTGACTCAGCCACACAACTGCTAAGCAGTTGGTTAAATTCTAAGGTTTTTATTGTTTTCCTGTCAATAATTTCCCCATATTATTTCACTTTCTTTTCTATTACAAAACAACAAGTCATTTGTTAAAGAACAATGTCAATTTAAAAGCCATATCAAGTGATGGACCCATGTTATGTTCTATGAAACTACAAAAGTATGCTTTTGACAAAACGGAAACCAAGTCATATATTTAAATGAAAATAATGGAAGGGATAAAAGCAGCATGGTAATTCTTGTCTGTATCCCCAGCCTTTGGGAGGCAGAGGAAGGAGAGTCAGAAGTTCAAGGGCATCCTTAGCTACATAGCAAGTTCAAGGCAGTTTAGTTAGTCTCAGCCAGGTGGTGGTGGCACACAGCTTTAAACCCAGTACTCAGGAGGCAGAGGCAGGCAGATCTCTGGAAGTTTGAGTCCAGCCTGGTCTACAGATTGAGTTCTAGATCAGACTACAAAGCTACACAGAGAAGCCCTGTTATGAAAAGAAAGTCTCCTATTCATTTCCAAAATATTTTAGCATTTAAATAACTGCAGTTGATCCTGTAACGCTAAATAATGAATGCTACACTGAAGTAGTTACAGCATGGATTGTAGGTTGTGTTTTTCCTTTCATCGTGCACTCTAGTTAAGTGGTACAACGCAAAATTTCCTTTGAAAAAAATTTTAGAACTAAAGTCTGGATATAAGAATCATAGCTTTTAGATTTACTGCATGCTTTTGTATCCACTATATTTATTATATTTAGTGACTCAGCAGTTTCACACATCCTGCATCTAACACTTTGGCATTAGGCTGTACTGTTGGATACAGGGTCAACTGGGACTCATACTTCATCACTTAGTACTCTAAATAAGAATGACTAGAATGAAGTTTAGACTAAATAGCCACAAGTTTAAAGAACATGCCACCATCCATTCAAGTTGTTATATAAATACATATTAGCACAATGCCAGTTTTGCTAGGCAATTGGCTAAGTGCTTTGGGAATAAAGAGATTAACTAGAGAGAAAATAAACTTCCCTTCTTCAAGGAATTTCATATATGTTTGGAGTCATTAGTCAATACTGCTAAATAATTATAAACAAGAAGCTAATAAATAATTAGGAAGTGACCCCTTAATGCACTCACATTTGGCTTAGTCTCCGTATTTGTCCACAACCTGCCATTCACCCATCACCACTGACCTTGTGTATTACCACATAGTGATATATCACACAACAACAGGAAAACACTCTGAAAACTGCACTGTTAGGTGATTTAGTGACTGTGTGAACATCATAGACTAGATTATGGGAATTTTGACTGTATAACCTACCACACAACTGGTAGATGTGCATCATGTGGCATATCACTCTATCTTGGGCCTGTGGCCTATTACCATACTTATTACTTAGAAATTCAGTAAAGCAAGTGTACTATATCATTCAAACAATTGCTAATTATAGAGCATTTTTAAATACAAAAAAGATTCCATATACAGTTCCTGTACATTCTTTATTTGCTTTGCAAATTGAAATTCTATCATTTGTTATAAAATAAAATGAAATTTTAATGCAAAGAAAACTATATGTATCATTATTATTATTATTATCTTTCTTGAAGATTTAAACTGTTAGATGCATCTATATTACAACAGTTAAAATCAACAAAATGTTAAATAAATTAGAAGTAACTTTTACTCAAACCATCACAAGTGATGTCACTCTCCCAGTTAAGTAGGTAAAGTGTTTGCATCAAGCCCTGAGTTTGATCTCTAGCACTGTGTAAGACATGATGGCATATATCTATAACTTCATCAACTCAGGAAGTGGAGGCAGAAGGGCAGAGAGTTCAAGGGTATACTTGTGGAGTTTAGTTTGAGGCTAGCTAGCCTGAGGTACATAGGGAAGGTCTCAAAAAAAAAAAAGACGAACGAGAGATTGATCTCAGAGAGTTACACATACTAAGGATACAACAGTAGACATGAACTCAGGAGGAAGGAAGGGGGACAGCAGGAATGAGAAGGGGAAAAGAGGGAAATGTGGCTTACAAATGCTCAAAGTAACTGACATGCACATATAAATTATGAAATAATAGTTTGTGAAATAAAAAAGAGAAATTATGTTCTGAACCTCACAGGTATGCTGAATCTTTTAGAAAGAAATGGACAAAGGTTAGAGAAGGCTTTATGGAACATTATTGCAGGGTTACAACTATGTGAGCAATTTGTCATGTGACATAGTCAATTTGTAAGTCACTTAAAGAGAATTGAGAGCAAAACAGTCAGGAATATAAACAACCACACAAGAAAGATTCCATTGTGTCTATTTTGTACTCTGGAATTACTTAAATTACACGTTTTGTGGGTATTTTCTCTAGGCTTTAATGTTATATGTATGAAGAGTTAATAGTTGCAGATAATTATAATTTTAAAAGGGGACTCACACATATACATATCTATGTACATCTCTTCTATCTGTTGAAGTCAAGAGAATATTTACTTGAAATACTGAAGGGTGGTCAGTGTTTTTCCTCTATTCTCCTTACTTGCCTTATGATCTAGTGGAAAGGAATCTTTTGAGTAATTCATTATTTTTAGAATATTTAAAAATGTGTAATATAATTTATGGCTTTTTCTAGATAGTAGTTACATTTAGACAGATAATACATACATAGGTGTACATGTATGATGTGCATATATGAATGTATAGATATGTATATACATGCCCTGTTGACTATTATAATTACATCATGAGTGTTAGAAAGAGTGACTTAAATATTTGTATCTAAAAATCAGCCAGCCAGGGAAATGATGCCAAGAACATTGTGATAACAGAAAATAAAACCATAACACAATTGATGGGGGAAGTCCTGTGTATATGTCAATAATGCACTGTTGGCCAATAGGGAAGCAAGATAGGTGGGACTAGGAGTCCAGGAGAACTCTGGGTAGGAGAAACACAGGAAGTCAAGATGCAACCGCCATAGGGATAAGAAGACTGGAAACTTTGCTCCGGTAAGAGAAATACTTAGATTAACAATTATGGGATAAATACTTAAGTCAGAGCTAGCTAGTAAGAAACAAGCAAGGCCAACAGCTTCATAATTAATATAGCTTCCTGTGTGTTATATGGGACTGATGCGGCTCTGGAACCAGGCTGGCAGGAAGGCTTCTCTTTACATAATGGTGATCAGGAGTAGGATTGAATTTCCACATAGAACGACAAAAGCTTTAAAGGAATTTTAGAAACAAAAGAACAGAGGGAAGCATGGGTTTTGGTAGCAGCATTTTCTCAGGTGGGCTCTGTTTTGCTAGCAACAAGCAGAGATTCACATGGCTCACTTAAGGGAGTCTTCCTGACTCAAAATAAAAAACAAACAAACAAAAAAACCCAACAAAACCAAGGTTCTTTTAAGAGGCTCTACTAATGATTAAAAGGTGTGTATGTACAGCTGGAAGTGGCAGTGACCACATTTCCAAGCCTACAGCTTTTGCTGGATGTCAGCATGGACTGAGGCGGTAAGCTGCAGTCACCCTTACGCCCCTCATCTTGGAAAAACTGCAGTTTAAACAGCCGTGGTTTTAACAGATAAGACACGTGGCCAGAAAAACATAAAGATTTACAGTAAAGTCAGACTTGGATGAAGAAAAGCCTCTAAAGGTTTACAGTGTGTTTAAAAATATACGTAAGATTGAGAGAGAAAAAGAAACGGCATGGTAAATAAATAGAGAAGTAGGCTGTGGTGGCGCACGCCGGTAGGATTTGCTCTAGAGGCAGAGGCAGGCAGATTTCCAAAGAGAAACCCTGTATCAGAGAAAAATAAATAAAAGTAAAAAAAATAAAGTAATAATAATAGATAAATAAGCTATGTAAAGATGAAAAATACACTGAGTCTGAATACTGTACGCTATTGTGATTTTCAATTTTTTGATTGCTAAGGAAGGAACAACTACTAAAGTACACTTGATTATAAATGCTGCTGAATTAAGTCAGCTTATATCTTTTGAAAATGTCTTGACTTTAAAATTTAAGTAAAAGGATATGTCACTTTGGAAAGGAGTTATTGTTTATGTTTCTACAGAAAATAAAAAGCTAAGGATTCCTTCCAGGCTTCTGTGGTTTGATGAACGAAGACCCCCAGAAGCAGTGGGCCAGGTGTTCCAACAATTGAGACAGCTAAGAAGATGCACCCTTAGAGACCCTAAAAATAAGGACTTATACAGGTTTTCTGAGTTTTGTCATGATCCCCATGGTATGAACAGCGCCCCCTTCCAGCACGAAGCAGTTTGGAACGAGCGACATCCTAATTCCCATCTTGTTTATAAATCTTTGTTTTCATTTAAATGGGATTGTTTATAATTGGTCAATGATCACAACCAATCTCTTTTTAAAGGAAAAAGGGGATTATAGTATGGAAATGAGTACTTTGTATTGGTATGGTTTTTCATTTATTGATACAAATTCAAGATCAATTTTGTGATGTGTATATTTCTCCTCTTGATTAAGTATTGTGCTTATATTGATCTTTTAAAACATAATGCATAATTAAATACAGACTATAGATAGTTACTTGTAATAGTCAGAATTTATAGTTAGGTTAGTTAGGTTTTCTAGATATACAGAGATATATTTGAGATAGATAGTCTTCAATCCTTTCAAAGACCTTCAGAAAATTGCATTTAAAATGGCTTAGGGTTTTTCTTGACAATGAGAAATGTCTGCTCCTGGCAGCACCAATTATGTCTGAGAGGAAGATGGGCATCGAAGAAACTCGTTATGGAATTTGCTTTCGACATGGCAAGATTAGCCATTTGGGCAAGAAACTGCTCTTGCCTAGACTGCAGGACCCACAGGAAAGTGACTGCTGAACTCAAACAGTCCTTCAGGGTTCCTGCTTAATGGAAGAGTCTACGAGACTTTCTGCAGGACACAGAAAAATGATTGACAGACTGCCAGTGCAGATGAACAGTTTGAAATTCCCTGCTTTGCTGAGAAGTCTTCCAGACACACTGTGGCCTATGGGCTGAAAATAGATGCCCCAACATTACAGAGAAACTTCAGGTGACTGCCTAGGCAGCAAGATGTCTCTGTCAATCCTAGTGTTTATATATTATCCTTCTGTGGTCTTTGATGGAGTTGAAGACAGATAGTTATAATTATATATTTCCTTAGTTATGATAAAAGATAAGCTACATATAGAACTTTGGACTCACAAGGATGGGATGGATTATATTTTCTTTAAATCTTTCTAAATGTTGATGGACAAAATATTGTAACTATGTTCTTGCTTGATAGCAGTTCTGTTATATATACTTTGACTATGTTAAAGTTAAAACCTTTCTTTTTGTTTAGACAGAAAAGAGGAGATGATGGGGAAAGTCTTGTGTATATGTCAATAAAGCACTGGTGGCCAATAGGGAAGCAAGATAGGTGAGACTAGGAGTCCAGGAGAACTCTGGGTAGGAGAAACACAGGAAGTCAAGATGCAACCGCCATAGGGATAAGAAGCCCGGAAACTTTGCTCCGGTAAGAGAAATACTTAGATTAACAATTATGGGATAAATACTTAAGTCAGAGCTAGCCAGTAAGAAACAAGCAATGCCAACAGCTTCATAATTAATATAGCCTCCTGTGTGTTATTTGGGACTGATGCGGCTCTGGAACCAGGCTGGCAGGAAGGCTTCTCTTTACGCACAATGATAATAACTTCCATTCCAGTGAAATATGATATAAATTAATGCAGTTGGATCAGTATGAGTCCCCAAATGTGACACTTTAGAGTCTCAAATTTACCTTCATCATTGTGCTACAAATCTTTTTGCTATGATTTGAGAACTGTGTTTTGTATATTCTACTCCAAATTAGAAGTTGTGTGTCTAAACTTACCCTCCAAGAAAATTTGCTATCATACCAATTTAGACCTTAGAGGACATTGTTTATACACACTTCAGAAGTGGCATCCTTTCTTTTATTTCTTATGGGCCCTTTCATTGTGTGTGTGTCAACAGGTTTTGAAAACAGCCACTTAATTTAGTTGATTGGTGAAAGGAAATTGGTCAAGTTAAATGCTAGAGTCCTATAGACACAGGATCCAGCTGCCTGGATGTTTTGCTCACTGAGTGTTTTCTTTGGCATTATTTAGACACAGCCTTTTTTACTTCATCTTTTTCTCTCATGATTGAGTTCACTTTTATTGCTTTTGTGTTATCTTTCTTGGCATTCTTCTTGCTTCTTCCTTCCATGTTGGATTGCTCAAACAGCTCTATTTTTAAACACATTCTCAAATTGATCCATATGATATATGTTCTAACTGATTTAGCACAAAGTCTATAGGCTATTTATCTTGATACCAAAAGTCTTTGTTCAAGTAACCTGAGTTAAAGTTTGAGTTGGAATAAGATTCAAGGCCATGTATACCAACTTATTTATTTTTAGTATCTCAGCCAGATTTTCGTATTCATGGAAACACATGTATGAAAACAGAGAAAAAATAAAGTCAATCATTAAATATCTTGTACTAACACCTTAATGCTTTCCCTATCTTCTTTTCCTGACCTGCTGTAGAGCACTAATGAGATACCTATTGATCAAAAGCAGGTGAAATTTTTTCTGTTGTTTTTTTTTTTGTTTGTTTGTTTTTTGAGACAGGGTTTCTCTATATTGTTTTGGAGGCTGTCCTGGAACTCCCTCTGTAGACCAGGCTGGCCTTGAACTCACAGAGATCCACCTGCCTCTGCCTCCCTAGTGCTGGGATTAAAGGCATGTGCCACCAATACCCAGTGCAGGTGACATTTAAAGCACCTTTTCCTGTTTACATTCTAAATGTACAAACCCAGAAAATGTTATCTAGAGAAAGGCATAAGAAGTACTGAAATGGAACTTAATTTAAATCTTGAAGTAACATTCTTACACCTTTACAATGCTACATTTTTCTATTGAATTCACAGCCCTAGGCTTTCTCCTAAAGCCTTCACTAAGCTCTTCCTCTTGACATACATTAGATTACCTCTTAGTGACAGAAAAATCAATCTGAGGAATGTGAAACCTCATGGTTCTTCCACCAAACTGCTAACCCACTGCATCTGTAATGCTTGTTCAACCCCATATGCAGTGGTGAATGGAAAACAGGCCACTCCCCTAGCTCCAGCTGGCCCAGAGCCCTGTGCTCCCCCTACCAGTTTTGCATCTATTAATATATCTCCACACTTTACACGTGTATCATTAAGTTCCTCCCTCCCTTAGTTTTACCTTAACTACATTTTCACATCACCAATAAAAAACAAAAAATAAAAATAAACAGAATTATAGAATCTCTTGACGCTACACTGTCCTCTTGATTGTGAACTAAAAAGTTGATTATTACTACATTCTCTTTTTAAAGTATCTTACATTCTTTATTCAACCAGCTTTTTCTTGGATTGTATTTGTAGAGAAAGAAGTACGGAAGCAGAATCAAGTAGGTTGAATAGTGCTTAAAAAAGGTATGAACAAAGTTTAAAACATTTTTAAAGACTGGAGAGATGGTTCAGCAGGTAAGAACACTTGATGCCCTTGCAGAGGACATGAGTTTGGTTCCCAGAATCCACATTTGGTGACTCATAACTCCTGTAACTCCATCTCTAAGGAATTCCATACCGTCTTCTGGCCCCTATTGGCATCTGTGCTAACCTGTCAGACACACAGGCACACACTTACACATAAGCAAAAATAAAACAAATCTTAAAAAAAACTCTTAAAATGTCTTATAGCATAATTTCCTCAGAAAGTAAACTTGTAACCTGAATGCTCTAGAAGTACTCTTCTTTAGAACTGCAACTTTCCAATCCCTATCTGTCTTGTGGTGCTCTGAAGGTACAGAAGCTCATCTCACCACTGTTTCAATAGGACAGGGATGCCTTTGATCTTCTTGATAATATGTTGGTATGGGCAGAGTGTGAAATGTTTGCCAACATCATTTTGATGTTAAGAAGTTCTGTGGATAACCATCTTCACTTTCAATGCGCATCCCAATCTGAAGTGTAGTTTCTGGGTGGCTGTCAACAAAGAGTCCAGAACTCTTTATGCTGGGTTTGTACAAAAAAGTTTGGAAGAGGCAATGAAATCCTGCTCTTTCTGCCTTCCTCCAAGAGGCAATGAAATCCTGCTCTTTCTGCCTTCCTGCAGCAGCACTTGGCAAGGGCCACAGGAACAGGCTGTATATCCCCAGGTTCATGGAGATGCTGTGCTTCCTTCCTATTCTGAATGTAACCCTGAAAGTTGCCCTTAGTGTCTTCACAGAAGTTTCCACAAAAGAACTAGTTCAGCATTGCACGGGCTCTGTGCTTCCTTTAAGTGTTTTCAGCTGGCTGGTCATGATCTGAACCTGCCTCTGATGCTCATTCAATTTCTCTTTTGCCTGGCAAGGTAATCAACAGCTGTTGCTCTTTCCAGAAACTAGGCCCATCAAGCCTGGGTGTCAGCCATTCTAAAGGGCTATCCAGTCATTTAAGAAAGACATGCAAATAGAATATTTAGGCAGAAAGATGGAAGCAAATCAGTGGAGAAGAGAGACCAGAAAGGATGACGGATAAATATGATCGAAGTACTTTATATAATGCCTGAAATGTCTCAATGGAGGCAATTGTTCTGTAGAATTAATATGCTAATTAAATGCTAAACCACACGCACTGGCAAACACACACACACACACACATACACACACACACCACAAATAGTGTTATTCAAATAGTCCATTTTACACCTACTGTCACGGAGCACCAAGGAAGCACTGTGAGTCTCCTACATGAATGTTTACAAAGTTTTCACTTTTGACTTCCACTCTTGGGTCACGTGTCACTTTTCCAGGAGCTGTATAGCATCTTTTTCTGATATTCAATGCTGTGTCTCCTTGCCAGCCTTTCATCAGTTAACTAGTTCACTTGTTGGTATCACTGGTATATAGTAAAATAAGGTACATTAAACTTAGTTTGGATTGTAATGTAGTCATATTATTTTTATTTTAGATGTAAGGCCCAGGTCCTCAGTGTTTAAACTAGAACATAAAACACAACTGTGGTTGTGTTCTGAATTTATTAGCATCTCCTAGACTAGCTAAGACCTTGAACTTCTCTGCCAAAATAATCAAGGAAAGACAATCATAGTAAATACTTGGATTTTCAGCACTCATTAACAACTTATGAATCACAGGATTCAAATCATGTGAAACTCAAGAGCATTAGGTCTATTGGATCTTTACGGAGTACATGTACTAAATTATACCCTGGGAGGTTGATTCTGGGGTGACAGCAGAGCCTATGCAGTAGGTTCTAGGAGCTGCAATCACAGCAACACTGGTTCTGCATCCTCCTGATCTAAGCCATCAGCTACTCCCTCCGAGAACATGGTGTATCTGTCCTAAATAGACCAAGTTCTTTCTAGTGGAGCAGAGGTCTGCTACAGTGTAGTGCAAACTACTAACAGTAAATAAACAGTAACTATCCTGGGATAAAATCTACTCCCAGCTACTAAACATTGTGAAATATCTTTCTTATAAACTCGGTGTCCGAGTTGTTTTACAGCAAGCAGTGTTCCTGTTGTATGTTTACTTCCTCTCTCTCAAAAAAAAATAGTGGACAGTTGTGTGAGCCTTTGGGCTAAGAATCCTGACAGCTGATGGTGAGGTCTGTTTTTACAAAGCAGACCATTTAATTTCAAAATGCCTTGACTTAATATTTTATGTGTATCTGAAAAATGATCAAGTAAATGATTTTAGATTCTATCTCTATTTAGCTATTTGTGAATTTTCCTTTTGTATAGTGAAGCTTGTTAATAGAAATGTGTTGAACGCCATTTCACTAAAAGATTGTCGTAATTTTCTCTTGAACATAGACTGTTTATCTCTCATTTGTGGAAGTAAGGAGCAGGAAAATTATTCACAGCCCTCAAATCACATTTAAAAAATTTAAGTCTAATAAAATTGTAGATATTTTCTGATCACAATGAATCAATAAATGAGTTTAAAACACACATTATTATGAAGAGAGATTATTTTTGATATCTTAGTCTTTGATTGAGTAACTAAATCAGAAATTCCACAAGTAATAGATCATATTCAAAGTTAGTCTTGCACAAAGTTTTTGAACTAGCAATAATTAATGGTGAGTTAGAAGCAAGGAATACTGGTGTTTAGTTTACTGTCTTACCTTAAAGAAGTTTAGGCTAGTAAAGCTTTTGTAATTCTAAAATGTCCTAACGTATAACTGAACCAAATTTATGCTCTGCATTTGACAGTCATAATCTTACCATGAAGTTTCCCAGGTCACCAGGGTAGCAAGATCCCTTTTAGTCTAATCCATTCCTCACCAACCATCACTTTTATTCCCTCCTCCTCTCCACCCCCACAGGCATCACCCAAACACATACCGAAGGATTCCTGGAAAAAGCTATTGCACATTAAATTTGGCTGACATTCATCGTTAAGATTGGTGTAAGTCTTGATGATCACTTGCAATTTGCAAAATGTACACTCCAATATCTATAACCAAATTAAACATGAGAATGCTAGAATTTATGCAAAACTATTTTCTTCTTACTAGTTGTCTACGGTTCAAATGCAGTTCATTTCATTATTATAGAGAGAAGCAAAATCAGAGGATGAGATAGGAGAGGTGGGTGGTGCCAACATTTCTAGAAGGTGGAAAAATGATCAGCTTGTATATCCGTACCCATCTTAGGATCTCATGGACCTGAGAGCTTTGTAAGCCTTCTGACACCTGGAGCACACTTCTCAACCAAACTGTTTCTGATAGCCAGAGTTTCCATCTGGCCTTCTGCCACAGGGATTTCTTAGTTGCCTTCATTTTTGCTTAGGAAGAGGTTACAGTTTGCAAAAACATTCATTGGCTTCATACAGACTTCTAGCATCAGTTAGTACTTCTCCCCAAGTCACTGTACCCATAGTCCCTACCCTCATTCCTTTTGGCCCTATTCCCAGTCCCATTCCCGCTTAGCTTGAGTTGGAGTGTTATCCATTAAATTTCATATGTGTTTAGTTTCTTTTGGTTAAAATTTTAATAGCTATTACATTGCACAAATTTAAATAGTCTCCAAGTATCTACCATGATTTACGTTTTCTACAGAAGTGAAGAGATCTTGTCACTGGATACTCCAAATTGGCTATTAACTTTGGTTTAGCTGTGCATATCCTAATGCAAGTAGCAGAGTAAGAAAAGTTTCATGTCATAATTTGTGCCAATGCACAGAAATTATTAATAAAACCTGTTTTTGGTAAATCAAAATTACATTTCATGACATTGCTACACTGCTGTTCTTTGAAAAAATATTTAAATGTCACATTTAAAAAGTACTTGTTGAGCTCGTAATGTATAATGCTTTTTATAGTAGATCGAAAACCAAACATATCAAATCTGTATTCATGAAAATAACAAGATTTGCTTATGGTTAAGAGACGTTAAATTTAAGGAGCCAAAGGAAGTAGCCTGTGCTATGGGGACAATCTGTCTTAATCTGTTCTCCAGAGAAGAGTGATGTTATAACTTATCAAGCTGCACATATAAAACTTGTGCTTTCATTCTGCACATATTATACTAGGAAAATATGAGTTCTTTATTTGGCTAACTATAATATTAATTTTTCAAAATGTCAGTATCTTCTACTCTGTTATTTCTTCTTAACTGCTTTTGCCATTTTTATAACATTGGAATTTTTCTGGTCTTTAGCTAGATTTGAAACAATAATCCAACAGCAAAACATGTTCGTTCACTAGTTCTGTATTCTATTTGAAATAACAAATTAATGGCATCATATGTATTGCAGACTAGGTTGCCTTTCCAATGCTTTGTTTTGTTTTGTTTTTATGAGACAGGGTTTCTCTGTATAAGTTTCGGAGGCTATCGTCCAGCCCGGCCTCGAACTCACAGAGATCCACCTGCCTCTGCCTCCCGAGTGCTGGGATTAAAGGCGTGCGCCACCACCGCCCTTTTTAACTTCAATTTTTATACAAGCAAAATTATCTTTTACTATTGTGGAAGTATGTTAAACTCTGGCTGTAACTTAAGCTTTCCTCTCATATAGAAAATGTTTTCTGTAAACTAGAAAACCAAATAGTCAGTCATGAATATTCAAATGGCCATCTTAGGCAATTGCTAGACTTTCTGATTAAGTAATTGCTGTATGGAATGGAAACACATTTGTAGATAGTTGCAATTCTTTTTGTAATTCTTCCAGAGATGTATCCAGAAGCACTATTTTCTGAATTCCAGAAACTTGATCACATGACAGGCGCATGCACACAAAAAGAGTCTAAGTAGTGAGGACATAGTGTGCAAACTTCTGCAGGGTGAAGACATGCCAGCGCTTAACATGTGGCTTTGCAGAGTGTTGGCAATATTGCTGTGGGTGATAGTAATGGTGCCGATGTTGGGGTCATATGCTTTAATGAGCTGCTTTAAATGTCATTGGATTAGTCTTTTGGACAGTTGGGAAAGATAGGTATTATGATTATTGCAAAGAGTAAGGAGTTACAGAGAGTACCAAGGATCTGACTTGTTCTTGAGTCACGCTTGTTAGGGAACTGCAGCTAGACCGTAATTGTCCAGGATTCTCATCTTCATGGAGTGGTTTTCTGAGAAGTTCTTCTCTTCTCATTCAGCACTCTCTCTTCCTTTCCCAGTTATTCAAATGATGTGACCAGCAAAGCATCTTTGCAAAGACATCCTGGAGTTGATTTTTGCAAAAAAAGGAGGAGCACTGAAATTTCAAAAGGATCAAGGAAGTGGTTTGGAAGTGGAGGAAAACTGTGGACCTTTCCCTTCTGCTTATTCATGTATAATGTTCCTCTTTGTCTGTTTTGTTTTTTGAGACAGGGATTCTTTGTGTTGCCCTGGCTGTCCTGGAACTAGCTCTATAGACTAGGCTGGCTTCCGACACAGAGATGTACCTGCCTCTGCCTCCCAGAGTTCTGAGATTAAAGGCATGTGCCACCACTGCCTGCTCATTTAGATTTTTCTTAGTGGAACCTAGATACTTAGGAATGAGTTTGTTTTGTTGTGTGAGACAATCAAGTACCCAATACAATAAATAACTAGCTCCCAAAGAATTCTTCACAGCATTAAAAATAAATAGTACTTTTGCTGGAAGGTACTATTTATTTTCAATAATGTGAAGACTTCTTTTTGAACTTAATTATTACAAGGAGAGCAATTACTATTTTAGCACAGACAGTCCATATAAGGATATACAAAGTTATAAGAAGGAATGGGCAATGATTAGACTGAGTCTTGGAGAGGAGAATATGCAGGGGTTGGAAGGGAAGACACGCTATTACTTAGTACCTGCTTTCCTAGAAACTTTATGAGTCACCACTGGGTAGCAGTAATGGAAAACTTTCCTTTTCCTAAAATCTGGGAATGTGATTGTTGCTTTCATTCTCCTCATGGGAATTAGCATGTGTTTGTAAGGCTTATTAGAGCTGCATGTGTGGGGAAAAACAAAATGAAACACTGTGTTGACAAGAGCTGTCTGTAAATGTCTAGGTTTGGGTTGGCTCTACAGCTCTTGGCTTCATACCTCTGGCGTACTCAGCACATGTCAGAAAAAGTTACTGAAAGGCTTAAAGCAAAAATTTTGAAACAAGAAAACTACAAGTATATTTCATTAATTAAAATAGAGGATAATTTACATGAAAAATATCATTGGCTTTCATTTTGGCTTACTTGCATGTTATAATTAGATGTACAGTGATTTCAGACTAAAAATGTTTGTGCATTTGAGGCAAGGTCACCAGCACAAGCCGGTCTGCAACTGTCTGAGTAGCCAAAGGATGACCTTGAACTTCTGACCATCATGGTTTCATGTCCTGAGTGCTGGAACTATAGGTGTGGATCACCAAGTGTTAATAGGTCCTGAGAATCAAACTAACATAGCTACATCCTTGGCTTCACACCGAAAACTCTCAGGCTTTCTTCTGAAACACAGCGGTAGACAGCAGGATGAGAAAAGGAAATAATCCTCCACTCCATTTCTCTTCAAGCACATTTTCTGCTAAGGTGTTTGTGAATATGTATGCAAGTTTTTATCCAACAGAAATCTAAGGTACAAAACTGAGAATAGTATCTTTTTGGGAGCTGCATGTCTGTTCAAACAGGCTTTTTGAATAGGTTGAGCTGAATATATATAATAATTAGTACTTCTCCTATATAAGAGCGATGTGGGGTTTTTTTTCTACTTAAAAATCTTTATAACAGTTCTTATCAAATTCTTAACATTTCCCTGGAAGGAGAATAAATTTGGTAGGAAGAAAGGATACACACACACACACAGACACACACACACACACACACAGACATACTCACGCACACACACACGCGCACGCACACACACAAACACACACACACACATGCACACACACAGCCCTCCTATTTTTTCTTAGCTTAAATTTTTTAAAGTTTTAATTCAAATGTAGTGAACTGTTTATTTCAAGTCATATGTAATAATTATCCACGGGCATCTTCAATTCTATTACTCATAATTTAATGACTATTAAATAGGCAAAATATACTAAAAACATAAAGCATGCAAATATGTCTACTTAATGACAGCTAGGAAGCTAATACTGAATATTCTATTGCCAGGTTAGACAGATGGCTATAGATATATATCAGGAAAAACAAATTTCGACTTTCATCTTTAATTTTATTGTTTTTTTCATTTTTAATATAGTTATCTATTTTACATTACATCCACAGTTCCCCCCTTCCTCTACTTACAGTATCCCCTCTTTGTTGTCACCCCTGAGTCCCCTCCTCTTCTTTTTCTGTTTAGGAAAGGACAGGTCTCCCATGAATATCAACAAAACATGGCATATCAATTTGTAGTAAGACTAAGCATCTCTTTAAGTATTAAGGCTTGTCAAGACAACCCAGTATGGGGAGTAGGGTCCCAAAAGTCAGTAAAAGAGTCAAGACAGCCCCTGTTCCTATTGTTACAAGTTATACAAAAGGGCCAAGCTAGAAAACTGTCACATATATGTAGAGTGCCTAGGTCAGTCCCACGCATGCTCTCTGGTTGGAGATTCATTCTCTGTGAGCCCCTGTGAGCAAAGATTAGTTCATTCTTTGTGTTTTCTTGCAATATTTTTGATTACTCTAGTTCCTACAGTCCTTACCCTCCTCTGCTTGATTCCCTGGACTCCACCTAATGTTTGGCTGTGATATCCCCCCAACCTTAAAACATTGCAAATTACTTCTGAAAATAAAAAATAAAGTAAAATTTAAAATCCAACCCCTGAGTCTTTGATTATCTTTATCATTAATTAACCTAATATGAGAATCAATTAATAACTGAATATATATAATAATTTCTATCTAAGTATCATGTTACAAAGAAACCAGTAAGTTGGAAAATGTGTGTAAAATGAAGGCGGATTACGAGGACCTTGAAACGTGACTAAAACGGGAATAAAACATAAAAAGTGTGAAAGGAATTTTACTTTGACATGGTTGAGGGAGGTGATGCCTATCAGGGAGACCTGAATATGATGGACTATGTAGGGCTGCCCTTTCAGACTGTTTATAAAGAATGTAAAGTAACAGACAGAAAGTGCAGTTCTTATTTTTCTCTCCTATTTGAGGGTGACCAATAACACATATATTCTACAATTAGTTCAAAGAACTTGCCACAGTTCAATTCAATTTGAGCCTCTTGCCAGGAACAACTGAGTGCCAAACTTGAGTTAAAGGTCAGGAGTTTTACAGTCTTCAGGTCTCCTGAACTACTTAATTCCAGAAAGATACTGAGTCATGTCTCAATTTATGGATTCACTAATGTCATAACTTTTCTTCTTCCTATCCAGACAAAAAAGAGAGCTCAATTTAAGAAAGACAACTGAATAATTGTAATATGGTAGGACAAATATCTGTTAAAAGTATCAAAGAGGCAATTTTGAAGGTCATAAGGAAATCTAATAGACAGAAAAATGTAACATGAAATCAATAGTCAAATTTATGAGAAAATGGCTTTCTGGTTATGAAACAGAAAAAAATAAAGAAGGCCCTTTGTCTTTTTTGTTTTGTTTTGTTTTTCGAGACAGGGTTTCTCTGTATTGTTTTGGAGGCTGTCCTGGAACTTGCTCTGTAGACCAGGCTGGCCTCGAACTCACAGAGATCCACCTGTCTCTGCCTCCCGAGTGCTGGGATTAAAGTCGTATGCCACCAACACCCAGCGAAGGCCCTTTGTCTTAATTACTTTCTCATTCCTATGATGAAACACTCAACAAATGCAACTTCAAAGAGAAAGGGTGTATTTTCACTTACAGTTCCAGAGGGACACAGTCCATCATGGTGGGAAAAGCATGGAGGCAGGCATGCAAGTCATGGTGGCAGGAACATGGTACTGTGCTAGTCACCATTCACCTACACTCAGGATGTAAAGAGAGAACAGGAAGGGGAGCCAATTTATAAAACCTAATGGTTGGTTCTGAGTTACCAATTTCCTCCAGTAAGTCTACCTCCTGAGGTTTCCACAGTCTTCCCAAACAGCACCACCTGCTGTTGGACAAGTATTCAAACACAGGAGCCTGTTGGGGACATTTTATGTTCAAACCACAATGACCTTAGAAGGATTATCTCTGCTAATTATAGACTCACTTGCCCATTTAAATTTTCATAGTGGATAGGGACAGAGCATTGTTTCAGATCTCAGGTAGGTAATCAGTGTGCCCACATAAGGTATAAATAGCTAGCTATGGGTCTAATTAGTAAAAAGATAAGGCAAAAAACGTCTCAGATATCATTAATGAAAATGTTGGCATTAAAATTTAGCCATGTTCAAATGGCTGTGTTTGGCTGTGGTGTTTGGGAATTTGCCATGCTATAAAATGCATTATAGACACAAAGAGCTCTGGTCTTCTGGGTTAGATGGAGTTTTGATCCAGTACCCTGGATAGCTCCGTGGCGTGCTGGTAGTTCATGTCTCCATGAAATTTCCAGTAGATGCTCCAGAAGGAGTTTCCTGAACATTGTCTTTCTAGTTACCAATAAGTATAGTCTCATCATCACATCACCTGGAGATGTCTAAAATTACCAGCGAATTTAAGTGTTAGATATTCAGTACTACTCTTGGAGTTGATGAAATACCTTACCTCTGACAGGCATGGTGGTACGAATTTCCAATTTCAGCACTCAGGAGGAAGATGCAGACAGGACTCTGAGTTTGACACCAATCTGGCCAGCAAGGCCAGTTCAGACCAGCTAAGGTTGTAACTAAGGAGATGGTATTTTTATTAACCCATGAAGAATAAGTAAGGAATCCAGGGAAGGGATGGTGGGAGAGAATTGGTGAGAGGAGACACACTGCTTTGAAGGTGGGAAGGAGCAGGCAGACCATGTGAGAGCTTTGGTGGTGGTTCTGTGATAATGTGGATAGGTCTGAAGAATATTCCAGACCATGTATAAGAACAAGTATCATCTATCTATCTATCTATCTATCTACCTATCTACCCAACTATTTATCTATCATCTGTGTGTATGTTTTCACATTGACCAGAATTATGAAATAGGTAACCTAAATGATGCATTTATTGTCTTGCATTAATTACATTTAAAATGTTTTGAATCTGAGCATTTAGTTAGAATGGCAAATGAGCATAGATGTGTAAAATTAATGGAAAACACTAAATGTGTTCTTTTCTAAATCACTCAAAGAAAAGTGAAACGCAGTTGCAATAACAAAATATTTTTGCGCATTTACAATGACCTGGAAGGAAACCAGTAATATATACCAAGCACCAGAGGAAAGTAATATTAAAATATATTGAAATATTTACTCAAAACTACTCTCTGAGCATTTGTCCCAAGTCTGTCTTAATCACTCAGTTGTTCTCTGACTCTTGTGCCTTCTCTTGGCTCTTTGTCTTCTTTTGGTTTGTCTTGTACAACTTCAATATAATTTTTGCTTTAGTATACTTTATTTTATTATGTTTTTAAATGAATGAATGGTTCAGTGAATAAACAAATGAATGAAACCTTAGCCACTACATGATGAATTCTAGGCCAGTCAGGGATGTATAGTGAGATCTCTGCCTCTGCACCCCCATGCCCCAAAAAGAAGGAAATAGAAAAAGAAAGATAAAGGCTTATAAAGCAACTCTTAGGGTAAACGTGATTGCTTTGTGGTTCTGGAGACCTAAATGTGATCCCTGGAAGGAAAGAGCCAATTACTCAGTAGTCCTCTGACCTCCACCTCCCTCATACACAAGCATGCCCATGTGCACCTGCGTGCATACACACACACACACACACACACACACACACACACACAAAATAATAGATACATCTAAAAGGAGAACTGAATAAGAGTTTGGGAATAGCTGTTCTCAGCTCCTAAACTCTTCCAGATAAAAAGTGAAATTTCTCGGTCATGTCCTGTTTTGCTATTGGTGGGTGGGTTCTAACATCTACTCCTTTACCTTGTGGGGATTCTCTCCCTTAGAAGAGTCTAATAGCAAAGCTTTTGTAGTTCAGGGCATGTGTTGCCCAGCAGAAATCCCCAAGGTTTAAGAAGAGAGTGGGATGAACTGAAGCAGGGTGTGGTGCTACAGTTGCACTGGCTGATTAATTAGGAATGAGCCACAGTGGCTTGCAGCTTTCGTATTACAGTTCTTCATGTTGTCATCACCCCCAACCATAAAATGATTTCCAGGGCTACTTCATAACTGTAATTTTGTTACTACTATGAATTGTAATGGAAATATCTGATATGTGGTCCATGTGAAAGTGTTGTTCTGTCCCTAAAGAAGTTGCAACCCACAGATTGAGAACTGCTGGAATAGAGTAAGGCCTTCATATCTTAGACAAGGGGTTTAGGAGCTTATGTATTTTCAAAGGAAGTCCAACTTTCTCTTACTTTCAGAAATCCTCTTTCTTGTGTATTATGGAGTCAGTAAAACAGAGGTGTGGCAACCTTTATCTCTATAGGCTTTTCACTGTTCTTTAGATCCATATGCTTGCACAGAGAGGAACATCATCCCCAAGACTATCCAAGTTTACACAGGAATTTTCAGCACATTCTATTCCTTTACAATCCCTTAACGGTCAATGCAAACTTTAGTTATAATAGACAATCCACAGACTTTCTACACTTGGTTTTGATGGAAATCTTTACTACCAAAAGAATGATACTGTTTTAATATTGTTTTCATCTGAATCAGTAGAGTAACAATTATTTTCATCATTAGAATGTGGCATTATCAAAATAGATTTTAACTCTAGGGTGGTGATTTAGGGAAAATCTGGCCAAATTTTTTTGACAACATTATTTCCTACAATATAACTAAATCACTCATTCCCATTGGTCCACTATTCTCGACTGACCCATTATGGCAATAGAACATAGAATTCACACAAACATTGTGGAGCAAAATGGGCAAAACAGGGGACAATCCAAATCAGAACACCCTCAAAAATTAACTAGACTGGAATTGGAAACAGTCATGGGTTTGCCCTTTATTTTTGTGCCAGGCTTAAATAAGGTAAAGTATGTTATAAACATAAAACATACATGAATGATTACTTTCAAGATAGTTAAGCCAGTGTCTGCATTATTCAAAACTCTACTGTAAATAAAAAGAATCTTTGTGTTGTAATGTAAGCAAGTTACTACTGTGAATGCTGGACCATTGTTTGCAAGAGGTCATAGTTACAAGACATGTGTCTCCCTATACATTTTCTTGCTGCTCTGGGATATTTTGTGTTTGGGGAACTGTAGAAAGTCTTTGAAGAAGGCATAAAAAGTTCAACAGCTAGTTTTAACTTGAGCTTTCTGGAAGTTGCTGAATAAAAAATGTAAACTCTAAAACTTAAGTTTGTTCATTGTTGTTGCTTGAGGGGTTCTTATTATATCTGGCTAAGCTTAAAATAACTACAAGAGGAAAGGAAGGAGTGTACTTTTGATCTTAATATAAGGAGGGGGAAGAAGAAGAAAAATTCCTTGTTCCTAAACTGTCCATAATAGGCAAAATACCATTAGTCTCTTTAGGAAGATAATATTACTAAGCTTATTTGATTCTATGTTGCTGGTTGATTTTTAGCTGCTATGGTTTTATTTATATCCATGTGGTACCTCTGTAGCAGATTACTTGGGCTGTAGATACAAATGTGGTCACCATCAGTGCACTGTGTTATGTAAGAATAGCTGATTTAATCATGTCATGATGTCCCATATCCTATCTGATTTTTGCTAAAAATATGTACTTGTAGACATCCATGATGTTCCTGTATGGTACTAACTATCCACTATTGCGTCAGGGTTTATATTTGGGGATGTGTGGATTTTACAATGAACTATAGTTATTATCCTGTAGTGGGGAATAGTCATCCAGCCATATGTTAGGGGTGACATTTGATGTTGGCTTTAGAAGCTTTTTTTAGCCAGCAGGATGCCACAAGTGATTTATGACTCTGGACTTGATTATATGCTTTCATCCATTAAGCACTAAATATGTCATGATATGTGTAGAAGTAAATAAAACACTTTCTCTGCAGTCAATAAGTGTGTAATCTTGTAGGGTGATGAGTGTTAAGAAGAGGGGAAGGAAGAGTAGGAGGAAGATGAGGAGGAAGAGAAGGAGAGAAGAAAGAGAGAGAAAGTATAAGAGGCACCAGCTGAGCTAACTACTCCACGTGTCACTTTCCATTTTATCTTTTAAGTACATTCATGAAGGTTAGGTACTCATCATTCTGATTTTGTAAATGAAACAGGTTCTAACACTTAATTGCACAGGGCTAAAAAATTGACAGCTTGACTTCACAGCTTTGATTTAATTCATGCCATGCAATGATTCTGTCTTTCTCAGTATGATGTAACAAATACAAGAACAAGGACTATTAAATTAGGCCACAGTGTAATAATGCCTAATGGTCATGAAACTGAAGAGATTTTATTTCTGCTTCTAATTTTTTCATTTTTTTACTTTGTATGTACCACTTATATTACCACTAAATCTCTTCATGCCCATCAAGTATTAATAATGTTTGGATCATATTCAGTTATTAAAGAACAACAATGAGATTGAGTGAAAACTAGGAGACGGGGAGAAAAATCAATATATTGAGGGCAGTTGGCTTGTCCTTGCTTCAGTTTAGCAGGATGGGAATTGTGACTCTGTTTTGGCCTATGACTTCAGCCTCTAACCAACTACTGTATCCTCTAAACTTTCTAATGGACTGTAGCTTTGGAATTTTCATGTGCTCAGATTTAATCATAAACCATGACTCTTGGTGACGAAAGTTGTACTGGGACAATCAGGCAGGTCCTTCACTATCTGAGTAGTGCCAGTAAATCCAGCCAAAAAATTTTTTAATAGTTTTATGAGTAACTGGTATTATTGGAAAACACCCACACAGAAAAGAGAGGTATAGGGGAAGAGGAGACTTTGAAGAGTTTAATAGGGGGAGTTTGTTTTTTCTGTTAAACTCCACCTGCAGTCTATGTGAGGGGGCCAGTACACACTCTGCAATAACACCACGTGCTTCTTGTCTCTATTGTGTGGGATCTGATAAGTTTTCAGGATCTAGTCCAGCTGTGCTCTCATCACATTGATTTAATGGCCCTTAAGAGAAGCCATAAAAGTGCTTTCTGGTTAGTACGACCCAGCTGTTTCTCGTGGTATTGCATAAGACAACAAGCTGAGTTAGCTATAGGTTATTATTTAAAGCTCGGATTTTTCCATGCCTTTACTTTGTGGTACAAAAGTCTTAGAGCGCATATATGATTTCTTAAGTTAGATTGTTAGGCCCCAAGGTAGAAGACTTAAATGGACTATTTGACCTTATCCTAATAAGTTTATTGGGCCACCCCAAAAGCACTGAGTCTAATTAACTTGTGTGTGTGTGTGTGTGTGTGTGTGTGCAAGCATGCGCGCGCACACGTGCATATATGTGTGTTCCCACTGGGTGATGGGAAGGACAAATGCCTGCAAAGAAGACTGTATTTTCATTAGCAGGCAGCAGGATAAGAAGCCAAGAAAATTATTGGCAGATTATCAGGCTTTCCGATGAGGTTATAAATGGTGGAAGTTGGTACAAAATGAATGGCTGTGTCGATTTACAGTGGCACTCATGTCATCTGAGCCCTTTGGTTTCTACAAACAGAAGGGTGACTGAGTGCACTCCCAGGCAATCTGTTAAGTATTAACTCAGGATATGAAGCAGCCTGTATTGCAAACAGACATGAAGCACTTAGAGCCTTTGCAAATCAGGTACTATCCCGCAGTGGAGTATTCCAAAGTGTGGTGGCATGTTTTCTTATCCTTTTTAAGGAATGAAAAACATGGACCTGGGAAAGGTTAAACACTGATCTTAGAGCTCTGATTTTAGTATTTAAATACATTATAGTTGTTAGGTTCATGGAGTGAACTTATGGAAACGAAGTCTTATGTAAAAAATTGTCTGGAGGATTACTGGAGAATTTTTATTTTTGTTGATTATGTCTGACTGTGATAGCCTTTATTTAAAATTGATCATGCAAAAGTAATTTACTATTACATTTATAGTATCATAGAATCTTATATTGAAAACCACTGGAAATTAAGCAGAAAATATTTGCTTTTTATACTATCACTGAAAAAAGTATTGTTGGCTATATGCAGTGTCATGGGGAATTGATTCATGCCATTTAGAAACATCCAGTTAAATGTAGAGCTTGGTAAGCATTTAAAAATACATGAAAATGTTCTTATTCCTTCATTAGTGTGTTCCATGATGGGATTTTGTACTTGAAAAATGCATGGGTTAGGAATTTTATTCCTATTTATTCATTCATTCATTCATATTTTGGAGGTCAAGTCTGTGGGACATAATGAGGTCATGAGGATGGGGCACCCATGATTCAGTTAGTGGCTTTATGCAAATATGAAGGGAAACTTGAGTTGATGTGTTCCAGAGATGTCCCCATGTAACATCCTCTGTCATGTTATGACAGCAAAAAGGCCAAGCAATGCCAATGCCATGCCCTTAGACTTCCCGCCTCCAGAGCTGTGAGAAACAAATGTCTTTTCTTTGTAAATTATCCAACCTGTGGTGCTCAGTTATAGCGAAAGAAAACAGACTAAGATAATGTGGTTTCCAATAATAACACTTCTATAACCCATTTCAAACTTCATTTGATTTAAAAACATCTAAAAGTTGTATATTTCAAACTTAAGAATTCTTTTCACCACAAACTGAAGCACTGTTGTTTTTTAAACATTGTTCTTGGCTTAAGTCAGTTATTTTGAAAAAATACCTTTTGAATATCTATTAGAAATTAATAAGGAAATCGCAGGACTATTCTGATGACAAAAGAGTGGCATAGTTGTATGATACTAGACAGTGATTGAAGGATGTGCAGATCCCACAATGCTTTTCTTCTGGGTAGATAAACATGGATGTTAGCGTCTATAACAAGTGCCTGCAGACAGAACTTTAACAAGATAAACACTATGACCAGAGGTGTTTTAAGGTCAGTATTTCAATTGCTGCTGTTTCTGCTTAAGTGTCATGTAAACTGATTTTCCTCTGTACTAAATACCACTAACCTGAGAAATCAAAGGATTAGTGGCTCAAAGAGACACCAATAAACCATTATCTTAACTTTGCCAGATAGTTTTGTGGGAAACAGTAGGCTGTGTCAATATTTGTTATCATTACAATCCTAGCCAATACTCCAAAGACAGAATAGTGTTGCTTGCTTTTGTGTGATGTGGCCCTGGTAAGTGTGGCATCCCTGTGTTATACATAGTTCCAACAGTCAAGTTTTCTTTTGCTAACAGGAAACATGCAGCCGAGGGTCTCTGTGGTCCTCTGGTTTGCATTCAGTACTGAACTTAGAGTTCAAAATAAGAAAGAGGATTGGCCACCAACACCCAGCAAGTCAGAAAAATGCCAGGCTGATGTAACACAGGCTTCTCTTTCACTTGAGAATGAGAGTTTAATGTTCCCTGAGACTGTTACAGAGTAATATATTATGGTTATCTTATGAATGATGGCTTTTGAAAAGTAGTGTTTGTACTACATATTTTTTGTGCTATTTTAGAAAATGTATTACAAGAGGCAAACAGCCAACAGCACAGACCAGAATTCAGATGAAGTGAGACTGGTTCCATGGAAACTGAGTTTTGGTTTGTTTCTTTAGGTCAAAGGTAAAACACTGTATCATATGCACACACATTTTTTGGGATGGGTGCCGGATCATGCATGCTTCTTTAAATGAAATAAATGAATAAATAAGGCTGCCTCTTTTCCTTAGTCCCAGTATGGTCAAATGAATTATTTTGACTCTGGTGATTAGTATTCTTCTATTTGTTTACTTAAAATTAGAAAAATAGATTATCAAAGATAAAGGAAGGAAACATCTGATCATACATATACAACTACTGGTAACACAATGTAACATAATGTTATATCATTCTAGCAGTACCTGCCTTGGGTAGTCTCCAAACACTATATGATTGTGCTAAAAGGTTATCAACATAGAAACAGATGAGTATCGATGCTAGAATGGTTTTTGGTTGACATGTCTATTGGGGTTTGTTTTTGTTTAGGTCTTATTTAGGGTACCATATTGTTGAGATTTCATGGATGCAGATTGCTTGTCACATATTAAATATAACATCTCAGTTGGCATCCTAGTCTGGCACTTATAATCATTCTGCCCCCTCTTTTGTGATGTTCCCTGAACCTTAGGTGTAAGGTTATGTTTTAGATGAATCAATGGACTGGGCACCCTATGGTCAATTTTTCTCTGCATTTTGACAAATGTGGCTTTCTGCTATGATCTCAACCTGCTGTATCAAAAAAGTTGTGTTGAAGGATAAAAGCTATACTTATCTGTGCATATGAGGATATGTATTTAGAAACTTGCTAGAAATTATACTAGTGTAGGAAAATGGCAGTAGTATGTTCTTGTCCAGGTTCCATGGCCTACAAATCATGGTATTGAGCTATGGTTACTGTACCCAACATGGATTTTCTCTAATTGAACAGACCTTAAGTTCAACAAGACAGCTGTTGCTTACTCTCTCAGATGTAAGTACCACTACAGTACCTTTGGTGGAATCTGTGTCCTTTGCTTGGTGGGTTATGGCTATTTGTACTCTACCTTATTATTGAGAAGAACTTGCTAGTGATAATGCTTCAGTTGTCTGTTTTTATTGTTGATTAGTTAATTGTCAGTTGTTTTCATCCTTTCCTGGTGTTGTTGAGAGTATGCTAGCTGACTCTGTTGGATACCATTGGTTCCTTTCCTATCTCTTCTATTCATCTGTTACATTCATGAACTGTGCTATGTGTTGTGATCTTATGTGAAGTGTTCGTCTTCAGTATAGAACAATCTCTTAAATATTTTCTACTGTGCTTACTTTGTTGTCATAAATTGAATTAAGTTGTGTTTATCTTGAAATACTATTATTTCTCCGTCTGTTTCAATAAATACGTTTGCTAGTTATTACAATCCTAGTTGATATGTCAATGCTTGGGATATATTATTTCATGCCTTCCTAGCTTTTAGCATTGGTGAGGACAGAGCCATTTCATCAACAGTACTTTTCAAATTGCACACAGCTTCTTTACCCCAATGACAATATGTGCAGCACTGCTTTCAGTAACACTTTTTGTATCTCTAGTCTGCTCTCCAGCCTTTTCCTTTCCATGCTCCACTATTTCTGATACTAGTCCTCACTGGCGTACCCCAAGGCTTATTAATTTCATTACTAATGAAGTAGCTCAATGTTCTGGGCCTGGTCATTCCCTTTTGCCTCATCCTTGGCCTGCCTGCTGCCTACTATATCAAAATTATTGAAATATGACTTGCTGTTTATCATTTAGTCAATTTTTTTAAAAATGGGTTTCATGTGTTTGAAAAGAGTATGGATTCTACAGTTGTTAGGTAGAATAACTTTAAATATATTTGTAATTATTTAGCACTATTCAACTGTCTCTTAAAATGTATATGGAGGTTTTTCCCTGCATATATGTTTGTGTACCAGGTATGTACTTGGTACCTGTGGAGGTCAGAAAAAGGCATGGGATTCTTATTTTGGCATTTCAGATGGTTTTGAAACATCATATGGGAACAGAGAATAAAATTCAGGTCCTTAGGAAGAGCAGCAAGTATTCTGACCAAGGAACTTACTTTATAGCCAAACATACACAGCAGGAACAACAGAAAATGCTACTTGCTAGCTGGTTTTGAGGCCAGATTTATATTCAGCTAGCTTCCTTAAATAGTTCAGGAGGACTTGTCTAGGAATGGTAGTGCACAAACGGACTGGACCCTTTGTATTATTTATCAATCGAGGTATGCTCCCCCACCAGAGACATTTCTGCAGGCCAACTCCATCTAGGCAGTTCCTCAATTAAGGTGCTGCTTTCAGATAATTCTAGACCTTCTCAGGTAGACATTTAAATCAAATCCCATAGCATGTGATTCCATTGACATTGTACATTTATTTTTGATTTATCAGTTATTATTCTTCAAGTTTTAGAAGCTTGACTTAAAATCATTATCAAGAAAAAATGATAGGCATGTGTGCTATGTCAACAATCTAGAATGACTTCAATGCAGTCACCCTTATCATTTCTGTTTTTAAAATGTGAGGCCTTATGACTCAGAATTATCTTGTTTTCTTGTTTATACCTACTCATTTGTGGCTGTTACGGCATTTGTAATCAAATTATGTTTAGATATGACGCAATATTTACAAATTTACTTGTTATCTTCTTTTTGGCTTTCCCCTTTCTTGTCAAGATATATCCTGTAATTGTTCTTCAGTGAAGATGAGAAAACTTGCTCTATTTTAACTTTTACCCAATCGTACATTTATTTAAGCACCCAATTCTAGTCTCACATAGCTCTGCTTCTGTATTCCTCTTCTTGATTGTTTTTATGATACCCTCCCTGCCTTTGATATTCCTTCCATTTGAGGTTCTGGTGGTTAGAAGAGATGCTCTAGTAAGCTTGGAAACTCTGATTTCTGATTTCAACAATGGAAGTCACTAATGTTCAGTAGCCTTGGAAGTCAGTCTGCTGCCTGACCCATAGCAGCCAGTGCTCACAGCATAGATATGGTGGAACCTGCTGTGGAATTACAGGACCCCAGAGTCTTCAGTGCTCTTAGTGTAACCATTGACTTCTTTCCATGCAATTGTGCCCATGACTCCAGTGGCCACAGTAACACATAGGCATCATTGTTTTCCCTTCAGTCCTCTAACTCTTCTACTACTGTGAACAATCCTCTGCAATGCACTTCTGTTGGGTGTGTCTAGAGCAGTATTACTTATCTATCTGAACACTACTTAAATTATAGATGAGAATGTGTTAGATTATCTAGTGTCCAACATTTATGCATTTTTGTCCCATTGGCATCAGCAGTGGACAACTAATTGTTCTATAGTTTAACCAATGAAATGACTAAGACCATGTGTCATGTTCAGGCAGAAAGTTAATGACACACTATAGTGTTTTTTATGCCAGCAGCTTCCTTACCTTCCTTTACCTCTATCACAAGACCAGCAAAAGAAAAGAAAGATCAAAGAAGAAAGATGATTATTTTGGATTTTGAAATGTAGACACTTATCTGTGGCACTGGGATCTATGATGGACACATAATAAAAGTAAGAAAGGTATTTGTTATTGTAAGCTCTAACTTAGCTTTGGGTAAAGTATGTTTTTATATTATTTTATGTATTATATTTGAGAATAATTCGACTCAAACTTAATGATTATGTTGTATTTTCAATTCTGAAATATTTAGTCATCTTGTTTAATATTGCTTCCATCTACTCTCAGATCACTTTTTCTGGTACTCAAATTAAACACGGTCACTTGTTTATTACATCCTCTTCATATTTTAGCCTCTTTCATCTCATCCATATTGATAACTCTATGTGTTACACTCTGACTAAATTCCTCCATCTGTTTGCTAGTTCCTCTTTGTCTTTTATCCTAACCTGCTGTCCATTATTTCATGACCATTTTCCTGAATGGATTTTCTACTTACTCTTAAAAACAAAACAAGCAACAAAAACCCCACTGCTTGTATATTTTCATATGCCATCTTAACTTTCCTTTCTTACTTGCATTCTTTTATCTCAGATCACTTGAAATACACTTGTTACATAATCTTCTTTAGTTATTTTTCATTATTATGAAGTTGAAAATCTTCTGTTTGTTAATTTCACTCGTTTCTTCAAAGAGGGTTATTTCCCCATATATAAGCAGTTTTGACAAGAACCACATATTCAGTGGAATTCTCCCCTGTAATAAAGGTCTGCATACCAAATAACTATAATAGTATTTGATGATATTTTCACATTTCCATGTTCCAGGTGCTTAAGATATTCATGAATCTAGAATTTATTTCTAGAAAAAATGCTGTAATATAAAACTTTAGATACCTCTGGTCATACATGTGAAGTTCTGATTTTTTGCCACAAGAAATTTTCTTCACTTAGGTGAAGAAAGACAGACAAGTATTATAGTCAATTTTTTATGGATGAAGTCTTTTTTCTTAGACTTTTGGTTTTTACTGAAATAATACTTCTCCCAATACCCTACTTATCTACAGATAGGTAAACCCTAACCCTACTATTACAAGTTATATGAAATTGCAATGAGCAATACCAATCTCTGAAGAATTTTCTATGTTTAACAAATATAAAAAGCTAAATATAACCTACTGCCACCCCTGAAATCCTTAGAATCAACCATCATATAACCATTCAACATATTCTCATCTAAGTATCTCAGTCCACATGTTCAAATAGCGTTTTGACTATGAATTGTAGTTTTAGCTCATTCCTTTCAGCCACAGTTTGTATAGCTCACGCCTTTCGGCCACATATAAATATGGGCAAATACCTTGTCCTATATAGACTGTAACATTTTGAAATCAGGGATATTGGTTTGTGTTGCCTTTGAATCCATACAAACATGCATAGTAGGGACTAATATATAGTATTCTTAGTTATTGGCAGATTTACATGACAAGGAGTTCATCTGGCTTTTTCAAAATGTCTATCTAATAATAAATTATAAATTTGAAACATTCAAAGTTAAAGATAAATTAACTGAAGGAAGAATCTAATAACCAAAATAATGAGCAAAAATAAATAAACGTGACTTAAGTGATATTTTAATATATTAACCTCTGAGATATGTTTTTGCTTATATTGATGATTCTTGTAAGGTGTGCTTGGTATACAATGAATTGAATGCATTTGTTGTGTATATTTTCATAAATTTGGACATGTTCACATACCCATTAAAATATCACCACAGTTATAATAATAAACATCAATCATCACTCAAAAATTGCTGTGTTCCTTATGTGTATGCACATGCACATCCACACATGTGCGTGTGTGTTTGTGTGTGTGTGTGTGTTGGAAACATCTTAACAAAATTATCAAACATAGCTATATAATATTGATACTTTGTAGCACAGCAGATCTCCAAAACATGCTTAATGATTTGAACTTTTAAAGTTAATTAATTTAGTCTCTGTCAATTTGATGCATGTGTATGACGTGTTATGGTTATCTCCCCCTGCCCTGCCCACATCCTCTTTTACTTCCTTCCTGTGCCCTCTAAGTTCTGCTTCTCTATAAATATCTTTCCCACACTTGTAACAATCTATCTATCTATCTATCTATCTATCTATCTATCTATCTATTTTTTGACCTACTGAGGTGGATCTTTGCTTGATACTATCTATAGGATCATGAGGAGGTGCATAATTGAAAGCAATGACTCCCCATTTTCCAGAATCTTCCAGTAGCTAGTGTTGGGTCACTTTGAGTCCTTCTCACATCCATGTGTAACTGGTAGTAGGGCCATTCTTGTAACTTGGTGGCAGTGCACACAGCTGCTGTGAGTTAATGATAGCAATGCAATGACATGCTTCGAATATACCAGTTTGCACCCCTTCTCCCTGTCATCTGGCTCTTAAACATTTATTTTCTTCACCTCTCTTTTGTCGTGTTCCCTGAGCCTTAGAGAGAAAGGTATCAATGTTTAGAGTTCAACCCTTGGTTTTCATTTAAGTCTATGAATACATTCTTTTCACTTCAAAATATATCATAATTGTCCCTTCACCACTACCTTCTGCACTAGCAACTACATTCCCACTTTGTATTCTGTGAGCTCAATTATTTTCGATAATAAGTAGAATAGTGCAGGGTTTGTCTCTATATTACTAGCTTACTTCACTTAGTATATGAATATTCATTTTGTATTTTGTTTCAAATTATAATGCTTTCCTCTTTTTGAAGGCTGGACAATAGTACACTGTGTGTGCAAGCAAACTGCATATTCTTGATCCAGTCATTTTACATTTTTCCCATTTTTTAATTTTTTTATTTCAGTTTACATTCCTACCATAGTTCTCCCGTCTCCCCTTCTCGCCTCCCGCCTACCCCACACTCAGTCTACTCCTCCTCAAGTGTATGGGTCCCATGAAGAGTCAACATAGTCTGGCACAAAATGTTGGGGCAGGGCCAGGCCCCTCTCCCATGCATTAAGACTGAGCATGGTATCCCACCATAGGGAATGGGCTCCAAAGAGTTAGCTCATGCACCAGGATGATAGTGTTGTCTTTCTGCCACTGATCATGGCATCTCACCCTAAGGAATGGACTCCAACAAACTAGCTCATGTACAAGGTTTGTATTGTTGTTCTACTGCCAGGCGCCCCTCTGATGGTTCAAGCTTCACAACTGTCTCCCACATATGGAGGGCCTAGTTCAGTCCCCTGGAGTCTCTATAGTTGTAGGTCTAGAGTTCATGAGTTTCCACGAGCTTGGTTCAGCTGTCTCTGTAGATTTCTCCATAATAATCTTGACCTCCCTTGCGCATATGTTCCTCCTTCCTCTCTTCGCCTGGATTCCCAGAGCTTGGTCTGGTTCTTGGTTTTCTCGTGTAACTCTGCCAAGACAAAAGGAAGGCATAAAATCTCTTGAAGAACTCACTTAAGGAGCTGAAGAATGATCCAGCACTTTAGGGCACTCATACCTTTTCCAGAGGACCTGGATTCATTTGGTTCCCATCATCCATGTCAGCTAGTTTATAAATCCATGAAACTTCAGATTCAGCAGATTTGACACCTCTGACCTCCACAGACACTTGATCTCATGTGCGCACATGCTCACATGCAGACACACGCACCTACAAATAATTAAAAATAACGATGAATCTTTTAAAATAACCCAATTTAATTTATTTCAATATGTTCTCAGAAGTAGAATTATTGATCATATTGTGGTTACATTTTGATGTTCAAATCTCCAGACTGCTTTCTATGACATTGACCCCTTTATAAATTCTTACCTCCTATGAGCAAGGATTGCCTTTTCTTTGCATCTTTACAAAAAATATGTCTTCTACTTCTTTTGTTTTGATGTTTTGGTCTTGTTTATGTGGTCCCAGATGCCATCTGCTGGCTTTATTTTACTTTATTTTTTTTTTCATTTTCATTTTCCTGATGATCAGTGATGTTGTAAATTTTCTTATGTACATGCTGGCCATTGGAGAATCTTTTTTGGGGAAATCTGCATTCAATGTTTTACCCATCAGGCTTTCATTTTCAATTACTCCACAGTGTTCTCAGATTTCCCATTTGATTCACTGAGTTCTCAGAATTGTATAGTTTAATTTCCACGTATTGGTGGTGACATTTTTAAAGTTTTTTCTCTTGATTTTGACTTTTATCCTTTTTTGTCTGAAAGGATACTTAAAATGATTTCACTCATAATAAAAGAGTTCATTTGTGGCCTCAAGTTTGATCTATTCTGAAGAATATTTCATAGTTTTCAAATATTTCATAATATTTCAAATATCTGAAAAAATTCATACACTTGAAAGGTATGAATTCTGTGGCCATTGGATGGAGTATTCTGGATATGTTTGCTAATTTCTCTTGACCTATTGGGTTGGTCACACTTACTGCTACTTGCTGTCCTTCTGTCTGACTATCTTATCCGTGATTCACAGTGAGATGGGAAGTCTCTTATTTTATTCTAATTATCCATTTCTGCTAAACTTTGCTTTACACACTTAAGCGCATTGATATTCAATACATATAACATTCATAACTCATATTTTCTGGATGAATTGATCCTTTACCATATATAACATTCTTCTTATTCTCATAAGCTTTTTGTCTTGAAGTTTATTTTGTGTTATTTTTTCATGCAGTCTAATATTGCCTTCACTGTATTCCTCCTTTGAAATTGGAATGGAATACCATTTCCGTAGCCCCACTTTTAACCTATGTGTGTTTAGAATTTAACATGAATTCATTCTAGATAGCAAACTGGTTGGGGGAGCTCAAGAGATGGCTTAGTAGCTAAGAGCACTGGTTGCCTTTCCAGAGGACCTGATTTCAAAATGGTCTGTAATTCTAGTTCCAGAGTATCTGTTGTCCTCACACAGATAGAATACATGAAAGAAAAAAATCATGCATATAAGAATAAATAAATCTTTTTGAAAAGTAAATTGTAATCATTACAAAACAATTTATTTGCTCTATGTCTTCTGATTGGAGTACTTGACCTTCTAATATTCAAAATAATTATTGATGAAAAACAACTTCCTAGGGAGATTGGCATGTTTTTTTCTATCTAGTAACTCTTGTATTCCTTTTCCTTCATGCTATTTTTTTCAGTGATGTCTTGTGTTTGAAGGTAGACTTTTCTTTGCTGACAGCCAGTTCCCAAATAACCACACAAACTTTTTATTAATTATACATGATCAGCCAATAGCTCAGTCTTGTTACTAGCTAACTCTTAAATTGTAAATTAACCCATATTTCTTATCTATGCTCTTCCATGCGGCTCAGGACCCTTTCTCAGTATGACAAGTTCATCTCCTGCTTCCTTTACATCTCCTCAAGATTCCCAAGACTTCTATCCTTCTTCATGGTATCTTTTTGTCTGCTAGTCTCACCCAACCTCTACCTGTCCATCTATTGGCCAGTCAGTTTCTTTATTAACACAAACGCAGTGACATATACTCACACAGTATAAAGACATACTCCACAGGTGTTAGTATGCCTTAATTCATTTTTTTCTTTTATGTATGTTGTACATTGATTTCTTTGTGGTTATTGGGCTTAAATAAAATATTCCAAAGTTGTAATACAATATTTTTAATTGGTAGCAACTGTGGTTGTTTGAATGAGAATTGCTCCTAAGGCTCAGAAGTTTGGATATTTGGGAAGCGTTTGGGACTGTAGCGGGTTTGTTACTGAAGGCTAGCTTTGACGTTTAAAAACTCATTCCATTCCTAGTGTGCACTATCTGCTTCTTGCTTATGAATAGATCAAGATGTGACCACTTAGCTTTTTTTGCTGCCATACTTTGGCTCCATCATTATGAACTCTAACTCTCTGAAACTGTAAACCAATTAAACACTTTCTTTTATGAGTTGCCTTGGTCATGGTTTTTGTAACAGTAATAGAAAAGTAACCAATATAACAATTTAACTTCAATGCATACATAAACTCTAGATTTTGGGTTCTCTCCTACCTAACACTGGTGTCCCCACTTGCAACCTTTATAGTGTGTATCCAGTAACTAGTGTTTGTAGTCAGTCTTAATACTTTTGTACGCTAATAATAAGACTAAAATTCAAAGTGATTTACACACTTCAAGTATGTTAGAATGCTTCATATTTCTCTATAGATTAATTGTGGCCACTTATGCTTGTAGTTACATATGCTTTTGCTTAGGTCAGGGTCTGTTTAATTTGAACTGCTCACTCAAACACTGAGTGACTTGTTAGACCAAGTTTACGAATTCAGCATTTTTTGTGTTTTTTAAAAAGTACTTCTTTATTTTTAAAATATAGTTTTGTTGAATATAATATTCCTGGCCAACATATTTATTCTACCAGCTTTTTAATAGAGCATATTCTTTCATGAAAGTTCTGAAAAACCAGTTGACAGTCAAACACTACTCTTTATGCAATAACTTGGTTTCCTGTTGCTGTCTTTAAACAATCTTTGCTGCTAACTTAACCATATGACTATAATGAGTCCCTGATTTATGATTTACTTTATTCCATTAAGTTTTTCCTTCTATCTCTTCAAACTTTTAAGGGAATATTATAATGGATTATTTTTCAGAGGATTCCTAACTCAGAAACAGAAAAATAAGTTTGTATTTTTCTACAAGATCAGAACTTATTGAATAACAAAATTTCACAAGATACAGTGTACTCATTGAAGCAATTTTCTAAGTAGTCTCATTTTCCTTGATAGACCTGGCTGAGAGTTAAAAAATAATAAGTTTTACTTTCTTTTGTTGATTGTTATTTTAGTCTTATCATGACTACTGACATTCATTCCTGGATTTTTCTCAAATACCACAGTTAGTGTGCCTATGTATGTATATATATATATGCATAGATGCAAATTACAGGATGGTTATGAAGTGATTAAATAGGCCATAGCAGAATTCAAAGAGGTCTTAGGCTGTAACTGGAAGACTGATTGAGATGCAAATAATGCAAATTCACACCAAGAGGGCAATCTTCACTTGGTGCTGAATTAGTCTGTTACCATGAGGAAACTGATAGATCAAAAGAAGTGTTCTTATCCCTTTCAATGCATCTGCCCCTGTGTGTGTGTGTGTGTGTGTGTGTGTGTGTGTGTGTGTGAGTGTGTGTGTAATATATGAGCATGCAAGGTGCATTGCATGCATGCATTCATGTACATGCCAGAGCAGAGGAGATCATCTGGTATCCTGCTCTATTGCTCTTGTTTTTACCCCTCAAGATAGGATCTCTGACTGAAGCAAGGACATTCCCCAGCATTTTAAGTGGGGGTTTGAGATTTGAACTCATATCCCCATTCTTGGGCAGCTTGTACTCTTGTCCATTCACCCTTCTTCCTTGTACTCTGATCTCAGTGTTGTATTTTTGGGGATATTTCTGCCAATTTTATCTTTTTGGATTCTGGACCTCCCATATAAGTTGTCTGTTTCTTATATGTTGTTCCATGAGTGTTCTTCTTGTGCAGAAAATATCTGGATTTCTATTCCATCAATTTGCTGACATCATCTCTTACATCGTTACTGAAAGATTTTTCATTTGTGGATGTTTAGTCTTTATTCAAGCAGTTTAGACTTGAGTTCAATAACTTTCAAATAAAGACATGCTTATGCACATGAAACTTAATTGTTTCATTTATAAAAAATATACTCAAACCAAACAGACTTATTTAATCAGTGTTCTTTTTTCTTCCAATACTTAACTTATTGTAGAGAAATAAATATTAATATTATTTCTCAGGGTAAAATAAGAGATTTTGGTGTTCTTACAGAAGAATAAATGTGAATTATCCCTAAAACAATGTAATTTTAAGCAACCTTTGCATGTCAGAGTGTTCCATAATTGATTTATGTCAAAACTGAGAACTTATGGGCCTAAAAACAAATACACAATTCCCTGAGGAATCCATAGTTCCCAGTATGAGAAACAGGCTCTTAAGTGTTGATCCTTATGAAAAGCATCCCACTATAATACTTTGTAAAATGTTACATAGCTGTACTTGGCTGGATTTCATTCCTGTAGCAGTTTAAAGCAGTTATTGTTAGAAATTATGATGCTTTTGTTCTACTTAATGGTAATTGTATGCAAATTTTAGAATCTGCCACAGGCTTGCTATTTGTGGTGAAACTGAGGGCGTAGTTCCCTTTCCTTTTACTTTTCAGGAAAATGGCCAATATCAGGAGTCACTGGCTGTCTCGGAATTGCAGCTGTGGTTGACTACTCAAATTACTAGGAAATTGGAGCCGAGTTTGTAGCAAACTCGAAAATTATTGTACAGCAATGTCCAGTTGCTTAGAAACACAGCTAATGCATAAAGACAGTGAGAACAAAGATGAAGTAAAAGTAGGAGCAAAATTGGGAAATTTTTTAGTTATCTAATTAATAACTCATAAATTCTAAATGAAAGGAAGAAAGGAACAAATGAACAAAGTAACAAAGGAAGGAAAGAAGAAAGAAAACAAGCTATCCTGTTTTGAGTCTCTTCCAATTATGGAAATTGTTGACTCTCCGGTCTTTTGTTTTTAATATTAATCGTGAGTGTCTATTCTCATATATGGATGACATTTGAGATAAATTTTCAAGCTGAAGGAAAAGATATACATTGTCTCTAGCAACACACTTCAATATATGAGTAGTAAGCAATAGCACATAATGGATATGGAGTAAACACCGTCCTACAGAACCGCCAACCAATCAAGCTAAATGATGCCTAGGAAATAAAAGCTTATAAATAATAGGAGATTGCATCTGATTTCAAATCACAACTTCCTCATAAATTAACCTCTTTGTGCACAACAATACGTATGTATATAAGATTTCATAATATGACACTTGTTAAAAGTTTGCGTTACCTGTTAAATTGGACATTCTGATTGTTCTGTGAATCCTTCATTAAGATGCTCTAAAATAAAATAAAAACCATCCTACCTTTATTCTAAAGTTGTTTGTCATTAAATCATATGATCATTTATTTTATGCTGAGGCCTAATAGTGAATTTAATAATTGACTAATAATTTAAAGAAGCTGTGTTGAAAATATGGCATGTTCTGCCTATATCACATGCTGCATCTTTCCCAGTGCCGTTACCCACTACATTTTCCTGAAGGTTTCCATGGTCAGATATCAGTATCAGTCACCCCTTCTGTTACTAACACTAAAGTCATCTAATTATGTACATACTGATAATTTGCTATATAACAGATTGTCCTAGGTTTGGAAGCCACAGAGGAGCACTGCAGAATCATGGTGAATATTTAGAAAAGTGTATCAAACCCAGTTTTTATTGTTGTTTATACATCCTTCCATTACTTCCTATATGGATTAATTAAATCCTCTCTCCCCCCCACACACATAAATTTAAAAGAACTGATAATTTATATTTTCAGTATATAAGATATGAAAAATCTAACTTCTTCTTATCTAAATATCTCTACAATGAACAGATAATAGGAGTTAGGAAAATTTCTAGAATTGTGACTTAAATTTACATATCCTGAATTTGCCTTCTATTTTTTAAAAAATGAGGGCAAGCTGGTGATATATTTTTGCTAAGTCTTTGAATTAAATGATTAATTAAATCATATGTAACAGAATGTCCAGAGGACTCAGTAGTAATGTTGTTTGCTGCCAAACCTGAGGACTGAGTTTTATCCTCATGTTCACAAGGTGAACAGAAAGAAGTAACTGCTATAGGTTGTCTCCTGACCTCTACCTGTGATCTTGATCTCTCTCTCTCTCTCTCTCTCTCTCTCTCTCTCTCTCTCTCTCTCTCACACACACACACACACACACACTACACACAGAGGATTTAAAAAACTGAACATTTTTGTCGATAGTAATTTGGTGGTAAAGGGAAGTTGAGACAGTTTCTCAGCCCAGCTGGCTTCAAACTCACATTATAGTCGAAGATGACCTTGAATTTCTGAACCTCCTGACTTTACCTCCCAAGGGCTAGGACCACAAGTCAATGATACCATGGCTGGTTTATCGGAGGCAATTTTTAACCAAACCTATTACCTTAAAAGAGTCTGGAAAATAATGGTGGCATTACATTGATTTGGCAAGTTATTTAATTTGAATACTTATAAGGATCGCATAAGAAGAAACCTAGACTCTGTCCAAGAAAGACTCTCAAATATACTGCAAATGCTTTCATGAAAAGACCTATAAAATATTTTACTTGGACTTAAAAATAATAAGTGCCTTACAAAAATGCCTGTCAGCCAATATATTTTTTCATGAATGATTAAATGAACAGAAAGGACATTATTATAGCACTGAGTTAGTAGATAAATAGTCTGGTAATTTAAAGTAAAAGTCTTCCTGGGTATATGGTATCAAGGTTCCTTAACTGCCTTTAGTGTGTGAATCGTATTAGTGGATGATATTTCAGCATTAATTAGACAAAAATGAAAATTTTCATAGTGTTATCCTAGAGAACTGGATATCAAACTTTTACTTGTTCAGAAAACAACTGTGGTGCCATTGAAACTAGGGTAAGTCTGAGCCAAAGTCTTGAGCCAGCAGATGTCAGAGGTTTGAGTTCCACCATCAGAGACAGCACATTAGTGTAGTAGAAAGGAAAATGAAACCCACAATTAATGTCGGCCTCATGGTTGATTGATGAAACTGGAAAATTCAAAACACTGAAATAAAGCTGTGGGGTAGGAGAGAGGGAAGTGACAAAGAGAGACAAATTGAGAGTATTCACAAAACTAACAGATTCAATAAAACTAGTTTTCTTTTACTACAATTTCTGTCAGGTTTCAGACATTACAAAGAGAAAACAAAGGGAACTCTTGGTTTGAATGATTTAAAGTGCTGATAAGTTACCAGTTCTGACCAACAAATATTCCATTTTTGTGTTTCAACGTTTCCCAAAGCACTGAATTCAGTATCACTCTTACAATGATGTTCCAAAGCTACTGTTTCCTGTTGCTCATAAAATGTAGGTTGTGATTATTTTTTGCTTCTTCTTTATTAGCCTACTACAATACAGCTGAGAGTCTGGGTCTTCAAAGCTCTTCTGAAAGTGGAGACAGAGGAGCTTCCTTCAGACAAACACAGGAAAGGCTGCTGGTCTTGCACAAAACTCAGAGGCAGAATAGACCTCTTCATGCCTTTCTTATCACTATGACATCATTCAAGGAGCCTGTGGCACAGAGTTAAAGCTGGGAGCAGCACCAGCACCAAAACAACTGAACAAAAAAGAAAAGAATCATAAATAACTGGGTAGGCACAAGAGAGGCAACATAACTACCTATTTCCTAATAGCAATAAAATTACAATTGTGGAAATCTGTGAGCTCTAACATGTGAGAAAGTGAAGGGATGAAGAGAGACAGAGACAGAAGTTGTGCATGTGTGTGTGTGAGGTGTGTGTATCAGAGAGAGAGGGGGGAGGGAGGGAGGGAGGGAGGGAAAGGGAGAGATCTGAGGAAGTAGGAGATAGACACAGATAGGAATACGAAGAGGAGAATCGGATGCTGAGGGAAGGCAAAGCATTGAGTCCAAGTCAACTTTCTTTCCTCTCCATTGTCCTTCTCAATGAGGACTAACTCAGTGAAGCAATAAAATAAAAGTCTGACCAAAGTCTCATCATCTTTGTCATCTCTGTTGATCCATGTGTGCATTTAGCTCCCTCTGATGGACTGCTGTTTACACACAGTGTTATTTGCTCCTTGAGGAGACAGCCAAACACATTTCCTTCTCAATATTTTGCCATAAAGAAGACAGGAATGTTCTTGTCTTATTATTTCAGTGTTTGTAAAGATGTCCTAAGTGGTGGTTAGAAAACAGGACGAATTGTTTGCACAATTCTGGTGGAGAACTTTATTTCATATCTTTATCAGGATGATTTTCTCACACCAAGTATTCGAAACACCAACCTAGGTAAGGGAAGAGTTTGGAAATCAGAATTTTATAGGAAGGTAATCTTGATGATTTACCAGAACCTCCAGACATCCCATGATTCTTGATTGTAGCATAATAAACTCTGCCTTCTAAGATGAATTTCCCAATAGTTTATTTTGTGGACAAATGTTTTGGAAAATTTTGCAGCCATCATAAAAGTTAAGAGTGTAGAATGCAATCATCTATGAACTTGACTATGTGCTACGTGAGAGACTGGAGACTGGAAGCCTGTGGACTGCAGTGGGATCTCTCTTAATATGCTTTTTCCTAATATACTGATATTGGTAAAAAATCTAAAAATTCTGACTTTCAATTTTCCTAGTTAGTCATTCATTCATTGAGTTTTATTCAAATAACACCTAAAAGAATAGACTTTCTCCAGCATCAGCTGCAGAGCTGACTATACAATGGCTCGGTTCTCACTATGTTCACCTTACCCTTTGCTTCTCTCACAAGGAACATTTAGTGCTAGACTACAGTGTTGGTTAGAGAGACTTCAGAAATTGGAATTGATCCAGGGTTATGGAATGACTGAAATTCAATTGCACATTAGACTCTCATGGGTTGTCTAGAGTGGGGTAAAAAGGGTGGATTAATTCTTCTCCTTTCTCAACATCTCTAAGTTTCCACTGAGAATAACTGTGTCTTAGTATATACTAACACTTTTTTTATAAATCCCTTTGACAAAACCCTGTAGTTTTAAATTATTGGTACTTTCCAAGGAAGTGGGGTGAGTCCTCTTATGTATAAATGTCTGGGTCTAAGGAGGAAAGCACTAGAACAGAGGATAGAAAGAGTGGCAGATGAAAGCAATGCCTAGGACTTTGTATGAAATTATGGTTTGCATTTTTCTTCTGTAATATTTTTTCAGTACTATCCATGGCATAACAAAAATGAAAGATCTACATCAGTTCTTGCCTATGTTACTTACATGCCATAAGGAAAAGGAGATTTTCAGGTTGATTTATTAAATGATGTTCATTACAGAAAATGATCTTGAATCCAAATGGGTAGAAAATGATCCTATGCTGGCTCTGTAATGAGAAACTGTTGTGTTGTTTAATAACCAAGGATTCAAACTCTTCATTCCTCTTCTTCTGGGGTCCATTACATGGACAATTACTTCATATCTCTGCACTGACAGAGCTTATTGTATTTCATCTGCACAGTTCTTTATATTCAATTAAAGTCAGTTCCAAGTCTCAGTAATGTCCCATTCCTAACACTACAATAATAAGCATTTTGCTCTTTTTCTTGATTGATTGCTTGCTTGCACTGAGACAGGATCTCACTGTGTAGCACAGGCCGGCCTTTAGCTCTGTGATTCAGGCCTCCAGCCTCCCATGTACTGGGATTACAAGCATGTGACATCATGCCTTGCACCCATAATAATGTACATCTTCTCTGTCTCTGTCTCTCTTCACCCTTTCACTTTCTCACAAAGATTTCCCCAGTTGTGATTTATTGCTATTGTTAGGCAATAGGTAGTTATGTTCCCTCTCATGTGCCTATTATCAGGGGGAAGAGTACAGTTTCTTCATCCATGTAAAGTACACCCACATGATAAATCAGTAAACTAAGCATTGAGAGTAGATCAGTGAGATGTCAACCTTCAATCAAAAAGCTGTGTCATTCTTTAGCTAAGAGTGATAAAAGGACATTAATGTCAGGTTTAATACACCTGTTCAATGTGTGAATGTTTCCTCGTAAGCAAAAGACAAAATAATCCGGTTCTGGGCTGAAAATTAAAATTGAGAATCAAGGTTTTAAAAAGTGGTCTTCAATATAAAATACAATTAAGTAGGTGCCAGAAAGCCCTATAAATTAGTAGAAGTAAGCTGTCACCTTGTTTTCTTTCCCATGGATTATTGACACTTAACTTCCAAAACACGGGAGCTGTTGAAAATATTTTCATACCTGTGATGTAGATGGTTAGCTTGAATTCTCATATTTGTTTCTACTTCTAGCTAAATGAAATTATAGAGGTGTAAAAGTTTTCAAATATATTTTGACGCCACATGTATGTGTAAAAAAGTTTCTAACAGATCTGTCATTTTTTAAATCTTGTTAGATTTCAAAACTTGCATATATACAGATACTCATTTTCACAGAGAAAATGTTAACAGATTTATAAAATATTTTGTGCTAGAAAGTAGGAATGGTCATCTTTACTAGGCTTATTAAGGCTCAGAAGACAACAGGAATAATTTTTGAAAGAGAAATTAACATAAAGCACTTTAAATATTGTAAAACAAATATTGTAAGATAATAAAAAAGCAAAACCAAACAAACAAACAAACAAAAAGACTCTATTGTTTTTCCTAAGGTGACAAGATACTGATCAGATAGCACCGTTAATATAGAAAAAGTGAACTTTTTATTTCATTTCATTTACTCATCTTTCATATATCCAGACTGCAATTTCTCCTCAAAGTCCCTCTCCCACACCACCTTACCTCTTCCTCAGATCCATTCCTCCATTTCCCTTCAGAAAAGAGCAGGCATCCAAGGGATATCACCCGAACATAGGAAAACAAGATATGATGAGATGAGACACTGACCCTCAATATCCAGGCTGGACTTTGAGATCAAACCTGACTCCTGCTCAGGGGACAATGCTAAATTATCAATGATGTCCACTATCTTTGGAGCACATTAGAATACTTACTTTTCTTATGTATTATCTATGGAGACTTCTGCTAAGTTTAATCTCTAATATTTTCTTCCACTATTTATTCATTTGTCTAGCAGTCCATTTTCCAGACCATTCTGACACCAAAAGGAAAAACAATAGCCATTACAAGCCTGCCGATTCTAGTTAAGTGTTTAACCCTTACCACAATACACTATATGTAGTATGCTGTTCACAGGAGAGAAACTGGAAACCCCAAGAGGAAACGTTATCCAAAATCAAGTTACCAAGGAGCTGAGTAAATCTATTGGACACAGTATGCACATGTGTCCCCTTACTGCTCTGTGGCATGAAGCCTGTTCCCCAGTCATCTGTCCATTTCTACCTCTGGATCTTTAAGTCAGAGCTTCTAATCCCTCTTTCCCATAAATCAGAACTCTAAATTTGTTATGACACTCTGATTCCCTAACTGTCAATTAAATTCTCCAGAACTATTTGTCTTTATACTATTGACTGCTTATCTTTGGTCAACAGACCTTTCTTTTACACTAAGTTATGACATAGGCCTGCTTCTACAGGATCACCTGAATGTCCTCTCTTTTCTCATACAAAGGCCTTCTGCAGTACCCATATTACCTCTATCTTCATGTTCCTAATTTAAAAATAAATGGTTTGCTTCTGGATCCACTGTACACAGGGTAACTAGTGATCATTGAAATTCATTACGTCTGTGATGTAGGTTACAGGAGTATATTTTATCTAATATGATTTATTTAGTGCCTACTTTATGGATAGTCTTGTTTCTGAATAAAAAATGTGTAGATTTATTGTATAAAAAATGCAAGTGATCTCCAAAGCAAAGGTAGAGTTTGATCTAAATGAGAAGATACATTTTTTAAAATTTTCTTGTTATAACAAACACAAATTATGCTACTTTTTATCACACTGATAATAGAAGAGAAAGAGTAAGATAAAAATCTTGTACTTGACAGAAATATATCCTCCAAGAGCATTCATTCCCTGAGCAGTTCTGGTGGTGTCTGTATCCTTCCTAGGTAACTGACATTATTCAAATTATATTCATGAACCACATTAAGTTTAGAGAAATACGTTTCTCAGTAACTTAGGAGACTATCGCCTTTTAACCTTAAAACATCATCAAAGTTCCTACAAAACAGAAGCAGGGCCTGGGTCTCATGGTCCTGCTGCCAAACTGGAAGAGGAACCCAGTGCTCAGTGGTTTCAGACATAGCTTTCCCAGTTAATTACCACTTACATGGGACAGTGTAATTCATGTTTTCTTACATTCAGCTGCATTCCAAGGCATTTCATAAGCATTTCCTGAATTAGTTTTCCCATCATCAGTCTGAAGACATGAAACAAGAGAAAACTGTTGATGAATATGCTAATATTCGGCATATTGGAATGTATGTGATGAATATTTTTATGGGAAAGTAAGAACAGATTCCAAATGGTGGGGATGGAAATAATTTCAAGGGGGTCTTATATGTTGCTGACCCTGGGTCTGATGTGTACTTATGCCTGAATTGCTTGTCATCTATTCTTCTAATATTTTTATTACATGTATTTATTTATTTGTGGAAGAGGGGTTGCCATGATTCATTTGTGGGGATCAGAGGACATCTCCCAGGTTAGTTTTCTCCTTCCAAAATGATGGTTTGGTGAGTTGAATGCAGGTTGTCAGATTTGGAGAGAAATCTCATCAGCTCCATGCCTTCTTTAAGCATCATCTAGAATATCATGCTATCACTGACTCTCACCTCTTTCTCTTACTGGAAATCAGACTGCTGTCTCTAAATCTGCTTTACATTGAACCGGAAATTTGCACACTGGCTGGCTGATATGGATGACTCAGAATTTAGATATATTTTTCTGTCACTCTTCATCTCTTTTGAAATCATAAGCTGAAATACCATTTTGTACTTTTCCTTCCCATCTGCAACAAACTGCTTTTCCAGGTTGCCTTTCAAAAGTAAACTTTGAAGAAAAAAAAAACACTTTAAGAAATGAGGTGATAAATTATCTTTTCACAATTCATCTTACCCTACTCCCAGCATAATTAAAATTTATTAACTACTTGATCAAAATATCCTTCAAGCTTAGCGTTCAAAAACTCCCCGAGACATAATGCTCACTTTCCATGATTCTAAACTTCAGTTATGTGTAGGAGTGGCTGAGGGTGGTTCACCTTCATGAGCATTTTGAGGTGATGCAGACAACTGAATTCCACAATTTACTTTTTGACAATGCTTAACTACTAAAACTTGGTGCCACATAATTTTCTTCTACAATATGCGTCTGATTTTCCTAGTTGTATATATCTCTTGGGTCTTTGTTCCAGTCTATCTGTGTATAAATAAACATTAACCACAAATGCTCTAATACAGACATTGAGCGCAACGAATCAACTTCAACTAGGAATTTTATTCTCCATACAAATTATTATATTCTATAATTGTAATGCAATTATAGTTACTGTATCATCAAAGATATAAAAATGGTTTCTATGGTCTTTTTATTTTCTACAGGAAGGTTTGACAGAAATTAAACATTTACCTAATTTCCTTCTAGATTGACTTCTAAAGCCTTGTGAAATGAAACTGTGTAGTTATACTCTCTAACTGGCCTTTTTCTATGTAAATCCAGTTTTTGGTTTTGTTTTGGTAGCTTTGGCTCAGTTTGACATAAGAGGAATCCAATGTCTTTTTGCTAAATGAAGGAATGAATTGACACCCAAACTAATTTGGTTTTGAGATACCCAAGTAAAAAGCACCAAAAAAGACATCTTTGATGTCAAATCCTTTATTTATGATCTGATTACAGCAAATTTCCTCAAATGTGACTCATATTTCATGAGGAATACGCACGAGCACATACCTTATATTTTTAAAGTAACATAAGTGCCTTAGACTCAGACTTTTTCCATGAATTGTCCATCTTATAAAAAAAACCATAACTTCCATGGCAGACAGAGCTCATCTTGGAAATTTCTGCCAGTATCAATTAAAAATACTTTACTTCAAGCTTCCTGGGGCCAAAGTGTACAAGATTTTGGAGATCTCCTGACTGAAGAAATGAAATCTAGCGTAACCACTGTAGACATATCCTAATTACCAACAGAATCTCTACAAATCATAAAAGCCTCTCTGGTAGGTCAAGAGACACACGAGAAGACAACTTATAAAGAACTGTATACATTGTCTGTATCCATAGATTTTTCTTGTCAGAACCACTTAACCTTAGTTTCCCAGACCGTGAATGTCCCCAGACTGGTGAAGCAAATCAAGCATGTGTCAATGTGAAAGATCTTCTTAATGTCCAGGGAGTATTTGGTTTGCAAATGCAGAAATCACAGTGTATTTTGGGGTCACAGTGATACTGAAGACAAACACATTTACCACATCCCTTCTAAAAACATGACTTTGTTTCCAACACTAAGTAGTGTGAAGTTACTGACAGTGTTAGTGGCCTGGAATTTATTGGATCATTGGGAAGAAACTTCTGGCTTCCCAGTTAGGCACGGATCAGAAAACGTTTAGAATACGTAAGCCTACTCAAACCACAAAACATCAATGTTGCTTCTCTGTCTGCATGTCTGTTATTAAAACTGTGCAAAGAAGTTTTGGGGGAGGTCTTAACTTGCAGTAAGGAACTAGACTCAAATATCTTACTAAAGCATGCCTTGTGATTTACTGAACATTCAAGGATTCACGTTGTTTTCTTTCTTCTGTGGAGTGTGTCATGATTTTATTCTAAAAATACAAGGCTGTGTCTCTCTTCACACATTCCCAGAAATAGTTGGATGTGTACAATATGTTCACAGATCTCTCTCTAGTTGTCTGGGACCTGCAGCTTGCTGGAGGAGGCACAAAGTGCTGTGAACACCAAATGAAGCAGTTGCTGGCCATCTGAACAGGCCTTGTTGCTGGGGCCCAGTAAAGATAAATACTCATCTTCCCAGAGCCTTCATTTCTGTAATGTCTCCCTGTCCAACTTAATAAATGCTTCCTTGCTGCTTTCTTGGCATCTCTTTGAATGAGGAATGTAAACTGAAAAGGCCTAGGAGATCAGAACTGGCACAAAACTCTACAATGAATAATACCAGGAGACACAGAGACTCGCTCAGTAGTCCTATTACAGTGCCACAGTCTACCAGAGGATGGATGCACATGCTTCCTGGGACACGGCTATTGTGTAATGTGTAGATGTATGAAAAAAGCAAGAAATGAAAGAACATAACCAGGTCTAATGTTTAAACAGTTGGAAGTTAAGAATAAAGCAAGTAATTAATATAAAGACCCTTCTACACAATAATTTAAAACTCAACTAATAGAAGCATCAATATATATTCAATCTCTGGATATTCAAAAAGGCAGGCACATCAGTACTTTTCTAGGAACCCTGAAAATTTGAAAGAAACAGCCAGGAAAATTAGGCTGAAGATATTATTTAGCTATTTCTGTATTTGTACTATATCATAAACTGTTCCTGTTTCAAGACCCAAAATAAATAAATAAACAAATTCCCAAGAAAGTCATGTTCCTTTCCCTAAGATGAGTATATCAAAAACAGAAAACATTTTTTCACAGTGCTAAAGTGTCTTAGCAGATTTCAGTTTGAATTTTTCTCCACAGATGTTTTCAAACATACTGTTTTTAAGGTTCTAGTTTTGTTTTCACATATTGTGCACTTTCCTCAGGCTACCATGTTTAAAACTTTGGTTGCAACACAATGGTTCCAGATAACATGAATGACTAATTGATTCAGATCAAGCTTTAATGAGTAGCCTGATCTTCTCAACATTTTTGAAAGCTCTAGGAACAAGTTTGGAAATGTGTCTCAACAGATGGAAGTGGGAAGCAGCAGGCAGAACTCACATGAGAATATCTCATCATTGAGGATCTCTGGGAAGGCCCAGGGTCTCAAGTTCCTGCATTTACAAATATGCTATACATCTGGGACACTGCCAAATCAGAACCATCCAGATCTATTGCAACAAGAACATTTCTGCCTGGCTAAAACTAGGCTCAAAATGGAGGGAACATATAGATGGGGGGAATCTCTTCCTTGCAGGATATGATCATTGCTCATACTTTGTCCCTACAAACTACTGGCTAGCCAGAGGCTACTAGTCATACCAACTTGTAACAAAGGATCGGAAATTTACTTGTTAATTAAAAATCTAGTAAAAACTTGAAAGTGTATTGAACTTAACTGCTATACTCTGGAACAAATAGTAATGTGTGCCACAATAATCAAAAGCTAAAACTAACTGAAGATTTTAATGGAGAATAAGTTCATTTATAGTGCTCATCAAATAACAATTGAAGAAAAAGAGGCCAGAGGCCATAAATTAGAGAGAGGGGGGGTAATGGGAAGGTATGTGAGTGGGATTGGAGGGAGGCGTGGGAAAGTGTGAAGTGATGTAACTATACTTTTGACATTTTAAAATACAATTTACTTTTATAACTTTTGCAAGATTGTTAGAATTATGTCATGTTTACAGTTCCTAGGAGGAAATCATTCTCTATCAAAATGTCCTCAGTTCTTGTGCCTTTTTGACAGTCACATGGAATTTGTCAACATCTTACTTCATATACTAAAACAAGTAATTTTATGAATAATACAACTTCATTTAGCAGTCTTATTTGTTTGTTCAGTCTCTCACCTCTGTAGATATTGATAGAACTCTCTTAATTTCAGTTGTTATCCTTTCTTCATATCCTGTCATTTGCCTTGTCCGTTGTTGCTTGTTCTTCATTGGATGAGTTTTAAGACTGTGTGATGACGGTATATTATTAGTACACAGAAGGGGAGAAGACTTCAACTTTGATGAAGAGAAGGCACATGAATACTTCTGAAGAAGTCCTTTTTACCTGTCTGGAGATGTCTGTTTCTTGTAGTTAATATTGCTTCCTTGTGGTAAGGTGAACAGGTGGGCTGTGGTTCATATTCACAAGTCTGAACTTCTGAAAACAATTAAATTGCTAATAATATTTTATATGCCAGTCCTCATTCGTGTGTACCACATTTGCTATACTGGAAATATATTTGTAGATAAGCTATACTTATTAAGAGTACATTTAAAAAAATTTTAATTACATCCTTTCTCTCCTCCTTCATACCATTCCCACATCTGAGTCCTTCCTCCCAAATTTACCATTTCATCTTCTCTGTTATTATGTATATATAAAAATTAGTCAATACACAAGTAAAAACCTATTGAGTACGTTCAGTGTTGCCTGCGTGTATATGTTTCTAGGGTTGACCACTCCATATTGAATAACCAATCAGGGAGCTCATTCTTGGTGAAGACTAATTCTCCCTTTATCAGCAATTTTTAATTGCTTATATCTCTTTATTTAGGAATGGGGCCCATTGAAATTTCTCCCATCTAGATTGGGATGCTAACTACTGTTGGGATTATCAGACATGAGAAGAGTAGGATGGAGGAAAGAAATAATGTTGGAATTGTTCACATCTTGCTTAAGTAGCAATGTGGTTGGTATTTCATAGATAGTATAGATTCCCTATCATAGCTGAAGACAAAACCTCACAGCTTGCTTCTTGGGCTGATGGCCTTTACAGTATTTTGCCCCCCTCTTCTTCAGTGTTCCCTGAGCTTTGGCAGCTAGATATAGATATATCTCTAAGAGCTGGGTATCCCACTGTCAGGTGCTCTCTGCATTTGGAACAATTGTGACCTTCTGTAATGGTCTCCTTATGCTATGAAACTCTACTTAACTACATTGTAATACTAATCTTTGTACCTACATATCCATTTTAGTAATTATCACTATAAACAACAAAAGGAGTACAAGTTTTACCATGTTAAGAAAAAAACAAATTTTGAGCCAACACAATCTGAGGTTACAGCACATTCATCATCATCATCTGGTGTTGAGTTCTGCTTTCCTGCCATCCTGACTCCAGAGCCACACCGGTCCTAAATGAACACACAGAAGGCTATATTAACTATTAAGCTGTTGGCTGTTTGCTTGTTTCTAACTGGCTAGCTCTGACTTAAGTATTTAAGCCATAATTATTATTCTAAGTATTTCTCTTACCAGAGAAAGGGTCCAGACCTCTTACTTCTATGGTGGCTACGTGATGTCTGCCTGTGTCTCTCTTTCCTAGAGTCCTCCTCAAATCTTAGTCCCACCTATCTTGCTTCCCTGTTGGCCAACAGTGCTTTTTTGATATACACAGGACTTCCCCATCAACTCTTTTCTGTCTAAATAAAAAGAAAGGTTTTAACTTTAACATAGTCAAATTATACATAACAGAACAGTTATTAAGTCAGAACATAGTTACAATATTTTGTTCATTAACATTTAGTAAGATTTAAAGAAAGTATTTTATTATCTATCCTGTCTGTGTGAGTCTAAATTCTTATATGTAGCTTATCTTTTATCATAACTAAGGAAAACTATGATTATAACTATCTGTCTTCAACTCCATCAAAGACCACAGAAGGATAATATATAAACCCTAGAATTGACTGAGACATCTTGCTGCTTGGAAGTCACCTGAAGTTCCTCTGAATTGTTGGGGCATCCAACTTCAACCCATAGGCCACAGTGTGTCCAAAAGACTTCTCAGCAAAGCAGGAAATTTGAAACTGTCCATCTGCAGTCTGTCATTCATTGTTCTGTGTCCTGAAGAAAGTCTCGTAGGCTCTTTCATGAAGCAGGAACCCTGAAGGACTGTGTGAGTTCAGCAGTCACTTTCCTGTGGGTCCTGAATGTCCAGTTTATACAGCAACAGTCAAGCAGTCCAGGAAAGAGCAGTTTCTTGCCCAAATGACTCATCTTGCCATGTTGAAAGCAAACTCCATAACAAGTTTCTTCGATGCCCATCTTCCTCTCAAATGTAATTGGTGTTGACAGGAGCAGACATTTCTCATTGTCAAGAAAAGCCCTAAACCATTTTAAATGCCATTTTCTGAAGGTCTTTGAAAGGTTTCAAGACTATCTATCTATCTCAAATATATCTCTGTATATCTAGAAAACCTGTCTAACCTAAGTTCTGACTATTATAAGTGACTATCTATAGTCTGTATTTAATTATGCATTATGTTTTAAAAGATCAGTATAAGCACAATACTTAATCAAGAGGAGAAACATATATATCACAAAATTGACCTGAGTTTGTATCAATAAATGAAAAAACATAACCATACCAAGTATTCATTTCCATACCATAATCCCCTTTTACCATTAAAAAGAGATTGGTTGTGATCATTAACCAATTATAAGCAACCCCATTCAAATGAAAACAAAGATTTATAAACAATATGGGAATTTGGACATTCATCATTCCAAACTGCTTCCTGCTGGATGGGGGCGCTGTTCATACCATGGGGATCATGACAAAACACAGAAACCTGTAGAAGTTTGTATTTTCGAGGTCTGTAAGGCTGCATCATCTCAGCTGTCTTAATTGTTGGAACACCTGGCCCACTGCTTCCGGGGGTCTTGGTTCATCAAACCCCAGAAGCCTGGGAGGAATCCACAGCTTTCCATTTTTCTGTGGAAACATAAACAAAAACTCTTTGCCCAAGTAACCGGTCCTTATATTTAAAGTTAGAAGTCAAAGCATTTTTGAAATATGTAATGTGGATTAATTCAGCAGCATTTATAATCGTGTATTTCAGCACTTGTTCCTTCCTTAGCAACTGAACAACTGAAAAACACAATAGTATACAGTATGCAGACTTTCTGTGTGTTTTCCATCTTTATGTGGCTTATATTACTCTATTTCTTTTACTTTTATTTGTTTTTCCTCTGAGACAGGGTTTCTCTTTGGAAATCTACCTGCCTCTGCCTATGGAGTGCTAGGATTAAAGGCGTGCCCCTATACCCAGCTACTCTCTTTATGTTTTCCTCCCCAGTGCTGGGATTAAAGGCGTGTGCCACCACACCCAGCTACTTTATTTTTATTTTTTCCTATATCTTGTTTCTTTTACTTTCCCAAGTCTACCTATATTTTTCTTCATCTGAATCTGACTTTACTGTAAAACTTTTATGTTTTTTCTGGCCACATGTCTTATATAGGATAAAATTAAAGCATAAACAGTTGCTGGCTTTCCAACATGACTCCAGACCACCACCTCAGTCTATGCTGATATCCAGCAGCATGGTGCCGCCTTAGAGATGTGGTCACTGCCACTGCTGCATGCTCGTGCAACCATTCAATTGTTAGCATAGCCTCTTAAAAGAACCTTGCTGAGGTTTTGTTTTGTTTTGTTTTGTTTTGTTTTGTTTTGTTTATGCTGAGTCAGGAAGACTTCCTTAAATGAGCTTCATGAGTCTCTGCTTGTCTCTGGCAAAACAGAGCCCACCTGAGAAAATGCTGCTACCAAAAAGCCATGCTTCTCTCTTTTCTTTTGTTGCTAAAATCCCTTTTAAGCTTTTGACATTCTATGTGGAAATTCATATCCCGCTTCTGATAACCAATCCGGAATGTGGTCAGTGCAACATGTAATGTGGTCAGTGTACATGTAAAATTGAAACAATGCTTAGAACACTTTTTGAAACTTGTGAGTGAAAGACACTGCTCTAACAGATATCATGCAATTGTGTTTAAAATTACTGACTGCTGTGTAATAAATTATCCTAAACTTAATATCTTGAAAAACCAAACATTCATTATCTCACAGTTCCAATGATTCAAAAATCAGCTGTATTTCTATGCATCTCTGTCTCAGGATACAAAGTATTTGGACAGCATTCATCTTCAGACTTCCTTGAGGGATGCCCTGCTTTCAAGTGAAGTCACATGGCTGTTGATTGACTTGCAGTCCCTGTTGCCTCTTCCCTAAGGCATCTTTTTTTTTCTTTGTGGGTCTTTCTGTGATTCATCTCACAAAATGGCAGCTAGCTTTTCTCACAATGAATGAAAGACCTGAAAGAGAATATTTCAAAATGAAGTCGCATTTTCTTTGTTATCTCATTTTGAAGTATCATTACATCATTTTTTTTCATTGTCTGTTAAATTAAAGGACATCAGTAATCCATAATGAAAATGGAAAGAATGACAGGAAACAAGAAACATTAAAAGAGAGGGAATAATTGAGTGGCATTCGAGGAGACTGCATAGTTCATGGAGTAAGCTAAGATAGAGGATAATACAATGACCTCCAGCAAGAACTTTCAGATTTAGGTTGGAATCCAATCAACGTTCTGTGTCTTCTGTGAGCTTGTGTTAGTCTTCAGCCTGTGCTGTGAATGTCAATCAATAAACAGTTTATTCTGCTTTCTCTCATCACCATAAGATGTTACAATAGACCACTTATCTTGGATCTCTTGGGATGATTAAATAGCATAATTACACCTAACATTATAAGATACATGCAGCAACTATTTTCCTGTTTTGGTAGGAATACCATATTTGTGGAATGAAAGCAAAACAACTTTCCATAGTGACTGTTTATGAATGTCTGAGGTTTAACATTGGTGCCTTCTAGAAGAATAACCAGCATATTTATATCTTCAAAATTCTTTAAAAGTGGTGGTTATTTTGGACAACCTTCTGTGAGAAGCAAAAATACTGTGACCCAACTGAAAGGAGATATTTTTTCTTATTTTCCCCCTCTCTTTTCCTGTTATTTGAGTTCAGCCAAGATACAGCAATTTCTCATTATAACCAGTGAATAGTTAGACCTCTAAATGGCCTACTTTGTTCTTAGCACTGACAACACAACTAGATTGTTTTCACAGTTTCTAGATGCTACATTTCAGAAGGAGGCAGGGACACATGCAAATACGTCTAAGAAAAATGACCAAATTGATGAGTGGATTCTAGATCTAGACACATACCAATTGAAAGATTAATAAGAAAGAGAATATTTAACCCAGGTAAAATAGATAGGGCTGGATTTGAATCTTAGTAATGCTTAGTAATACTGTTGGACCTTAACGATTCACTCACCATCTCTGACTCTATTTTCTGATTCTATAGGCATATAATAATGACTATAAGCTCTGGGACTATTATATACTACACATTAAACAAGCTCCTTTGCACTCAACATGAATCATCTTTAAGACCACTATTGTTGTTTTTCTTTTTATATGAGGAGAGAGAGCCTTGCCGCAGTAAGTTTCAATCGTCAGCTGTGGAGCTTCTCTTCAGTATTTTTGTTGGCAAATTCAAGTTGCAGGGAACATCTTTTCTTTTAAAAGATTTGTTTATTTTATTTGTAAATGATGTATGTGGGTGTGCACCCATGTGAGTGCAAGGGCCCAGGATCCAGAAGGGGATGACGGATTCCCTGGAGCTGGAGTCATAGGTGGGTGTGAACTGGAGAACTCTGGCACGAAGAACCAGATTTGAGTCTCCTGCAAGAGCAGTCTGTGCTTTAACCCGTGAGCCATCTCTCTACCATTAGACCATCTTGTCTTTATCAACTTACCTGACTATTTCATTGATCAGATCCATCAATGTTGCACTTTAATTAACAACCCACTGAAGGCTTAATTTGAACTGAATACTTTAGGCTTTTAAACCCCAGAGAGAAAGAGAGAGAGAGAGAGAGAGAGAGAGAGAGAGAGAGAGAGAGAGAGAGAGAGAGAGAGAGAGAGAGAGAGAGAGAGAGAGAGAGAAAATGGAGGTAGGAGAGAGAGGGGGACAGAGGGAGAGATTGCTATAAGAAGAATCAATACCTAGACCAAATCATGATGAAATTCATACACAATCCAACTGAAGGCTTTCACATAAAACATCTAGGAATTTTTCTTTGAAAGAGTAGTGTAATGAACAGTAGAAAAGTCTAGTAAACTCAGAGTCGTAGAGATTAAAGCACTATGAGTAAATACATGTTGATTTTGCCTTGGCTACTCAATCAAAAATTATAAAAGATAAGATGATAAAGCAAAATGAAATAGTATTTGTTTAATTTTTAAATGAACTGTAGTTCCACATTTTACATAATACGTTTTTAAATATATGCATTGGATTATTTTGATGTGAAAACTCATGTTGTTTGGGCTCTTTTATACATTTTAGCTGGTATATTAATACAGCTTTTGACAAGAGTGTTTGAGAACACTGGAAGTAGATGTTATAAAAATGAAAGCAGGGGTTGGAAAAGGCTGAGTGACTAAGAGCACATAGACCTCTTGCAGAAGTCAGGTAACACACACCTGCCTATAACTCTAGCTACAGGAGATAAAAAACCCTGTTCTGATTCCCACAGGTGGTAGATTGTTGTGCACATACCCTGACCCAAAGACTTACAAATACATAACTAAAAATGAAATAGTCTTCAAAATAAAAAATTAAAAATCAAATTAATTAAGTCTTGAAATTAAGTGGGTCCATTGTCATTTTGGTAAACATCACTGACATGATCATTAGTATTCATTTTTATTTCCCACTTGATTGTAATCTCCAATACATGATATATCTTCTGAATCTGAAACTGATTATGTGCTTTATATTGCAACATATGCTGTGTTTTTCTGTCATTGTATTGTTTTATCTCTCATTGTGACTGTTTTCTGCGTAATCAAAGTTTATAACAGTCGTCCTTATAGTGATATTCCATAAGCTTGTTAAGAATTGGTGAACCGGGTGTTGGTGATGCATGTCTTTAATCCCAGCACTTGGAAGACAGAGGCAGGAGGATCTCTGTGAGTTTGAGGCCAGCCTGGTCTACAAAGCGAGTTTCAGGACAGCCTCCAAAACAATACAGAGAAACCCTGTCTCGAAAAACCAAAAAAACAAACAAAAAAGAAACTAAAAACAAAGAAAAAAATGAGGCCAAGGCCATGAACTTGAAGGATAGTAGGGATGGATTTTTAGAGGGGAGGGGCAAAGAGAAAAGAGAAGTGATGCAACTAAGCTTTATCCAAAAGATGCAGGGATCGTACAACATACTTAACCCATCACTTAAACTGAAAGCAAAAACAATGTGACCATACCATTTGATTCAGAACCAGCCTTCAACAAAACCCAACACCACTCCATGACAGAAGCCCTGGAGAGACTAGAGATAAAAGAACATGGAGTACTATGTCGGAGTTCATGGTCCTGCTGTAGATGGGGGATGAGTTAATGCCAGTAGTTCTCCTTACTACCAAACGCCATGTGGATATGTGCTGTCTATGCTGCTACCTAAGGTCATGTTGATTTCTGTGGGCTAGGCTGCTGCTGGCACCTTGCTGTAGTCTGTGGCTCATATTATCTCTAGTGACCATGCTGAAGTCCATGGCATGCTTAATGCTGGAGGACAGGTGATTATCCCAGGTTATGATGTTTGTAGATACCATGTGAAATCCATGAGTGGTGTTCCTTCTGACTGGAGAGGACAAGGAAGCTTTTGCTGCAATGGTAGTGATGACTGGAGACTCTCAGTTGAGAAAGAGGGACATAGAAGGATTCTCTGACAACCTCTACCCCCCATTCCACCCCTGGATAAAGTAACAACCTAGACAGAAATCCATCACAGAACTCTTAAAAATCATGGTAAGAATGCTGAAGTGTAGCTCTCCACAATGGATGGCTGATGGTGGAGTGGGGTGGAGGACTTACTTTTGTTTAAGGGACTGACCACTGGGAGTTTGACCATACTACAGTGACTACATGGATGGCACTAATTGGCTTGTTTTACTTTTGGGGTATAGGGGTGGAGGAGACCATAAGTGTGGAGAAGCAGACATGGGAGAAGTAAGAAATAAGGGTGCTCAGAGGACATTATATGAAACTCCAAAATATTAAATTATAAATTATATATAAAAGAAATATAAATGGAGCTACCCAAAACAGATGAGACAATGCCCCATCTAGACTGCTCTCACCACCAAGTTTAACTTCCATTGCTGGGAATTAGTTCAATTTAATTGAATTGCTGGCCAAAAGGTCCCTCGTGGAAACCTCCAGATTACTCAGGCTATTGTCAAAGCTATTGGTTGCACTCCACAAACTGATTGTAGTGCCCTGCTTCTGAAGGTAACACTTGCATAACTCATCGGGTATGTAGAAGTCAAGATAGGGCCTAAGTGGAGCTTTTATCCCTCTTTGACTTTTAAAATATTTCATTATGGATTTTATTTTCCATTTTTCTTTTATGCACTGAATATTTTCTCTTGTCTCAACATATCAGGTTTCATGAGTATATGTCTCTTCTCCATGTTCTCTTTGTATCTCTTGACATATATCTGAGTTTCCTAAGATCAACATGTTCAAATAGCAATATTCACTTATGGTGAACAGTCATTCTATTTCCCCCCATTTTCTTCACAATTTCCTTTCATTCTCCCCATTCTTTATATTTTCTCTTCTCCTCTCTTCTGACTCCCCCTCCTCTACTGAACAAATAGATATAGTCTAATCTATTTCAGAGGGCAGATATTCTCTCAGAAGCAAGGTATTTCCTTGTCTTCCTGGTGATAGGAAGTTACTTGCTGTTCACACAGTGATTAAGGAGGGATGAATTCCACCAAGGGGACATAAAGGTTACTTTGACAAGATTAACATGTATGATGGGATATAATCACCTCCATAATTGTAGAGAATCAAATGACACTACATCTGGAAAAAATGAATCACACCTGATTCCTGCATCTTAAAATGTAGATTTTTATTTTCAAAATGACATTGTTAATTTTAAACACCTGGAATGAGTTTTGTGAAGAAATATGATTATTTTGTCCTTTTATTTTTGAAATAATATTATTATTTCTTTGAGAATTTCAAGCAATGCATTTTGATCAACCTCCATGTCCTTACCTGCTCAAATCCACATTCTCCCTTTCTCTCTATTTCATTCTACTGAATGTAAGAAGATGAAAATTATCACTTAACTATTATAAACATTTAATCAAGGTAGATACTAAGTTGGATTTGTATTAATTCATTTAAGTATTTTATAGTGGTGATATAGCCTAAGAATTGGTGCATGTGAGGTGGGTATTGTACTTCTAAGTTCTATCCTTATATTATCTTGATTTATTGGTTTTATTGTTTTTTATTTTGTGTTGCTTTTAGAGATAAGTATTTGTAATTGACTTTATTTCATTAACATGGATTTTCCCATTAATATAATCTATTTTAAAAATGAATACCAGTATAGATGAAGACAGGCTCATGAAGTCCCACCTCTAGATTAGGATCTATTGACAAATGGTAGATATATGGAGAGACATAGTCAATTTTCTTCAAAGATGAGAGATAGATATAAGAGGCTAACCACAGTCAGGTGCTAGTAGCTCACACCTTTAATCTCAGCACTCAGGAGGCAGAGGCAGTAGGATCTCTGTGAGTTTGAAGCCAGCCTGGACTACAGAGCGAGTTCCAGGACAACCTCCAAAACAATACAGAGAAACCATGTCTGGAAAAACCAAAAGAAAAAAAAAGAGTTTAACCACACTCTGGTAGATGGTCCTATACCCATTCATATGTAGGAAGCACTCAGTGGATTCAGTGGGTTTTAAAAAAGGCATGATGCTGAAAAGGAAAAGGATAGGGAGAATGTGGGGACAATTGGAACATGGAGAATGGTGAGTATATTTGATCAAAGCACATTATATGCACATATGAGATTATCAAACAATAAAAATGTGTTGAATTTTTGACTTGTCAAGGTCATAGAGTTGAAAAACAATAAGTGTTAAAACTAATGTCTTTATATTTATTTACCATTTCAATTATTTTTCCTTTTTATAATTATTTATTTACAAACAATCTTATTTTACATGCCAATCCTACCATTCCCTCTTCCTCCCATCCTCCCCTGGTCCCCACCAAACCCCCAACCCACCTCCATCTACTCCTCAAGCATAGTGAGGGCTTCCATGGGGGGACCATCAAAGTCTATAACATCCTTTGGGGTGGGGCTAGGCCCTCCTCTGTGTATCTGGGCTGAGACAGTATCCCTCCAACATCCATTTGTGCACTAGGGATAAATACTGGTTCCACTGTTAGAGGTCCCATAGACTGCCCAGTCCTCCTCACAGACACACAAATTCGGAGGGCTTGGTTCGGTCCAATGCTGTTTCTCCAGCTTTACTACTGAGGTACGAGTGCCCTCACCAGGTCAGGTCAGCTTGTTCTGTAGGTTTCTCCAGCACAGTATTGGCTGCTTTGCTCATGCCCCCTCCATCTCTACAAATGGATTCTAGGAGTATGGCTGATTGCTTAGTTGTGGATGTCTGTTTCTCCCTCCATCAGCTACTGAATGAAGGCTCTAGGATGGCAATTAAGGTAGTCACCAATCTCCTTATAGGTGAAGGACATTAAAGGCAGCTTCTCAGCTACTGCCTACATACTTAGTTGGGGTCATCTTTGTGGATCTCTGACCATTTTCCTAGTGCCAGATTTCTCTTTAAACCTATACTGGCTCCCTCTGTTAAGGTATCTCTTTTGTTGCTCTCCTATATTCCTACCCTGTCTCAGTCTTCCTGATCCCTCTTGTTCTCCTCCCACATCCTCTCCTCCCCTTCTCTTTTTCCTGCCTCCCTCCCTTCTCACCCCCATGCTCCCATTTGCTCCGGATTTCTTGTCCCTTTTCCCGTCTTTGGGGGACCATATATTTCTCTTTTAGGGTCCTCCTTGTATTCTAGTCTCTCTGGTGGTGTGAATTGTAGGCTGGTAGTCCTTTGCACTATATCTGCTATCTATATATGAGTTAGGACATACCATGCTTGTCTTTCTGTGACTGGGTTATCTCACTCTGGATGGTTTCTTCCAGGTCCACCCATTTGCCTGCAAACTTCAAGATTTCATTCTTTTTTTCCCATGGTGTAAATGTACCACATTTTTTTCCATCACTTCTTTGGTTGAGAGGTATCTAGGATGCTTCCAGGTTCTGGCTATTACAAACAACGCTGCTATGAACATAGTTGAACATATGTCCTTGTTGTATGAATGTGTATCCTTTGGGCACATGCCCAAGAGTGGGACTGCTGGATAATGAGGTAGAATGATTCCCGTTTTCCTGAGGAACTGCCATACTAATTTCCAAAGTGGCTGCACAAGTTAAAACCACCAACTGCAATGGAGAGTCTTCCTCTTTCTCTACATCCTCTCCAGCATAGACTGCCATTGTTTTTGATTTTAACCATTCTGGGCAGTGTAAGATGGTATGTTGGGGTTGTTTTGATTTGCATTTCCCTGATAGCTAAGGATGTTGAGCACTTTCTTAAGTGTTGTTCAGCAATTTTAGATTCCTCTAGTGACAATTCTCTATTTAGTTCTGTACCCCACTTTTTTATGTATGTAAATTGGAAACAAGCTTGCTTCACATGTTAATCCCAGCTCCCTCTCTCACCCTTCCTCCCTGGCAACCCCCAATCCCCACTCCCCCATGGGGGATCTCCAAAGTCTGTCATATCATCCAGGGCAGGGCCTAGGCCCTCCCCAATGTGTTCAGGCTGAGAGAGCATCCCTCAATGTGGGATGGGCACCCAAAGTCCATTTGTATGCCAGGGATAAATACTACCTGAGGCCCCATAGATTGCCTAGGCAGGCCTCCTCACTGACACCCACATTCAGGGGGTCTGGGACAGTCCCATGTTGACCTCTTAGCCTTCAGTCTGGGGTCCCCCTTGTTCAGGTCAGCTGTCTCTGTGGGTTTCACCAGCCAGGTCTTGACCCCTTTGGTCATCACTCCTCTCTCTCTGCCACTGGGTTCCAGAAGTTCAGTTCAGTGTTTAGCTGTGGGTGTCTGTGTCTGCTTCCCTCAGCTACTGGATGGAGGTTCTAGGATGGCATATAAGGTAGGCATCAAGCTCATTATCAGGGAAGGGCATTTAAGGTAGCCTCTTCACTGTTGCTTAGATAGCCAGTTGGTGTCATCCTTGTAGATATCTGGAAATCTCACTAGTGCCAGATCACTTCTTAAGCCTATGACTCCTCTATTGTGGTATCTCTCATCCTGCTCTCCTCTATTTTTCCCCCAACTCAACCTTCCTGCTCCCCCATGTCCTCCTCTCCCCTCCTCTTCACCCCCTCTCTTTTGCCCAGCTCCCTCTTCCCTTCCCCCATGCTCTCAATCTGCTCAGGAGATCTTGCCCCATTCCCCTTCTCTGGGATACCATGCATAACTCTCTTAGGGTCCTCCCTGTTTCCCAGTCTTTCTGGGGGTGGGATTGTAGGCTGGCACTACTCTGATCCATATCTAAAATCCATATATGAGTGAGTACATAGCATGTCTACCTTTTTGTGACTGGGTTACTTCATTCAGTATGGTTTCTTCTAATGCCATGCATTTACCAGCGAATTTCAAGATTCCATTTTTTTCTGCTGAGTAGTATTCCATTATGTAAATGTACTACATTTTCTCTATCCACTCTTCAGTTGAGGGGCATCTAGGTTGCTTCCAGGTTGTGACTATTACAAATAATGTTGCTATGATCACAGTGAAACAGAACAGATGTCCCTGTTGTATGAATGTGCATCTTTTGGGTATATGCCTAACAGTGAAATTGCTGGGTCTTGTGGTAGATTGTATTTAAATTTTCAAATTTTGTAGAATACAGGTTTTCAAAGTATGAGCTGATGATTCTCTGAATCTCCTCAGTATCTGTTGTTATGTCCCACTTTTCATTTCTGATTTTGTTAATTTGAATGCTTTTACTCTCTGTGTGCTTTTGGTTAGTTTGGATAAGGGTTTGTCTATCTTGTTGATTTTCTCGAAGAGCCAAATCTTTGTTTCATTGATGCTTTAAGGTGTTGTTTTCTTTGAGTCTACTTTATTGAATTCAGCCCTCAATTTGATTATTTTCTGGTGTCTACACCTCCTAGGTGAGTTTGCTTTTTTTGTTATAGACCTCTCAGTTTTGCTGTTAATTCTCTAGTGTGACTATTCTCCAGTTCCTTTATGTGGGTACTTGATGCTTGAAGCTTCCCCTTAGCACTGCTTTTAAAGTGTGCCAGAAGTTTGGGTATGTTGTGTCTTCATCTCATTGAATTCTCGTAAGTCTTTAATTTCTTTTTAAATTTCTTCCTTGACTCAGGAATGGTGCAATTGAACATTGTTCAATTTCCATGGGTTTGTATGGTTTCTGCAATTTGTGCTATTGTTGAATTCTAACTTTAGTCCATGGTGATTAGACAATATACAAAGGATTATCCCATTTTTTTGTATCTGTTGAGGCTTTCTATGCTCAACTATTTGGTCAGTTTTAGAGAATGTTCCATGTGGAGCTGAGAAGAAGGTCTATTCTTTTGTGTTTGGATGGAATTTTCTATAGATGTCTGTTAGCCCCAATTGGGTCATGACTTGTATTAGTTCCTTTGTTTATTTGTTAAGTTTCTGTCTGGTGGTCCTGTCTAGTGGTGAAAGCAGGGTGTCAAAGTCTCCTAGTATAACTGTGTGAGTTCTTACGTGTGATTTGAGTTTTAGCAATGTTTCTTTTACAAGTTTGGGTGCCTTCATATTGGGGCATATTTGTTCAGAATTGAGACTTCATGTTGATGGACTTTTCCTGTGATGAATATGAAATGACTTCATTCATCTCTTTTGATTGATTTTAGTTTGAAGTCTAATTTTTTAGATATCAGGGATGCTATGCCAGCTTGTTTCTTGGGTCCATTTGATTGGAAAATCTATTCCCAACCCTTAACTCTGAGATAACTTCCATCTTTGAAGTTGAGGTGTGTTTCTTATATGTAGTAGAAGGATGGATTCTGTCTTTGTATCCATTCTCTTAGCCTGTGTCTTTTTATAGGTGAGTTAAGACCATTGATATTGAGGGACAATAATGACAATTGATTGCTAATTCTTGCTTGTTTTGGGTTTGGTGGAGGCATTGTGTGTGCATTTCCCCCTTTTTTTCTTTTGGCTTTTGGTATAGTGGGATTATCTATTGTCTATTTTTTCATGAGTGTAGTTAACTTCCTTGCATTGGAGTTTTCCTTCCAGAACTTTTTTTAGGGCTGGATTGTGGATATGTATTGTTTAAAACAGGTTTTGTCATATTCTGTTTTCTCCATTTATATTGATTGAAAGCTTTGCTGATTGTAGTTCTGGGTTGGCATCCATGGTCTCTTGGGGTCTGTAGAACATCTATCTAGGACCTTCTGACTTTCAGAGTTTCGATTGAGAAGTTGGATGTAATTGTGATAGGTCTGCCTTTACATGCTACTTGGCCTTTTTCTTTTGCTGCTCTTAATATTTTTTCTTTATTCTGTAAATTTGTTTTGATTATTATGTGGCAAGGGGATTTTGTTTTGTGCTCCAGTCTATTTGGTGTAAGCTTCTTGTACTTTCATAGGTATACTGTTCTTTAGGTTGGGAGAATTTTCTTCTATGATTTTGTTGAATATGTTTTCTGTACCCTTGAGCTTTATTTCATGGCCATCTTCTATACCTATTAATCTTATGTTTGGCCTTTTCACAATGTTCCATATTTCCTGGACATTTTGTGTTAGGGATTTGCTGGACTTAAGATTTTCTTTGGTCAATGACTTTATTTCCTGTAATGAGTCTTCAACGCCTGAGATTCTCTCTTCCATCTCTTGTATTCTATTGCTTATACTTACATCTGTACTTCCTGATCATTTACCCAGCTTTTCTGTTTCCAGAATTCTCTCACTCTGTGTTTTCTTTATTGTTTCTATTTCAACTTTCAAGCCTTGTACTGTTTTAATTGTTTTCTTCACTGTTTGGTTGTTTTTTCTTGCCTTTCCTTGCTTTAAGAGATTTGTTTACTTCTTGAAAAATTTTTTTGTTGTCTTTCCCTCCATTTCCTGTATTTTTTGTTTGTTTTTTCTTCCATTTCTTTAAGGGATTTTCTCTTGAGAGTCTCTATCATCTTCATCTAGCTACTCTTGCTGATAGAGTCCCTAGATTCTGGTGTTGTCATTTTGGTCTCTCTGTTGTTGAATGTGTTCTTATACTGTTGTCTTCCTATCCCTTCTTCCAATGCATGCAGGTGCAATCTCTTTCTTTCCTCTCATCTCCTGGTGGTTGTAAGTGGGTCAACTCTTTGATGTCAGCATCTCTGGATGGTCCGTGCTCTTTTGGAGTTTTCAAGCAGAGGGCATGGGGCGGGGCAAGATTCTGATAAGGGCAAACTCTGAATCCTCTAGCATGCCAGGACAGGTCCATTCAAACAGAGGGTTTAGGGGTGCCAAGACTCAAGCAGAGAGAGTAATGGGGCGAATACAGCAATGAGGGCCTGCTCCCGATTGTTTGGCATGCCAGGATGAGTCCACTACTCTTGGAGCAGATCCAGGAAGTTCCAAGAAGGGAATGGGGTTAGTTGGGCCTGAGCGGGCCTCACACTCACCTCAAGCAGAGGGTGTAGGATGGGCCAAGACTGCCATTTCAATTTTTAAACATACTACCAATATCTGCATTGTTTTCTTTTGGCTTTCATGTTTCCATTTTTCTCAAAAATCTAAATTTTGGTGCAGTACTAACTTTTTATTTCCACAAAATTTTCCCTAATGTATAATATCAATACAACTCATTGTGTTATTAAAATTAAAGATAAACTTATCCACAAATAAAGAAAGTATTTTGTAGTATCCAGTTATTCCAATATGCTTTATTTTGTACCTGTAAATTTTAATTTTTGATTGTTTCTTGCTCCTCAGCATTCTCTGAACAAGCACTAGAGCTGAAAGGTTTTGAGTGAATGATTGTACCCTCAATTCATATGATACAGTTCTAACATCAGTGCAGTGGTATTAGGAGATGGGGCCTCTGGAAAGTAATTATAGATCATGAGAATGTAATCCCCAGTATTCTACTGGTAGCCCTTAACATGCACTTCAGAACTGCCTCACTGCATTATAGAGAAAAAGCAAGAATGTGGTCTTCTGTGCTCAAGAGGATAGCTCTCAGTTGGGGATAATGACAGGATTCTTGATATTGAGCTTAGAAGTTTCTGAACTGAAAGACATAAATACCTGCTTGTACCCAGTCGACAGGACTTTGTGGATGTGGGACAAAATTATCAGGGTAGTATTTTTCAGGGCACAAGAAAGTTTACAGAATTACCCAAGAGTCTTCAATCAGTGCTTCATGGCTCCAGTAAATAAAATTATTTTTAGAATGAATATAATCATACTGGAAAACTGAGTATTTGAAGCTTGATTAATTGGGAAGAATAATGCCTACATTTGTCCCAGAAGTCTAGGAAGTAGAAAATCCAAAAGGGCCAACTAATGTTGACTTCTGACAAAAACCATTTAGGTTAAAACTCAGTGGATTTATTCCCTAGCGAGTGTCCTGGAGATACAGTCTTGAGAACACAGTGCTCAACTTCTCAAAGCCTCCACCTTTGACTCTATAACAGATGAATCTTTCTTAGTGGCACTAACTTGGAGAGCGTGGTTGTTTTTATTACCTGCCCTCTGAGTTCATAACGGTATGAAGAACATGTGCCAGAGAGGAGTGCTTCCACAATTTTCTAGTTTAAGTGTGCTGAAATAGTGTTTGTTAATAACACAGAAAGTATCCTCAAATGGCGTACTGAAGGAGCTCATTTCTCCTAGATTATGGGTGGATAGGGCTAATCACTCTATACTATTACATCAATAGCATATACCAAGGAACTGGATTGAAAATGGTGAAAAACATGGTGGCAACACAGAATCAAGTGTTTCGTCTAAAATTAACATTTCCACTATAGTAAGATGCATTTTTTTAGTATTTGTTCTTATTGAATCCCATTTTCTTAAGTTACCTCCATTTTGTAACCTGTAACACATACACAGTTTTTTTTTAACTTTCTTGGATGACATAATCAAAAGCCTATCTGCAAAACTGGTGAGAGCCCCCATGCACACAACATTGCTCAACACAGCTTTCTGGGTCTATAAATACCAAAGAGAAACACCCAGCCTTAAGTTCATATGCCTCCTGCAGAGCACAAGAAGGCCTGGCAATCTGTGTTCCATGTTTTAGAGGAGAGTAGAGTCTGCTCTTCTAGGAACAGTGTGTTAAAGTTTTCACAATTCCATAGCTTAAAAGAGAAGCAAACAGGCAGTCTGGAAAGGGTTGAGACCAGAGTATCATGATGCTATGGTTAGTCAACTCCATAGGCACATCTGGAGAGCAATTGCAATCCATGAACCATGCAAAATTGTAAATGTGGCTTGTGGAGAATAAGGGCCTTTTCTATCTGACATTATATTGACTGGGCTCTTGCTCTTCCCTCTAGAGAGGTCCTTCAGCCTGTTCTGTAAACAGAGAAGCAAGTCAGGGGTTCCTCTTACATGCAGGAGCTTGGCAGATCACCCTGAACTTGCTTTAGCCGGAGCATACCCAGGCGTCATGGTCAGTGGGTATCTTGCAGCTTCAAAGGTTAGTCCACTGCTCAAAGGGAGACATTGCAATGACCCAGGATTCCTGGCAGATTTTATTTCAGTTGCTGGAAGTTCCTCAACAAGGCACACAAGCTCTCCAGCTGCCTGGAGAGCCTGTGAAATGCATGCAGCAGGGCTCCCGGACAAGGTTTAGAAAGCAGCTTGCACTACAGATCCAGCCCAGTCTCTGCATCTTGATTTCACTAGAACAGATGTTATCTGCAAGCAATTAACATACTTGTCATCACCAGGGAGACAGACACAGAGTTCTTCAGGTCGTTGCTTACAATGTTTTAATGTACCCTAAAGAAAAGTGTGCTCAAAGCAAAAATTTCACATTGATATTAAGACAGCATTCATTGAAAAAAGGGGCGTGTGTCTATTGTTTTTCTCTCTCAGTTTTTAGAAAAAAAATTCTAATATTTCTTATCATTAGAGAATAAAATTCACCGGCAACATAAAACACTAATGTAACTGGCAATGCAATTTTAACAAGGTTAACTGTGATTGTTATCTACGTTCATACATTGATTGACAGAATTTGCCATTTGATTTATTTTCATCCATTTCAATTTATCAAAATTACTTGATTTTATATGTTTCTATATGTTGATTTTATGTTTCATATTTTAGTATGTGATTTGTAATATTTACATAAAAGTAAAATAATAAAATGTTGATGTTATGCCTTGAAAGATCAATATGATGAAAATGTTTGATAATAGTCTAAGTAAGATGTTCTAGCATAGATGATAGAAGAAAAACAAAGTAACAATTTTAAGTTCTTAAATTGCTTAAAAAATGCCGAAACAACATAATATGTTTCTATTAGACAGATACACTTTTGAAACTAAATTATTTCCTTATAGCCTGACTCTAACCTGATTGTCCTAAGTATCTGCCCTCATTTAATTCATAGTTTTTATTTAACATTCATTTGTTCACTTTTTAGAAGATAGTGACAATTTGAAAGATTTCATACTCTGACCACAAACATTCCTGCAGAGGTTGAGTAATTTCCTCTTTTCTCTCATATTTTCATTAATACTAAGGCAGCAGGGATACTCTCAAGGCAATGCCATCCAGTCAGCTCAACTGGCTTCAGGATGTAAGCTTCAGTCACAAAAGAGACCCTGATGCAGAGTCTACGCTAAACAGCAGTATTGTATCTGAAGTGATGTAATAGTTACTGCTACTGAATGAAGACATGGGGCAGTCAACATGTCATGGGCTGAAATCTGATGCTCTAGGTCACCTTCAGAGTCCACGGTTTTACTAACTGATGGCCTTCAAAACTATTTTTATCCAAAGGAAGTTTTTATTTTATCTAAAAGTGATTATTTTATTCAGAAACATGCCTTACGTTGTGTAAAGTGATCGCTAAAGCTTAACAGAACAAATACTGTTTATTTTGGAAGATTTCCCCCCCTTTTCCATTATATCAGAATTCCACTGTACTTCCCCATTTATCTTTACAGTCTCATCACCTATGAAGCTGCCCTGTAAGGAGTAACTATTGAAACATCTGCTAATGTTGATGACATGAAACCTCTCCAAGCAGAACCTGGATAACATGACCTTTTTGCCTAAGGGAGAAGTGAAATCCTGATAACCTCATGTGATGCCCTTAGAGCATTTCTTGACCAGTCCTTCACAAAAAACCTGTCAAGACACTGAGGTGACAAGCCTGTGTGTATTTTAGAGAAGAGGGACATTCAGTCATTTCAAGAATGCTTTATCAGGGTTGACTCTAGTTGGAATGTGTGACTCATCTGTGAACTTATTGATCCATTCAGTAGGCTTCCTGAAAGCACATTTCTTACAACAATTGACAAGACAAACACTAACTCCTTGTCCCAAAAGACTTCTTCTGCTGGACAAGATTAGAAATAAAATATGTAAACCCGTAATTAAATGAAGAAATATGTTAGAAGGATAAACTTCCAGTAAAAAGGAACCAACAAGTTACTATGACAGAGATAAGCAGGGGAAGGGGGACAGTTGGTTAGAGAGTATCTGGAATTGGATATATAAGGTGTGGCATTAGCAGGGCAGAGATCGGGAGGTCCCAAACTAACAGGCTGACTAGAGCATAGTAGATTCTAATAGTTCTCAGAAGCTAATATGGGTGATGCCCAGCAAGGGGATTGGGAATATCTAGAAATATTTTCAGAATAGCAACAGTGGTGTTACTGGCTAATATGGGCTCTTGTACAGTGAAATAGTAGTGCCAATATTTTGAAATTACATTCTTAGAGAACTTCAAGTGGGCAGTGTTCTAACAATGAAATCATTTATATGCTAGGATAAGAGCTTTTCTTTTGTTCCAATGAAGAGCTATTGAAAGACACAAGAGTGAGAAGATGTATTTTTATTAATATGAAAACATACTCTGCATTGAAGGTGAAAGGTAATTGCTTAACATCCTTTCCTCTCTTCATGTCTATTTTATGTGTGCTTATAGTCTTATTAGCCTCTTGAGAATAGAGGCTATCAGTCTTGCTTATTACTGCATATTGTGAAATCTTGCTTAGTTAAAATTTTATTCTGAATATTCATGTGTGTATATGCATATGTATGTACATGCTCGAATGTGTGCCCTTGCATGTGGTTGGCAGAGGTCCTCTGCTTCTCTGAACTTTTTTTTTTTTTGAAGCACAGTCTCTCACTGAACCTAGAACTAGTCAATCTAGCAAGATAGTTGACAACCAAGCACCATGTATTCCAGAGTTAGAATTAAGTCACAATTCACCACAGTCAGTTTTCTACATAGATACTTGAGACTTGACTTCAGTTTCTCTAATTTCATAACAATTTATTGAGCCATCTCTCTAGCCTCTTTAATTAACATGTAAAATTTTATTTATTTTATTTTTATGTGTGCACCATGTTTATTCCTAATGTGTCGCGACTGCCTTGACCAGCAAAGAAGACTCGACTCGGGAACTCTTCTCCAAGCGGTTTATTCAGGAACCTTGAAACAGTCTTCTTCTCCCCTGGGAAAACCAGCCCACAGCTTATATGGCCTAGGCATAGCCAACCCCAGCACGCCACTTGGCGACAGCAGATAGGTCCACATACACTGAAGCAAGCTGTGGACCTGAGCCTTGACCAAATATGGAGTTGTTTACTCCGAGAGTGCTCACCGTTGGGAGGGTGGTAGGCAGGAGCTGGCGCCATTTTTAAGGTAAGGCATGTTGCAGCTCTCCACACTAATGCCCATGGAAGTCAGAAGGGGGAGGCAGATCGCTGCACAGGCCTGTGAGCTGCTGTGTGAGGGCTGAGAATCAAACCTGGGTCTTTTGTAAGAGCAACCAGTGCTCTTAACTGCTGATCATTCTCTCCGGCCCTTGTAATTATTTTTATTGTTAATAGCTGTGCTCAATACTTACTAATTTCTACCCACTAGAACTATGAGCTGGATTATTTGTCTTCACAATTATAATGGTTTCTATTTTGTGTCATAACTTTATTTGAGATTTTCTTTATTGTGGCTAAGATTTTAATGAGAGGATATTTGCATGAACTGACAAACATTTGTTGTCTCTTTAGCCTGCAGTTACTGTATGCAATCCCGCAGTACCTAAGAGTCAGTTTGTTAGGATTGCTACAACAACTACTATAGAAATTTTGTGGCTGATATTGGGGAAATATAGGAACTCTAATATTGAGCTGACCTCCAGATTATAGATAGCACATTCTAAATGTGTCTCCATGTGCTTGAAGTGATAAGACAGTTCTTGGACCTCTTTAATAAGGATGGTAATTCATTTTATTAGAACTAGTCGCCTTTAAAAGACTCCTCTTCCTAGTACCATTATTGTGGTGATTAGGTATCGTCATATGAATTTGGGTGGTAAAAACAGAGAGAGGAAGAGTACAGAGGGAGAGGAGAGAAAAAGGCTACAATCAGAGACTTTTGGGAAGAGGCCCCAGAGGTGGAAGAAACAGGAAACATTAAGGCAGATCAGATCACAATGCAGCAAAGAAAAAAGCTCATCTCCTAGTTTCACTACTCACCACGAATACTCATAATTATGTCAAACCTTTCTTCCTCTGTGCCTTGCTCCTTAAGCTTTTTATTTTGTCTTCTCACATCAATGAGTCAATCATTTTAAAATTATAATAATTATATCTAACTTGTCAGATATAGTAAATTAAATGCAGACTAGAATGGTGATGAAAATAGTCCTTTAAAAATTAGAACTCTAGCCAGGCGGTGGTGGCGCACGCGCAGATCTCTTTGAGTTCGAGGCCAGGCTGGTCCGACAGCCTCCAAAACAATACAGAGAAACTCTGTCTCGTAAAACCAAAAAAAAAAAATTAGAACTCTAAGAGCTGGGCAGTGGTGGCTCATGCCTTTAATCCCAGCACTTGGGAGGCAGAGGCAGGCTCTGTGAGTCCAAGACCAGCCTGGTCTACAAAGCAAGTTCCACGACAGCCAAGGCTACACAGAGAAACCCTGTCTCAAAAAACCAAAGGGGGGGAAAAAAAGAAAAACAAAATTATAATCCTTCCCTTTCCATCTCTTTTATAATTATACCTGTTTTCACAAAGTAAAGATAAAACCATTTTATCACACCACATATTATAAAATAATTGGCTTCTTATTTAATAAAATTTAATGCTGGATTTGTGTTTGCTGAAAGTTATCTAAAATCAGATTTTGCTATTGTAGCAGCCATTCCCAAGTCTTAGTGGCATATCGTGTACTCTGCTATTGTAGACTCTAGCCTGCATCGTTCCATTCATCCTGGGAGAACAGAGGCTGAACCATTTTGCATCAGTAACAATTGAAACATGGAATATGCTCAGTGACTGGGAAGGGGAAGAATTATTACTAGTATTACTGGTGGAATTTTCACCTCCTGAAACTGGAAATGATACATTCTCACTTCACTGGTCAAGACTAGTCACATTACGGTTTTAACTGTAAGGGGGCTAATGCAGAAGCGTGAGCAGAAAGAAATTAGTTGAGTAACCCTTACTGTCTAATGCTGTTCACATCACTTTTGGAAGGGTAACAAACCTAAGGCTTTTCATTGATAGTTGTTGGATCATATTTCTCTTTCAAGTCTGGACTGTGTGTCTACTCCTGCTTGTCTTCAGTCAGGGCACAGTGAGTATCATCCATTCACTAGTTGCTCCAGATGCATTTTTACAGTTCTCCTTCATGTGCAATATTAAATAAACAGATGCCATTCCTAATTAGGACTCTCCGTTTCCTCCTACCAAATATAAAATGTACCAAGTCGCTTTCAAATTAGAGGATTTCTTTGTTTATTTATATATCTCATGATCTTGGAACAGGGTTTGCCAGGCTAGGTAGTCTTAGAGCTGTTGACTGTCCCAAGTGAACTCTTCATTTGCTGATTGACTTCAAGCACAATTTCAAGAAATATGAGGTCATCTTCCAATTTTTAAATGAGATGCAGTTGTTCTATATTTCCCAAGTGACATACAGTGCTGGCAGCAGCACCTAGATGGTGTCATCATCATTGTAACACTGATGTTACAAATGTTCAGCTGTATTTTTACTTATGTTAGAAAACTGAATTATATCAATAAATTTGCAGAAAAAGAAACATGGCTTAAGTGTTTTTTTAGAATTATCATTCAAATATAGTTCTAACATTCAACTTGAACACTGCTATGAAACATTTCTGGAGCTGTTGCATAGTCATCTGAATCATGCTGTCAAAGGAATTATTGTATCAATTTGAAAGTTAAGATTAAGGACTTCTGTGTTCTAGAATGTTCCATTCATTCCTAGGAATCATTTATTTAAGTGATTGGCCATGTTTATTGACCTTTTGTCTTTTTTCTCTGTCTTTTACTATTAGATCCTGAGTTTAAAAGTGGGATATTTTCTGGCCACTTTTAACAAGAACAGTTTGGGGCTGCCAAGGTGGCTCAGAGGTAAAGTGCTTGCCACACGAGCTTTCTGATCTGGGTTTGATCTCCATAGAGCCTGTATTAAGGTGGAAGGAGGAATTCACTTCATGAAGTTGACCTCTGACATGCAAATGCATCTTGAATCCTCTAGAATGGCAGAATTCTAATTTCTGTATAAGACTTGTCAAGGATGAGAACTCATGGAAATCCTAACATTTTTTGTAAGCAATAAAATGATTCCATCTACTTTTAAAAAGCTTCTGATTGTATTGTGATATGGTTAGACACTGCATCTTCTTACAATCAAGCAGTTAATTCATGTGTTTGATTAAATTGGGCAAATATATCTGGTGGGATTTTTGTCTTCATTTATGAACCAAGAACAGTTTTCTATACAATTTTCTCCTTCTTCTAAGTGTTCCTTCCCTGAGAAAGCAGTTGATGAATTAACCAGACCAAGGAATATTTAGTTCTTCTAAATAAGGCTGGAGTTTAAAGAATATATCTCAGTAGCTGCTTCCCAGGGCTCTAAATGCTGGTGTGGTCCTGAATTTATCATAACAATTAAGCACATCTTCAATCTTGTTGCCCGGAGCATACAATTCTTTGGACCCTCTGGAATCGATAATGCTTCTCTGAGAAGTAATATGTACTTTTCATTCAGATAAACTGCTCAAAGGTAATGCAAGTAGGCAATGCCCAGGAGAAGCCAGGAAAGGGATTGGAAAAGTTGTGAGGAGTCCAGCAAATAACACAGTTGTGGAAACAGACAAAAGGAAAAAGAATCTGTGCTATGGTTTTGTTTATTTGCTTAGGTTTTGTGTTTGGTTTGGATTATGGTTTGGTTTTGTTTTTCTGGCACAGCATTTTAGATAAAGATGAGAACTGAGTGGCATCCAGTGGTATTTCCTGTAGTCCTCACACTTGAAAAGTGAGTATAGTAGAATCAAGAGTTCAAGATCATCCATAACAGCATAGCACGTTCAAGGTCAGCCTGGGCTTCCTGAAGCTTTATCTCATAAGACAGACAAACAAAACAAGCCATGCATAAACAAAATGTCTTATGAGAAATGAGCAACACATACACACATATGCATATGATAAAGGAATGGTCTTTTTGCCAGAGCTCACACAATGCAAACTATAGGTGAAAAAAGAAAAACCAATTACAGATTTTCAGATTTCTGCATTTTTTGTGGATGCTCACTGATTTCAATCTTGAGAACCTCAGCAAGTTAATATTTATATTCTCAGTTCCAAGATAGAAGTACAAATCAGAAATGAAGCAGACTGAGGGGAAGGTAACTTCTTCAGGCTAACTCATAAATTGTGATTTTTTAAATCTATGTTTTGCTCTTATATTTTTGAAAATTCTACATTTTGTTAGTTTGATTATACTTAACTATTTTCCTTATTTATTTTATTTGTCTCCTCTTAAAGAAAATACACACCCCACTGTCTATCATATTTCATATATTTTTAAATGTCATGTCTCATTCATTGTAGATTGTAATTTAGATGTGATATTGTCTTTAACAAAATGTAGTCTTCTGCCTACTAGTTAATTTATTGGAATTTTCCATGTTTGGTTTTGTTTGCTTTTCTTTCAGACTGTTGGCAGCCTGGCACATGTATATCAATTCTGCATCAGCCTAATCATTCAGAAGATGTACTCAAACAATAAGCATGATAGAGGCTTTAGAAGTTAGAGGTGGGAAAATGAGGGAAAAGTGAAGATAAAACTTGGTCTTCCCAATATTTTATCACGGGTAGGGAAAAAGACGAGAAACAAATCCATATGGGAGAAAAGTGAATTGAAAGGGAAGAAGAGCCAGGCATTCGTGGCACACGCCTTTAATTCCAGCTCTCAGGAGGCAGAGACATGTGGATCTCTGTGAGTTCCAGGCCAACTGGTCTACAGAGCGAGTTCCAGGATACCTCCAAAGCAATACAGAGAAACCCTGTCTTGAAAAACCAAAAAAAACAACAACAACAACAACAACAACAAAAACAAAAGAGAGGGAGAAGAAGAAGGAAATGTAGAAACATGAGGCTGTAAGGACAGAATATCCTTTTGGGTAATTTCTAGAAAACATGCCTGAGAGTACACTGAAAACAACGAGCTAGTTGATTTAATTTACTGGCTCTAAAAATGTGAAGAACAATAACCCCTCACCCAAAATACCTGATATTCAGGATTGCACTCCTAGTTCTGATCCCAAATACATCCTAAGTTGATACATGAGTATAATTTGTCACATAAGTAAAATAACGCCTTTGAAGGATGCGCAAGATACAGTGCTGTTTCTTAGTGGGTAGTAAATAGATAACTACTACATTGAGGATCTAGTAACAGGTAGTCCTTTTTTCCTGTCTCCTAATGCCTTAGACTTTCCAACACATTATATTCATTTATGGCTATATATTTGGGGAAATATGACAGGTGAAAACTTTCATTTCGTATTTTAGTTACTTGACTTTAAAGGAAGAAGTTTTATACATGGACATGGGATAGCATTGTCATAGGCATAGGTATCAGGGAAAAGGACCACAGAGACACAAAGTGAAAGTGTCAGAGAATGTAAGCGATCTCCTATCATCACTCCCAGTGATACCCACAGGGAGCTGAAGAGCATCACACAGAATAATGGCATATAGTACAAAATAGAATGGAGGCTGTGTATGCAGTGGCAACTCCTGTAGCTTGGTAGCATCTTTCAGAAGTACACAGTTGAGATAATCACCAGAGGTCATGCATATGAGCATCTACAAAGATGTACTGATTGAGTGACAATGTCTTACGTGGCCTTCAAGAGACATAAAACATAATGAAGACAACGAATTGCCAATTCTGACACACTCTACTTGTGCAGTTACCTTTACACAATTTGGTAAATTAACTAGCCTGACAGAAAACTACAAAAGGTAGAATTAGTATGCAATTGTTGAACTCACATTTTGCTGAAAAGTACTTGAAATAGGGGCTGAATATCAATTTGATGAGTGATCAGAGTTCTTCAGGGTAAGCTGATATGCACACATACACACACATCCAACTACATATATAACAAACTGAGTGGGAATAATAAGAATGAATCACCCCATGGCACAGATTATTTCACAATTCTATTGTTTAAAAGAAGGAAGAGATGTCTCAATTCTAAGCAAAGATGACTGAAATTGACTCCCATGACAGAAGTCAAATGAAAACTGCCATTTAATTACAACATTTTAGAAAAGTTCAATTTTATCTAGATTATGAAAATTTTGGGGTTGAAGTCAATTAAAAAGTACAAGTGAAGTAGGTTAAACTTGCGGTTTGTGTGGTTTTACCATCCAACGACATGTGGGAAGCATTCTTGGGTGGAAGAAAAGCATCACAAAAGTTTAGAATTCTCTGATCCTGTGGTTTGTGAGATGTCAATTTTCCTGGTACGTGCGTGCACGCGTGTGTGTGTATGTCTGCATGTGTGCATATAATTATTGTAAAGCCAGGTGGGAACTGTTCTATAAATGGACTCTGATGAATTAACTATAAATAAATTAACATAGAGAATTATATTTCCACTAAGATATTAGAAGACTTAAAATTGAATGGCAAACTAGGTTAAAAAATGGTGTTTAGGCTTTACATGAACCAGAACATTTGTAAAAAAAATAGTTTTAAAATATTAGATTATCTCAAGTTGTATTTCAGCTCAAAATCCTTAGTTACACTGTTTTCCTATATTCAGATTCCCTAAGATCCCTGTGCAATAGATGGTGAAACTATTGCTCCTTGGGGAGGAGAAGCTCAGTTCTCTGATTTTGGTCCCCTGCTCATTCATCAAACCACACTGGAACTTGTCCCTGGTCAGATAACATATAAGGCCACCATGCAAGTTCTAACAGCCACCTGGGAGAAATGATTAAAATCATGTGGCTAAGCTCTTCAAAACATATAGAAAAATTGATATGCCTGTCTCCATGGGAGGAAAAGAAATCCACATGAATAATGACTTCAATGGAGCCTTGGGTGTTGCTGAATGTCCATTGTGTATTCTGTAGTGCAGCCAAAATTTCTAATCTGAAGGATTGTGGTGTTGGCCAGGAGGAGACTAAAATAAATGTATGGGATATGGGGAATAGTTTACATGTGGTTTTGTGAGACTATTCTTTTAAAAGCAAAACATTTATTCTTTCCCTAGCTCACTGTATTGTTTTACATTTTAAAGATGGTATCATTTCAGTTTAGTGAGTTGACTAGAAAGATAAGGAGATATGACTGTCATTTACTAGGTGGACTAATTTAGGTAAGTGTTGTACATGGTATATGGTATAAATGAATAGGAAAAAAAGCCCTGGGTAATGAATAATGAGTGAGTGAGTGAGAGAATGAGTGAGCAAACTGGTGAAATGTTCACTGGTCTATAATAAAGTGAGAACATTAGAATGGACTATTTACAAGCCCAGATTGTAATTTAAAGGAATGTTCTTGATTTTGAGACCACATATGTACTGTATTTGTTGTTCCTAGGTGTATTTCATTTCTTTTGATTCATCTTTCTGTGAAATCCACTTTCTGACAAATAGCACCAGTATGTTTTCATGAGCTCCTACAAGCGGATTAGGTGCTACCCTTTCCTCACCTGCTTGAGAAGCACATTTCTTTCTAAAGGAAATCTCATTCCTCAAGCACTTTTGGGAATGAGTCTATAACAATTGCTCGAACAACCTTGAGTCTCTCATCTCAAGCCTCAGGATAATCCCAGTTTCTCCCACTTTTTGGAGCAGATTGTTCCTAGACAGTTATCAAGACAAAACAGGTATTTTCTACTATCTCCCTTTCGTATCCACCTGGAAGAATGATGAAAATTAGCAATTACCTTTACTTTTGTTTCTTTCTAAGATGATCAAAACAGCTTTCTTTCTTCTTCTTCTTCTTCTTCTTCTTCTTCTTCTTCTTCTTCTTCTTCTTCTTCTTCTCCTTCTCCTCCTTCTCCTCCTTCTTCTTCTCCTCCTCCTCCTCGTCCTCGTCCTTGTCTTCGTCCTCCCTCTTCTTCTTCATTGGCTCTGGTGTTATTTATTTGAGTTCAAATGTTCAAATGCCAATCTTTATTGTAGATTACCATATGCAGTCTCCTATGAACCAAATGAGCCATGGGGTCAAGTTCAACAGGCCTGACTGATTCTTACACAGGGTAAACCCCTTACAAGAAAGCCATAACTACAATACTATGTACCATTGTAGCTAAACTGTATAAATATTGGGTATTTTCTCGACAAACTACAAATATATGTCCATCATTTCTGTTTCATCAACTTAACAGGTAAATTGGAAGACCAGCAGTCAATACTAGAAGTTTTTGTGCACTTAACATGGTTTATTTTAACAATCATTTAGGAAGTTTTTTTCTGTTCTAGGAATTAAACCCAGAATCTCACATTTTCTAGGCAAGTGCTCTCTTACTGTGCTACATCCCAACATCATTTAGGGAGTTTTCAATAAGTATACCTACAGGTATAGCTTCCAGTTATTTTTCCTAATTTTTCTTGTCTAAATTGCTGTATCTCTTGAGATCTTGATGTCTTTCAATATAAAACAGTGACACAGCCTATGTAAATTAAAGAGATTAGCAGATTACAGGAGTAATAGCATAAAAGCAGTAAATCCTTCCTTTAAGGCAGCCATTTCTGTTATGAGTTAGATCTATCACATTGTCTCCTGGAGTCGGTTGATTGATGTAACACTGTCTTGAATGAATATGAATTGGCATCACTTCTTTTAAATAGTGTCCTAAAACAGAAACTGATATGACTTATTGCTTCATTATTAAATATGGGCTGAAATTTGCTCTGATAACTTTCTAGACTTTAGTGACCAGCAAAATCTAGGAATAACACACACATAACTATCAATTAATTATGAGAAATGTTGCATTATTATACATTATGATATATATGATATGATATATATATATATTAGTGTATCAGTAGCTGAATAGCAATGGTAATAATGTTATACAATGAGGTACTAAAAACAACAAAAAGAAAACTTTCCCTTCCACCAGGCATCATCCTTCCTTCTTGCTTTTTTGTCCCACAAGTGTCAGGGAAGTTAAATAAATGCTCACATTGTAGCGTTAGTTCAAGTCACGGCTCAACCTCACAGATGCAGAGCTAACAACTCCAGATGTCCATTAGTCATGGAACCATGGACTTAGACACCACTAGTCTGTAAGTTGTGAGAAGATCATGAAATTGTCTTGCCACCATATATGTAAACAAGGACAAGTTCTATCAGTTCAGAGCTGAGGAGAGAATTCAAATGACAATTTTAAATAAAAAGAGAAGCTTAAAGGAAAATTAAAGTTTAACAAATATTTGGATGTACAGAGAGAAGGAGATATAAATTCTGAGAACATAAATAAAGGGAGCAGCAATGCAGACGAGAACTGGCTTTTGGAGTACTAGCAGTGTCTTAATCATTGCATGCGACAGACCTACATGGGCGGCAATTATGTCTAGTAGTTTATAGCAGCAGAGTGAACTTGCCAGGGGCTTGGAACCTTCTGGATTTGTGGCTCTTCAGATCTGCTTCTGTATTGGAATGTGTTTGTGTTTGCCTTTATTTGTTTTTAATAATAAAAAAAACCTTAAAGAAGTGGTTTCTGCCTTGGTAGATTTTCTTTGGAATTCCAGAAAGGACTCTGGAGGACTTTGCGGTTCTTTGTGCTGATAAACCAAAGCTTTGCATTTGTCCCAGTTGAAATTCCAAACACTGAAGAAGACAACTTTAATTATTATTATTGTTTTCTTCAGTACTGAGTCCCCTTTTGATTATTTAGGTTTATGCTAATCATCTGCTAAACATACTCCCTTTCCCCCAAGTAAGGCTCAAAACAAAACAAGGAAAGCTTTGCAATAAGATTTCAGAACAACCAACTCTTGGAGATTCCATGGAGGCCTGTGATACAATGGGTTTATTATGAGAGAAATATTAATAGAAGCAAGGATAGCAGTGGGGGACAAATTTCACAAATGTGTACAAGAAGTTGTTTCCTGGGAGGAAGTAGCCGCTGAGAGTAGAAATGCTCTTTTATTGCAATATATACATGTTAAAACTGAGATATTAATAATCATAGAATTTCAAAGTCATAATAATTTTATGGATTTTAAATGCAAAATTAATCTGCAAAAACTTAGTGAACCATTTACAAATTATTCAATTTCAACTTTAGTTCCGACAGTTTTTGTCTTTTAACTTGAACTAATAGGGCATGAGGATCAGCTCAGGCCATGAAGGCATTTGCAATCAAACCTGGTGACCTGAGTTGTAACCCAGGGACCTAAAGCAGAGGGAAATAGTCAACTGTCACAAGTTGTTTTTCCAACCCTAGCACATACCGTATGGCACATGTACACACACACACACACACACACACACACAAATAAATAAATGTAATTACATTGAAATCATGAATCAAAACTTTGTTTTTAGAAATTAATTTTTGCTCCATTACTGAAAATCAATTAACAAAGTTATTATCCTACCCTATTGCCTAAATCCTTTTCTTTTCAAGAATACTAAGCTCTTAAAAGTATTTCACTTTGTACATTATGTCAAATTAAAATTTACTGAATGTGCCATGAGCCACACTCTGATGCAGGTTCTTAGAAAATAAAGATGAGCAAGAGGCTGTGGTCTTCAGATCACAACTGAAACAAGGAAAGCAAAAGGTAAACATACAATCATGTCTTACTACATTCTAATAAATGCTAAGCAGACAGACTGGAGAGTAATCAAAGAGTGCTTAGATATACTGGGGAAATTGGAAAGTCGATGTCTAAATAATATCACTTTCCTGAATGAAAAATTAAGGAAGGGCATTTCAAATAAATAGAGACACTTGTGGAAGATTATAGCTATTAGGATCACATTTAATGAGCATTTTATGTGATAGACTTGATTGAACCTAGACCTAGAGATTTCATTAACATGAATCGCCTAGATACTTTCTTCTAATTTTCTAACTTATCTTGAATTTCCATCTCCTCTTAAAATGTTTATTCTGCCTTTTCAAATTTAAGAACAATTCTACTTGACAGAGAAGACAGTAAAAGAAGAACTGAGCATTTTGATTTTCTCATAATATAATTTAATGGCATACTCTCAATTGTCAAGTATTAGGTCTCCTCTCTTCTTGATTCTAGTATCCCAAAATTTCTAATTTCTTACCATTCCTTTCATCCTTACTCACAGGAGGTATTCCTCTGAACGAACCTGTTTTATTTACATGTAATTGTTAACCCTCTGATTTTTTTGTGTGTTTCTTTGTGCTAAATAATCCTTTAGAGAGCTGATAGACCTGAATTAGCTCTGAAAATGGGCTTTAATTTCTGTTTTATGCCGGGCGGTGGTGGCGCACACCTTTAATCCCAGCACTCGGGAGGCAGAGGCAGGCGGATCTCTGTGAGTTCGAGGCCGGGCTGGACCGATAGCCTCCGAAACAATACAGAGAAACCCTGTCTCGTAAAAACCAAAAAAAAAATTCTGTTTTATGATCTCCTGACTTTCCAGGCCCCCAAACCTCCATCTAATCCACCAAGGACCTGTGTATAGTTATAAATCTTGCCATGTCATATCTTTATTTTTTAAACCATGGCCATTACTCTAGATCTAAAATACTTTGAACGTAAAAGTAACGAGAGCTTAGGATCATCATCATAAAAAATAGTTGCTGGCAGATTCTAAAATCAAAAATGAGAAATTCTATTACATTAAGTTTTATAAGATGCGAACAATGTGCTTTGTCAAAGCCAAAGCCACACTTAGGAGGACTGTGCAGATGAAAGGCATGGTGACTTACTGGAAGGTACCAAGGGGAACTTGAGCTGGAAGAAGAAGAGACAGAAGCAAAGTTGGAGGCTTATGTTAAAGGCAAGTAGCCTTGTTATTAGTCTGCATGATATAAATCTTTTTGAAGGAAAGGAAGCTCGCAAAGCCAGGGCGGTGTCTGTCTCTTGTTTTTTGAGGTATGTAAGGAGAAAAGGGGGTGGGGCATACACATTTCATCAAATGAAAAAGCACAGGATGAGAATTACATTCTGCTAATAGGCACAATAAATAATATGGTGATCACAATTTCTCTGGAGAAAAACACAGAGCTCATTATTATTGATTTTTGAAATGATCTCCTTCATAACTTTTTTCCTTATTAAAAAAGACACCTTTGATGATCCCCCATGGAAGGCCTCACTACCCTTGGAGAGGGGTTGGATGGGTTGGTGGGGGGCATGGGAGGATGAGAGGGAAAGGGAATGGTGGGGGGGTGATTGATATGCAAAACAGGATTGTTTCCAAATTTAAAAAAATTTTAAAGAAGACACCACAGAAAACAATTTCTAGTCTTGGTTCTAATGCTACTATTTCTTTGGACTGAACATACCTGGGAGGTATTCCTTATTGCAACTCTTGCTAGTTCTCGAAAAGGGAAAAGGACTGATTTGCTGGGAGAAGGAAGAAGGTGGGGAGAAGGTGCAAAGAGAATTGAGGTGAAGGAATGTCATCCTTGTCACTGACAGCAGGTGCTGTGGAGGAAAAGACAACCAAATAAAGTGCAAGGGAACCAGGGGAACAGACACAAAAGGGGAAACAAATCCCTCTGCCCTGTGACTCATTAATCTTGTCAGAGCCTCACTGTTGAGCAAGGCTAATCTTCTCGCTGCCCAAAGGAGCCTCCCCCACTCACAAGAATGTATTGACGGTCTGGGATATCTAATGACTGAGCCATTTAATAAATGACTTACTTATGTCACTATAAACACTAAGCCAGCAGCTGGAGGCTACATGTAAAGCTCTAAATCCTTTACCTGACTTTCTAAAGATTCCTCTAAATCATATTTAGTGACAGGCTGAGGTACACAGGCATCAGGATTTAGTGGCAGGGCTTACTTCATGCTGTTTGGGGTAGGTCAGAAGGTCTGACTTGGATTTCTTCCCAGTAACCTGATCTAGGTGAAGCAGCAGGTTATAAATGAAAGTCAGTTCCTGAGACATCCTGACTTTCTTTAAGTATCAAGAACTTTATAGGGATTTGGTGAGAAACAAGAAAAGATTAAGCAGGAACCAACTCTATTGATCAGTATTGCAATTTCACTTTCCTAATACTAGATGAAAAGGATGCTAATTTATATGATTCAAATATTTGTGTAGCTTCTTAAACTTTAGTTTGTTTTGTTATCCAGAATAGATACCTAAAAGTGTTCTTTTTGCCTAGAAACATAAAATATAAAATTATATTTTAAATTCTTCAAGACAGTTTCTAAGATTTCCAGATATTTTTATCACATGATATGGAACCATCTCCCTAAATCATAAAAGGGAAAGGAAGAAAGGGGACAGAAACAAGGGAAATAAACTGCACTGAAGGTTTGTCATGTTCAAGGTATTGGTGTTTGTCCCTTAGTGCTCACAGCAACTCCACTGTTCAAGATCCCAATAAATAAAACAGCACTGTTAATTTGATTCTAGGTTTGCCTAATTAGAAAACCTGAGATGTTTGCTCTGAAGTTTGCTTTGAGTTTTAGCAAACTTCCCAGTGTTCCTAACTCATGTATGGCTGAAAGTTGATTTGCAGAAAATGTCTAAAAACTGAACTTTATTGCTTTTTAGTGTAAAGACTTTAGGATTAGCACTCTGATAAAATCAGAGTTAGATATTCAAAATCATTGAGGATCCCAAGACGTCACAAACATCACTATGTTCTCTTTGTTGTCAAAGTACAAGCACAGACATTGGAATTTATCTGTGGTGGGAGAATTTGGTTATTTGTTGGTCAGCACAGCATAGGACAAGTATATGAATTATAATGGAACTAATTTTATATATTAAATTGGTAATAATAATGATAACTATAAAGCTATGTGGTGTATAAGCAGCTCAAGGACCAGAATACTCGTGGGATCACTGGGTTTCTAATCTCTAACTTTGGGTTAGTTACCTCTATAACCTAAGTGGGCGGGTACATTTCTGTTCTCTTCCCTTTTAATGTCCATTTCATTATTTTATCCAAAAGTACAGGAGCATATAGTACTTAGTAACTTACATATTTATAACTGACTTGAAATTTTTACTCCCATATGTAGTGAGACAATAACTGAAACTCAATTTATGTCTACTATCTGCCATCCTTTCACATTCCTCAAATAGCTAAGTAGAAGACAGTGTATGATCATATTGCTAAATGATGAAATTCTGCCTTTACTTAAAAATCTTTTTTTAGTTTTAACATAATTTAGCAGTGTTTACCCTTGATCAGGTTGGTCCCCTATTCTAAAATGTCTAATTTTATTTTCATAATATCTATGTAGTGTGGTGAAGACAGGAGGTTACAGGTTTGACTCTGTAGTATGCAGAAGCAGTAAATTGAAACTCCCTGTTTCTCACAGCCCAGGTGTGGTGCAGACAGCCTGAGACTCCACATTTCCTCACTGTGCCCTAACCATGACCTGAACCCTGGCATAGCAGGAGAAGCAGCAACATTGTGATAGGTTGCTGTTGGTTAGCTGTGTGGAAGAGAGCTGTCTGAGCAGAAATGTATCATATCAATCTCCCTTATGCAGCAATATGCCCAATCTCCTTAAGTCAGACTGCTCTGGAGCTAGGGAAAGGTCAAAGTTGAGGCTTGTCAACCATAATACTTGCTTTATGATTTTTTTCCACATACAAATGGGAATGTGAGTTCAATCAACACTCTGCTTTGTATTTAATCTTGGCTGCAAAGGATTATCTCTTGTTAAAGTATGGCAACAAAACAAAGGGCATTTTCTGTCTTTCTACTAACATATACAGATAAATGTGCATGCATTCAAAACACTTAAGTTAAAACAATGCTCATCTTGACAATCTTGCTTCCCCCCCCCTGTATTATTCACTTTTTGTGCATTCTATGACTTCAGCATTTACCAAGCTGGCAATAGTGATAAAAATATACGTTGGGATATTTTAAAGACTATAAATGCTTTTAATTGCTTTAAGGAAGAAGTAATTCCTTTTTCGTGCCCAGTGTTTGTACAGTCTAGGTAGGGTCTGCTTTTATTTTCTCCTTCTGTATTTCTCAAGGTTTGTACAGTCTAGGTAGGGGTCTGCTTTTACTGTCTCCTTCTGTATTTCTCAAGGTTTGTACAGTCTAGGTAGGGTCTGCTTTTATTGTCTCCTTCTGTATTTCTCAAGGTTGAGTGACAGAAAGCAATCAAGTAACCAAACCATAGGATGAAAGATTTTAAGTAAATGGAATTTTCTTAACCAAAGTTTATTAAAACAAAATGCTCATGTTTCATTCCTTGAAAGGGGATGGATAACATTAGATTTATAAAGTATTTTTGCAGCTATTTGCTTAAATTCAAGTCTTCTGTAGTCTGGTTAAAATCTTAGATTGTGTACCTTCGTTTCTGAAAGAAAGTGCCATTTTAGGCAAAAAAAATGATTTGCCAAAAATTCACCTTCTTTCATGCATAAGCTTCTCTGATACCATTTCTTCACCTGTCAGAGCTTCTCAAACTCTCAACACAGAAAATGATGGCACATACTTCTAATAGATTTCATAGGCATCTTAGAGGGTCAACATCCAAAAATGTGACAACTTAACAGAAAAAAGGAAGACCCCCTGTCCTTTGATCACCTACTCTTTAAAAGATGACCAAGAAGAAAATAAATTCCTATGACCCCTATTTCAGGCCAGATTTGACCTCTTTTCCATATGAAATATTTATATGCTAAAGAGGATGTTCTATGAACTTGTTTTGAGTATTTTAGATAATAAGGACTGACAACTAATATAAACTCGTAACTTACAAGGACTTATGACTAATCAGACTTTAAGTCAGCACACTCACAACATGACTTGAAGTCCATTACCAAATCTTGGTCAAGATCTATCAATGCAGATTGATAGGCTCATATATGCTAGTATGGTAGGCTGGATTTCCGTTCCTTATCTCCAGGAAAATGTCCCAAATAAGTATTATTTTCTCCAGGGCTGCCATTCAGAACATCAAGACTCCATTATGGATGTTAGGAAGACACAGACATCTTTCCCCCACTAATCTCTTCCCTAAAATGCATTTTCAATTTTAAAATGCTTACTGAGTCACCAGACTAAATCATTTCACTTGACATAAATACCTACACTATGTAATACGTAGGTATAGCTCAGTGTGAGCCAACAGTACTATTAGGAAACACCATTGTTTTGTTTGAAAAGAAAAGCAAGACAATATTGCTGAAGCCAGATCAGATTTTGAGTGGTATGCGCCTATCCTTTATATAACAAGTGTATTTTATAAGGAAAAAAGCACATGGGAAATATTTTTATTTATTTTATTAGCTGTACAAAAGTCATGTTGGCAAATGAAGAACCAATAAAGCAAAATTGTCTCATGTGGTTCTTATTATGGAATCAAACAACAATGTAAAAGGCAAGCACACACCAATCATAATTCCATCTCCAGGGGTAAATGGGAAAGTGTGGCTCCATTTTCATCAAGAAAGAGACACGTACTTCACGATATGTTCAAGCATAGTTCCCAAGGTAGTTGCAATACATTACTGCACTGTGTTCTGCTCAAGGACTGTACCTAATGTGGTTTAGTGTGAAGAATGTCCTCAGCCCCATGATACCTGATTGCACCAACAGAAACCAGCATCATCCCTTAGATGATTATTAGGGACATTTTCCTGGAGATAAGGAACGGAAATCCAGCCTACTCTACCAGCATGTATGAGCCCATCAATCTGCCATTGGTAGATCTTGACCAAGATTTGGTAATGGACTTCAAGTCATGTTGTGAGTGTATTGACTTAAAGTCTGATTAGTCATAAGTCCTTGTAAGTTATAAGTTTATATTAGTTGTCAGTCCTTATTATCTAGAAAGGAAAACATGCCAACATGAGATAGATGCTACACTGCAATAAACACTTGGATCATTTGCAACTGATTGTATGAAATGACCAAAGTCTCATTCCAGAACGTTCAGTTTGCAAGACAATCAGATGCAGCATTCTAATGCAGCCTGAAACAGACTGTGTGCTTAAATATTTTCTAAATTCCTTCAGAGCTGTTTTTACTTTTTCTGTGGAAATATATGAATAACCATTATTAATGACAGACAGGTACTCATTTGTGGATTGAAAATCAGCAATATATTTTGAAAGTGAATAGTCTTTGGAAAAATAATTAATGGTTATTGGGGCCTCTAGGAAATGTCCACATGTGAAAGACTTAGTTCTTTACCAGAAATAAGAAAATAACGAGGCCTGACATTACAGTTATTCTTCTGTGCCAACATTAATTTTCTAGTCTTCCATCATGAGCTGGCCTTTTTTGTTATTTCCCTTTAAAACCTGCTTGTGGATCAGTGACTGAATGGTCATGTCACTCAGAAATGAGTCTGAATCTCCTCACTACTGACCTGTGTACACCACAACTGGGATGAAACTATTTCCCCAGCCTGAACTCAATCCCAGACTACAGAGAAATGGTAAGCCTATTCTTAACATATTTTATTAAGTTAACCTAATATTTAATGAATGACATTATTGTATTTGACAAGACGTTAAGTACAAAAACACACTCAAGTCAGATAAAATTTCTGACTTTACAATCTTATTTAAAGATGTATAGATTTTGTAATCATATCCAAACATACAATTAATAGAAAAGAAATAGGATTTTTGAACTTCAGCATTGGTATCCAAGATTTGTGGAACCGGATACGTTTGTGTGGTAGCTAAATGTTTATCTAAAGATGTTGTTAGAATAAAAACAATCATCCCATTGGGCATTGACCAACCAAAGAAGAACTGTATGCAGCCTTTCTAAAGATTTAAGCATATATCCTAATTGGGGAGCATTTTTTGTTGTTCACTGAGATCTACAATATCTTTAATACTAAGGTGAAAATGAAAGGGCTGATTGGCTTGTGGCACCACTTTTATACTCCTGTATTGAGAAAGGCTGATTAAGAAAAGCCAGACAGCCCTTGTCTCCAACTGTCTGATGGCTTGGGCATGAATATGATATGCTATCCAGCAATTGTGACAGGGTCTACTAGGAGCTTCTCTTCTGGAAACCCAGTGAAAGACTAGACCAAGAAGATTTTTTTAAAATTCAATTTTATCCACAAAGGCTAGAACACTGTGACACACCACACAGATGTACAATACAAGAAGAAGAAGAAGAAAAAAGAAGAAGAAGAAGAAGAAGAAGAAGAAGAAGAAGAAGAAGAAGAAGAAGAAGAAGAAGGAGAAGAAGAAGAAGAAGGAGAAGAAGAAGAAGAAGGAGAAGAAGAGGAGGAGGAGGAGGAGGAGGAGGGGGAGGGGGAGGGGGAGGGGGAGGGGGAGGAGGAGGACGAGGAGGAGGACGAGGACGAGGAGGAGGACGAGGACGAGGAGGACGAGGAGGAGGATCTCAAAACTTAAATTTCTTTACCAATGATATATTCAAGTTCAGTATTGTTTTCAAAACTGAATACACTATTTTATTAGATATAAGCATTCTTGTCACATGATAGGTATATATTTGAAATGCTTGATGGTATTTGCTTAGCAGATTAATCCACTCATACCTAAAATATTTTAGTAATTTTTCTCTTTCTGCTCTTTGTGGTGTCTTCCTTAAGGCTATTTAAATTAAAATGCCTTCCAAGGGGGTAAAGATGTGTTTAAAAAACAAAGAACATCAACTAAGCAATAATATAAACTTGTAAGACACATTTATTAAAGCTTTTGTTTCACAAAATATACAAATCTTCTTAAGCTATGTTTATGAGTCTACTGAATTTCTGTCAGGGTTTTCTTTATAGTCCAAATGGAAGTAGATTATATTCTAGAAAGTGGTTTTGTTCAATTGATCTGAATTCAACAGAATTTGAGGCACTGATACAGAAAGGACCTTTCTTTCTTTCTCTCTCTCTCTCTTTCTTCTTTCCATTTTTTCCTCTCGAATGAAGACTTTTCTCCCCCTTGATTCCTAGAAATCACACAGCCTATAGCTCAGCATGAATCAAAACCCATACCCTCATGGTTAAGGGGGTGTTGTTCATTTTAATCCTGTAGTCTAGGGTGAGTCAGGGTGACAGAATAGAGGCCTTGGATGGGGTCAACAGCACTGTAGATAGGGAGACAAAAACCTACTTAACTTACCCTGCAGCATGCCTACAGGGCAACGCTCCACTATTGAATGCTGGCAGCAAGGAAGAGGGCAATGTGTTCTGTGCCAGTTTAGGGGGATGAATATGTGCTTGGCCCCAGGCCTCCTGTGGATGGCCACTGATTAATCCTTTGAACAGCACTGCTTCTGTTTCGAGGCCAGGCTGGAGCTCAGCACTGAGTCCCTGCCAAGCCACTAGAAAGGAAAAGCAGAGCCCGCAGTGAGCTTTCAGCACTGTGTTTTCATCTACAGTGTTTATTTCTCTAAATCTTGTCACGATTAAAATACTCTCAATTAGTACACAAGCATCTTTAGGCTTTGCTATAGTCTTTCAACTTGCAGTGTAACATTATTTATTTTAACTTTAGTTTACTTTTGATGTGGTGCATGTATACAATTTACCACAGGACCCATCCTAACATTTAACAGCACACTTCCTCTTTCCTCTCTCAAGCAATTTCAGATCACATGTTTTACATTTTCATTGGATTCAGATATGCTTTCAGCAGATAAACAGTAAAACAATCAGAAATAAATTGATTATGGCAAATAATAGAAATGCTATGTGAGGCAAAAGTTCAATTTACACCTTTCCTGTTTCTCTTATCTTTTTAAAGTGAAGAATGTGATTTTCATTTTTACATGAAATCATCTAAACAGCCAGACAATTGCAGCCTCACTTTAACCTGAGGTGAAAATTGTGATTACTTTTTTCTTGTCTGAATGACAACTCTGCTCTTATTGAGCCATCGGTTTATGGTTACTAAAAGGGGTGGGTTACAATACAAAATATCCTCTTTACTTAAGATATAAGACCTAACTAAAACCATGCCTAGCAATCCTGATTCCTTATTAAAAATGAGTAAATTGGGCTAAGAGAGTGGCTCAGCATGTAAAACATTTGACACACGGTTCTGAGGACCTGAGTTGGAATTTACAGAGTCTGTGAATCAGGGCCTGATAGTACGTTTCTGCAACCCTAGTGCTCCTACAATGAAGGACAGGTGGAGATAAAGAATCTTTGGAAGCTTCTCACAAGCTGGCAAACAGAACAGTAAACAATAACAGAGACTTGTCTCAAACAAGGGGGGAAGGCAAAGCCCAATGCCTGAGTTTATCCTTTGCCTTCCACATGGATAGTTGTGTGCTCTCACATTCCTGCTCACAAGCCTGTGTATACACACACACACACACACACCATACACCATACACAATCAAACTAAAACTTAAAGTGAACTGAAAAATATTTTGAGAACACATTTGACTTTTGAAAGCCCAGCATTGGTGAATACCATTATGATGTGTGCACTGGAGAAAATTGCAGTCAGGTGACTTTTCTAGTTCCTCACTAAACATGGTTCCATCTTCCCAGAAGTTCAAAGTTTTCACTGGTATTTCAAATGCTCTCTCTGTCATTCTATGGTGTTTCAAGAAAATGGAGTTGAGGGGACGGAAAACAAAAGAGTATTTTACTGGCCTGTCTCCAGCTTTGGGTCTTTGTTTCTCATTAAGGGAGAATGATTTATAATTAAACTTCTACAAAATGAATTCATAGAATTGTTATTTGAAAGCTAGCTTTATGTTACCTCATCCATTCCCTTCAAATGGCCATGAATATCATTTCCTCATCCACACTTGGGAGAAATGGGCATCCAAAAAAGAGAACTAACTGGCTAGAAGCCACATGGAATCTCCATTGTTTGGTCCATGAATGTCTTACTTGGTGCAACCTACTTAACCTGCACAATTGTGAGGGTTCTTATTTGCACTGATAATAAAGAGGAGGGAGAGAAAGAAAGAACTCAGTCTATGTGGCTTCTGCTTGTCCTATGTCACTTCTTTTATTTATCATGAGCTTCCTTCTCAATGATTTGGTTCATGTAAAATCCACATTTCCTGGGTAGCTGTATTAGCTATATTGCCTTGCAATAAATGATCACAAACTTATCTTTAAAATCTATTTTTTATTCATTTCAGCTGGCTCAAATTGGCAAATGAATGCTGTGTTTCTATTTAGGGTGTTACCATAACACGTCCTATTTTCCCATCTTGTAAAGAAGTGCAAGAGTCCGACGAGTTTTATCTGACTGAGAAGATCTAGGGGGATATCCTCTTCTAAGTCATGTTGGAGAAATCAGGTCCCACAGGGCTGTCATTCCCATTTTCTTTCTGCCTTTTAGCACTAGGGGATGTTCTCAGTTTCATATAATTAATATGCTAGCAGATTGTAAATATTGCCATAATACTGTTGTGTTACCAAATGTGGGATGGTTGGAATCATGTTCCAATGAAATTACTGGATTGGGTAAAGTAAGGAATGAAATTTCTACACAGCTCTGATGACTCGGGGCTTCTCAGCTCCTCCACTTAGAATGGAGTGTGTGAAAAGGCTTTCTTCATCTCCTTTCACTCATGGAGCATTGAGTGTTTAGAAAGCAGATAACCCATTTCTTCTGATGCCCTTTGGCTCAAATTCTTAGAGAAGCTATTTTTGAGAAACTATACTTAAGGATTCTTCTCTTCAACCAACTTAATGAATAAACACTAGACATTTGAGTAAGTCTTCAAAAGAACAATGAGTAAGTGGTGAAAGGTGACAGACATGTGACATTTCATGGGAATGGGATGGATTTTGACATGCAGACTTTTCTGAAGGTGAATTGTATGGTTTCTCTCTAGTAGATTTCTTTACAATCGAATAGAAGTCGGGTTACATTTCTAACAAGACCTTAACCTTTCATTAAATTATTAACTTCATAATTTTTCTTCATGTCCTAGGAAGATTTTTATTAACATAGTATATGAGAACAGATGCTACTTGATTTTGAGCCAAAATCATAAAAATGCCAGGCATGTCCCTCTTGATTTCTTGGGATGCCTCCTCTTGGAACACAGGTACCAGGTAATATGAAACCCATCGCAGCCTACAAGACAGACTCCATGAAGACTGCATTTAAGTTTTTTGGTCAACAGTCAAACTGAGGTCCAATGAACATCTAGTACAGTGGTTTACACCCTTCCTAATGCTGCAACCATTTAATACAGTCCCTCATGTTGTGATGATTCCCAACCATAAAATTATTTTCATTGCTCCTTATAGCTGTAATTTTGCTACTGTTAAGAATCCTAATGTAAGCCAGGTGTTAGTGGCTCACACTTTTAATTCCAGCACTCAGAAGGCAGAGCCAGGCAGATCTCTGTGAGTTTGAGGCCAGCCTGGTCTACAGGGCGAGTACCAGGACAAGCTCCAAAGCAATACAGAGAAACCCTGTCTTGAAAAACCAAAAAAATAATCGTAATGCAAATATCTGTGTTTTCCAGTGATCTTAGGAAACCCTGAGAAAGGGTCCCTCAGCTACCAAGGGTTCATGAACTATAGGTTGAGAACCACTGCTCTAGTACCAACCAGGACACATGGGAAAGAAGATGACAAGTAAATGAAGGAGTCTCCAGATATTTTAAACCTATACATCTTCTCCAGACTTACAATCTTTCCAGAGGAAACATCAGTCATAACCAAGCAAAGGTCAATCGTCTGCGTTTCCTGTCTGAATTCCTAAGTTAGGGGATCAATGAACATAATATGATAGTTACAAGGAGCAATTGTAACTGCACAAGACTAGAGAAAAATAAAATCTTACAGTCACACCACTGTGTTTCAGCCCATTGATTTATTCAGATGGCTTTCTGTTGTTACCTTCTCTGCCAAAACTGTGAATCATAAATGTTTTAAATACTGTGAATATTATCGCAGAAACCAACAAGCTACCACAAAATAGAGCTGGCTGACCCATATTTAACAATATGCAATATCCTTACTGCTCCTGACTATGCACAAAATATGTATATGTAAGTAACTATTTGTAACTGGAACTGGCACAATAGTTTCAATTTTATCTCTTCCTTGTTGGCTCCTGACTTTATATTTGCACTGCTTATTATTTGTGGTAGAATTCTACAAGTAATGCAAGTCAAATCTGGATACTGACAGAGGACTAAATTTCACCACACTGCAGAATTAGGCTTAACAGACCAACCCATGCTCGCTGGTATCTGCTACCTGACATATGGGGAGTGCAGGAAGCAAGAGGCTAAGAGCATTGTACAAAGTGATGGTGGGGGATAATCATGAGATGCTCATGAGATGCATGTACTGCAATGATGGCCAGAGTGACTGGAAAAGAAAGGAGGCTGCAAAGTATTTCAAGTGGGCAAAGGAGGGATCTGAGATCACATGAAAATCAAGGTCTCTGTATAGATTTTTATATCTGTGGAATAAATTTTCTTAGCTATGCTCTTAGACTGTTAGGGAAAAGGTGTTTAGTGATAATAACTTCTAATTTGCCTTAGTTTGAAGTTGTTTTAGGTTTGATCTTTAAATGTGCTTATAAGTTTATTAGCAATTTGGTGTAGCAGAAAAGACATTGGGAAGAAAATAGGGTAAATTTACTGGAGAACTGTTCTCCTTACCATGTTAACATGATTATTCTTGCATGCTAAATGTGTTGTATTTGTTTATTTCTTTATATTAAAGCACCGTGGTAAAATTGTCTTATCTGAGTGCTTAGGGGGTTCTCAGAGTGCCATGTTTATTGGTAACTGTATAGTTGCTAATAGTTAAGTCAGCTCACAGATCTCTTAGTTATATATTAGGAAAAATACTCTTATATTCACTTAGTGATAATCTTATTCTTTTATTTATTGACAATTTTTATCTGAATTGGTTTTAAATTATAAAACTGGTTACTTTTATCAAGTATTTCACGTTGATTTTATCTCCTGATTTTGAAATTAAAATACAACTTTATGGTCCTATCCTGGAGATCTGCCAGGTGGCTCAGTGAGGCCGTGTACCATCTGTGACCTGCGGAAGAAGATTGGTCTCATCTTGTCTACCATTTTTTTGTTTCCACTTTAACATGGAGGATGAAGGTGAGATGTGATCAAATGGAGTGAACACACAGGGAACTTAATAATATAGTAAAAAACAGTCACAGAAAAAAAATTCAACCAGGCAAAGCCTCTCAAAATATCAGTGGTTTTTAAAAATCACTTGGAAAAACAGAGAAAAAATCCCACTGAAATGCAGTGACCAACCACATTATGAACATCCCCTTAACGACTTGTACATCATCCATGGAGAGAAACAGGCTGGGAGGTTGGCCCCACATCCTCTCCAGTTTGAGATGCTGTGATTTGCCTTTGACACTCAAAACCCAGAGAACAGCAGTCAGTTTCTGTGTCATAGAGGAATTTTACTCTAGGTCATGGTGAATTTTCTCCCCTCACCTCATTAGACCTTGGCAGTCCCTGGAAACCACATTCCTCACATGAGAATCCTCTTCAGGAACACGTGATTCAAGGGACACATTTGCCCTAAGGTCCTGTACTTGTTGATGAGAACAAACCACTTCGTACAGAACACCCCATGCTCGTGTCCTGCCAGCAGCTGTGGGCAACTTCAAAGTGTTAGGTGCTGTCCTTACAACAGCATTACATAACCTAACTATCATTTCAGGGCCTGCTTACTCTCCACGCCTTACTCAAGCCTAAGCCCCAGTAGGGCTCCATCTTTTCTCATCTACCTTTGACTCGGCACTCCATCTCATTTTGGGTTCTCAACCTTCAGATTAAGAAAGCTACCATCTGCAGCCTCGTTGTGGACTGCATTTCTTAAATCATAGAGATTTTTGTCAAGTTGAAATTTTGGGTCACAGGTGCAAGCTTCAAATACAGCGCACAAAACTCGAAACGGAAAGATGAGCCCAAAGTAAGGGAGAACACATTAATGAAAAAAAGTTAACCATGTCATGTGTTTAGGGACAATGCTTGAGCCAAAGATTTCCAAGACTGAAGGACGACGGAGGTGTGAAACTCATTCCTGCCTCCTTCCTTCTGTCTGAAAAGAAATGCTGAAAGCAAACCATTTGTAGCTTAACTTGAAAGTAATGCTTTCAAGTGGAGATTGAGCACCCAGTAAGCAAAAGTGGTAAAGAAGGCCTTGGTGTTAAAATGCTAATGTCCCAGTAACACATTAGTGTGAATCAAATTCAGTGAATGTAAATTATAACAAGTGATCATTTCCTGCTTTTTTCATAATAAAAGGGTATTTGTAGTAGGGAGCAATAGAGATAAAAAAAGGGAAAACAACTGGTACCTATATACATATACATGCACATATATATTTTGAAGACATCTTTATGTTACAAGTGTATATAAACATATTTGTAGCTACCTATCAATATTTATTACTCTGAAACAAGCAGAAGACAAATTTAACAAACTGATTATACTATTTCATTTTATCATAGTTCTACAGCTTTAAAAGTCTCTCACATAAGCATCTCAATAAAATTAGTCTCTCATTCCTGGACTCAGATAATGACACTAAAGCATAGACAGTAAAGCAATTTGCTTATGTTCGAGGGAACAAGGGGCTTGTAGAGCCAGCACTGAAAGCCAATATAATGAATTTTAGCTTGACCTTGGTTCCCATATTTTTCCCAGAGTATTTCTGTTCCTTCTAACTTACCATGCACAAAAGCCTTCCCAGTAGCTGTCAATGACTTTTGCTGTAATAACAATAAATCCTGTGTATCCTCTTCCATATTATCAAAACGGCAAAGTGGAGAACTACTGGAAATCTTGCCTTTTTCTTTCTGAGAAAATAGCATCTAGATTACTGGTATGTTGAGTCTAGGCTTGATAATTTTCAAGAATTACAAAGGAAAAGCAAGATTTCTATATTTTAAGTGTTATCCCTCAAGCTTATGATAGTATGATTAAAATTCTGTATCTTTTGAAGTTAGAGAAACATGACATGTTCAAGTGTCTAAGAGCTTATAGTTGGCAAGCTGCAAAGCTACACTTGGGAAATGTGTGGCCCGGCTCCCAATTCTTCACTCTGAGCTGTGGTGGCAAACACTCTTCTTGGAAAAGTGAGAATCCTGCAGGTTTCCTTTAGGTTAGGCTCAGCTTCTGTGCACTTAACCAATAAAACCGTTGCCCATATGCATTGTATTCTTTCCCAGACTCCTAAGTTTTCTCACCTATGACCTGTACTTCATTTTGATCTGCTTCATTTTATTCCCCACTGCTTTTTGTCTCTTGGAGTTAGGAGATGGGCTTCTGTTTCAGTTCCCATAAGAACAAGGGCTTGGAAAATACTCTTTGAAATAGCTAATTTATTGAACAAGTAAATGGATGATTACATGAATTAACAAAATGCTTGTAAATATAGGTGGGCATAAATCTCTCAGATGAGGAGATGCTGTTCACAGTTTCCCTGTAGTGAACTCAATGAGGAGGTCCTGTAGGAGAAGTATAGGAATGCTGCTTAGAAAATGGGAAGAGTGGGCTAATAGCAGAGTTTAACAAGTTAATCTTCCTAGGCTTTATTTGCTTAACTATGAAATTAAATTTTAGTGTACAATATCATTGAATCAGTTAAAGCCATATGATGTTGTGATTCTGTAAGTTATAAGAGAATTGCAATAAGCAATAATTAGTCACCGTTAGCATTTTTCCCTTGACTTACACTGAGCTTTCCTTCTTTCTGTCTATCCTTCTTTTTCCCTTTCTTTTCAAAATGAATAGAAAAAATATTCCTTGAGTTGTACAGTTATTTCTCAAACTCTCTCACAGCTGCAATTATTTACCACGTAAAGACCCCAAACCGAGCAGTGACATAACCTTGTAAAGTGTTCACAAGCTATTCATCCACCATTAAAAGCAGAAAGCACGCCATCACTTATAGGGGTACTTTGGCAAAGATTACATATCAAAGCTAGATATTTTCCTTCATATAATGAGCAGCATGAGAGCCATCTTTGGTCTTTGCCTTGCATGTGGAAATCTCTTGGACAGCAGTGGAAACTTTGCATGAGGAATTGAACATAGCATGATGCTTATTACACTTATTTATTTATTTGATTTATTAAATCTGCCTTTGCCTCTTGAGACATGAGCATAACTGTAACAACAACAAAAAAATACTAGTGTACATAAATCTCAGCCTTTTTCCCAACCTCACAGTTGGGATTCCCCATATCAATCAGACAAACTCTGGCTTCAACCCAGAATATTAATGGAAGTTGCATTCTCATTTTGCAGTCCTAAACAGAATTAGATTTGTTAACACATTTTCTCCTCAGATCACTGTCCAGAATGCCTCAGGTTTTCTAATGTTTACTTTGTTTTCCTAATTCCTTTCCTGCTTCCAAGGGTCATTTGTACTGCAAAATGAAGAAGAGTTGACGGGAGTTTCTTGGGTGTTTTTTTTCATCAAAACACAATTCTTGCATGCATTTTCCTTGAGAAAGAATGACCCAGAGGACCAAACAGTACTAAAAGAGAGAAACTAGCTGGCAACTTTTAAATATGTATCCAGATTATTATTGATGATGATATTTGTCTTAGAACTACTGAAGTGCTAAAAAAATTGATTAGGTTTCCCAGTTCTTGCATCAAGTTATGATACTTCTAAGGGTCACTTAAGACAAGAGCTAGTTTTTTATGTGTGTGTGGCCTGTGAAGTCACATGGGACTTGGTGAGTGAAAGATTATAGGACTGACTTTACACTTTGCTGTTAGCACCTTGAGATTCAGTAATTTTTGATTAGAAGACTTCATCTTCCATTTTGCCCTGGGCCCTATTTCTCATGTAGAGAGTCATGCTTAGGCATCTTGTCTAATTAAGTAATTTGCTTAGGTCATAGATGCCAATCATATTTCTACAACAGGGATAATTAAACTATAAAAGCAACAGTAACTGGCATTCAATGATCTGGGTCCAGCTCAGAGTTGTATAACAGTCCTTGTTCTTGGTATTGTTCTTCTTTTAGGTCTTGTTCTTTAATCATTTTTAAATATAAGAAATCTGTGCCTCGAGGACTTTAAATAGCTCGTCTGCAGTGAATGCTTTTGAATGACCGAGAGCGATTTAGATTTAAGATCCACATTATTTTGAAGGACTGTTTTCTTCATGTAAGTTGAGTGACATTCTGTGAGTTTTGGTTTAAATTCATTTTGGATAATGGATTTATAGGGGGTGCCATGTTGTACCTCTAGTCTATGGGAGATTTAGGAAGACTTGCATAGGATTTATCAGTCAAAATCTAAAATATAGAATATATAAGAATTCATTTGACAGGAGTGTACTTGCTAAACATGGAATGATTTCTGAATCTATGGTATAACAAGACAGCCCAAAAGTTTCAGTGAAGGATGTGGAGGGGAGACTGAATCTGGAACCTTTTGTGTACTAGATCAGCAACTTAAATTCCGAGTTCGGCTAATGAACTTTTGACAATTTAGGTTATACCTTTAATCTTCAGAGTAGGTATACAAATCAAGTCATTAGAAAACTGATAGTTAAAGAAAACAAAAGTTGGAGCTCTCTACCTCTTCCATGAATTCAATGTTTATACTATTTTCTTTTCCTATGTGATTTAAAAAAAAAACTTTTCTTTTTCTCATCACTACTCTTCAGAATGTTTCTATTGTTTCAGTTGTATGTGTAGGATATTTTAATGTCCAGTCATATGAGCAAAAGGGGATACTTTTCATAGAGTTTGGACAAAACATTCTGCCTTTTAAATTTTTTTTGTCTTTATCCAATTGTATACTTTCCTTGGGAAATGCTTAGATTGTTATTTTCTTCTAAAAACTAATTGAGCTGTATTTGTGAATTAAATATCTACTGTAGGCCACCTACTTCTCTAATGCTGATTATACTTTCTTCCTAATCTGAATGTGACCTTGTATGGGAGGGTGTTTGTTTTTAATAAATGAGAACATGATCCCATCTTATTTCCTAATGAAGAATGCAGCACCCTTACTTACTAAGGCTTTAAGGACTCAGAGGGTTCGTATGATGTCATATACTTGTAGTTTCAGCATTGTAAACACCTCACATGCCAGCCAGTCTTGTCTATTTGGTAAACTCATGGCTAATTTGTGACCCCTTCTCAAAGCACAGGTGATTCCTCGGCTTTTACTCCTGTTAATATATAACCTAAAGGTGCTGAAAGGGCCTTTTCTTTGGGGTTAAGATGGTAGAAAGTTCCAGCAATGTTCAAAAAAGAAAGAAGACATCAACTACTTATCTTTCAAAACTACAAAATAAGAAAATAATAGAATGTGTGAGGAAGAAGGGACAATGGATATCATCTAAGGCCCAAATCTGACCCATTTCTTTCATTCATCCTTTTTTCAGGGGTAGGGGCCCAGACAAACCTTGAACAATTCAACAGGTATGGAAACCATATGTCCCATTATGCCAGACAGATAGAAACAGAGTTTTTAAATATGTAACAAAATTCAAAATTACGGGAAAACCACTGATGAAGCTGATTTTGATTATAAAGTTCACCATTTAACAAACCAAGTGAATTTTGTAACAATGTAACAGTCCACTTATTTTTTCCTTCTTGTTAAAAATGGGTTCTGTTGACATAAAAGGACATGATTGAGGTGGGAAAGGAAGTGATGCTTCAGAGTGTGATTATTTGTTTGCCTGGAATTAATTCGTACTCATTAGTGTGTCCACTAGCATTTTTGTCTTGCTCACCCTGCTTCCTATCAGGTAAATGATAATATCATCTGTCCATAATGAGGCTTCTATTCATAAGTATCATTCAAGTATTTAGGTGAATTCCCAGCTCATGACACCAACGAAATAGATGTTGATATGACTCCTGCTCTACATGCTAAGGAGGTTGTTTCAGATTTATCTGTACCTTGACTGCATCTGACAGACTCATCTTTTTGACACTGAGAGATTTGAAAGGAGCTCTCTCTTTTATGACCACGAAAAGCACCCTTTACAAGTGATTTACAGTGAATATGCAGTTAGATTGCACTTGGGCTTTGATGTTTGAGGGACAACTTCACCACAAGAATCATCAGTAGACACTGTTGCTTTGAACTGACACTTGATGATGCTCTTCTGGACTCTTCCCTTCCTCAGCTTCATGGCCATATTTCCAGCCCAGCCTTTCTTCTCACCCTCAAATCCCCCAAACAGACACTGCTTGAGTGAACTTCATGACAAGTGTGGGACTATGGCCTTTAAGAGCCAAAAGAATAGGCACACACAATCTGAGGGTCACAGTTGTAAAGAGAATGCTGATTTGCCCATGGAAGCCATTCAAAGGGTTCCAGAGCCTATCCACAAAGTCTGTCACATTGCTTCACCACATTAAACACAGTCCCATGCAACACTGATGTGTTTCGTAACTTCAGAAATAACAAAAACCTCAAATGCTTCCAGGCTTTTAATTTCCTTTGTAACCATTGTTAACTGACTCTTCAATGCAAAATTAAAAGCTAACCTTCAATCTTACTCATCCCTCTAATTCCCCCCCTCTCTGATTCTCCCTCCAACACTCACTTTAAAAAAACACTCCAGTCTTCTTAGCTTCATTTCTGAGAGAAGACATTCTTCTTGCAGAAAGATTCTCCCACTGTGGTAAGATCTGTCACTGTGGTCAGCCTGTAGACCAGGCCTCCTGGTCTTTACTGGAGCAGTGGGAATTCTCTTGCATGAAGGCACTTGGAGTTCTCTGAGTCAGATGTATAACTGTCCCCTGTATTGGCATGTATTTTGGGTAGACAGGGGGCATGATTAAGGAGAGAGATATGCCTTTTGTCTTAGTTCCTTTCCTGTTTCTGTTCTAAAACAATCTGATAATAGATGACTGATAGATGATAGATAGATAGATAGATAGATAGATAGATAGAAAGAAAGAAAGATAGATAGATAGATAGATATAGACAGATGATGGATGGACGGATGGATAGATAGATGATATAGATAGTAGATAGATGAGAGATAGACACATAGATGATAACCCGACAGATAGATAGATAGATAAATAGATGATAGACAGACGACAGACAGACAGACCACTTAAGGAAGAAAGGTTTATTCTGTCTTCCTGTACAAGGTACAATCCATTGCAGGGAAAACAGTGGCAAGTGGTAGAAGCAACTGCTCACATCATGTTTATAACCGGGAACAGAGAACAATGAATGTGGTGGCTACTCTGTCCCTTTTTTTCTTTACACAGTTCAGCATCCCAGCTCCAAAATGGCCCCACTAACAGTGAGCAGGCCTTCTGTCTCAGTTAAAACAATCAAGACACTCCCTCACAAACATGCCCAGAGATTCATCTCCCAGGGGATTGTAGATTATGTCAAATGGACAAGTAGCAGTAGCCATAATTCCATTTAGAAGAGATGTCACTTGTTAGTTCAAAGGAATACTATTTTTTTCTTTTTTTTAAAAAAAAGGTTTTCTCTGTGTAACAGCTCTGTTTCTCCTGGAGCTAGCTTTTCTAGATCAGGATGGTCTCAAACTCACAGAGAGCCGTCTGACTCTGTCTCCTGATGCTGGGATTAAAGGCATGCACCACCCACACCTGGCTTAAAGGAATAATTTCTAATAAAATAAATAATTGCTCTTACTAAGGCTACAAACTTGCTGTGAGACAGGTCATAGCCCCTATGAGACAAACTACTAATATTACCTTGTTAAGTAGACATAGTATTAAATGGACATGTCATGACTTGTTATACATGTAGTACATAATACAGCAGTCAACTCTTATCAGAGAAGCTTCTTTCTTTCAACAGATGGTGACTAACACAGAGACCCACAACTAACCCAGATGCAGATTGGCCCTAGGCGACCCTCTACATCACACCTCCTCCTCCCACAGTTCAGGGATTGGTTTGGAAGGGGTTTTAGAAACACTGTGAAAGCTTTAATAATAGGTGATGGATGGTTTACAGAACACTGTTTCCTGAACACAGTGAGGTAGTTGCACATGTGAATTCACAACACTTGAGACAGCATACAAAAGACCTGCATAGACTTGGGCCAGAAAAATTTCTAGCACAGAGAGGAGAGTTAGGCGTTAAGATCTGCCTTTAGCCAAGGAGCTTCTGGCAGTTGACAGCTGCTAGGAAAGGGAAACTCAGTTTTCTTTAACTGCATGACTCCTAGTAGATCAACCACATTCCAGTAGAAGCACACCCATTTAATAAGAATGAAGGGAAATTTATGCACAATACAGGGGATCTATGCAAGAGGCTGGTACTAGTCATTTATAGTAGGATGTGTGGTGACACACCTGAGTGTTAAGGTAGTCTACTATTTGTTTATGCAGAACTGAGAATATACCCAGGGTTCTATTCTTGTATACAAGTACTTCAGATCGGAGTCATGTTCCCAGCATCCAGTAGTTAATTTTCACCAAAATTTCAGACTTGGAAAGCACAAATACTATTTTTTTTGTATTTTCATAGAAAATGAAGTTCTGAAAATGTCTTAAAAGCTTTAATGATTCATAACTTTGGGATATTTATATTTCCATCTAAAAGAGGGTATCAGAATCTTGAGAGAAATTATTAATTGCGTATGTTACTGCATTTAAGATGATGGAGAAACATTAAAGAAAAAGGCATGGGCTTTGAGGATGAACTGATTTAGAATTTGTACTCAGCTAATACTAAACTGTGTGATCTTACATAGACAACTTACCATCTCTAAGGCCATTTCTTGGTCTGATATGCAGGGATGGTTTCCATTCGTACCTTGTAAGAGTGATGAAATGAAGTATGTTAAGCATTTTTATCCTCAATGGTCAGTGACCTGTAGCTCTCTTAACCATGATTACGTTTCTACAAACAAACATTGCATTACTATTGAATGATAATTAGAGATTGCCAGGGCATCAGTGTGATACTTGGGTTTGTCTTTTAAATTATTAAAATGCAACTGAATCATCACTTGCAACATCTTCATAGCTGCCATTGGAGTTTTCAGGAATTCCAGCAATATTGACTCAGTGGAATTGTTGACAGTTAGACATTTCTGTATAAGGTACAAGATGACTTTTTTGATTCAATGAGGACACTTTCAACTGTTAAGCCGATGTAGGCTTTTCCATGTTGTGGTTAAAGTTATAGAGGTATAGAGGGGAGGACATCAGGTTTTTATTTTCATTGGTGAAGTGGGGGGTATGTGTGCAGGCATGCAAAACTAAAATGTTATGGAATTAAGCAAATATCCAAGGGGCAAATGATGGGGAGTTTATTTATTTATTACAAGTTATGGTTGGGTTCTAAGGGTCCCTCAGAGCTGGACCATTTATGAAAACCACAAAACAAATGAGTCTTAACCAGAATGTGGAAATTACAAAGCTTGTCCTGCTTGTCCTGCAAGATAGACTTCCAGTCCCCTTAAATAGTACTCTTAGGGTCAAAGACGAGTATTCTGAGAAGCTAATGTCTTCTGTTATTGCAGATCACTGCAGTGCTGACCCTCATATTTGAATATTAAATTAGTAAAGGCAGAACCTACACAATACCAATGGTATTAGTCATGTCTGCTGGGCATCCAATACCAGATGTCACTTTTCTGATCTTTCAGACTCAGGCTTCACTGTTTTTGGCACATCAAATTAAGCATCTGAGTACAATTTAAGTTGTAACAATGCAATCAGCATGACTTCTGTGTGTGTGTGTGTGTGTGTGTGTGTGTGTGTGTGTGCATGTTCCCCTTCTTTGTCTTCTATTTTGGGAGATGAAGCTATGGAGTCCTTCTGTTTCCTAACCTGGGAAGACAGAGATGATTTCTCTAGGCTTCCTCCTCCATCTCTTACAGGCAATCAGACAGTCTGCTCTCTCCTGTCTTGCAAACATTCATTTCAACGATTTACGACAACCTTGTAAATAACTGCTCTCCATTGGAAAGTAATAACTTATGCTAGGTGAATAGCAAAGAGTTTTGATCCCATACATTTTCCCACCTGTGCATCTCCTGGGAGAAAAACAATGGTTAAAAGGGAGGATGTGTGCCAGTGAACTGTACTTATTTTCAAGGTTGCCTTAAAGTATGGTGGTTGGGAACTGATCTATTTGCTTTACCTTTTAAATTGTGTCTAATTTGTAAATAAGTAAGGAACAGAATTCCAGGTCTACTATAGCAGTTATTAATCATTAAGCAGTAATACTGAAAGAACTAGTATCAAGCCCAGAATTCTGTAAAGTTTGGCTATAGAAAAAGCGCTAAAAGATCCTAAGCTATAGGAAATAGGTCCAAGGTCTGGTCCTCTTCACCTATCTTTAGCCTCTCCCTTTTCCCATATCTATCTCCATTTCCTTGTCTTTCCCCTCCCTTCCTTCTCCTCCCTCCCTCTCCTCCTCTCCCCATAGTATCCTCTGGATGAGTTTTCATATTGATGCACCATCGTGGTGTATCATTATTTGATACTTACTTACAACACAAGCCTACAAAAGGCGACTCTTTCGAACTGTCCCCACATTGCCTCTGTGTGCTTTTGTAATCCTGTAAGCCCAGCTCAAAAGTCACCTTTATTTCCAGGCTCAGGGTTTATTTTCTGCTCTGTTTCTAAATGCCATGCATTTTAGAAGGTCCAGCTAAAGACACAACATTTTCCAACTCTGTCTCCAGATTATATCTATCAAGGATTCTGAAGTCTCCTTAGAGGCCACAAGGCGGTAAGTGGGGGAGTCATTAAGAGCAACAGTGCTTCCTTTCAGATCGCTATGGTGTGAAGAGCTTTGGGTTTTATATATTGTACACACTGTGCTTTCCATTTAGGTTTTAGTGTTAAAAGTTTCTTTGGCTACAGTAAACATTTTATTAACAAACTGTATGAGAAAAATACATGCTTTTCAGTATCAATCAAAGTGTATAGAATGGAACCAGAATGTGCTACATAACAAGTGGTTAAGGACAGGAATATAAAAGGGTTAATTTATGCCTTCCCTTTCATGTCTAATTGTCCTATTGAACTCCTGACATTCTGTTTATTCCATTTTCAAGACTGGACCATCTTAGAGTCCCTGCTCCTCTTTGGGAGCTCCATCTCCTCTGAGAAAGCATCTCTGATTTGGAGCCTCCTTTCATCTGAAGGCTCCTGGATGAACAGTTCTGTTTGATTACTCCTTTCATCTAAACACCCTTGAGTCTCCGAGACTGCTGTTTAGAAACCCCTTGGGTCACAGTCTCTGCAAGGCACAAGCAGAGTGTTCAGATAGGTTTATGTGAAGAAAGCTCAATGGCTTGATTACTTATGTGTATGTGACTAGGATATGGGAAATCACAGGAACACTCTACCCTGAGTTAGGTGGACTGCTATATGATGGGCTAAGGGAGGAAGCTATTTCTTTAACAGGGGATCCTAGAGGACAATGATAAGAAAGAATCCTGAGAGGAACTCTGATGTATAAGGGCCTCTTAGAGTTCTTTGTAAGTCAGCAGGGAGGTAGCTGAAGAAATAAATGGTCCAACGTGTCCCTTTTTTTTCTGGATCTAATACAAGCTGAGGGACAAAAGAGCAAAGCAAAGTAGAAGAAAACAGACAGGATATAAAGGTGGGAATTAAAGTGATCTGACTATTTTTCACCCCTTCAAATAGTTAAAATGACATCTACTTCGAGTTAGAATAAGATCCTATGTGAAATACCTTAGCTGACAGCAGGACAAAAGTCATCAATGGATAAGACAAATATTCTTACCTACAAGGGGTTCCAGAAACAAAGAAACTGAAACTACCAAAGTTTAGTAAAACCATCAGAGAGATTGCTAAGCAAAAGTCAGAGTGTTGCTGAGGTTGGAACCCACTGAAAAGCAAGATATTTCCCAAGTTGATGGGCTGGTGTGCTGGATTTTAATGTGGAAAGAGTCCAGATCTATACATCACTCTGCCAAATAGCACAAGCCCCCAGACATGCAGCCTTGGGGATTGTGCAGTATTATAGACCTGAGGCATCACAGTCTTGTGATCTGGAAAGCTTACAGTCTCACGGCTTCACAGCCCAAGCAGTTCACACTCTAGAGGCTCAAATTCCCAAAGACTTACACTCTTGTAGTCTCCTAAGAAATCAAATTTTACATCTAGCCCTCTTAAGAGGACTACAGGCATAGCAGTCTTACAATTTGGTGGTCAAGAAGTCTTATGGTTTTATAGATTTGAGATGACAGTCTTTTGTTCCCAGGCAATGCAGGGAAGAGGGCTAAACACATTTTCAAAATTTTAATTCTAAAGAAAAAAAATAATCTGACTTTCCCACTAGAATTCCATCTAATTCAATGTTTCCTATGATCTCAGTTTTCTACCTAGTGACTGGGCAGAAAGTTCCAGCTGGAATAAAAAGGAAAGCAGGTTAGAGTTCTGGGGCTTCAATTCCAAGATTTCACTTTAGTTATTATAATCACACAATCTAGCACATAAGTATCTAAATTTATTATTGGCTCAAACTTGTTAACTTTTCTACCTTTCTAGCATTCTTCCTAATAAAGAAATTGTTGTCTTATTAAATACCCACACTATATAAGAACATATGTTTTTAGTATTTTTTTTCTTTCAAGCCAGGGTTTCACTGTGTAGTCACACTGGCTGTCCTGGAACTCTCTATTTAGACCATGATGGACTTGAACTCAAAAATATCTTCCTGTCTCTACCTCCTGACTGCTGGCATTAAAAGCATATGCCACCAGCAGCCTGATTTACCTTTATAAATTCTTTCAATGAGACATGAAATGGTGCTATGGAGAAGCCCCTCAAAAAAAGAGAAAAGAAAATGGGTCAAAAAACTGTAGAATTAAGGCTAAAATGTTATAATTTGATAAAAAAATAGTCTAGTAATCCAAGAAGTTCACAAACTCTAAATAGATTAATTACCAAAGAAACCGCATCTAAGAACAGAATTGCTAAACTGTTGTAAATTCAACATAAAATTTCAAAAGCAGTCAAAAAAAGAAGTCTCATTACATAAGTAACAACAATGAAAGAATAACGGCAATCCTTTCATCATGTCCTATAGACGCCAAGATCTACTGTATTTAAAGAGATAACTGTCACTTATAAATCGATTAAAAAGAATTCTCAGAAATGCAAGTAAACTAAAAACTATCTTAGACCAAAAAAGCTAAGAGGCTTTGCTGTAAGCACCATCTACATTGCAACATTTGCTTAGAGTACTCTTGGGTAGAGGGATCATAGATGGAAATTAGCATATATGGAAGCAAGAAAGTCCACAGTAAATAATATCAGACTAAATATAGATGCATACATATATGTACATATATTGACGTTAAAAATGTTGACTAATTTAAAATAATAGCAATAACAACAATAATATATTGTAAAGTTTATAACACAGTGGGAAATAGCTGATAATCATATCAAAAGGGCAAGAAAACATATAAAAATTACATAGAGTTCTTATATTATGTAAAGGTATCTGACTTTAATTTAGGATAAGCTGATAGAGTAGCATACTTTACTATGGTTTCCAGGGTTAAAGTAGAAGAAGTTAAAAGGGAATAGAAATAGGTGAAAATAACAGGAAAGAAAGAAAAAGGGCACAGTCAATAAAAGACATAAATTTTTAAACTGGTGGTATGGTGTACTTTGCCACACCATAAATGTGAATGGACTAGGCATTGAATGTAGCAGGAAAGTTGTCAGGTCAATTAAAGAAGAAAACTCAACACAAATCAATAGAGATTTGAACAAAGGATATCTCAAAGACAAAGGATAAGTAAACTACGAATTACTAAAATCAGGCAAAACAGTCCCAAAAGGGATTTTTCAGAAATTAATAGAACAATTTATAATAGTAAAATATATTTATTTTTAAACATAACGTTGTAAAATAATAAAAGTAAGCAAAATGAGTTTATAATCCTGAATATGGAACTCAATAGAACATAAAGCAAGACAGAAAAATGTAAAAAAACTAAAGGGGAAAATAGACATTGCTCTTCAATAATCAACAGATTGTGAAATCAAAAAACAAGTATGGGTATCAGTTTGAGAAACATTATCAAATATTGTTGATCAACAATAAGATAATTAAATAAAAATAAGTACTAACATAAATCCAAATTATCTTTTTGGAAATTAGGCAACTCACTTTAAAATAATTCATGGATCAAAGAGGAAATCTAAGGGAAATTAGAAAATATTTTTGAACTCAATTGTAATTAAAATACAATGTATCAAAATCTGTGGGTGGGAGCTAAGACTTTCTTTATGAGAAACTTTTAACATCAAATACTCATATGAAGTAAGAATTAAATTAGTGAACCAAGCTTTGCTTTAAGAACTTAGAATGAGAAAGTTAAAAAAAACAAACAACAGCAGAAATATTAGCCAACTGATTAGCACAGAGAGAGGAATAAATTATTAGTATGAGGAGTAAAGAAATCATTCGTCATGACAGGGCATAGAGACAATGAAACCATAGCAGGATATTTTAATCATCTCCCTGCTAACAGACACAAGAAGACACACAGAAACACTAAGAAATTACTTTAGAACAATTTAAAATGCAAACAGTAAATAACAGAAAATTCAATTTTTACATTAACCCTAAATTTATTAGTTAAGAGTCTCATCAAGATATCTCCCAGCTTAGATTTGCAGTTAAAAAGGTGTAGCGAATGTTGCCCAGCTCTAGATGATACATCTCCAACACAACGCCTCCACAGAAGCATCACAGAAGATTGAGCAAAAAAGACTGGAAAGGCATCCACTGTGAGATACTATCTTCTGTATATGATAGGCAAGCTCAACATATGAAATCTCAACAGTAAAGTTCTCTAAACAAGACCTCAAAATGGCATCTATTACATGCTAATGTGGATGGGGGGAAGTCTCACAAAGCCCCACCCCTAAATGAAGAGAGTCAGGTGATTAATGACTGTGGAGATAGAGAAGCACTCAGTTTCAGGAATGAACCTCCCCGCAGATTGTCCAATCCCAAGCAAGTTAAGAGGTTATGAACTAGAGAATGGGTAGAAGAGGGTGGGCAGGGAAGGCATTGGAGAAAGGAGAGGAATGGGGAAGATATTTATACAGTTTCTATACAGCAAATTCTCACAAACTAAGTGAAATATATAAAAAATAGGACAAACAAACCCAATTTAGCAGTAAAAACCAGTGATCCCAGCACTCAGGCGGCAGAGGTAGAAATGTGATGTCAAAACTACCCTCCTCTACATAGTGGGGTTAAGGCTGGCCTAAGCTATCTGAGATTCTGTCTCATAAACAAACAGAGATTCTAAAAAGATCATTTTTGGTGAGGCAAATTATGTATAACATAAAACTCAAAATTTGGCTAGGCCGTGGAGGCCCATGCCTTTAATCCCAGCACCCAGGAGGCAGAGGCAGGCAGATCTCTGTGAGTTAAAGACCTGCCTGGTCTATAAGAGCTAGTTCCAGGACAGTCTCCAAAGTCACAGAGAAACCCTGTCTCAAATAACCAAAAAAGAAAAAAGAAGAAAAACTCAAAATTTAACCTCTTTTAGATATAAATTCAGCAGCATAAAATACATTACCAATGCTGCATCTCCATCCTTGTAACACAATAAATAAATGGACCCAGAGACTGATATTGGGGTTCAAGTTTCAAGTAGAAGATTGGAAGATTGGAAAAGCAAAGCAGGTGGACACTAGCTCTTTCTGTACCTCAGATTGAAAGGCAATCCTGGCTCCACTAAACCTCATTGTTGCCCCTCTTCAGCGTGGCTGGAGAATCCTGAGACTTCAATGTCTTCCTTTCCTCAATGTGGCTGGAGAATGATTCCATCCTATTTTCAATGTGGCTGGAGAATGAGTCCCTGATTCCCTGATACTGACTACTAAAGACCCTGCTCCTATCTTTGATATCCCTTTTGCTGGGAGTAAAGGTGTATAATCCCAGGTGCTGAGATCATCTTTGTGGGAGTTGTTTCTTTTTAGGACTGGATCAATTTGTGTAGATCTGGGTGGCCTTAGATTTACAGACATCCATTTACCTCTTAGACCTGAGTCCTAGGATTAAAGTTGAGTATCACCACCTCCTAGTTTCTGGCTACTGGGATTAAAGGTATATATCACCACTGCCTGATCTCTATAGCTTGAGGACTACTTTGCTTTCTGAATCCTCAGGCAGGCTTTAACAAATAATAAAGGATATGTCACCACACATCCTCACCATGAATCCAGTGAATTCAGTTATGGTCTTTTCTCCTCTTTTGTAATATTATTGAACCTCTGTAATGGTATACATTTGGTTTCCAATAAAAGATGTCTTCTCTGAGAGTACCAAATTTTTCTTGAAATACTGTGAGGTTCACATTCAAAATATTTTTAGCAAACTTTATTGCAAAGATATAATTTAGTTATATCATTTAAGGGTCACACAGGAAAATAATTTTGCAAATGTTCTTACACTTATTCAATTAGTTACATATTTTAAGATTCAGATGCTTAAAAGGAGTCTAACTGAAAATAGCATGCTTCCCTCAAATAAGTTGAACAAACATTTTTTGTGTATTGCTTTAGTGCTCATAAGTTGTGGTAAAAGAGATCCACTATTTAACAAGTTCCTTGTTCAAAAGCAGGATTTTAATTGGTAATTAGCCTTCATCTCTCCAATCTTTCCTGCTTTAGGCCAGCTCCATTTTAAATTATTCTAGATTGACTCAGTAAGTATTCAAAATTTAGTCATTCATCAAGATGACAAAAAAATCCATCACTCTTCCTTGATGTTTAAAATTATAGTCTTTGTAGCTCTTATTTCAAGAACACTAGTCATTACAATGCAACTCTTTTATGTAGAGACATTCACACATTCAACCTGCCATATTTATAATCAATTAATGTAATGTGCATTGGATGAGTGTTTCTTAAAGGTTCATTTGTTCAAAGAGAGTAGTAATAATGAGAGATGGTATGATGTTTAAGAGGTAGAGCATTACAGAACATCATTATGTCATTAAGAATGCATCTTTGAAGGACTCTAGGAAATCCTGCTCTCTCAGTCCCCTTCTTCATGCTTCATATTTCATGGCATATGCTGCTTTCCTGGCATGTGCTCCTGCTATGTGCTACCCTTTTCAAAGACTAAAAGAATAATTTACCTCATCTTGGACCATTTCTCCTCATAGGTCAATTACAAAGCATTTCATTATAGTAATACAAAGTTGTTTCGTGCAAGGAAAGAGAGCCCAAGGACAGCAAAAGTAAGAAAGTGATTTTTAACACCAGAGTAGACTACTTTATACTATGCCAACTAAGAATATAATATTATATTAGAATTGATTTAAAACATTAATTTTTCTCAATCATGCTATCTTTTTGTCAAAGGCTCGTGGGGATGATGGGGGGAGTGAGAGTTGACTAAGCAATCTTTCCTTAGGAACGAAGACACATATAGTTTCTAGTTTTTGGTCAGATACTGTCACTTTCAATCATATTTCACTGGACAAGTCACAAGTCCCTGAAGGATTCAGGAAAATTCACAGCTTCCAAAGTCAAAGAAGCATTGATAGACATCAGTGAGGGGTAAACTTCTTGGGCACATTAATGCTTAGATGTAGGAGCTAGGGAGATAGCTCAGTTGGTAAAAACACTTACTGTAGAAGATGAGGACCTGAATTCCATCATCAGAGCCCACTAAAAGCCCTGTGGGATGTGGACAATGTAGGCTCCAAGCGTTTGCCTCAATGGCAACACCTTGCTTCAAAAAAGATCGTGACTTAAGGTAAATAAAACAAAGGGTTGTAGAGCAGCACATTCTCCTTTGGTCTATGAAAGCCTGTATGGGTACACACACCCACATTTATGCACTCCCCCCATGTATGCATACATTGCACATGCACAACTTATTTGAAATAGAAATTATTGTGTGATATTAGTACATTGTGTGAAGGTGTGTGGCTGTGATTTGTGTAATTAAAAATTGAATGACCAATAGCTAGGCAGAAGAGAATAGGCAGAGTGAAAAAGTCAGAGGACTGAATCCAGATGTGGGGGAGATGCCAATAGGATATGAAAGAAGTCAGACATACAGGACAGAGGGTACAGAGGAACATAACTGAGACACATGATAGATTAATAGAAACAGGTTAATTAAGTTATAAGATATAGTTACAAAGAAGTCTAAGCTAAGGCCAAGCTTCCATAATTAACATTAAATCTCCAGGTCATTATTTATGGGCTAGACGCTCAAGAAATTCTGAAGAGAAAGCTTGCTACAAGGGATGGTAAAATGTCCTCAGTGTATGTCTGTGAAAATCAATGCTTGGAAATGTCACAAAGTGCTGTTCCATAGGAAAGATCCAGAGATCCATCCTCAAGAAAAGAGATTAAGCCAGGCATGGTGGCACACACTTTTAATCCCAGCAGTCAAAGACAGATGTGGGTTGTTGATCTCTGTAAGTCTGAGGCCAGCCTGGTATACATAGCGAATTTACGACACAGAAGTACACAGTGAGATCCTGTCTCAAAAGAACAATAGAAGGAAAGGTAGATAGTAGATAGATAGATAGAGAGAGAGATAGAGAGAGAGATAGATAAAGATAGATAGACAGATAGAGAGAGGTAGATAGAACATACACACATACATACATGCATGCATCCATACATACAGACACACATAGAGACATAGGTAGAGAAATAGATGATAGATAGACAGACAGACAGACAGACAGACAGATAAGATTGAGTAGAACTCAAGAACAGAACACCGGCTAGAAGTGTGGGAATGGACAACTGCATCTCTATCAATCTATCCTTGCAAACTGTTGCAACAGAGCTGGGTGTCACGTGGATCTTGCCTGTGAGAACCAGCTGCTGACAATCAAAGTAACAGATGGGCTCTAAGAAGAGTTTGGGACCCAGACTATCTGCAAGCAATCCTCAAACAGAACTCATCACCACTATTTTGTTCCTATAAGTAGAAATTAAAGACTTTGAAAGTCCTTATACTTCTAACCGGTATTTTATGGGCAAATGAACACTAAATTAGTATAAGTGAATGTCTACAAGAAGTGGGGAAACTAAGAAGCAGAAACAGAAGCACCTGCCTGGGCTTGATAGTCTCTGATGTCATGTTTTGCAGGATATTTGCCTTTGGAAAGAGAGTCGGGTCTAATAAACAATAAAATTACAATTTATTAGAATTAATAAACAATTGCAATTAATTATTTATGATAAATTATAAATAATTGAATTCAGATAATTAAATGTCTGTAAATGTTCTCACATTGATGCCTGTAAGGACATAGTCCAGAGAACACTTTAGGAAAGGGATTGCCCTAGGAGAGATTGCTCAGCTGCAGCAACTTCCCATTGCTACATGTCTAATTGACCCACTACTAAGACAGTCTCCAGCTTCCAAGAGGAGCAGCAATCTTTTAAGGGTACAGCAGTGGGTCTCCATCCTGTGCCTCTCACTCATAAGAAAATGGGGAGACACAGCCCTACTTGTAGGCAGCTGATTCTCCCAGGCAAGAGTCGTGTGACACCTACCCCACTGACACAGTTCGGGAGGACAGAGAAGCAGTCTTGTCTGTTTCCTCATTTCTATCCAGTGCTCTTGTTCTTGGGTTCTGCTTAACTTTTCCCCAGAGATTACAATATATTTCTATGATCAGAGAAGAGAGCTTCACGACTATTGAAGAAATACATTTCAGCTCTGTTTGAGTTTATAGTAAGTAGAGAAGAAACTCAAAAGAGAACAATGTACTGTGCCTTAAAATTTTCTCTTCATGAAACTTTCCGATCTAGATCTCATCAGAGTCTCTAGTGTCAGAGCATCGTCTGTACACTGAACATCTCTATAGCTGTTCTCTAGAGATGTTTCAAATGGGTCCCTAGAGTTTAATATGCACCAACGTAAAAAAATTAAAAACAAACAAAGAAAACCACCTCTACTTCTGTCAGGTTGTCTTAAGAGAGTAATGCTTTTTACCAAATCAGAACCCACTCATTCCTGTTCAGTTCCTATTTCTTCTAAACGCTTTGAGCCAGTCTGTCATCAGGTCCTAATAATTCTAAACCCAATAACAGCTTTTCAGTAATCTCCCATCCTTACTGCTGCAGCCTCTCTGCATTCCTTGCCAAGATTGTGTAGTTGTGTATGCTCCCCCAGCTCCATCATCTTTCCCTGGCCTTCATTTCCCTAACTATAACACTATCATCTTAATACATTTGTTTGAATTCTTTTGTTTTAGTAACACTCTTATTTACATATCTATCCCCCCATTCCCTCTCTTTCCCATCTCCTCATGCTTCCCAACCCACCAGCCACCATTTCCCAGGGATAGTGAGGCCCTCCATCATCAAAGTCAATTGCATCATCCTATATCTGGGCTGCAATGTCATCCCTCCGTAGGGAATGGGGCTCCCAAAGTCCATTTGTGACCTAGGAATAAACACTGGCTCTTCTGTTAGAGACTCCATAGACTGCCTTGGTCTCCAAGCTGGCACCCACATTCAGAGGGCCTGGTTCAGTACAATGTTGGTTCCCCGCTTTACCACCAGGGTGTGTGTGCTCTCATTAGGTCAGGCCAACTGTTTCTGCAGTATCTCCAGCACCGTCTTGGTTCATTTGCTCATCTCTTCTCCCTCTCCACAAATGAATTCCAGGAGTATGGCTTAGTGTTTAGTGTGGGTGCCTGTTTCTGCTTCGATCAGTGATTGGGTCAAGGCTCTAGGAATGGTAACTAAGGTAGTCATCAATCCTTGGACCCCAGACCGACAGTGGGGAGGCCAGCATGGGACTGATCTGGACCCCCCAAATGTGAGTGTCAGCGAGAAGGCCTGGGCGACCTATGGGGCCCTGAGCTGTGGATCAGTGTCTATCCCTGGAATACAAACAGTCATCGTGTGCCTATAGCACAAAGAGGGATGCTCTCTCAGCCTGGACTCTTAGGGGAGTGCCTGGACCCTACCCAGAGTGAAATGACAGACTCTAGATATCCCCTATATGGAAGGATTTGGCAATAGGGTGGGAGGGTGGGGGGGGAAGGGAAGTGCGGGAGGAGGGGAGGGAGAGGGAACTGGGATTGACATGTAAAACAAGCTATTTAAAATTAAAATAAAAAAAGCCAAAAAATAAAAAATAAATCTCATTATAGGAGAAGGCCATCAAAGACAGCCTCTCCACCACAGCCAAGATTCTTAGTTGGGGTTATCCCTGTGATCCCCTATCATTTCCTCTGTGCCAGACCTCTCTCTAAACCTGTACTGGCTCCCTCTATCAAGGCATCTCCTTTCTTGCCTTCTTCTATTCCTCCCCTGTCTCAGTTCTCCTGTTCTCCTCCTCCCTTCTTCCCCTCTCCCCTTTTCCTCTCCTCTTCTCTCCTCCTGTAGTCCCAATTTGTTCAAGGGTTCTTTTCCCCCTCCCCTTCTTCTGGGGACCATAAGTTCTTCTCTTGGGGGGGTCCTAATTGTTCCCTAGCTCCTCTGATGGTGTTACCAGCTTAATATATTTTTAAAAATATCCAAATACCTTAACTGGATCCTGCAGTCTGGCCTGAATTCTCAGCCTGTGTTTCAGAATTCTGCCTAAAGAACCTTTTCTCCCTTAGGGAAGGCTGATGGTGTTTCAGGACTCTCACACATGCTCTGTGTTCCTGCTTATACTGCAACAGGGTTATGGCTTTGGACAGCAGGCTGACATGCTCCTCTCCCCATACTACATTGAAGCTGACCAATTTCTCCTGTAGTTGTCGGTACCATTTTCTGATGTAACTTTGACCTATGTCTGTCTAAACAGATCAGATTTTGGATGTGAGGTCCCACAGCCTATAGATCCAATTTTCATTTCTCTGTCAGGCTTTTTTTTCCTCCAAAAAAAATTAGAGGTAGAACATGAATTGCAAAAATAAAAAAGAAACATGTTTAAGTTCATTGCTTGATTTTCCTCCTTTTAAAAAGTGGGTTTTTTTTAGCCAAAGTGATGCTTATTTCTAGAAAATAGACTAGGCAGATAAAAACATGACATGATTCAATTTAAACACCAATAATTTAGAATATGTTCTTAATTTTTCTTTCAAACCTATCTCGGGCTTGCTAATTTTTTTTTTTTTTTTGGTTTTTACGAGACAGAGTTTCTCTGTATTGTTTCGGAGGGTATCGGTCCAGCCTGGCCTCGAACTCACAGAGATCTGCCTGCCTCTGCCTCCCGAGTGCTGGGATTAAAGGCGTGCGCCACCACCGCCTAGCTTGTTAATTTTGTTCAACTATTATCTTCAAAACATTTTAGCTATTCTAAAAATGTAAATCAAAGGAAATCAGATAGGTTGTAGAGGTGGCTTCGTGGTTAAGAGTGCTTGATTTCTCCAGAGAACTCTCCCTTCCAGATGCTAAAATCCATGTCACAACTACCCTATAGCACTAACTTCAGGGACTAGGACATCCTTTTCTGACATCCACTGGCACCAACACAAGTGTGCTCACACATTCACACATATACAACTTTTTAGAAAGAGAAGTTTGGGGTTAGAATATTGATACTTCTATACTGTTATTTGAAATACAACCCAGGCTGCTAGCTCAATGGTGGGTGAGTTAAGTGGTAGAAACATATGAAGACAAACAGATTATGTTCATTAAATTAAAACAAAAGTTAAAAACCTGAAAATATTGTAGTTTTTATAGAAGATATGTATACAGAGCTCAGAAAAAAAGACACCACTAATATTCTATGAGCATGCAATTTTCAACTCAATTGCTGTGAAATTCCACATAAGATAATATTTTACTGGCACCTGTTCAAACATGGAATCAATATTTAAAACTAGAATTATACTTAATTCTTCTAATTTTATAATCCATCCTGAATGACTAGAACTACAGTCAAACTAACAGTAATATTTTTAGGTGGTAATGATGACTTTATCCCTGTAATACTGTGGTTCTGGGAGTGAGGAATATACAAATGAAACATGAGAAGTACCTGAGTAAAAACAGAAAATGCCTTCTTCACTCACTCACCTTTACTTGTGTCTTAGATTGATAGTGGTGTGGAGCAGCTAGAATGAGGGGAAGGGAATGAAAGGCTGCATCCAGGAAATTCTAAACTGAGCATCATAAACAGCTAAGATGAGCAATAAATCCCAGAGTAGTAGCCTCATTCAGGCTTCATTTTTGGAACACCTTAAGTAGAACCCCAGCTCAGATACAGATTTCTGTATCAAACTGCTAAGGGAATAGGAAGGTTTCAAATAGTCAGATGTCTGCATAGAATTTAAGTGACCCTTCAAATTCCAATTACAGTATTAAATCTGAAAACATACTGGAAAGTAGCTGGCATGCAAGCCAGATTCCGTCTGTATAGTAAAGGACATTGTGAGACAGAGGAGTAATTCTAGCCCTTAAGTCCAAGAGCAGGTGCCCTGTTCAGGGCTGATATTGTCAAGACCTAAGGGTGGATCCAGAAAAAAAAGGGCTTTCCATTGAGAAAGACGACAGCTCAGGGCCATAAGTTAGACACACTACCCCCTGTGGGCCTCCGTCATACTGAACAACAATCATTTATCATTTTCAGTGTTTAGATGGCCTGGAAAGGTTTTGCTCATTTTGATGTATGTTCTTCATCTGCTTTCATGAAATATGGACCAGTGTCAACATTTGATAATTAATTAAAAGTTGTTGAATGTTCTATGAAATGGAATGTTATAAGGTGCCATGTTTTGTAGAAAATGAATTTGGTAGTTGGTGCATGACAGCTTATAGCATAAAATAAGATACACTGGTTGCATTTTGCTTACAAATATTTTGACTGCAATTATTGAATTTAATTAATAATGAGGTACTCTTACCCTGTGGGCAAAACTGACATGGAATTTAATTTGCTCTAGTAAGCTGATGGCACAAAACATTCCTGTGGAAAATTGTGCTGTTTTATACTAGCATGCATCTCTTACTGACAGCTCCTTGGAAATCATGCTTGCAAACTTTGTATTCAAGAGAGAAGGGGACACTAAGAACACTGCTAAGACAAAGTGAGTGCTTGCTCTAACAATTCAAGTGTTTATAGACCTCAGTTTCCTCTTTAAAGGTCAATATTTTATTTTGTTTTGTTTTCAACTTGAAGCAAAGGGCATTGGAAAAAACAAACAAACAAAACAACAAAAACCCACGAACAAACAAACAAAGCCATAGACACAGGGGGAGAGTTACTTCTTAAGAAAACTTGGTCAGAAAGAGTGAGAACAAGAGAGCGAGAGAGATTAAATGAAGTAATTCCAACTATTTTTTTTATGGTGAGCACATGATCTTCCATACTCCTGAATACTCGAGATGAAGGTGACTTTCTCTCAGGGAATGAAACAGGGAATTTCTTTTTCTAAAGAGTGAGAATTGTATGACCTTGTAAGTCACTCTCATTACTGAGCTATTGACAGACATATTAGCTGTTGCCAGCAGGTATACAGACTGAAATTTAGGGGAGGAGGAAGAAGGGCCAGATGGAGAAGGGGTCTGGAGTCAGGTTGGGGGAGTTCACCAGAGACATCTGGGAGGGAGCAGGTCATGTCTGTTACTGCTAAGTTGAAAGAGGTAACAGTTTCAGCGGTGGGAAGGGTGACATCCATCAGTTTCCTCATAATGGGAGGAATGAGCCTTATGGTCTGAGGGCAGAAGAAATGAGCTGGCTATCCCACACTCCACAGGTGGTGACTTATCTTGTACTTTGTCAGAAGGAAGGATGAGCCCCAAGGAAGCTAGTTTCAAGTTTCAAAGGTTGTTGGGCATCCTTCGCAGAAAACTTAGTTGACTCGCTACCTAGAAGCTGTAAGTCTTCAAGGGTTTTTGTTTTTGACCAAATGTCCTGTGAGCATTACTTGGTAACACAAGAAAACAGTATGACAACATTTTCCAGATGATGCCTGGTCCTCTTCTGCCTTTCTGGCAATGCCCAAGGCATGTGGAGTGAAGACAGGCAGGTAACCTGCTGGTGGATATGGTAGGCTCCTCAAGGGAAGTGATGTGTAGATTTCGTTCATCTCTTATAGCCAAGTGTCTAAAACAGAGGTAAATATTTATCAAACAAAATAAGTCAAGTTGTAGGAAATGTGCCAAAATGATTTTTAACATGCAAGTAGACGTATTTATAACCCATTCTCTGACTCAATTATAACTTTGCCAACTGTTCTATTGAAACTTCTGGAGATGCCAAAGTCTGCTGACATAGGGGCCACAGCAAATGGCATTGAGACCTGGAAGAAGTGAATAGTCATGTGTCTGTGAAGAGATACACCAGAGTTTTCTACTCAAGGGGAAACATGATGTGATTGTGAAAGGATGCTTGCTCCCTTCTGGACTCCACCTTACACATAACGCTGAGGGAGTTGGCATAGCTCCAGGGTCCTTTAGGATAAAACACAGCCTTTCCGTTCTTAGGTCCATGCCTTGAAAACAGTGAGAATTAATGTGAAAGCAATGGATTTAAACTATCATTTTATACTTATATAATTTTAATCAAATGTAATTTCAGAAACTAATTTATTTTTCTTAAACATTTCAGGGAGAAAAAAAGGAACTAGAGAGGACAAGATATATATGTGTGTGTATGTGTGTATGTGTGTGCGTGTATTGAAAACATGGTCCTGTAGAAAGTAGAATCCTTTTAGAAGTTAGGACTAGTGAATAAAAATCAACATAATAATTAATCTTAAATGGAGACAAATTAATCATTAAAAAAGAAATTATTACTGACATAAGGACAGGCACAAATCAATAACATTTGGAGAAGTGTCTGAAGCTTATGGACTAAGCTGGGAATGTCATTAAGATTCTACACATGTCTTTAACTTGAATCACCTCATCATATTGCAGTAAACATTTTTGAAATTTGTAAGAAAATTATTTTTAAATGTATATTGTTCTAAAAATGTTCCTGTATAGAGATTATATTGCCACTGGCATAATATAAGTCCACTGAGATAATTGCTTTGGGTGTCCCAGCAGACAATTATCTATCTATGCCATGAGAACAGATGTTGTACAATTAGAAAAGAGTGTCAAATGGAAAACATGGCTTTGTTTAAAGTGTGGTCTAGAGTAGAGCCATGTGTGGAAGATGAATTCCAAGTTTTACTGTGCTCTCAAGCAGATATCTTATTCTTTATTTCAATCTTTTCCTCCCTCTTATTTCTCTGTCATCTTTTCCTTCTTTCTCCTGCATTTTTTGTGATCTACAGAACTTTATATGACACTACATAGTAATTCAAACTAAGATAGGATATCTCAGTCATGGCTGGGCTAGGGTTTCTGGGTTGCTATGTTTTAGATACTGTATGGATGTTTTCCCCAAAGTGTAACATGAGCTTTCTGGCCCAGCAGGTCCTGCTGCCCTTCTCAGAACCAAAGAAACACAAGGATGCTATATTAGTTATGAAGCTGTTGACCGTTGGCTTAGATTTCTTATTTGGCTGGCTCTGTCTCAATTATTAACCCATTTCTATTAATCTATGCAATTCCATGTGGTCTTGGCTTACTGCTTACCAGGGAATGACAGATCTGCAACTCTTTTGCCTGCTACATGATGACAGCTCAGCGTCTTCTCAGAGAAGACTGATTTCTTGTTTGTCCCTGATTATATCCTCATTCTGCCCAACTACATCACTTCGTGCCTGTCTGTACAGACCTCTAGACCTCTATGGTTAGCTAGAGCCAAGTTTCTGCTCAGCTATGTCACTTTCTGTCTGGCCAGTCAACCAATCAGTGTTTTATTCATTAACCAATAAAAGAAACATATACAGAACATTCCCCATCACAAAGGTTCATAAGATGGATGCTGGACTCCTGATATGACTATATTGACAGAGCCTTGTAAAAGGTAGAGAATAGAGGAAAATGTTTAACTCTTTGTGGATTTCTATTCTTGGAAGGCATTAATACAATTTTCACAGGACCCTAGCTAATTCCTTTGGAAGTTGTTATAAAAAGAGAAAGCCTGTCCTTGAATCTCTCCAGCTTCCTGTGTCCCTTTAGCTCCCTTTAGCTTATATTCCCAACATAACACCATTTGTCATATTGTGACACAATCCAAGGGGTCCCTAACCAGAGGCCATAGAGATAATGCCACCCAATCTTAGACTTCCAGCCTTCAAAATTGTAAGCTACATAGCCTCTCTTCTTTACAAAGTTGTGAGTCTTTTGTATTTTTTCAGAGCGATGGCAAACACGCCAATGCATTAAGAGGTAAGGTTAGGTTTAAAGAACATGTCTTAGACTGAAGGAAGTTCATAGCTACATATGTTAGAGAAGACAGTGACGAAATGTTAGGACTCCAGAAAAAGGACTAGCCTCCAGAACTGGTCCTATAGAGCTTCATGAGATTAACTAACATACAATTTTCTTTCTCTGTGATTCTATGTGGTCATTGAAACAGATGATGCCTATGAAACACGCCCATATGAGATGTCTGAAGCAGTAACATTCATTGTTTTATTGTGGTTGTCCTTGTTAACTCTGCTCACATTACAGTTTGTGCACCAAATACTCGGGTATTTGGTGCCCCCCATTCTTCCTAAAGCTACATTTGAAAGATATCTAGAATTTCTCTCTTTTCTTCTTGTTCCTTCCTCTTTCCATCCGGTTTCCATCATTTTCTCCCTGCATTTCCCTCCTTTTATTCTTGTCATCTTTCTTCCTTCCCTTATTTCACCTCTGTGTTGTCATGTGGTCAACAAATTTTGACTGACACTATAAAGGAATCCAAAGAACACCTAAAAATACAATGTTGCAGTTTTCAGCATCTATAACAGTATTTTATGCCCAAAAGGGCAATGCTCTACAAAGAAAAAAATAAGTGCTCAGTGTCACATTTTACTCCTGTGAAATTTAGTTGAGAACTTGAATTACTGAGAATAGTGTAGACCGAGTAATATCAAGCTGAGTATAAATATTCACAGCAAGATTGCAAGTACTGCCAATGTGTGGATTCTCCAGTTTCCTAGTGATGTGTAAGACCATGGCTTACTTGGTTATCTGAAATATATTGTAATAATTTCCCCTGAATACACTTTCTTCTCTCCGTGTGCAAGATGCTATTTTAATTTTTGTAAATTCATGTTTTGTTTCTATTTAAATTGGAAATGCGAATCCCCTGCCAAGGAACCCCTCTCTAACTCCCAATCCAATCTGTACACTGAGGCACTACTGGTAAAAATACACATGCTAATGCTTTTCTATATCTCTAGCTGGATTTGTGATTTGAAACTTCAGATCTCAATGTAAAGACATTGTGACTTGGAGCAGCACGTAGAAACCACCATCTATATTAGCTTTCAAATGTTTTTGGTTGGCAAAAATGGAAATGTTTATTGCCAAGCCCCTCTCTCATTAATTTAAAATAAAAAATCATTTGTGTTTCAAGGGGCATTTAGTCCCCATGTTTCTGACTCGACTAATTTGCACTGAAGTTGTCAACAGTCTTGTAATTAGAAGTCCTTGTCTTTTTCCACAGAAGGTTGAGCTTTTCCAGAGCATCTGTGCTGACCTCTCAGAAGGATGCTCGGAATTACAAACATAGAAATCAGGGATGGGCAAAAATGTGAGTATCTCACCTGTTCCAAAGGGACATACTTTGTGGGCTTTTTGCTCTAGCTCAAATCTTTTGATTTAGCTGTTCATTTGCCCTTAGAAATATGTGATTCTTTCATGCAAGGAAAATTAGTTTTAGAGTTCACAAGATTACAGTAGAATGCAGTAAACAGTCAATGAAATGGGAGGACATTTTTAACTATAAGAGAATATGAACATTAAATATTATAGTTTTATAACAACAAAACCTACTCATTCCAAACTTCCTTGTTTCCACATCTATGTTTCTTATCCATTATCAAGGGTTCACCTCAGATAGTAGTGTAATGAAACAAGTGGACAAGCTTGCTTTCTCTCTCTCTCTCTCTGTCTCTCTCTCTTCTCTTCTCTTTTCTGTCTCTCTCTCTCTCTCTCTCTCTCTCTCTCATCAGCTTGTTTAAGAAATTGATTTGGATGGCAGGTATTAGTTTAAAGCTTGTCCCTTCTTCACTAAATATACTTCATAAATTGCAATAGTTCTTAATTTCCTATAAAAATATCCTGGAGTACAGGGTAAATGCTGGGAAAGACTGCAATAGCCCTGTTTGGGAACACCAGGAACTTTTGTTTTATGAGAATCTTACAATAGCTACCCCCATTTGGATCTCTCCGAAAGTGTTAATTCTGAAGACTTCTTTTTATCATGAGATCAAACCATTTGGAAGGCTTATTATCATGTACCCAGCAAAACTCAATCTGTTGTGTTAATTATGTAAACACATTTTATAATTGTGGAGATGAAGCAAAAGTAGACAACTGGGTAGGTGAGAAAAGATCAAAGATCTTCCTGGATAGATGGTTAGGCTAATTAGTGTTTGTCCCCTCATTCTTCTCCAAGGGGGTCTTTTAAACCCAAGCTTGGGAAAATGTAGTGAGCTCAGAAACGTTTTCATGAGTCTTCCAGGCTCTCCAAATCATCTTAAAATCACTAGATGGAAGAAAAAAGAATACAAAATAAAAAGAAAAAAGAGCATAAATAAAAAAGATCTAGGATATGAGTTCCTCTTGGGGATTCCTTTATTAATTTTAAAGCAAAATATAAAAAAAGAACTATCTGATCAAATATAGTCTATTTTTATACTAGATAGCAGTTTTTTTCTGAACCCCAGTCCTGATAGACTACACATAGTTTGCTTCAAAATCATATAGATAACTATAGTATCTATGGTTTCATAACATGTTTTTTTCCAAAGTACCTAAGTTTTTGAGAGACAAGAACTTCTGCGAAGTGCCTCACTCTCATTAAAATTACCTGGGCTTTTTCCTACCTCTTACTAACACAGCAAACATTTGCATTTCTCCATTGCTATAGAAATGCTGTATTCAAGATATAGAAATTGTTTTTGTTTTCCATTTTTGCTCAGTACTTAATCGCTGATTGATGAAGAGCCATTAAAACTTCCTTCAGCATTGTGGAAGCAGCTTGAGTTTAGTATAATGTATAATCTGAACCCTATCCTTATATGAATATGTAATAATAGATGTATGTGGTTACCATTCTCAAGTTTTCAGGGTCATGTCATGTTTCAGGATTATTTATGGAAACTATCCTGCCAGGGTCTTGCTCTCAGAAGATACTGTAAATTGAGATTGTTGTTTTCACCTGCTCTTTTGGTGTTACACAAAGCATTCAGATCCTTGCATTCAGTATCATTGTCTCTCTGCCATTTAACCTTGCTCCTCTTGTTTCTAAATTACAGACATGACTTCTACAGAGTGTTCTTGGTCACCTCTAATAATCTAATAGATGCTGCAATTTTAATAAAATGTAGTGATCTGTGCAGACATAAAACACAGTCTTTAATTTTCTCTGAAAATACTTCCCTGTCTAATTATTGGCTTCCAAATATAGTGTAGGTCAGGGGACAGGGTATTTCCAGTTCATGGGATTGATGTTTCTAAGCCCAGAGAGTACCTACCCACTCTCCTCAAGCTTTTCAAACAAAGTGACACAGGTTTCATAACAAAGCACAGTTGGCTTGCCCTGTCCCAGAACCTGTATACATTCTGCTTAAGGGCCTATTTCAATTGACATCCTTGCTTCCATGGAAAGTTTTGGTACAAGAACTCAAGAAATTGCCCTTTCAGCTTGACCTTCAGTTCAGAAGTTCCTGGTTGCTGTTTGAAATTAAGTTTAAATACTTCCTCCATTCTACCAAAAACTTCTTTTATATAAAAAACAATATGGCAAAAATAATAATAGGTTCTCATTTTAGAGAACATTGATATGCATTCTGAAATGAGTAAGAATTGTGTGTAATATGAGTAGGATAATTTTTCCTGGCTTACAAACACACATGCAATGTGTTATGGTGCATGTAGGTATTCTAGGTCTGGTTTTTCTTTTTGTTGTCTAGCATAAATAAAACACTCCTATCACGCACACAGGATTATTTTAACAATATCGCTGGATGGCTTGATCCCTAGTAAGACAGTTCTTTGTCAGTAAACAAAGAAATGGGAAATGCCACATGCATGTGAGATAAGAACACTAATCACTCATCTCAATAACCTCAAATCCCCGCCAAATTTTGTTCTGCGTTTCTTTCTCATTGATTTTGCACTGTTGTTCCTCAAACAATGGTCCTCAATGAACATTGGTTTGATTGATGAGTGGATGCAGCGAATTCACACAACAACACCATCTGGTGGTGTTTATTTTTGCATCTTCTCCAGTTTGGTTGGTTTTGGTACTATGAGAAAACAGGATTCTGTGGTGTCTTCTCTACATGCCCATTTCCTTAAATGTCATCATTACCTGTGACCAAGTCAGAGTTCTGCAACATCCTGGTAAGTCAGCTGAGGGTGAGTTAGAGTGCTTGCTGTGGATACAGGCTCCTGGAACTCCACCCTACGCATGCTGATGCACCTCGTCTATACGTAGATCTCAGGAATCAAATATGAGTACATTCTAATGTAGAACATCGTGCACCTACCAGCAAGCACTGGATGAACATATCACATGAACAAGAGAATTAGCGGAGGGTGGTGATCTGTGACTTAGAGGACGCAAGACTCAATGATGCCACATGAAACTAAATTTTGTTTTGTGCAGAAACAATTTCATTTTGTAATTCTAGCAGAGGGAGGAGGGTTGAGACTAACAATCTAGGTATATAGAAGGTTTCTTTTTTTTCACTAGTAGGTCTCTTTGTATGTGTGGCATCTTTTGAGATGAAAATTCTCAAGAAAAGTGCCCCTGCTTTGGCAATGGAGAAGAAACTATAACATATAAATGGTGTTTTCTTCTCTGCTTCCTGTATACAATGGGAATTTTTGAAGTAACTAAATTTGTTTAGGTATTGTCCAGAGTCCCAATGCATTTATTACATCACTCTGTCTAACCAGCCCAAAGAGAACCAAAAAACAACCTTAATTTTTTTTCAGGAAGATGTGAAAATTAATATGGAATGTAGTTGCTGTTGGTTCCAATTAAAATCAGTATCTATCCTGATTTGTGCCTCTGGTATCTATGACAGAGAGGGGGCTGGCTAAGGGGATACATCTGCTCTTCTCTCCCAAAGGGGCTCAAAACAAGTGAATGACCCGCAGTGTTTATTATTAAGTTTTCAAAGGGAAAGTTGTTTTGGTCTAATTGAAGCAATAATATGAGAGAGGTTATTTCTGGTCAGTTCCCTGCTGTTTTCACTCTGGAGAATATATTCCAGGTGTGCACTGGTCTGCTCTGTGGCACGAGGCTGCCTTCCCTTGAGTTTAGGCACGCTAGATCCAGTAGAGCAGTAAACTGGAGGCAGGGGCTTAAGTCAGTTTGGGTTCCTCAGAGAAGCCCATTTTAGTTAACTGCATAGTGGTTAATGAAAGCATTCATTTTCCCAGCATCCATTAAATTAAGTAATCTTCAATCCCTCATACTTTCTTTTAATTCCTCTTATGCCAAAATTTCACATCACAATGAGGAGGCATGCCATTATATTGCTATGTTTTTCTTTTTAAAATAAATATTGTTTTCTCTACTAAACATCCAGATTAATTAATGATCACTTGAAATAAATGAAGGAATAAAATCACTCGAATTACTCAAAATAATTCTTTATTGAACCATAACAGCTTGCTCTATATCTTTATATTTTTCAGAAATGAAATATACTGTATAATGATTTTAAAATTTCCTTGATATTTTATAACCACCTTCAAGGATGGCGTACTAAGGCTACACACGCTGAAACTAAATTTTTGATATAAAGCAAATATTCAGCGTGTGCTTGTCTATAATTCATAACAACTGTTTCTAAGTGTAAAGATGGCTACAAGCAATAGTTGGAGAATTTTAATAACTGCTTCCTACTAATTCACAAATGAATGTAAATGAATGCTGTAAATTTTGATATTATTCTGAGGTATTTTCCCTTAACATTAAAAAAGAACATATTTAATAGCAACCAATCTTAATTCAAAGATCTGTATACAGTATTTATTTAAGAGGGTTGAGTATTAATTGAATGTGCATCCACATTGGTTAATTGTAGGAACAAGAGACTTAACATTGAAATTCAAAGTCTTGGTTGCAAGTAGAACTGTAAGTTTTGATTTTTCTTATTGTCATGTGTGAACCTAATATGAACCCACAGAACAAAATAGTCATCACGCAGACTTTCTGAGTCCAGGATGCTTTCAAAGTTGGAGTGGTAACGATTTCTCAGTTCATATTCCCAGATGCGGGAGTCAAAGGGTATAGCACCGAATGTCCTCCGAGCGAGGCCTTCAGAAGAGAATAGCTTTGCTTCTCCAGAAAGAGAATAATGAGCAGCGCCATGTCAAGGGCATCATATTTATAAAGTGCTTTGGGTTCTTTGGACTCTCTTCAAATGCTCTGAAAGATCATTACTTATGTGTTTTCACCGAGAGGGCACAGGCCAGCTCCAGTGGCTGTGTATCAGTCAAATGGAGCCGACATTCACATTCCTTTCTTTATTCTTTGCCTGCCCGTCCAAATACCACACACACAGCTATGGTCAATTACAGAGGAGCAGGTGAGGTGTGTAAATTCACACAGGAGAAAAGTGGTGAAAGTTCTGCTGGGGCGGGAGGTGGGTAGAAATGGAGGGAGGAGAGAACACTGGAACTGCCTGGTGGGAGCCAAGGAACAATGCCACTTAATAAACATGAAAGTCAATAAGAGAAGATTTCAATTCTTAAACAGGGAACAAAACAAGTCCACATGCTTCCCACTCTAAGTGATTCCCTAGTTTATGATGTTACAGTCTCCGGTTGATGGAGATTTGTCCCAAAACAACAACAACAACAAAAAGAAGTACCTTATTTAATATGCAACTACAAAAGAAGTAGATAAATCTTGTAACACGATTTAAAACAATACAAATAAAATAACATTACCCTATGCTGTGGGCATTGTTAGCAAGCGCTTAAACTGGCTTTGTGAAGACTGCCTTGATATTGCTTAAGTCATTATCTTCTCTTCTTTACTGCTCATAAAAGAACCTGGAAATAGGGCATGAAGGTAAGGAAGAAGCTGTTACTACCCCCTCTCTATGAAACATCTCAGTAAGTGATGTCAGAACTGGAGTGTTCACAAATCTTAATAGACAGGAACATACAGGGGTTTTACTTGTATACCATAGGATCATTTTATTTTACGTATTAGCATTTTCATTGATTATTTCAACAAAATTCACTTCTGTTGCAATTTCCTCTGTGATTTAAGATAGACAGAAATCATGGAAGTCTTTTCAAAGATGAAAGTAAGCTGGAGGTATGTTTGAGAAGCTTTGTTTCATGAGACACAAGCACATTGTTCACAACTGAGGAAGACTTAAACATGTATGACAAAGAGAGCTGATCATTCTTGAATTTTTTATTTTAATGCTCATCAAGATTATACAATAAACCAAATACTGATGTGCTTAATTATCACTTTACTAGGGATATCTCAGAGATTCATAGTTGCTGGGAGTGTAAAACCAAACGCCATTTACACTCTGTTCTTCAAAAGCAAAGGTGAGTTTTAAATGGTTTTCCTGACCAAATTATCTTGTTATAAAATAAAACACCTGATTGTGAATTGCTATATTCATTATTAGGGAAAAAGCTTTGATCATTTGTACTTTTAAATTCACTGATAGTTATGAAGTTTAAAAAAAGTCTTTTGTTTGTTTGCTTGTTTGTTTTCAACTTAACATGAGCTAGAGCCATCTGAGAAGGGGTAGCCTCAATTAAGAAAATGCCTGCACCAGATTGGACTATTGGAAATTCAGTGGGGGCTTTTCCTGATTAATGATTGATGTTAGAAGTCCCATTCCATTGTGGGTGGTGCCATCCCTAAGCAGGTAAACCTGGGTTTTAAACAAAAGCCAAGCTGAGTAAGCCACGGAGAGCAGTGTGCAATGTTCTGAAGTTTTCCTTCAGCTCCTTCTTTCACGTTCCTGCTATGACCTTCCTAACTGACGGACTGTTATGCAGAAGTGGAACAGAGAATAATTGCTTGATCCCAAAGCTGTTTTTATTTATGGGATTTATCACAGCACTATGAAGTAATCTACTATAGGAGGCACAACTCCAAAGAGTTACAAGACACTCCTGTCACTTAAGACTCAAAAGTTATGAGAGGCAAGATTTAATTTGATATTCTGGCCTTGTTCAAAATTTGAAAGCCACCCTCAAGCCATTAGATGCATTTCTGCTAAGAACCCCTTGATTCTTTTAGCTTATCTGTTCATTGTTAAGGTCAATGGGCATGAGCATCACTTAGTGGTCTTGAAACATTATAAAGCTATTGTGGTTTATGTTGAATTATATCTTCTAGAAGATACAGTATTCATATGTTGTTAATTGCACACATAGTTGTGAACGAATGAACCAGGTTACTTTGCTTAGAACTCCTGAGGTCAGGAGTCGACGTATCACTCTCATATAAAGACATAAATACAAAATCAACCAACCAAACAAAAAAGTGAAAATGGAAAGCACCCACTTTTGTTTCTATACTCCTTCTCTCATTTTCCCTTATTTCATAAATTGTATATATTTCCTGGCTATGCAAAGATCCCTGTCATTGGCAATAAGCACTTAAAGACACATGGTTCATCTGTTTATCTCACTGATGGCCCTCCAATCAGTTATCCACTAAACATTTACTGATCACCTTTTCAGGGCAGGCACTGTTCCAGGAGCAAGAGAAGGCACGGAAGAAAATAGAAACTTTCTAAACTCGTTATCTCATAGGAAGACACTGAGCATTGAGTAAATAAACTTAAAACACATAGGAAACTGAAATATCTGAGAATGAAATAAGGGTATCAGGAACACAAAGAGGGACAGCTATGGCTACACACGGGTCAAGGACATATCTAGAATGAGGAGATATTTCACTAGGGAACATGAAGTAATCAACCATGCTGAAACCAGAAGAACAAAAAAAGGAAAACCCTAAGGAAAGGCTGTTAAGTTAAAAGAAAGAAAAGCATGGCAAAAGTCTTATAAACAGGAGAAGAAAAAAATTAAAAAGAAAATACATTAAATCCAAAACAAAACAAACAAGTAACAATAACAACAACAAAAACCATGACATTCCAATAAGATTCTTGAGGCATACTAAGAACAAACTTACAGCGTTAGGCATGAAAAATATTTGCCTACAAAATTCAAAACCCTGAGTTAATACCCAGAACAACCAAAAGAAAGAAAAAAAACACAGGTATTATTAGATGAGGTTAGGTGGAGCCAGAACTTACAAGTAGAAGTAGGCCAATTTAGGTCAGTGATAATAGCCCTCAGTGAAGAAGTTAGAAAAAGGAATAAGTTTTAAAATTCTATTTTACATTGTGAGAATTAACTTGAGAGGGAAAGGTTAAGGCATCAAATAGTCCTACTGAGACACAGAGAAAACCCCATGCAAATGAAGATGGCCTAGGGCCAAACAGACTATCAGGTTCTGGCTGTGCTTTGGTACTAAAGATGGGAGAATCTTTGAAGATTCGATATAAAGAAAATGATGATGCTTATGAGTTTTAGCACCAAATGTTATAATTGTGCTGTGCTTTTCTAGAGAAAAAAAGTGTTTAGCAGAGCATCAGAAATTTTGGTTTTGGCATCTTAAATCCTGACAGACAATACAGACAATTGGATTAGAGTACCAAGACTAGAGGAAGCCAGGAAGTGGTGGTGCACATCGGTAATCCCAGCACTCCGGAGGCAGAGGCAGGCAGATCTCTATGAGTTCAAGGTCCACCTGGACCACAGAGTGAGTTTGAGGACAGCCAGGACTACCTAGAGAAAACCTGCCTTGAAAAACACAACAAACATACAGACACACAAAAAGAGAATACAGGAAGATAATTTGACTTTATGGTAATTTTGAAGTCTGGCTCAGGGACAAGAGAAGACTCTATGATTAATGGTGCTTGCCACCAAGCCTGACCTGAGTTCTATCCCCAGAGCAGAGGAAATCCTCCAGTTTTGCATGCACATGCATGAACACACACACACACACACACACACACACACACACACACACTTCGTGTATGATCACACACAAAATAAGGAAAGTACTTACAGAAGTGCTGTTTTACATGTTTTATAACCACTATGCATTCTGACCCCAGAGAAAGTTTTGTTCAACTCCAAATATAGTGTTGTAAAAAAATAGGTACACAAATCAAACATTTACTAATAATAAATCACAAAAATACTTTAAAACAAGTTTGATATGTGTATAATTTTACTCTATTAAAATTAAAGAAATTTTGCATCATAATGAGATTTATTTTTATGTTTACATAAAGAGTTAACTCTTGGGTGAATGTTGTATATAAAGATTTTAGAATTTGATAGATATTCTGATTTTATAATCAACTGTGCTAAGAATGCTACCTAACACATAGATTGTAGCAGAAAATGGTGCAAGTATGTTTTAGGTATTTAAAAAATATGATGGACATTCTGTCCTAATTCTAAGGAAAAAATTAATATTTTTTAATGAAACTGTAAGCAAGTCAACTAGTGATTTTTGGAATCAAGCATTCTAACACAAGACAATCCAAAATTATACTGATTTGCTACTTTCATGTGAGGAATAAGGAGAAAAGTCTATATTTTCTATTATTAAAGCATTTTGTTTTATAGAAGCAGAAACGTTCATATGTACAGAAATATGTACAGAAAACCACTATAATGCATAACACGAAGGACTATAATATGGCTTTCACACACATGAAGTGGTAAGAATTGGTCTTAATGATGAAGATGTTAATACCTACCCCAGAAGACTACAATCAGCCCTAAGAGAAAAAAGCAGATAAGAGCGATTACATGTTATAAGCACACAATATTAACCTTAAGTCATTATGTATTTTCAAAGTAACTAATTGGTTTAGAAATACACAATATATTAGCATCCTCCAGATTATCTTGACCATAAATTATTCAGTGGCATAGTTTTTTCTTTTTTCCTCTTCTTTAGAAATATATATATATGAGCCGGGCGGTGGTGGCGCACGCCCTTAATCCCAGCACTCGGGAGGCAGAGGCAGGCGGATCTTTGTGCGTTCGAGGCCAGGCTGGACCGATAGCCTCTGAAACAATACAGAGAAACCCTGTCTCGTAAAAACCAAAAAAAAAAAGAAATATATATATATATGTATATGTATACATATATATACATATATATATATATATATATATATTACATACCAGTACCAGTTCTCCCTTCCTGCCCTCCTCCTGCTCCCTCCACCTTCTCCCCACTCCCCATCCACTCCTCAGAGAGGATGATGCCTCTCATGGGGAGTCAACAAAGTCTGTCACATCATGACATTGAGGCAGGACCAAGGCCCTCCCTGCTGTATCTAGGACAAGCAAGGTATCCCTCCATAGGGAATGGGCTCCAGACAGATACGATTGGGAAACTCACAGGAACAGCTGATCTGAGCTAGTGGGAGCTCACTGACTCTGGGCTGACAGCTAGGAACCTGCGTAGGACAGACCTTGGCCCTCTAAATGAGGGTGATAGTTGTGTGTCTTGAGCAGTTTATGGGGCCACTGTCAGTGGGACCAGGATTTACTCCCAGTGATATAATTTTGTTTGTTTATTTTGTAGTGGCTAGATTTGCTATTTATAATTTTAAAACAATTGTTTCCTTTTTTCCAGAGTTAGTTTAATTCTAGTATAGGGAGATGATTAGAAAGACTCTGCTTATTGTCCTTTGCCTAGCCGTTCTAGGAAGACTTGTTTTTTTTCTTCTCAAAACATTGTTCCACTCAGTTGGAAGACACAAGTTAGAAAAACCTACTTGAAACAGTGGTGCCTCTGGGGAAAATTTATTTTAAACATTCATAAACTGAATGAATGACCATTTAAAGTACTCCATGTGTGTTTTTTTCTCTCTCTCAGCCTTCTGTGCATACCTGAGTAGATGCAGAACATGGATGATTGCTTACCTGTTTATCAGAAGGAAGCTGCAACATCAATTCAGATGATAGATGCATAACTTATTAAGAAATGAAAGAAAATTAATCATCAAAGAAAACCAGAACAGAAGATTCCAATTCAAAATTTGTTTTGAATTGCATTATTTTATTCCCAGGCTGAGACAGTTCCATTGTCATTAAGGCATTTAATTGGGGTTCCTTCTCCCCATAGAGACCAGAACTGTATCCCTTCTGAGCTCATTAGTGTGGGACCTTTGTTGACTACACACATGGATTTGGTTCAACTGGAAACTATCCTAAGATATTGGTCTTTCCAATATGCTTCTAACCAAATATATATATTTTATATATATATATATGAAATCTAAAGCAGATCTCAGTCACAGAAGTGAGAAATGTTCTCTTCCTAACTTAGGTTAAGATGAAAATAGGAAAAGTGAAATTTTCATGGAAAAAGAAGCAAATAATTTCTTTAAAACTGATTATGAACAGCATAATTTGAGTTCTATACAATTTAATTTCACTTTATTACTTCTACATTTAAAATGGAGAATTTTTAAGTAAACAATAATTATTTAAACATATTTTAGATGTAATTAGTCCATTATAATTAAAATATTATTAGGCATAAATTCATAGGAAACACTTCATTAGGGAACAATTAAGTAATTCATAAGAGAATAAAACAGTTTCCGAAGTCTTCAAATGAGGCTGTGTCCTTCCTTCAATCTTAAATAAAACATAAATATAAATTTTTACATCATGGTAGGCAGATGGTTATCTATTTAAGAAAAAATAATGCCTATGTAATCTTCAACACATACAAAAATCTGCTCTGGGAACCGATTCTTTAACAATGAATAAAATATAAGAATTGATTCAACAAAGGATACCAATTTCTGGGTAGTTTAGAGAAAGTTTCAGATGGACTAAGAAAGGGCTACAGAAGAGTAAACTGAACAGCAAAATTAGGTAAACAAATCCAGATGCACAGAAGGAAGATCTGTTGCTCCTGACTGTTGCTGCACTGTGAAAAACCTTCTTAAAACAGCAGCAAACGAGATGTGTCTAGTTGAATACACTGCCCAAGCAAAGCTGCAGAGTTGTGAAAACCCTTAATTTGTTATGGAGAATATATCTCCATAGCTACAGAATCCTTCATAGAAGGAAGATTAAGACAAGGATAGCACTATAGCCTTGAGCTATAGGAATGCCATACTAAGCACTTAATCCAATATAATTTTAGAAAGTAATAATGAGTACTAATATTTTTAATTCTTACAAAGAGGTTGTTCCTGACTACATACAAATCATTATGAGAAAGATGTACACGTCTACCATAACGACACAAGATAAAGTAGAAATATGTCTTGAATGTAGGTTCGGTCTGATCTGAGAATTCTTCCTCCACTTAAAATTTCACAATGAATTTAATTTTATCTCCTGATATTTAAAAATAACTCCTTTCCCCCAAATAGATAGGAATACCTTTGGTGTAGCATCCTACAGAATGTTGAGACCCGTGGGGTATCCTGTCTTGTAAGCACTGCCCTTATACTGCAACCTCTGTTATTTCCAGTTTTACTCATGGACATTTTCACCCCGGGGGTATCCTACCCTTCATTCTAGGCATCACCTGAAATAAAATCAGTCTCACAACTAATATTCTTCTATTCTGTTAAGTTAGGTGATCAGGGGTCTTGGTGTTGATTACAGAAATTCTAATCTGCCAATCATACCCCCATATTAGTGTCCTGTAACCACATCCACAGGGCAAAACTATTGCCAGTCATCTTCTGTCACCTCCCCAGCACTAGCCTTGAAATCCCATCTGTGAGTCCCAATGACCAAAGCATTTCTGTCTGTGAACAAAGACAGCTTGCTGTTTCACTTCCTCTATAATTCCAGCCTGCCCTATGGCCAAACGTTAGGCAACTACATCTATAACCCATCTTTGTAGCAAAAAGACTTGTCCGACCTCTCTCTGTTTGATGAAATATCTTGTCTGGCATTTGATCTCTCCCCTTCTATTAACTTTTCCCACTGTGACTCATAAGGACTACCCAGAGATAGCACTGTATAAAGTTTCAAAATTGTAGAAAGTTGATGAATTTTGAACAATGGAAGTAACAAAATAAATGCTAATTAACAGTCAGTCATTAAAGCCAGTTTCATGTGTATTTACGATTGGAAAAAATGAGAAGTTTGCTTCCTTCCTTGGAAACAAGCAAGCAACATCTGTATTACAAAGTTCCATAGCAACAAGCTATGTGTGGAGGTGACTAGGCCTCCTTCTGCTCTGTCATCACCCATCACCGTACCCCAGCCAGAGTTCAAATTGTGCTTAATCACAGGAGCATGCCAGGAATGCAAACAGGAAGAGGACGGAAATGGTTCAATTGATTGTTGCTTCACTCACTAGTCCCATAGCAAAAAAAACAAAACAAAAATCTTTCACTTTTTTAAGTAGCCTAATATGATAATATTTTCAGTCAAGATTGCACACTTAGGAAAAAATATCTAGAGAACAATTCTTTAAATTTTTAAATCTTAATTGTACTGTCTCTATGATATTAAAACTAATTGCTAAGTGCTGATTTAAACAAAATTACAATTGATATCATGTTCTGGATGTGTTAAAGTATTCAAACCTGAAAGATAACAGGTTTCCTCCAGACCGTCGGGCTGAAGGCCTTTCTCTGCAAGTTCCTGGAATCTGAGTAATTATTTCTCTCTTCAGATACTATGAAGCACAGTTATGCTGGGAAACACTGACCCACTGTGCAGAAATACCAAAACTGTATCATACAGTGTAATTGACAGTTTCCTATTGTAATATATAAACAACAGTAAGGTAGTTAGTTATAGGTACTAAGTTAGTAAGGTACTAAGTGAGGCTGCTGTAACAAAATCTGATAGACTGAATGGATTATAAACATCAGCTCATTTCTCACAATTCAGGAGGCCACAAAGGCCACATATAAGTGTTGTCAGACACACAGTGTTGTGAGGGCCCATTCTCTTACTGTTAAATAGCCTCGTTTTTGCTGTGTTTTGTAGTGGTGGAATACGAAGCAGTCCAAAGTAGTTTTTATAAGGGCATTAACCCTACCCAAGGGGGCCTAGTCATATCACCCACTCGGGGCTGCTTCTCTTACTAGCACCCAACAAGTTAAGACCACCACGTGCAAATGTATGGAGGGCACAAATATTAGTATGTAACACTTTCTAGTTTTTTTCTGTTTCAAAACCAGGATACACGTTAAAGATGAGTTGAGTTTTATGGATTGCTGACTGTTTAAAAATATCATGATTTCCACTTCTCCACACAACAGAAAATCCTAATTACGTGAGGGCAGTGAGAGAAGTTGCTGAATAAGATGTGAACATTTGAGGAAGGAACACTCGGGTATTTTTAAGCAGGTTTCAGAAACCGGAAAGGTGGACTCGCTTTTCTTTAAGATAATGGGTTTCGGCCAATATATTATCTGGTCAACCAGGGATTGTACATTTATCAGTTACAATAACTCATAATTTATACAAGGAAGCAGAAAAATTCAGCCTGTGTTTCAGTAAAAATACCAGTACCACGACTGCGACAGCAGTCATTCTTGTGGTTTTAAAAGTTCAAGTTTAAAAGTGGAACGGATTAGCATATCTTTCAGAGGATCTCACGTGCTTATCTTCACTGATCTCACCAGATACAGACACCAGGAGAGATACAGATAAGGGCCAAGTTCAGCAAGAATTTACCTTTAAACTCTAGGATTTGCCCCATTAGCGAGCTGAAAAATTCTGCTTAGGGGGCAAGTAGATGTCTTAGCAATGAAAGCTGCTTGCCGTGCAAGCCTGCTGACAAGAGTCTGATCCCGTAAACCCACAGAAGAAGCCACATGTGGTGGCTAACATCTGTAATCTCAGCGCTCCTAGGACGAGACTAGAGGTGGAGACAGGATAATCAGCCAGAAGCTCCTTGGCCAGTTACCCTGTGGCACACGGCACAGCAACCGGAACACGAGAGATGCTACTTCAAAAAAAAAAAAAAAAAAAAAAAAGGTTGTCCTTTGACCTCGACATAAGAGCCGTGTAATACAAATGTCTACACACACACACACACACACACACACACACACACACACACACACCCTGAAACAACAACAAGAACATGAATTTTACTTTGGGACCCTTCCTGGGAGACAATTTCAGAGAACGAAGACAGTGAGCCCCCCAGACTGCATACCTTGCAAGACTAGCGAGAGAGAAGCAATCTTTCTATTTCTTGAGCTCCTGGCACAAAGCACAAGATGTTCAATCCTCTCACAGAAAATATCCAAGAAATTACATAGATAATTTCCATCGCACCTTAACCCTGCCAAATTCAAACCAAGCAAGTTAGGTTACATTTCAGAGATCATCAAAGGGACATTTAATGTCTTCAAAATTACACGTTTCAGGGTTTCATAGCCTTTGCTATAAAATAATCTCCCTTTTATGTAATTTCAATCATCTTCTTACAAATTTTCCTCCAATCACCCTTAGAAGAGACAGTGAACATCTGGTCAGCTGATGTCTCAATGGTATTTATGACAATGATGTTTCCATTTAAAGTTGAAGGATTCTAGTAAGGAGTTTTTAAGAGACTCTACCTCAATTTGGATTCTTTTTTCTTTCTGGTATATTTTCTAATGTAAATATTTACCTAATGGAACTGAGTGGACATACTTATATAGGACTGTTTTTACCTGTGTTATATTTCTACTGATCAAAGCCTTAATATATTAGGAAAATTCTGAAATATGTGCAATTCTTTGTATTGACATTTAATTACTGATATTAATAATTTAGAAGGCACATGGTGTCAAAACACTGGGCGATCGATCAGTCCACCAATTTCTTATTGGTTATGAAGAGTGCCTAAGCTCATTGCTTTCATCATGTTTGAAATGAAGTGAGCAGGTCATTGGCTTATCATCTCATTTTTTTCTTCAATTATTCCCCCCAGGCCAGTAATTTTTTTCCACTTTCTCCCATAAGTTTGATACTTCATTTGCTAAGGCCTAAGCACTGGCTTCAGCAAGGCAGGGGAATCTCAGCAGCCTGAGAAGTTGAAGAGATGCTGAAGAATTGTGAACAGCTAAAGCATTTTTTGTCTACCTGTAAACAAACCACTCAGAGGGAGGTACACAGACCTGCAGACAGACACACAGGCAGGCTGGCAAAGGCAAAAAATTAGTGCTTCTGACCTCAAGGTCATATTTATACACAAAACCTAGAGCAAATGTGGGATTCTGCAAGAAATGGTTATGTAAGAGATGACATCAAGGTTTACTTTTGGGTTCCCCAGACATCTGGTGTCAGCCATTTTGAAGTGAATCATAGTCCTCCAGATGTCCAGTGTTAGGCATCTTGGCTTATGCTGGGTATCCATACCAGTGCCATGTTGTGTAAACACCAATGGGCCTTTAGGGACCTCTATTTCCTACACTTATTTCTTTGTGAGTTAAAACCCCACTCATTCTTTCTCTCTTATGATTTTAGGAGAGACCTACTTAACCTACATTAAGAATTCCCCTTAAAGTTAACATTAATAAACATGACAAACACTGCAGGATTGTTCTCTGTAGTGGCTAATGAAACAACGGAAGCAAGGTGGGTACCTTTCATTGTGTCTGGAGCAGGCACTGCCCATCCTCACTTCTCTTTCCCCGAGAGCTCCCACAGCTGTTTCTCATCCTTTTCACAAAGTGGCTGTGGTGTATACACCCTTTTCATCGGTCTTTTCCTGTTCCATTACTAAGGACCTTCACAGGGAGATGAGAAGATAGGCAAACACAGGCATCTTTATTGGTATAATGTGGTGGTACCACAGGAAATAATTACAACTTGATTTGCTTTTTATGGTACAATATAATCTCAGATTGTTGAGGAAGGCACCTAAACATCAAGCCAGCTATTTGAAGTCATCAGGGAGGCTACTGTGGCTATGCTAAGCTTGGTTCTGGGAGTTTCCATGTCACTTACTTGGTGATAACAGTTTATTATGGATGAGAAGCAGCCATCTGGGAGGACTGACTGTTATTTGAAAATTCGCTTAGAGAAATTTTGTTGTATGCAATTGTAAATTAATGTATCTAGTTTCAACTTCAAAATCTTAATAAGCCATACCAAAAGAATAGTACACTAAACTTTCTAACTAATGCCTTTGTTTAAACATAAAGGGATATGGTATTGGACTGCACAATTCTTTCTTCCCTCCAAATGGCAATTTAGGAAATGATCCATAAGCTCTATGTGCACAAGTGTACCATAAAAAGCCCACTGACTAAAATGTAATAAGCACAACGGATCTGCTTGCCATGTGCCTAGCATGTCACTTCTCGAGAGGTTCCACTTAATAGCATTCCTAACATCACCCTGAACCCCTAAGGAGAAGACAAAATGAGAAAAAGAGGAGAAATTATTTCCCCACTTAACAAATCAAGGGCCATTTTTGTCTAAAAGACAGAATTGTAAAAGCAACAACATGATATATCTTGGTCTTCTTCCAGGATCAGTGAGAGTCCTGCCAAAAAGCAAGAAACAGTATCTGAAATGTTTGAAAGGCAGGAGATGTGCCAACCCTCATCCACAAGGTTACTTGAGACAGGAATGGGGAGTTTCTGAATGATTGGCATGACTTGTTGCCATTATCAATTAAGGCTTAGAGAGCTTACTCAATATGCCTGGATATTTTACCCAGAAAAGCAGCATTTCTCCACTGTAGAAGGGAGTTACCGTCTCTACAATATAGCTAACTAAAGGATGGCTCTAAATGCAGAGAGATGGTGGAATTTGCTTGATAACATTCATTGGCCACAAGCCTAGGCCATGGATGATGTGCCAATCATCCCACAATTTGGTCCTTTATCAATTAATAGCTCTACTTTGGGTCAAAAGTCACCTATAAGGAATACTGCCTAGTGATTATGATCCAATGTGTATTCCCTACAAATATAACGTTTGGATGGAGCAAGTTCTGCTCTTACAAGCAGATGGTGATTTGTGTAGTATCTCAACAAGCAAGTCTGGTTTGTTTTTCTTTGAACACTAGTTCCTTGTACCTGAGTACACAGGAAGAACAACTAGAGACAGTTCAAAAAAGTTTGTACAGTTTGTTCCCTTGCTCGCTTCTGCTGCCTTCTGTGTGACTATGAGACAGGGAATTATTATAAAGCCATATAAAAATCTAACACATTTAACCCTTTCTTCTGTCTGCACTACAGCTTTAAAAAAAGCTAATAGAATAAGGTTTTAATCTAAGAAAGAACTTTCCAGATCTTCTTAGCAAATAGATCATTTCTTTGGGAGGCATATTAACCCATTCAGGGAACTGAAATACTCATTGTAGGACTGTGTGCTCTCTCAGATGAAATCTGTGACCCATAATAATGAACATACCACACACATAGCTACATATGGCATCCAACACACATTCAAGGACCTCAAGATGTGTTAGACTCCAGGACTACAGATTAGCATGGTCTTAGAGACTGATCTTACTAACAAATTAACATAGGACTTTCTCTTTCTCGTGTTCATCTTCTTCCCTTTTTGTTGTTGTTTTGTGTGTGTATGTCTTGATGTTGCTCATAAATGGCAGAGGCCATGACTGAAGCATGACATAAGCTATTCAGTGGTCTATGAAACTTTCCTTCCACAGACAATGTGATTCAAAGTCTATTGAGTGGAATGTTAATTTGAGGTAGATTGATTTGATTTAAATGTCTCATTTGTGCCTAGCATACTTGGAAGTGCTTTTAGACTAATCTTAACTTTCTTTAATTGAAGAGGGAAATTTTCAGATCCAGAGAATTAAATGGGGCCTGGAGAGATAGCTCAACACTATCAGGTCTTGTTCTCGCCGAGGACTCACTGGTGTGTGATTCCCAGTGACCATGGCAGGCAGCTCACAACTTCCTGGAAATCCAGCTGATTTTTTAGGTACCACACATATGTTCACATACACAAACATAGACACCCAAACACATGAATATAATTGAAAATAAAATAAATCCTTAAAAAACGAAACTTTCAACTAAAATGGTCATATTTAGCTGTGCTAACAACAGGAAACCCATTAAAAAGACCATTAAAGAATACATAAAGAAAGAATAAACAAGCACACCATTTAAGAAACTATAAAGTAGAATGGTAACAAGTGTAACAGATTACAAAAAACAAAAAACATTGTTAGTAGTGGAAAATGCAGGAAAACTGGATTTATATATGTACAATTCACAAAGTTGAAGGGCCAGAGCCAAGAGGACCTCCTGGTATAAAGGGAACAGAAATGAGGGTACACACAAGCCACAGGCTCTACTGCAAGAGTGACTCACAGGGTGAAAAATCAAATTAATGAGTATTTTAAATAAAAAACTGGGATAAGAGCCTAGAAATCTGGCTCACTATTCTGTGTTTTATTTATTATGTGATCATTAGCATGCTGTATGTGTGTGAGAGAGAGAGAGCAAAAGATAGAGACAGTCAGAGAGAAACAGACAGAGACAGAGGCACACAAAATGAGATTATAAATAATGTTAGATGCTCCCCAAAACCAGAGACATATCCAAAAGAATTCTGAATCACTGTACAGAGATTAAAACAAAGATGTTGATAAAATTCTTGCCTCTTACTTGAAAAATATACATTGAGTGAATGTATTGTCAATTAATCTGAGGGTTAATTTTCAATTATTATAGTGCCCATGGAAAAGGCATGATTGACTTACCTGCTGAAGTAACTCAAGTAAGTTAGAGTATTACTGTAAGTTATGATTCCATATGATTTATAAGGGAAGAAAAAGCCAAGTCTGCCTGAATTAACAGACCTCAGAGGTTATAACAAATGATCACACATAAGAGAAAATGATGCTATTCTCAAACCAGAGAGTTTGCTTTCATTTCCTTACAATGAAATGATTTCCAAAGACACTGAATATGAAATGAAAAATAATTTAGTTACTAAACAGATATTTTAAATGGTGTGAAGTATTTAAGGAACACATGAAATAAAGTTTATTAAGGGGAAAATATAAACAGAATGAACTAATAGACCAAACCCTTTCAAACAGCCAGTCGAATTAATCTTCTTGTCTTTCCAGTGTTCTCTCAGGGATTTTTTGCATTGATGAAAAGCAAGTCACCCAGACAATTTGTAGTGAGTGTTCTTGATAGTACAGTGTATGTTTGCTGGCTTGTTTTCATTATTAATAATATCTTCTGTACTTCAAAAGTTTTTGATAAGGATAGGACACTGTATAATCACCAAGTCTCAGGAAAGAAAGTTGAAGTGTCTTTGGAAGAAAAAGCTGGAACTATGGAAGAGAAATAGGGGTTCATGAGAAGACAGTTTAAAAGAAAACTCCTGGTTCTATTTGGTAAGAAGTAAAATGTAATGTATATTCTAGGGAATATGTAAGTGATGTTACCTTAGAGTAAATTAAAAGGTTGGCAGTAGTCATGTAGTTCAATTCTTAGAGTTGTTCTTTACTGCATTTTAACCCAGGATACTATCTTAAAATATCTGATTGAATAGTCATTTAGACATAGTTTGCCCTCTGTATTTTCTAAAGATGAATTTTGATCAAGGTCATGACATTGAGTAAAAGTAAAAGACTCTTGTTTGCAATCTATTTTTCAACTTTTTTGTATCAAATTATGCCTACATTTGAACTTAATCAAAAGTGGTTATACCTAATGCCACAGGGCCAGTAGTAAGTTTTTGGTGATGGTCAAAGATCCACATATATAATAGTAAATACAAATAAACCTACTAATTTAAGAGACAATAGTATGATATTCTGTTGTGAACATGCCCAGTGTCCAATTTTCTATTGAAATGTCTTAGTTAGTGACCAACTTCTTGTTTATTTGGAACATAACCAATTAGGACCAGAAAACTCTACATCAAAAGAAATAACAGTCCTTGGCAAACAAGTGCTTGCCTCAACCTTAGATTATCAAACTGTTACATGAATTAATTCAGTGGAAAACACGTTTACACAAAACCACAAATATTGATGTTCCACAATATTAAAAAACATTTTATTCTCTCTCTCTCTCTCTCTCTCTCTCTCTCTCTCTCTCTCTCTCTCTCTCTCTCTCTCTCTCTCTCTCTCTCTCTGTCTCTCTCTCTCTGTCTCTCTCTCTCTCTCTGTGTGTGTGTGTGTGTGTTTGCTGTTAATAAGCAGCATCAGAACCAGAGGTGCCACAAATCCTTTAAGGCCATCCTTCCGTGGTTTCCAGCCAGGGCCAGTCAAAAGCCAGAAGTTTCCAGGCCAATTTTGAAGACTTAAAAGGTTCCGATAGTTCGGATAAGCTTTAGACAAGCGGCCAAATTCTGGAAGCATATCTGAACTCACTCCAAATCCCAAACCTTTTGAGGTTTACATCGCTTTAGTCCAAAGCCATTGCAAGAGCTGACAGCCCCTTCACAACTTTACATGAGCAATAATGAGTCTGAGATTATTGGAGGCGCCGAGTCACACCATCCCCTCATTGTTTGGATAATAAAGTTCAGAAGTACTGAGGGTAATCTCAGAGAGAGACAGAGACCAAGTTTTACTTATCATTTTTGTGGTCACTTCCTTTTTAGCTAATTAAACCTTCGTTCTTCACAGGAAATAAAATTTTGCAACCCCCCATAATAGTTTGGCTTCATAATATTGTATATATCTTTTTCCGGTTTGTCTGGAAAAACAGGAAGAGAGAAGTGCTAGTGTGAAGACCCAGGACAGCAAGTTATCTTTGTAAATGAGCAGAATTTTCTTTGCACATGGCCAAAGATAGCCGTGCCACGGGGTCAACAAGAACGCTTACCCTGGACCCCTGTCTGGAGCATTAGGGAGATGGCAGGGGGAAGAGGCCTGGAGATAAATGGGGTAATTTTTTAGCACTGCAGGTCAGCGGTTCTGCCAGTCGCTTGGAGGCTACTTTATATGGTCATGTATAAGGCTTCCAACAGGCTGAGTCAATTGTGATGGCAAGGGAGGGGAACAAGAGAGGAAACCCGTTAACAGGCTTTAGGCAAGTTCAAGACAGTGAGGGTTGTTTGTGCTCTGTCGTCCTTGTGCAGATTCTGGACCTGTGCTCTTTATAACTCTCAACTTACTTTCTTGTGTTTATTCAAAATATAATGGCAAGCAGACGAGACTACTAAGGGCTACATCCATCCACACAGTCACATGGAGCTATTACGAATTCTACTGCACAGCCATCTGTAGAAATCTTTTTCCTAAGGAATTTATGAAAGAAGATAAAGAGTAAAGAGTAAGGAAAGCTAGACAGGAGAGATAGGAGATACGGCTATGTACAATTAACACAGTTTGATTTACCACTTGGAATTTTTACATATGAAATCTAATGACAATGAATATTCATACAGAATAGCAAACTGCCAAGTAATGTGCTAATTAAACAGATTCAGTGAGATAAAGGGGTGGGATAAATGTGCTAAAATTAGAAAGAAACTCAACTAAGATTAATATGGTTCTTTATTACCACATTTTCTGTTTTGAAAAATCCTGTAATCCCCTTGCCCCCAGGGGTTACATTATATAACAATGTGAGTTTTTCCTATGCGTTTATTTATGTTTACAAATGATGACATCTCAAAACATTTTTAAAAATCTTGTGTCATCAATTTGAGAAAAATTTTACACCAGCTGGCTGTAAAAAAACAAAACAAAACAAAACCCAGAATATATGTTCAAAGAAACTGTTAGGAAAATTAAATACTCTTCTGATGACAGTTATTACAGATCAGAGTTATTTGCATTTTTATGTTAAATGTGAAACTTCAGTGTTTGGAATATTAAGTATCCTTTTCCTCCAAAAGCAAGCATTCATGGGTTGTAGGATGCATGAATTAAATGATATGTTTTTGATTCTTGAAGTAATTTTAGCTGTGTTATTTTTTCCTGTGAATGGCAGTGGGTTCCTAACAGGGAGGTGGGCAACTCCAGGGTCGGGGGGGGGCTTCTATTTTTACAACGAACACTGGGCAAAGTCTGAAAGGAAGGAGGGGTAAAAGGCCCCTGAAAAATGTGTCTTTCTTGATCAGACAAGCTTATGTTGACTGCATTTGCCCCAAACGATATGATGGTGACGTATACACTGGGTTTCCTTGTTTGAATAACTCCTCCTTAGCTTAACACTTCATTAGGTGGAGTATGTCAGAGGGGCACACCTCTCAAGAATTTGTGTTTCCTTCTCAAATCAGTAATTGAAAAAACTAATTAGAAAATATTAAGGCCAGTAATAGACACAAAACTTCTTAGGACAATCATGTTGTGTGGGTGGGAAGACATTTAGGATAGAAGAAGAATAGGAATTGAGCAATAGAGGAAACCACATTAGATTGTGCCCCTTCAGCTTTCGCATACATAACCTTTAAAAAAACTGACCATCTCTGTTAGGATCATTAAATGTTTGAAATGAAGGACATAGAGACATCATACGGCTCAACCTATTTATTTTACACTTGATTAAACAAAGGCTTAGAAGATTAAGCACATTTTCCTGGGATCACAAAAATAAGCTGATAGGACACAGTCCGTCAGTTCCAGAAAAATTCATTTTTCACACAATGTCTATAGAATTCTTAACCAACCCAGAATACTGGTAGCAGTCAAAAAAGACATACATACATATTATTAAATAATCTTTAATACATAAATATCAATCCCCAGATAATGTCCTGACCTGTAATAAAGCTAATAAAAATATGTGTTTAGCGTGCAAAAATCAGTTTTATAATACTTATGACTATTACATGAGTGAATAAATGCATAAGCATGATTATACTTACGTGATTTTATATTATCCACCTGGATTATGTTTTATTTAAAAATTAATTAGTTCACGCTGCAGTTTTATTTGAAAAGCAAGTCAAACTTCCAATATATGTAGATAGCTATATAAGACCCAGAATGTTAAATGTAACTCATATTTTCTCTCTCTCCTTTCCCCAAATTATTGAAAGCTTATTTAGCTACTTTTGACAATTTCTACTACTCTTTGTAGCCATCTGTTGATTTTTCTTTTATGAAAATAGACCAAACCTGTACATATGGCATTTGATATAATACTAATTTTGATTTCTTGTTGGTTGCATGAGAAGAGAACTTGGATGCTAGTTTTAACAGGCCTATTACAAATCTTCCTTCCCCCCATCTTCTATCCCACAGTGTGAATTTTGTATGACTGTTTTCTTTACCCTTTCTGTGTAGACAGCATCATTCACTGTAAGGACCATTACAGAACCAAGTGTCAATGAACCACACAGAGAGCTGACAGCTACTTAAACAGCACATGAGCCAGAGCCATTTGAGAGATGCCAAATGCTTCTTTTTTCAACAAGTTCCCTCCATCCAAGGGGTGGGGAATAATTTCATTTAAAGATTTATATTTATGAACATGTTATGAATGTTCTGGATGTTCCCTGTAAGATTTTTATGAAAGATACAGATGCTTTTCCAAGAATCATGAAGCAAGCCGGCTGGCCAAGGAGACAGTTTGGCCCTTAGTAGGCAGATCCAAGGGTTGTTAGGAGTCAGCTGATATCTGGACAGGGATTTGCTTACTTGGCAGTAGGATCTGCAGCCTCTCCACCTGACAGTGTTCTTTGGTGCACTTCTTTGTTCTGACTTCCTCTCAACTCTCCCTAGATGGGTAGTGGGGAGAGACCAGCTGCTTGGGAAAATAATCATTCCTAGGAGCCCTTCCCAATAGTTCAGGTTGGAGGCCAAACACCTGAAAAGATTTTTAGCCAACAAGTACTTGTCCAGCTCTCTGGTGAGCTGCTCTCTGGAGCTGATTGAGAAGAGGAGGCCAAGAACAACAGACGGTTGTCCCAGGGAGAAGGAGAGAGGGGCTCCAGGGAGGGAGGCTGAAAGAGAATTCAGACATCTACCACAAAACCCCTCAGTCTTGCAATTCATACAGTTATCTATCATATTATTAAAAAATGGACACAGTATCACTGGGGCTGTTCTTCTAGTTTTAGTTTTAGATATGGTTGAAGCATGTGGCTCAGTAAAAAGTATAAATGAATGTTATCTAGAAGGATCTGTCAACATTCTTCAGTGAAGATATTTGGATTTATATTGTTAAAATCTGTGTCCACAAATTCAGTTTCTTCAGAGCCATGTGGCTGATTAGGAGAGTAACCAAGAATAGGACAGTAAGAGGTTAGAGATAAACCACCACCCATATGGCAAGAGCGACTCGTATGTTTCTGGTGGCAGGTGACTTCGCTTGAGATTCCCAGAAAGCCTGAGACAAGCTTGTTTTGGCAAATAACTGAAGGAGCATGAGTGGAGCACTGAGAAAGTAAAACAGAGAAGGAAAGGTAATCTATGTTGTGTTAATAGCTCACCACCCCTGGAGTCTTGACTCACTGCTGAGACTCTTCTGTGGAACCTTCTACAAGGCACATACAGATTTCCTGAAGAGTTGAAGGGGCATATTTACTCGTGACTTCTGTTATTCAAGGTCACGATTTATTCCAAGGATTCTTAACTGCCTTGAATCTCAGCTGGTGAATCTAGTTGCAATTGACATAACAGCTGCAGAGAAACCCCAGGGTAGAATTTGGAGCTACGTGATACTGCTAAGGCAGGTGATTAGAATAAACATGTGTGCAGCTAGATGCTCCTCAATATCTAGGACAGTGGTTCTCAACCTTCTTAATGCTGAGACACTTTAATACAGTTACTCATGTTGTGGTGACCCCCACCCATAAAATTCTTTTCATTGCTACTTCCTAACTGCTAATTTTGCTACTGTTATGAATCGAAATGTGAATATCTGATATGTGATTCAAAGGGTGATGTGCACTCAATGGGTAGGCGCTATGGCACAGGATATGTCCCAAACATTTACTTCTATAGTACCTAGTCTTGCTGTGTTCTGTTCATCTACCTTCTCAACTCTGAATGGCACATGCCTGTTCCCTATTCCTAGGTACCTACATTCTTCTCCATACACTCTACTCCTAACTCCCACTTTCAAATCATGACTTGGCTGTTTCAGTTAGTTAGAGGCAGAATTAATAAAAAGATCCACTTCTTACCTTTCACCACTAATTCTTGGCCATTGCGTGTATCAAGACTTCCATATATTGAGTTCACTCTGGTTTAGTGGGTGAGTTTCTGGGCTCTTGTGAGCCAATACACTGTCTTCCTTTTTCTGTCACCCACTTAATAGTTTTACACTGTGTCTTCCTCTTCTCTACTGTGTTGTTGATTTTCCCTTCTCTGTTCTACTGTTCATCTTAGCATACAAACCTGCTGAAATATGCTCAACCTTGACAATAAAACAACCCTCCCATGTGCTCATGATTCTATCTATCTAGTGGCCCATTTCTCAGCAATCCTTTATACCAAACCTCTTCTAAAATCCAGTTAGACTTTTGGTCATACTCTTTCTCTTCCCAGTTTGTCTTGAACGTATATCCATTCTCATACTTATTTCTAGCACTATAATAAAGTCAGTATTATTAGGATCACCAGCCTCCAACTGTCTAAATGTAATGGTGGATTTTCAATCTTTTATTCTTTTTGTGGGCATACATGCCACAACCTAAGGGTGAAGGTTAGAGGATAACTCTTAACAGTTGGTTCTCTCCTGCCACCTTGTGGGATCCAGGTATGGAACTCAGGGTTTCAGGCCTGGGCCCAAGCATTTCTACCCATTGAGACATCTAGCCAGCCCTTAATTTTTTGGATAATATTTGACATAGTGAATCTCAGTGACTGATCTGTTTCTTGCTCTTAGCCTTTGGGCTTGCTGTGAGTTAACAACTGAAGTGTTCACAGATTATTGTTCAACTAAAGTTTGGAGTTCTTTGTTTGTTTGTTTGTTTGTTTTATTATCTCACTCTAAATGATCTCATCCAGACACATGACCTTCAAATATTGTCTATTTTCTTCTGGTTCCTAATCAGCCTTTCATTCTGGCTTTCAACAAAACGTCCCATATGATGAACTACCTACTCAATGTGTTCTCATGATTATATTGTAGAGATCTCAACATTGACACATCCCCAAAAAGAGCCCTTGGATTTCTACTCTAATGCATGTCAATGTTTCCAAAGTTCCTAAAATGTGTTTAGGCTAAAAACCCAGAAGACATTCTTGATTTGTCTCAGCACTAGCCTCCCTGGTGCTCTGTGTTTATGCCTCTGCTGTCCATCAGCACATTCTCTTCTCTGAAGCCAGGAATGGCTTCAAAAGAAGTGATTCCTATCTTTAACTCTCCTGCTAGGAACAGTCCCATGACTTACCAGCATATTCAGATAATATCTATAGGCCTGCAAGGGATTTGTGGGATCTGGGTTCTGGTTAACTCTTCAACATCTTCTCCCTTAGACTTCCTCCTACTACACATCAACTGATCTGACCTTGCTATTCTTTAAACATGGCCATGTTTGTTCTTGCCTCAGTTACTTAGCATGAGCTGTTTCCTCCATGTGGAATGTTGCCCACCCAGATTTCCAAACATTTCATTCATGCCTTCACTCAAACACAACTTCTCAGAGAAACTTTCTTGAACAGATTTATGAGACTGCCACAGCATACTCACCAGCAGTTAGGTTTTTACCTTTTTCATACCTTTGTTTTCTCCTGATTCTTTTTTACATCTTGAAATAAATGTTCATGTAATTGCTTGTCTGTTTTTGATCCCCAACACTAACAGGTAGGCTATACAAGGCCATAAAAGCATGACATTGCATTAATCACTATTGTCATGACCAGTACCCTCAGCATGACCCTTATACCCTCTTAGGCCATAAGAGAAAATCAGTAGGGCTGGAGAGATGGCTCAGGGATTGAAAGCACTGGATGCTCTTCCAGAGGTCCTGAGTTCAATTCCCAGCAGCCACATGGTGCTTCACAACCATCTAAAATGAGATCTTGTGCCCTCTTCCGGTGTGCAGATATGCATGCAGGCAAAACACTGTATACATAATAAATAAATAAATCTTTAAAAGAGAGAGAGAGAAAATCAGTGGAGTCATCAAAGAGATTTCAGCTGAAAATACTACTCCCAAGTTATCACAGACACTTACTGAGACAGTACACAACCCATAATTCTATTCATTAAAAACAAATCTGTTTAGTGGAAGTATATGAATTTTTATAATATAGAATTATATCAAAATCATAAATTGATTATTCCTTTCTTCTATGAGTTCACTTGAGTTCTAAACTGTGCACTCTACGCTATCTAAAGTTTCCTTTGTTCAAACTCTTTTGCAGTCTGCTTCCTTTCCAATGCCTCGGGACCTGTTTTGGCTGATTATTTTTTATTTATCAACTTGACACCTCAACTTAGGAAATACCTTCATCATATTGCTTGTTGGAAGGAAAATTTTCTTGATTGAGCTGAAGTGAGAAGGTCCAGGCGACTGTGGGTAGTAACACTACCTGGCAAATAGTGAGTCAGGAGCTTTGTAAGAAAGGAAACTGAGAAAGCTAGGGGAGCAAATCTCCTCTCCACGGCTTCTGCTTCAGTTCTTGCTTTTCTAGGAGATGGACTGGTACCTGGAAATGCAACCCATTTCTCCCAAAGTTCTTTGGGGTTATGCACATTGTCATAATAATTGAAATCTAGCTAAGATAGAACCCTGGATTGATTGCTTCTATTACAAAAATGTAAAGGTTCAATATATGGATTGAGTCAAGAGATCAAGATTTGGAACCTGCCTTATTTAGGTCATCCAAACCAATTTACCTCATAGATTTGAGTTTCCCCAACATGTGCCTGGGTTTTTTAAAGCACTTGCTGGAATCAGAAGTTAAATAATTTCTCTGCTTGTGTTTCTCCTAGGTACTTAGTAGGAAAAGTGCAAGCTTGCTCATTTCTGTTCCATTTCTATGAATGTACGTCACCATCTGTAGGGATCCAGCGTGATGCGAGTATGACTCTCATGGTCATACCTACCACTTTGCCTGTAAGGTGATCCCAGCACCCACCTCAGGAAATCGTTAAGATAATTGACTAAGCTTGTTAGACTGGTCACTGACATCTGGGCTGTTTGATAACTACACTGATTATGCTAATAGTTTTGGAGAAATTCTAGACATAGAAGTGCTGAATTTCATATGAACGCTGTCTGCTTGCCATAACATGCTAAGATCCTCCTTGCTTGCTGGCACCCAAGATATGTTTTTGTCTGAAGGTCCCTAAAATTGCATTTTGTATAATATTATAATATTATGTTTGTCTGCCTTTTTCCTTGGTTTAATGATACCTTTTTCTATTTGTGATCAGGTCTCATACTAGGGTCAGGTTATTAAGAAACACTACTTGCAGCCTCTCCTCAGGTTACATTGACACAGAAGATTTAAAAAAACACTTAAAACTTTTGCTATTTTGAAGAAGGCAATGTATAGTCACAAGTCCCTCTGACACTAAAATAAGAAATAATATTGAGAAATTAACTACTCATTGCAGCGACTAAAGCTGATGTGGGTCATACAGTTATTTTGTATACGTTCCTCTCCTCTATATTAAATGATCTTTTTTGTATATATAGTAATTTTATTATTGCTTCACTGAAACATTTGCAAGAAAGTCTAAACTATCTACTGTATCTTCCCCTTGACTTGCCATTAGTACCAAAAATATTTATTTAGATCTTCCTTCTTTTAGATCATATAATCTTCAAGTCAATTAAGGTAATATGTTAAAATTATTGTGACAAATTTTCATCATAATTTTTTCCATTTAACAAAAATTAATCAGTAAATAGAGTTTCATCCCGTTACAAAGAATGTTGGTTGTTGTTCAGTCAATGTTTGTCAGTTCAGGTCAGTTTTACGTGAGTACCAACAGTCAGCTTTACGTGAGTCAATGAAATGGTTGTGCTGTGATGGTATCTAACTTTGCTTCAATAGGCCTAAGTTGGGAACATATACATTCCTAGAACAGAAAAAAAAACTCATAGAATTGTCTCAAATGGAAAATTTTTGATTCTTGATCACATTACTGATTCTACTCCTAAAACATACAGGTGTGAAACTGAAGAAGTAATTAATTATTTCAGTAAACTTGCTCAAATGGCCATCCCATGATATGATAATTCTTAAAGCTTGGGTAAGTTCATAATAAAGAACATTGAGATTATCTTGACACCTGGGAAGGTATGATGAAGCCAAGACAGAAATGGAAAATCAGAACAGGATAAAAACAGCTTTGAGAAACCAGTATAAAACCAAAAGGACACAAGTAGAGTTACATAAAACTAGCAATTGTTTTCATATCAGAAAAAAAAAAATGAGAAAACCAGAAAGTCAATCTACAGAATTGGAGACAATTCTTGTAAATAAGATCGAAAACATAGAAGGAATAGCTCAATAGTAAATACAAATTTTAACAATGAGTTAAAAGAGTATGTTTGTGAAAGAAGATATAAAAATGAAAATGTGTCCCGAAAGGTATTCAGTGTCACAAATTAGAAAAATGCAGTTCAAAAGCGTGGCATCATCTTATAATATTTAGGATGACTAGAAATGAAAGAACAAGAGATAAATAACAAGTATCTGAGAGGGAATGTAGATTGATTTAACCATTGGGGAAAAAAGTATGTAGATTCCTTTAAAAATTAAACCTAGAAATGTTTTATGACACAATAATTTTATGTGTGCTTATATAAACTAAACATTGATATATTCATGAAGACCTACCTTCATGTCAATTTCAGCATAATCCACAGTAGCCAATACATTCAAGCAAATTATTGAATAATTAAAAATATGACATATGCACTCTGGGATATTATTCAAGTGTAAAGGAAAGGTATCTGGACACTTATGACAACACAGCCCTGTGGACATTATGTGAACTAATTAAGAACAGAGAGATAAATACTGCAGGACTTTACTTGTGTGTGGAATTTCAAAAAGACAAATTTATGAAAGGGCAGCCCAGCATGGTGGTTCCTGGGGACTGAGGAACAGGAAAACGTAGAAAGGATCAAAGGGCACCAACTTTTAGTTATAAAGCAAGCACATTCTGGGAATCTACTGTGCCTCGTGGTGGCTATTAAGAAAAACAAGAACTCAATGCCTATCCTAGTACACAAAACAGAGCAGGAGGCCGTGACCCCTTGTAAACTTCAATGGGTTCATGTTGTCCTTTCTTTGCTGTTGGACAAAGTATTACAATAGAGAATGTCAAAAATTTAAAATAATTAGCTGGGTTGTTAATTACATCCAAAGGCAACCTGGACTTCTATGGGCATAGCAATGGCCAGACTATCTGATGGTCCTCACAGTATTAAGTCACCGTGGCCATGAAAGAAAGCCAAATTACACACATCCAGTGTAACCAGAACATAAATTCTCATTGGCCATTATATTTGAAAGCAGTTTGTTTTTTAGAGTTATCATAAAGAAATAATAGTGATTTTGAAATCTCCTCATTTACTTTGACTTGACTTTGCTTTAGTCCTAAAAATACAATGCGGATTTATTCTCATTCGGAGGCTTCCCTGTCACCCTTTGACCTTAAATTCTTCCTATTTAGGTACAATTAAACTTCCAGCCGACTGCCCTCTGTAATTCTTACCTTATTCATTACTAAGCTCTTTGGCCTTTGTGAAGATTTTACCTTGGGGTGGTCTCTGGGCTGATGTGAATGTCAAGTGCATTACATTTGGTGGCATTTGTACACTATTGTGCAGTAAAAGTAGCTCCACTGTGATTTTCTTAAGATCAGTTTAAATTGTTCTGCTTTTTCCTTAGAACAGTGCTTCTCAACATGTGGGTCACAATCCCTTTCACGGGGTTGCCTAAGACCGTCAGGAAATACAGATATTTACATTATGATTCATAGAAGCAGGGAAATTACAGCTATGAAGTAGTAATGAAAATAACTTTATGGTTGGAAGTGACCACAACATAAGAAACTGTATTAAAGGGTGTCAGCATTAGAAAGGTTGAAAACCACTGCCTTTAAACTCATTTGCTACTTTTCCTCTCTAACACTTCATTCCCAGTAAAAGAGTAAGATTTAGTGGCTTGGTACTGCCTTCTTTCTCAGAAAGCAAATGTGAAGGTATTTGAATTTTGATATGGCACTAGCATCATGTGAGTCTCCAAGGCTCAGTTGATTTCCATCAATCTGAGTGCTACCAACAATCTGAATTTTGCTTTGTTGTCAATCTGGAGACAACAGAATTTGATGAACAGTAATTCACTAATTTTCAATTATTTTCTACTCAAACTGTGGATGGCCTCAGATTTTATTCCAAGCATATTTTCTGTATCTCATTCTAGGAAGTTTTAGATTAGCTAAAAATATGTGTAAACAACTTTGAAGTCTTTTTTTGGTGTGTGTGATTAGTGTAATTTTTGCATTCTCTGTTCCTCTGGTAAAAGATAGTAAGTCTGTTGAGATCTGTGAGTTATTAGGAGATAATCTTGTCCTTAACATTCTTCATATCATTTAAAGAAAAGTTTCAAGATACAAAGAAGGGCCTGTATGCAGATAAGTAGAGAATTTTTCTAAGTTGATCAAATGGAAAAAATCTATGCCACCTTCTTTATTTATAAAATATCTGAAGTATAAATTCGTTTTTTGTACTGTGCTTGCTAAATTCAAAACAGAAAATAAATTAGTGTCTTTAGAGTTCAAGGAGCATTTTAAGAGTTTGCCACATTTGTTGGATTTTTCAGCCTTCATCATAAAATAAGTGTCAAAAGTTTATGCACTTTAAAGGATTATCCCATTTTCCCCCAAATACTCAGAAATTTTTGAGTTGAGAAATAAATAATAAACAAAAAAGTGAATTTAAAAAGCACTCTTCTATTTAGGTTTTGCTAAAGTATTGGAGCTTTGTTCTGCTACTTCCTGGCATGTTGATTGACCCAATTAATTTCTAAGAGTGTGAGGTCCGAACAGCAGGGATTAAACCAGGCATTCTCAAACTAAATCTTCAAGTCAGGCTCTTTTATTTTAATTTTTTTTCAAGGGGAGAAAAGACAGAGCCTGGGAATAAAATCTACGTTGCTCTGGGGAGAGTTTTTTTCTCCCAAAACAATTTCGCATAAGCCTTCTTTATTAAAACACACACACACACACACACATGCACATACACACCATACACATTCACCCTTGGCTTAATTGCCATCCAAATAACTGTTTGGAGACTCAGAAGTGGGTGGTATTAAGGGTCAACAGACCCCCAGGGAATTGTAGCAAAGACTTAGCATGGCACATTCCCAAATACGACTGCTTTCCCTCTTTCTCCCTGATCACACCTTCATTTCCCTCCCTTGCTGTCCCCCTGACACTACACCACTGTGCCCCTCAGAATTTCCTTTGACAGTTCATTAAGGCAAAAACTTTCCAACTTTCTTGAGGAAAATGATATTTTTGCATTTTCTGTTTCCCACAGTAGACTTGACCAAAGAATGACTTAATCATCTGAACTTTTTCTAGGACCACACAGAACATTTCCCATGAGACCTTTTGGCTAGTTTTGCCCCCATGTGCTCTGAAATGACCCATTTACCTGACCTCCCTTCTACCTATTTCCATTCTCCTCTGCCTCTTTCCTGGTAGCTTTGCTTTACTAAAGGAACTTTCTGTGTGGCCCTGGGACGAGTCAGGACACTGCAAGAAAGCAGAATCATGATTCTGAGACAAAAATCCAACATGGATGTCACCTTAGTGACTAGGAAACAGCACAAATTTGACAAGGCAACAGTGTGACTCAAAATTCAATGAATGATAATATGCCTGTTGGAGGACTAAAACAAAACAAGTCAGGCCATTGGCAGGCAGGAAGTCAAATTAGAAATCCAAGTTATCAAAAAAAAAAAAAAACAACACATGTGATCTGAAAATTGCCATCCCAGATGAGAAATCTTGGAGTGTATGAAGCAGTCTCAGTCTGTGCTTCACACCCATCTGTGAAAGGGTTGGCATATTAGCTTTTGGGACTTACAGTAGGGAGGCAGTTCTGTGTCCTGCCTGCTCCATACTTCTTTACCATAAGTTTTCCTGACTCATCTAACTGGATAAACTCACAATTCTGTTTTTATTCAACACCCTGCCATGATCAGTTGGCTCCTTGTGTGTATGTGACAAAATGTGTTATGGATGTGAGTTTATGTTACCATTTTCAATGTGTCTACATTTCCCATAGACTTCTGTATAAGAACTCTTTCTATGCATCCCCTACCTCCCCAACCCTCACTTCTGATTTTATTTATTCTCGATATATGTTTTTATTTAAATTAGAAATGTGAATGTTTCACATGTCAGTCCCAGCTCCCTCTCCCACCCCTCCTTCCTTGTCCCTCTACCAGCCCCCCAGCCCCCCAGCCCCCCACCCAATCCCCACATCATTCCCCAGGGGGGGTGAGACCCTCCTTGGGGGGGATTTCTAAAGTCCGTCATTTCATCCTGGGCAGGACCTAGGCCCTTCCCCATGTGTCCAGGCTGAGAGAGCATCCCTCTATTTGAAATGGGCTCCCAAAGCTCATTCATAAATCATGGTGAACACTGATCTACTACCCAGTGATTTCTGTGGCCTCCTCCCTGGCACTACATTCATGGAGTCTAGATCAGTCTAGTGGTCTTGGCCACTTTGCTCATCACTCTTCCATCTCTGTCCCTAGGTCCCAGGAGTTCAGTTCAGTGTTTAGCTGTGGGTATCTGTCTCTGCTTCCATCAATACCTGGATGAAGGTTCTAGGACGCCATATAGGATAGTCATAAGGGTTTCTATGTGTACCTTGGCTGTCCTGGAACTCACTCTGTAGACCAGGTTGGTCTCAAACTCACAGACATCCACCAGCCTCTACCTTCTGAGTGCTGGAATTAAAAGTTTGTGCCACCACTGCCTGGATTTTTCTAAACTCTTTTATAGCAAGCACTTAGACTCAACAGAGACTGTTGAGTAGGAATTATATACAGGACACCCCTTAAATTCCTCCTTCAAAGGACATTATCTGATCAGAGTCCAGTTTCCTATTAGACTGGCTTTCCCTAGCCTGCTCATTGGGTTTCCCTAGAGCACTCCACCAACATGAGCAAACAAATCCCTGAGTTATCTAATTGGAGAGTTAGTGGGAAATTGTCTTACTTTTTATAATAGGAATAGCCAGATAAGTAGGATGAAGCAAAAATTGTAATTATAGACCTGTTTAGCTTGGATTTGCAAACAGGCACCATTGCTCCTCCAAATAATTGCAAACAGTTTATGGGTAGACATTTCTAATGAATTGAATTCTGAACAATGAAGTTTTCCCTCTTTGTCACTCTTAAGTGGGAAAATATTTAATCCTCTTTGCAAATGAACTCCTAGCTCTCAACTTAGCAGGACCTCCTGCCATGCTAAATTCTATACAGAGGTTTTGCTCACACAGACAACTGTCTCCTAGAGGGTCAGGGCCAAGACTATTCATATTTTAGAGAACTACTGGTCAGATTGAAGTCTGTACCTCTCTGGCAAAAAGCCAACCCTTTATGCACTAAGTCATTCTGTCTTTCTCCTCATGCTGTATAATTCCTAGTTTCCACTTTGACACTTCAGTCTGGGAAAAAATAGACATAAAAATCAAATGATAGACACATCTGAGGATCACACATACACACACACACACACACACACACACACATACTTTCACAAGTGCAGGCAGCCTGGTGTGGTGGCACATGCCTGTAATTGCAGAACTTGATGAGCAGAGGAAGAAATTGAAGAGTTCAAGGCTAGACTCTGCTACATACAGAAACTCAGAGAGTTGCCTGAGTCATATGAGAACCTGTCTAAAAACAAACAAAAGCCTCCACAAACAGAGACAGAATGAAGGAAAGTATATGTACTTACAATTTCTCATGTTGAGCTAAGAGGATAACTCAGTTGGTAAAACAACTGCTTTACAAGCATGGCAATCTGAATTCAATCCCCACAGCTAACGTGAAAAAAAAATCTGAGTTTGGTAGCAATCACCTAGAATCCCAGCACTAGTACCCTGGGGCTTCCTGACCAGCAGCTTAGATTCATTGGTGCCCCAAGACTAATGAGAACCTCTGTCATAAAAAAAAGTTGAGTGGAACCTGAGGCATGACTTCATTGGCCTTCCTATTCTCACCTTAATGGTCACAAACAGGTGAGCCCATAGGAACACGCACCCCCACACAAACAAGTTGTGATGTTGAGTTGTAGCAGAGTTAAGTCACTGCAAACCATCTGGACATGAAATGTGGGGTGAAAAAGGCAGGGAGAATATATGCAACTGTTGAGTTTTCTATTTTTCTCAGTGGCCTCAACAGAGTGTTCTTAGGGCAGAGGAAGATTTCCCCAAGAAGTCTTATTGTTTTGCTACCATATCTTCCTGTAGGTGGCAGCACTAACAAGGCTGGGGTCAGAGAGGAACAGCAGAACTTTAGATAGTTCTTGAAGAGGAATTTTTAGTAACATGAATGGATGCAGGAGGCAGTTAAAACTTTGCCTTTGTAATTGACAATAAATGCTGAAAGTCAAGTAGCCAAACTGTTACACAAATGAACACTCACGCACACACACACACACACACAGCAGGCATCTCACTAGAGTCCTGTGATGTGGTATCCTTAATCATGTGAGAGAGACTTTGAGTACTTCATGCTCTCTGTGCAGGAGAGTGTGGGCTGTTGAGCTTGAAGCACTTCCCACTGACAAGCACAGAGTAGAGGCATAAGCCAGATTTTTTTACTTCTGTGAACTCTCAGAAGTTAGTCATAGTAGAGTTAAAATCCCAGATGACATAAACAAGGAGAACAACTGAATTTCAATGTATTGTTACTATCTTATCATTTCTGATCGAAGAGATTACTAAGTTGGTAATGAAGATGAAACAAAAAATACAACAACAATAAAAAAGCCATTGCCAAATATATAGATTTCGTGAAGTTAATATAAATCAACACTTTCTGATAGCATTTTAAATAGGCACACAAATGAACATCTTGAGAATTTGCTTTTGTAGAATATTTCATTATTGGTCATTACAAAATTCTAAACCTATAGTCCTAATAATTAAATTAAACTAAGGCTTTATAATTCATTCTCTTCTTTCTGATATTTAAAGTCCATTTTTGGGATTTGTTTGTTTTAACATGTAGAGTTTAAACTCCTCAACAACCAGGTTATGTCATCTTCAACAGCAGCAGCCTAGCTACACAGAGAATTAACACTGTGATTATCTTCCCCAAGGTGGTAAATTTGGCGAGATTATTCATTAAGTTGTCCTCACTGCGTTAGAATACCTAATAAAGGCTACCTATGAGATATATGGGTTACATATCGGAGAGTAGGCAGCAGTGTTGGGTTGGGTGTGCAATGAGAATGGCACATCACAACAGAAGTTTGTGTCTGAATGAGTACCAACCAAGAAATAGAAAGACTAAGGTCCTATAGTGTCCTTCAAAGACCCACCTTCAATGGCCTGGCGATCTCTGGTAAGCTCTGCCTCTGAAAGGGCTGCATCATCTCTCTACACAACCACTATGGGAATCAAGCCTTTACTTCTAGACCAATGGAGAACATTATCTTTATTCAGTCCATAGCACAGTGGTTCAAAACCTTCCCAATGCTGTGGCCCTTTAATACAGTTCCTTATGTTGTTATAAGCCCCAACCGTAAAATTATTTTTTGTTACTTCATAACTGTAATTTTGCTACTGTTGTGCGCTGTAATGTAAATATCTGATATGCAGGATTTCTGAAGGCAACCACTGTGAAAGAGTCATTTAACCCCCAAAGGGGTCATGACCCACAGGTTGAGAATCACTGCCCTAGCAGGTGATATTGTTTTCTCCATCTATCATACTGAGAAGTTGAACATTGTAATCTAGAGCAACTTTCCGACCTCCCATATGCCAGTTAAGTTTAATGCTAGACTGTGGACTTTGGTGCAAAAAAAAAAAAACCCAATGTTCTTTGCATTTACTGTCACTCACTGACAGCTAGTTCTAACTGCCAGGCAAAGCAGTGATATTCAACCAAATAAATGGGCTCTACTATTTTAGGATACCTTTACTCTGCACCATCATTTTTAATTCATCATTTTATCACTCATTGTCTATGCTTAATTTATTGAAGTATGTTTCATGTACAGAGAATGAAGGAGAAAGGGGAAATAATTACTTTCTTGTCAGATTGTCAGTCCTGGCTGAAAAGTGGCCTTCCAGAACTAAGATGTAGAATATGTAACCACCATCAGCATTTAAAAGGTAAATATAATTCCTGGTAAATTAATTTGCTTAAAATTTCATTATTAAAATGCTATTACTTTGTTATTCTTTTGAGTAATTTTTTCTCACCCTGTAAATGAGAGAAATATTACCCAGTATTTTTCCAATAAATTCTCGTTTCACTTTCATTCTGACTACTCCCTCTACCAAGTACAAAAATTCCATAGATTTCTATATCACCCTTTCCAAAATAACAATATTCTGAATATATGAGCTATGTTGATATATATTCAGAAAGAATTCAGTCTGGATGCTGAAAGAAAAAAAGAAAGCATTTTTGTGGTATTTCTTCTGGAAAGATCTCAAGAACAAGCAATGTGGTAATATTTCTCCTTGAAATAGTGCATTTTTCCCCCACTTGTGGCAGAAGGAAACCATGAGAAAAATTATTTTCTTAAAAGATATCTCTGTTCACTGCCAGTGAGTCTTGAGAAAATACACACAAGAATTCACAGGTGGCCAAGTTTCAGAAGGGACTATCCACTCACCAATACCTTTAACCTATGAAACAAGAGCCTCTTGTGAATGTTAATTCATCAATCCTTCACCTATCTTTGTGCAGTATGTAAGTTACCTAAATGTGATCCAACACTGCAATTTTGCAAACTTAGAGGCAACCACAGAGCTCTGTACTATAAGACTAGTCTTGAAAATAATCTTTTCTGTTCAGCTGGAGGGAGACGTAATGAGATACCTGAACTGTTGAGACATAGAGAACTTTGCGGAATTTGGCATCTCCATGCTACACAGATTCAAATAGTTCATAGTGCCAAATCTCAGATGCTTCAGTGCAAGAGTTGTATGCTTCCTTGCTGTTTTATAAGTATGAATGTAAACATTGTGCCTCTGTGATCTTCTATGGTCTCACTGATTCTGTGTTGTCTTAAATCTGTCCTCTTAGACAAGACTAGGTAAATTACTGATATATAATTAGGAAGGCAACTTTATTTTGTGCATATTTTTGTGACACATCCTTTTGAGGGGTTGATGCTTAATTTGCTTCACTACAGTTTGTTTTTATAGATTGAAAATTCTGTAAAGAACATTATTTTGAATGACTTTTAAACTTCCTAAATTGGACATAGTGTTTGGCACACATTGGGTTGTCCAAAGATGTTTAACAAGTGGAAACTATTGGAGACTCTATTTACTATTTGGTATGCAGAGTTTGTTCATTTTCCATATACATAATGCCATTCCCAAGATTACTGCAACTAGGACAAATTTTGTAATTTTTACAATAATTACAGTATCATAATCTGAATCAACATTTCAGATTATTCATGAATACTACCAATACTTTATAGTCATTTTTAATAAAGAACTGTAATAAAGAGACATACCCAGTCATGAAAGTATCATGTAGCTTACAGTAAAAAAAAACTATAAATAATGAAATTTGGGTGATAAAAACCAAATGTGTAAATTCATTGGTATCCTTGATACCTGAATTATGATCATGAAAAATTTCATTGACCACTACAAATGAAGAAAAAATATTGCCCAGAACATTTCCCTTCCTCCTAAACTTAATATATTTTTGATGTATAAATTCTTTTGATAGCATAGTCTATAAGGTGGCTTTATTTAAAACTCAACTGACAGAATTTTCTTATAAAATGAGTCATACAATATCGGCACTTTCTTCTAAACACTGACGTGGACATCCCTTGGCATTACAGTCAGACTACAGGCAAACACTGTAAGATAAACCAAAGTCTCTCAATGAAATCATGCCCTTTCATTTGCTTTAACCTATTCCTTGCGGAGGACTAACTGCTTCCCTGTTCTTTTTTCCACACATACTGTACTGTTCTTTGAACGTGTCTCAAGCATTCTCATGTTCTCATTCCACTCACCCCTACACACAATTTTTCCATGTCTCTCGCCTCTGTTTATTCACCTCTGCTCAAATATTTTTTCTTCCACTCCCTTGGTGTAGTCCTTCCTCTATTCATCCACACACAGGTGCAATCTCTAACTCTGGGGGTGTTTTACCTACATCCTCAACTATCTTGTTATTACATATCACCATATTGAAGAGTTTTAAATAAAAGACTGTCATTTCCTTGTATAATTTGAAATCTGTGAAGGCAGATATTTTTGTTTCTTTCTTTAATTTCTGTATCTCAAAGTCTAGAATACATAGGATTCTCAGATAAAAGAAGGAGTTATTTTCTGCCTAGCATTATAGCAAAAGGAAGTCATTAAAGGTTCATAGAATATAAAGACACTGTAGTTGAATGAAGACTCTTGATTTTTTTCCCCCTCTAGATATCAGAATCTGTACATTACACAGGTGGTGATACTTGTGCTCCTTAGGATTCTTCCTCATCACAAACATAGCTACCATATCCACATTAATATGTTCAACATAGGCAAATGTTACCATTTCTTTGATTTCTTACTAGAATAAATATTGCCATTGATTTAATTTGGAACACTCCGTTTTCTCATTTTCTCAATTAAGGACTGAAATAAATTACTGCTTAAAATGCTACATCATAGTACTTCAGTGCTAATTTTCTGAAATTAACTCTGGTTTTCTTTTTCTTTTTTTTTTGTCTTTTTCTTTTAGTCAAAGAACTAAGTGGTAATATGGATCTATTTCACAAGACTTATTCAAAACAAAAATGACAAATTGTTGACACAAGATAACATGGTTAGGTTGTAATAGAAACACAAATTTTATTCATTTTCCATCACATTTTCTTTTCTACATTTAATAGAGGAAATGAAAATGCTTCTAGGAATAATTACGTAAACTCTGAGGATAAAAAAACAAAAGTGTGACTAAAGTGATCTTGGGAAAAGGACCAGTTGGCAACCACTTTAGTTTTGTGCCTCTTGTTAGCCCGGAAAAGTTCTCTTTAGAAGACATTAAGAAAACATCATGTAACATTGAGTATCTCACATAATTTGGAAAAATAAATCTCTGTGCTAGTTGATTGCCATACTATTTTAAGTTAACATTCTCTGTGGGCATGAACTTTTTCTTTATTTTACATCATTAAATTTTGAAGCTAGAAACTTTTTAGCCTCTACCCCCATGGGCTTCTCTTTTATTTTGAGACAGCATCTTATTCAGGTGCATATACTGGACTTAAACTCACTGTTGTAATTTAGTCTGGCCTGGAACTTAAAATCCTCCGAAATTACAGGTTCTGTGCCACTGGGGCTTGTTGTGAATGGAACTTCCTAATAAGAACCTTGGGGTATCTATATTTCTACTGTTACAGAAGCACAGATTTAGTGTGTGTACAAGTCTCAGTTTCCTCACTGTAGGTGAGTGGTCCTTTGGCTAACAGGAAGTGGAAGTGAGGCAATGTTCCTATTCTTATTTGGGTCTCTGTGCACAACGAAAAGACCTCCTAATTCAATGGAAGCTACCAGGAATTCACTCGAATAAAATAGTGTTGGTCTTTAGGTGACAGGTACGAAATATTTGTCATCGTGAGAGTTAAGGCTTGAATTTGCAATTTTATTTCTTAGCTCTAAAAATTCAACTGTCTCTCTTTCCCTGTTAATGTTAACTCATTAATTCCATAGTCAATAAATCATGGAGTAGGATACATCAAATTCTCTTTTATGTGACAGATGACCACCCTAATGTTTAGGAGATAACACTTGCTCATTATTGATTCTTCCTAAAATAATCTCAGTCTTATAATTTTATTTACTTGACAAAGTGAGTCTAATACTGTTTCTCATTTGCTGTGATTTCTGATATGTCATGAAGACAACCAAGGACTAATATAATGACATAGATTTCTGAATACTTCTTTTCAAAATTTTGATTGGCAAATGGAAGGCCATTGTATGCAATGAAAAGGGAGGAAAGGTTTCCCCTAGTCAAGTGTTACATCTCTGAGAGGAAAGGTATCCTGGCAGTTAGGAGCCAATGCATACCACAAAGTCACACTGTACAACAAACCCCACACAAGAAATGTATGGAGAGAGAGAAACCCAAGAAGCTGGCTGCCTCTGCTTAGGATGCAGCAAAGAACTGAACAGGAGGCTTTTATAGGATTTGGGGGGGGGGTCCAGGATGGCCTTGGCTTGGAGGGATTTTGTAGCCTGATCATGGGACAAGCTCAGGTGTTGGTGGAATTTGCTGCCTGGTCTCGAGCTTTTTTTCCTTATAGGTCAGGGCCTGGCCACTCTCTTGCCTTGAGGGGCTAGGCCTGGCTGTCAGCAGTCTGGGGGTGGGGTGGGGACTGGTCATTAATGTCCAGAGGGGCTTACGCCACTGGTAGTGTAATAACTATCATGCAAATCAAAATATTGATCAACACAAGGATACTTGATTATATAGACTATTTTCTAAAACATCTATAAAATGCCACATACATGGTTCAAGAGGGAATTAAATCTTGACTAAAGTATACTAGAAACAAGAATATAAATGTGAGTATACGTGCACATATCCATGGGAGGAGAAGGTGTGTGTGTGTGTGTGTGTGTCCATATGCATGGGAAGCCGGAGGTTGTCACTAGGTGTTTTCCTCATTCACTGTCCACTTTAAGGCTTTAGATTTATGTTAGGCCAGCAGGGGACTCATCCAGAACCCCTGGATGTAGTGTCAGCGAGAAGGCTTTGGCAATCTCTAGGGCCTTGGGTAGTAGATCAGTGTTTACCATGGCATACGAATGAACTTTGGGGGCCCATTCTACATGGAAGGATGCTCTCAGCATGGACACATGGGTAGGGCTGAGGCCCTGCCCTGGATGCAATGACAGACTCTGGAGATCCCCATAGAGGGCCTCACCTTCCCTGGGGAATGGTGTGGGGATTGGGTGGAGGACTGGGTGGTGGTGGTGGAGGGGCAAGGGAGGAAGGGTAGGAGAGGGAGCTGGGATTGACATGTGAAGCAAGCATGTTTCTAATTTAAATTAAAAACTATAAAAAATGTAAAAAATATTTCATGTGTGTATATAATGTTCTACATGTATGCACACATGTTCACAGAGGCCAGAGAAGGACAGTAGTTCCCCCTGGAGTTAAAGTTACAGATGGCTGTAAGCTTCCTGATGTGGGTACTGGGAACCAAACCCTGGTCCTCTGAAGGAATAGGAAGTGGTCTTAAATAACTGATCCACCTTTTCAGTGCCATGGGCCTTATTTTTTTACTCTATCTCTCACTGACCTAGAACTCAGCTCTATAGGTGAGAGCTGATCAGAAAGCCCTAAGGACATGCCTGCCTCTCACCCTCCAATACTGACATTATCAGCACGTGTATTCAGTCCTATGGTTTATATGGCAAACACTTACTGACTGAACTAACTCCCAAAGTATTATTTATGATCTTGGATTTCATGAATTCTCTGCATAACAACGGTGTATAGGCTTGTCAGTAAAGAATTCGGTTAGAGAGTAAATGTCTGTATTACATACAGAGTTGTAAAACTCCCTTTCAAAGTAAACTTCATTTTCTTCTCTTTAGGAAGTAGTATAAAATATGTTTTAGTTAATCCATGGATTAGCATATTTATGTATATGTACATATATGTATATATACACATGTATATATTTGTATACATAAAGATATGTATATACACATATACACATACATGTATATATAAAGATATGTATGTACATATATACATGCACATATGTATATATAAATATGTATATACATATATGTACATATACACATGTATATATAAACATATATATACATACATATGAGGAAATATGTGTGTGTATGTGTGTAAAAAGAGGCCATTGTCTGAATATGTATATGCTTTTCTTCTTTCTGTCCTTCAACATTACTGATAAGAAAACTAGATACCTTGATAAACAGTATAATGTCCCTAACACACATAGCAGAGAGAACCTGGGTAGGTATTTCACTTAACTGTCTCACTCCCTCAGAGATCAGTAGATTCATGTTTCTATACTCAGGCTTCCTTTGACTCAACAATTTCTTTGCTTTATCTTTGTATTACCAAGGCAGGTGTCTCCTGAGTTCAACCAAACCCCACTTTGGACATTTCCTGAGGTTTCAAGATGCATATGTGAGTCTTACAGTTCAATAATTTACATTTGATGTAAGGTTAAGATGTAAAATTCACTTACAGGCAAATGTTCTAACAAAGTAAACTTGAGTACTGAGAAGCTTAGTCTTCAACTATTATAATCATTATTATTATTCTAGTTGTGGTTGAGGCTGAAATCATATTGTGTCATTATTAAATTAAAATATAAAATATATCAAAACACAAGTATAGATAAGCTATGCAACTTCATACTGATGGATAATACATTATGACAAGTGTGTATCCTGCCTCAAATTTAGATAAACCTATTAAGACTGATGCTATGCTCCATTGAATGAGAGGAAAATGGAGAAATACTTTTGATATCTAGCTGGGATACATTGAATATACAGACTCATTCTTCCTTCACAGTAACTAAGAGGGAGCTATTTTATAGTATTAGCATAAAGAACCAAGGCTAAGGCTTTTCCCCAGGATGCATTATTTGAGTGGTACAGAATTGATTCCTAGCTGTCTTCTCTCAAGGAGGTAGGTCTGAGTATACAGCTAAAGAAAACAGCACAATCATTATGAACACAATTTCTAAGCTATCTCATATCACGTTGATTTCAACCCAATAAACAGGCCCACACAGCAGTATGGAGTTAATTTTTTCCCTGAATCTTCAGATTTTTCCAATGAGTTTAGTTTTTCATTTCAACTTTTTTACACACATCTAAGATAATGCTTTGTAATGTAAAATTGAAATGTAAATTAAATAATTCATATGATAATTGAATCTACAATGAAGCTATTTTAATACTACATTTAAATAATGTAGTTTTTTTCTGTTTTGTTTTTTGTGTTGCTATTATTGTTGTTGTTTGTTTTCTTTAACACGAGGCTTCCCTGTGTATTCCCGGCTGTCTTGGAACTTGCTCTATTTAACAGACTGGACTCAACCTCACAGAGATCTGCTTACCTCTGACTCATGAATGCTTAGATTAAATGTGTGCACCACCACTTCCCAGCACTGTTTCTTATTTAAAGTTGTCGTTTTCTAAGTTAAAAATGGTTGTGTGTTAATAGTTTAAACAAATTCCTATACTTAATCTCCTAAATTTCTTCAATTTTTGTCTTTGATTATTGGACTGGTATTGTTTTCACTATTGCGTAGATAATACTATATAGTATGTTTTTTGTTTTTGTTTTTTCTAAGACATGCTTTCTCTGTGTAGCTTTGGAGACTGTCCTGGAATTCTCTCTGTAGCCCAGGCTGGCCTGGCAGAGATCCAACTGCCTCTGCTTTCTCGATGCTGGGATTAAAGGCATGTGCCACCACCTCCCGGTTAGAATATGTTTTGTAATGATGAGGTATAAGGGCAAAACTTAGTAAAATGTAAACTTTAAAACTCTGTGTCTCTGCCTCTCTTTGTCTCTCTCTCCTTTTCTCCCTCCATCCCTCTCTCTGTTTCTCTCTCCCCTCAAACACATTTAAATGTCTCAGTCCTAGCACCACTATGCACTTTGGGGTCACTAAAAGAGCAGCTAACCATTTGACACAGTGTTTGGATTCTCACCCCCACACAACAGACCCTCATTACCTAACTGTTAATCATTGCCAAAGAAGCAAGTCCCCTGGTAGCTCTCAAGCTCTCCTCCCCCAAGTAGATCTTTCCACACTTGGTATCAAATTGCACTGCCATCACAACACAGGGACTGCACAGTTTAATTGCACATCAGGACATTCTTTTTGATCTTTTTTTTTCTCAACTTAGACTTAAATGTTTCTTAAACTATTTACTACATGTTTCTATATCGGCCAGAAGTATAGAGTTTTTTTCACAAGCATATCACATATACAAAGCACTTGAAGCCCAGCTTTGATTCAAAATTCCATTCCAAAGAGCTCCAAAACCCAATGGAGGGGTTTTGTACAGATTCCTTTTTTAAAATTGGTGTTATTGGAAATCATCCCATCTACTCTTCAAGTATTAGGTTAATAACACACCTACCTATTAAAGGAAAACTTTATCCTAGCTATTGACACTTTGTTTATTGAGTGCTGGCTGATGCTGCTGTCCATCAACCCAGCAGGTTCACTGAAATTGTGTGCTATGTTGACAATGTGGAAACACTCAGAAGTAAGGAGGTAAAATCTAACCTAACCATTTGCATGGCTGACGGCAGTATTTGTGGGGAATATTTTTATTATGCTAAATTTATAAAACCTAAGTCTTAATTGAAATAGTCTTTCTGGCAACAGTGTAAAGACCAAAGATAATTATGCCAATAGAATCCTTCATTTATTAGATTAAAGAAAGAATTCTTTCCTGCTTTCTTGGCCTTCAGTGTGTTTCCTCACTTTTTGTAGTACTAAGCATATTTCAGATGTTGTGATACTTATATCTTAAACTTGGCATCACTCACCAAATCACCTTGAACTTACATTTATTTTATGGGATGCTAATAACTTAAGGATAAGAACAAAGGTTCTTTCAGTCTATGCTCAATGGTGTGACCAGTATCTGTGCTTCCATTGACCCTCACCAGTAGTTGAGCATGTCACCAAACAAAATCCAATTCCTGACCAAGGAGAACAGGATTTGTTTACTATTAATCAATAGATCAATAACTAAATGCAAAAGAACACAATAGTGAGACTATTACCACTTTCACTGATGAAATAATAGCATATAACTCTAGTTCAAATGTCACTGCAGCTCATGTGAATCTTGTCTTTTTCATATTGATATCAAATAAAGTCTGATTATTTATACAGCAATGCTATATCCAGTGATATCCTTAAGCAATTTGAAGACAGCTATGGACCAAAATTTATCTCACCAAGACAACTCAACACAGTAAATCATTTAAAAAGTTAATTCTCAATAAGCATAACCAAAACATGTTTTTACTTATATTTTAATTCCCACACAATTAAGCGTGTTGGGGCATCGACAGATAATAGGTTGCATATTCATTTTCCACAGCACATTAACTTTTTACACAATGTTGTATATTATAATTTAAAGGCAAATATTTGACATAAATGGGTAGAGATTAAATAGAATGATTGTGTGCTACAGAAAGTAAAATACTATTTCTGTAAAAGTTCTGTGGGGATGAGACTGTCCCTTACCCAGAACACTTTTCTTCTTTTGTTTAAAAATAATTTCCTAAAAGATGATCAGTGTCTAAAGTCAAATGGTCCTGACTGCAGCCAAGAACTTCCCACATCAGGAAGTCCAATAGAATTAAGATGGGTGAAGATACTAAACCTTCCAGTCCTACCGTTATTACATCTCACAAGTACACTCACTGCCCATGCTTTCTGTATCTTTCTATCTCTATCGTCAAATTCAGTTACCTAGAAATTTACATGCATGTACTTGTACATATATGCAAACTTGAGTCTATATATATATGTGTGTAATATATATGTAATATATACACATATAGTGTATATAGTATACACATAGTTACTATACTATATAAATAGTATTATTATTTTCAACTGACAAAAGTAGCTTTTTGAATTAATAGTGTTTTAGAATTTACGTTTTTTCTGGATTCAGAGCAAGCTCATTTCCTAGCTATCTTCAGGAATGTTTCCTTAGCTCAATGCCTCAGATTTTCCCGGAACACTAATTCTGAAGGAAATTAAAAAGTTTCAGAACAGAATATTTGACGGTTGGTCAAAGTGAAATGATTATTTTGCTTTTTATCTGGTAACTGAGAGCAATTCTACAAATATACTGAGTACAGAAAACAGTGTTTAGCAGTGAAAGTTATTTTTGCAGTTTTTATAAAAATTTAAGAACATTAGATTTTTTTCAAAATGAGAGCAATGTTTAAACATATATATACCTACTGGTAAGATGATATTATATAGGGATTATAATTCTTAATTTTTGTCTTCCATCTTTTTATGAAAGCATCTTTTATTTATTGATTGATAATTTTATACATATATTCAATGCACCATTTTTACCACCAATTTTTATTCTTAATGTCTTAAATCATATTTCCACAAGGTTTCATCCTAATTATTCACTCAATAAAAGTATGGAAATGTCAAGGAAAGAACTGACTTATATATGGCTTTATTCACTGCTGACTGATATTTTTCTGGAATATGTTGTAACTACTCTTTCAGGAAAAAACAAATAGCCAAAGATTTGAAAATAACTTGTGAATGTTTGCCTCATATTATTTATAGTTAATATATAACTGTGAAATATTTGTCTGAATTAAACAATTAGGACACCACTGTCTTTTTGTATACTACAAAAATAGAGAGAAATAGTAGTATATTGTTAATAATGAGATGAACCAACTCGAGGTAGAAGGTATTTTATTTAACACTACATGATCAAGACAGTCCAATGTACTATCAGTAACTACTCCATAGTGTAATTGAAAACACTAAGTTATTTTAAGTTGATGTGTTGGATCAACATGCAAAGAGGGACTAGAGAGATGTCTAAGCAGCAACAACATGTATTTACTACTCTTGCAAAGGACTGGAATTTAATTCCCAGGATTGAGTTCCACAACTACTGGTAACTCCAGCACCAGGGGATCTGATGTCCTTTTCTGGCCTCTTCATGCAGTACACTCAGGTTCACAAACATACACTCATGCATACACATATACATTTAACTTAAAATAATTTCTTTAAAATCACAAGCAACCAAGCAAATAAAAACTAAAAGTTTATTTTAAGTTTATCTCGAAAATAATAACATGAAATCATAATGTAATCTTTGAATATACATATTATTATCTATGTCTGTTTCTTTGTGTTAACAATAAAAAGCTAGCAGGTTTTAATTTTTAAAAATTAATCATATATCAGAGTATTTTTGAAAGATGATGTATAGAAATTTTTAGTTCATGGGGTTTTCACTTCTCGCATTTCAATTTACTTTAAAAATATTTGTCATTCTTTCTTCCTCTCCCTCCTCTGTTCCTCTCACCCTGCCTTCTTGTCTCCCTGTCTCTCTGTATATGTGTCTCTCCCTCCCCCCACCCCACCCCCCCTCCCTTTCTCTCTCTCTCTCTCTCTCTGTGTGTGTGTGTGTGTGTGTGTGTGTGTGTATGTGGTATTTGAATTCAATCATAAAGTAGTTGGTTATTCCCATAGCATTCATGCCACTGTTGCACTTGTGGGCTTAACTTGCCAGGCCAGTAGTTGCTGTAGCTTTCAGGGTTCAAAGATGGGTAATATTGCTGTATACTTTCTCCCCTAAGTAGTAGAAATAGAACCTTCAGATACTATAAAAGCTAACCAAGAAGCCAGCCGATAGGGATGAGGCTTCAAGTCAATATCAGCTTGATTTCTCCCAGTCTTACAACTCAAGTATGCAATGTCTTTAGCAATAGCATATTGTCAGCAAGTTTTTATGTCAGTAGTCTGTAATGTTTTGAGAAACATCAGTAGGATCCTACTGACCAGCAATCAGTGAGAAGTAATCCATAATTGTCACAAGACTTTCATTTAATAGAATATGATGATGCTTAGAGAAGTATTATCCCTACCTTTGCTATAAGACAACTCCATGTAAATTCTTTTTATGTGTGCATTTGAAAACATTTTAGGCAGCTTCAATGGTGGCAGGTGTCTATGTAGCATTTTCAAAGGTCTTTAGTGTTATATCCCTCTATCCTGTTCTCCCATTCTTTTCCTATTTAACTTTTCCTTATCAATTATTTGTGATAAACAAAATAAAATAGGCTCTTCTAATTCTGAAAAAAAATGCCAAGAACCCCTATTTTAGTTTGGGAGCCCATTCTACATAGAGTGATACACTCTCAGCTTAGACACAAGGGAGAGAGGGCCTAAGTCCTGCTCCAAATGATATGACAGACTTTGAAAATTCCCCATGGAAGGTCTCACCATTCCTGGAGAGCAGAAAGGGAATAGGATAGGAGTTTGGTAGGGGGCAGGGGAGGAGGGGAGGGAGAGGGAACTGGGAAGGACATGTAACACAAACTTGTTTCTTATTTAAATAAAAAATATGATCTATCCCATTCTACATTGCTTAAGCACCAGTCATACAAGGCACCAGTGACATTAATTATATTAAGAGCTAATTCAGTTTTTCCCCAATGAAAGAGGGCATAAAGAATAAAATGTGTTTTACAAAACAAAAACATCAACAACAGAAAAAGAACCCCTATTTTATCTTCTCTATCCCTCTAGAACTAAGCAGAGTTTCCCTGTAACCTACATGAGATTCTGTTTCCAGTGAAATCCAAGTAAAGAGATATGTGGAACTCTCCAGATGCGACCTATTCTACTTTGTCCTCTTCCACCCTACCCCAAAGCTCTTTGTCTTGTAGCTCTTTAGGGAACCACATCCCACATCACACACAGAATTCCCTGTGCATTCTTCTCTGTTGACTCTTTTGATTCTTTAGTTTGTTAACATCCTAGTTTGTCTGGGACTGTACTTCTTATATGTAGGAAAGGGAAATGTAATCTATAATTACTTTTCGCCACAAATAAAAAAAATTAACCAAATTATAAAGGCTGGGAGATAGCCAAATCAGTGAAATGCCTGAGTCAGCCACAAGGAGCCCATGTTAAAAATAAAAAACACCAAACATGGTGTTGTGGCAGGAAGATTCCTGGAACTCACTGATCAGTCAGCCAGTCTACTTGGTAAATTCAAGGCCATTGAGAGACCTTGTATGTCTCAGAGAGAGAAAAAAGAGGAGGGGAAGAGGAGGAAGAGGAGAAGGAGGGGGAGGAGGAGGAGGAGTGAAGCCCAGATTGCAGTGTCTGAGGTTACCTGAGGCTGACTTTTAGCCTCCACATGCTGTATAGTCATGCACATGTGTATCCTACTACTCAAGTATATCTGCACACACAAATACACATGAACAGAACACTGAATTTGTGATGGAAAATTGAAAACTTTCAAATGGAATTAATTTGTGTGGTAGTATAATTTAAATATAAAGGAGGGAAGACATGAGACCCAATCTAGTTTCTTGAAATGTACATAAAGTAGAAATAATCATAGCCTCTGATCACCAAAAGGGAATTTTTTAAGACACAATGACAGTAATAGTAGCATTAAATAACAGTTCATGTATTTATAAGGTCATTTGACTACAGACAATGAAGGAAATAGAAGTTAGTATTCATTTTGTAATATGTATGAAAATGAAGACTTAACTATTGTTAACTATTGTGACTGGTTTCTTCTCAGAGGCTGAGTGTTCTTCTAACTATAAATCAGAATTATATTCTATCCTTGTTCACTACATATTATGACATATAGTGTAAGACTAATGTGTACCCAAATTTACTTTAATATAGGGGATGACTTTATCCCTATCATCACAGCTATCAAATGTTTTTATGTCCATTATCTCATCGATGAGAACACTCACATGAATAAGAATGTCTGCTTCATTAATAAGAAAACATGGTCAGAAAATTAAACTGCTTTGATGAAACTCCGCTAGTAGAAACAGAAATATGGCTCGATCTTCAGCATTTCACTTTAAACTCAAAAACTGAGTTTATAAAGACAAAATTGCCACTCATGAAGGCTCACACCTCCTCAAGAACATATCTGATTTGGGGTTTTACTGATAGGAAGACATTCTTATTTTCTGAGAGTAGAGTTAATCCCTTTCTTAGCAGTTTTACCAGGAAACTCTTAACCAAATCATGCCTGTTACTTGACGTGTGCCCTCAGAGATACTCATAATTTATCCAAGTGTTTTATAATGTTGAGACAATCACCTCAACAGTTAAATATTTGTTCCACAGTGACTTAAACACAAATGTGAAGTGGTTAAACTGAACCAACAACACTTGCTTAATCAGCACTTTTAACTCCCTCCTTAGAGATGTACAGAGGATTAGAATCTGCTCTCCCATTTGAGGATTTATGCTGTATAAGAGAGATGGCTGGAAGCCATCGAAACAAAACAACCTGTGTATCCTCAAGGCAGAGCAAGAATGTAAGTTCATTTTAAGCATGACACTGCTGTAAAGCCTCTGCCACGTGTTTTTTGGTTATTAATCTCCATGTGCATGATTATTTTATGCAGTGTGTTAAATGACAGGAGCTTTTCATTTAACAAATTAATTTCTGCCTTAATTCAGTGGGGATGACAAAAATACTAAAATCTGCCCTTTTGAGATTAAAGAGACAATATTTCCAAGATAAATATAATGTTGAAATACGGAGGCATTCTAGTACAAAAATAGAGTGTCTTTTCTCAAAAGAAAGAAAAATAGAATTATTTCTGTGCAACCAAAGCCCTTTAACTATAAATTTGTGGAAATAATAATCATACTGAAAACAACTGAAGTATTTCCACATAAAGAGGAAAAAAATAGTATGACTTTTAAACTCACTTTAAGAACAATATGGAAAATTCAACAACAAAAAGTTGTATAGATTTGCTTCGAGGTGTTGATGCTGACTTGGGGTTGACAGGGTGTTGCTGGGGGTGGGTCAAGATGTGGAAGAAGGGAGTGGTTATTAAATTGCATGTCCCTGGTAGTTTCAGCTTCCCAAAGGAATTTTCAGGGACCTTGTTTTGCCTGCTAGCACAAGTGCCAGACTGCAGTTTCCAAGTTATAAATTACTCTTGTTTTTGTTAAAGCTTAAATTGTTTTTATTAGCTATTCACCTGGGATGTGAACAAGAGTCAAACCGAAACTTTCAGATAAGCAAAACAGCTGTTGCAATTTGCCTTTTTCTTGTCCTTTCTGTCACCATGACTGCCTCTTGCCTTAGCCTAGCCGGTATTTTCTTTCCCTCTTTTAATCAGTCTCTCTTTAAGTCAAATAGTTCCATTTTCCATCATGACAAGATCTGTTTCCAATGGATGCAAATGATAGTTTCTGTGAGGGCAAATTCTGTTACGATGGCTTCAAATGTTCGATAACGGAGCTTCTAGAAGTTTCATACAGGATATAATGTCATTCAAAATGCATCTCAAGTGAGTTTTATAGTCGCTCTGTGTGTGTGTGTGTGTGTGTGTGTGTATGTGTGTGTGTGCACATGTATGTGTACATGTGGTTGGTTTTTGTGCATGCTATTGTGAGTATGATATATGAATGTGTTTGTGCATGCAGACACATGAGAGAGCAAGCATGTAGATGTGGAGACTGTGTGTCCTTTTCCTTGCTTGCTCTCCACTTTTATTTTTATTTTTTCTATGTTTTATTTAAATTACAAACAAGATTGTTTTACATGTCAATCCCAGTTCCCTCCCCCCTTCCCCCCCTCCCCTGTCCACCACCACCAGCCCCCTATCCCACCCAACTTCTGCTCCCCAGGGAGGGTGAGGCTTTCCATGGGGAATCTTCAGAGTCTGTCCTATCATTTGGAGCAGGGCCTAGACCCTCTTCTGTGTGTCTAGGCTGAGAGAGAGCATCCCTCCATGTGGAATGGCTCCCAAAGTCCATTCATGTACTAGGGATAAATACTCATCTATTACCAGAGGCCCCAAAGATTGCCAAGGACTCCTTATTGACACCCATGTTCAGGCGGTCTGCATCAGTCCCATGCTGGCCTCTCAGCCATCAGTCTGAGGTCCATGAGCTCCCCCTTGTTCAGGTCAGCTGTCTCTGTCGGTCTCTCCAGCCTGTTCTTGATCCCTTTGCCTGTCACTCCTCCCTCTTTGCAAATGGGTTCCAGGAGTTCAATTCAGGGTTTAGCTGTGGGTGTCTGCCTCTGCTAGAGCTTCCATCAGGCTCTACGATGGCAAATAAGGTAGTCCTCAATCTCATTAAAGGGGAAAGGTATTTGAGGAAGCCTCTCCACTATTTTTAGATTGTTATTTGCTTTCATCCTTGTAGATCTCTGGACATTTCCTTAGTGCCAGATGGGCAAGAGGAAGTCTGGCCTGAGACAGGGGTCCAAACTCACCATTCCCCTGAGTGGGGTGGCAGTAAGCCAGAGATATCAGCAAACTCGCAGTTGCTTAGTTTGCCTGGGGCGAGTCAGCCTGCCTGTAGCCTCCAGTCCAGGAGATTCCATCCACTTTTTATTTTTCAGAGACAGAGTCTCTTACTGAGCTTAGAGCTCATTGATTTATGTAGATTTATTGACCAATGAACTTCAAGAATCTGCCTCTTTCCATCCCCCAGCACTGGTAGTACTGGCATGGGCTGCCATAAAACCCTTTCTCTCGAGTTCTAGAAATGAGAACTCATGTCCTTATACATGTGTGATAGGCACTTTGCTGACTGAGCCATCTTCACAGTCATAAAAATATCACACTTTTTAAAAGTGATATTTCATTAGAGATGTTTCATTTTTCTAAGAAAAGCTGCTCATTATAAAAATTTGCAAAATGTATAATAATAGATCTGATTGAAAAACAAAAAAGTATACTATACAAAGGTAGCAATAATGTTCCCATAATTTTCAGTATGTTTGGAATGAATAGTGTATGTGCATTCATCATCTATATGTGTATGTATATGTCCATATATATTATTTATTTTCATGTTATCTTTAATATTATCATAATAATTTTAATTTCACATATGAATAATTTATTTGGAGTCTCTCTTTTATTTAAAAATGATTTTAATGCTTTGTGGAATAATTTAAAAGTTATATTCATATATTTTGTGATGAAATTAATATTTTATTTACAGAACACTTTAATTTCTTAGTTATATTATTAGAAATGTAACTTACTGGTTACTAATAGCACAAATGTTAAACATGAATAACCTTTGGTTGATGGGAATATTTGTGTGATAGCTGGATGCATTCTGCCTCTGTGTGTAATAGTTATTGTTGTCTGTTAAAACACCACATACTCATTGTTATACTCATTCACCTCTGTCAAAGGTACAAATGGAAGTCCTTAGCTTATAATGCATTGATACACCACAGAGCAACATATTAATCCAAAGGAATAAGCATCTGGAGAGGGAAGTGCTTATCCTCAGAATGTCTTTTGGAGAAATTTGACAAAGATGTCATATAGCTTTATTTCATATTATTTTGAAATGGTACCAAAACTCAGATGACTCCATAAGAAAGCCCTGGTTCATCCAAAAAGTCTCCCATGTAACCAGTCTCACATCCCTGGGAAGAACAGTCCTTGGAGAAACAGCTTATGTTCAACCTGCTGTTTGTAAGAGTGTGGACTCAAGCTGGAGAGATGGCTCAGTGTTTAAGAGCACCTGCTATTGTAAGAAAGGATCTGGTTCAATACCCAGAACCTACATGGAGCCTACACGGGAATTCTTACTGTCTCTGTAGGCACCAGACACTCAAGGGATATAGACCTGGATATAGGCAAAACACTTGTACATATAAAATAAAAATAAATGTTAAAATTAATAAAAATGTGGGCTTTGTATCGCTCAAATTTGACAATTCAGAGATTTTTAATGCATTTTAAAATATACTTAGATATTTTTAAATATTTTAAATACTTAGACTATTTCTTTTGAGTGCTACCTAATAATACATGAGTGGATTAGCTATTAAGGATGAGTACGTGTATCAATGGATCCCACATTTATGCTGTATTTTCCTATGTTACTGCTATTTTGTCAACTTTCTTAACATTATTCTTGCTGTTCTATAAGAACAAAACAGAATGAAACAAGGAAGTAATAATCCCTCAGCATTTCACATCCTGGAAATGAAACATGAAAATGTTTACCTCTGTAGCATTGAACAAATGCATTATTTTATGAAAATTGCATTTTTACAAACATTTTGGCATTTCCAGATAAAAATATAGAAGATAAACAAAAATAAGAGAAAAGCAGTCAGCCATGTGAACAAAAGATAAGAAGCTTAAAGCAGAACCACTCAACTTCTACAGATAGCATATTCATGATCTTTGGTATATCTTTTTACTCATGTGCATCTCTGTCATCATCAAGACTGACCTTCTTGCTGGAACTATAAGGTACAATTATTACTAAACCCACTTTCGGGGGCAAATCAACACAAGAAAGTTAGCCAAACATTTTCTTCTTGCATTCCTAAAATAGTTTGAGGTAATCTCTTGAGAGCCAATATCTGATTCTTCAGAATATCTTGGGAGAAGAAGAAGGAAGTCAGAATACAGTCATGCATATTCTGATATAAAAATAAACAAACATGGTTTTTAAAGTGAAAAAAAAAGTTGACTGACAAGAACAAACATGCCCCCTAGAACTATGTGTTTCCTCTTTAAAACTTTAAGGCAACCAGGGATCTTATATTGAGATGTGACAAATATCTCACAGATGGGAAAAGATATAAAATGCTGCTTTGTAAGCATTCATTTTAACCAGAAAGGATTTTCTCATACAATGACAATACACACTGTGTGGCTAGTTGATAAAGTAAATAGATAGCTACTAAAGAGTACTCCACTGCAGTGTCTGGAGGCTAAAGCCACCAGTATAATCCCCATCCAGTTGAAACAAAATCTCTTATTTTCAGAATGGCCACACAGATAGATTTCATCCATCTGCTTGTGGGATTTCTTAGTCTGTTGACATACTTTTGAGACAAGCCACATGAGAACTCACCTAAACAACCCTCTCCATCTTGTTCCTTGAACTGGAACTGCCCCCTAATACTTAGGTGTATCGTACCCCAAGACTCCTGCCTCCTCCTCCCCATCCCTGCCATGTTGAAATGGCTGACATTGGCTTTAGCCTACTTTCTTTTGTTTCCTTTCTCACACACATACATCCACAGTAGCACCTTATTTTTATCTCCTAGATTGTGATCAGGCCACTACCTCACAGGAGCTTAAGTGATATCACAAAGAATTAGGGATGAATAAAGGAGAAAACAATTTTTCTCAAAACCTTTGAGAACAATGGACTCCATGAGGAGAGTAAATTATGTACACTTCGAGGACTGCTGACTTCCCAAGGTCATTAGGTACCATTTATAGCAGTTAACTGAGCCAGAGTTCAGAGACCAACATCAGTCAATGACTCCATTGTTGTTCTTCCCCAGAACACATATTAAAGTTTATTACTGCGTAATTGGGAAAACTATTGTTTTTCGTCACTGATACCAATGATGATTTCATATCACATGTCTTCATTCTAGGAAGATAGGATGCCACATGGAGGAACTTGACTCAAAATTCTCAAGTGTGTTTTCAGCAACTTTGCCCCATCCAAAGAAAAAGTTATCACCAGTGAAGTGTAGATAGAATTCCAAGCCATGCAGGAAGTGTGATACAAAATTCAGGGTGGGAGCAGGTAGATTCAAATGGTGGCAAAGAGTTAGAAGAATCCACTAAGGTTGGGGACAGAATTGGAAATAGCACTCAAAACAAAAACTAAGCTGAGGTAAAGGGAAAACATATCCAAAACATGAGTGATATAAAAAAGTAAGACTTTGTAGAAACCTTAATAATCTCATTGTTTAATGTGTGTGCTTGTCTACACTGGTATGGCAATACTGTCACTTTAATTTTCTTATGTTTATATAATTTATGAGTAATACTTTGAAAATACATCAGTATGCCAGTAAATCTCTTCTAGCCTTATATAAACTTAGTGTTTTAGAAGGGCTAACTTGCTTTTAGAATATCAAACACACATTGTTTCCCCATCTCAACTTCAGGGCTGTTATGATTTAACAATTGCACAAACTCCTTCCCTTCATGTTCTGGGAGGCAAACAGTGATAATGACAATAGTCTATATTGTTCTGAGTGTAGCTTAGGCTCCTTTAACCAACTACTAGGGTGGGACATTTCTCATTGGTGGTAGGTACCTATTGAGGAGGGAAAAACAGTCTTGTCCAGGGATGAACTCACACATAAATTGTCTAATCCCAAGTGGTCATCCCTGGCACATGCTCTTATAAGCAAAGCTTAATGGACTCCAGAGGTTTCATGTGTGTGTGTGTGTGTGTGTGTGTGTGTGTGTGTGTGTGTGTGTGTGTAATATACATAACTATACACAGGTTACAATAATAAAGAAGACATCATGAATTTGGGTTGGAAGTCACAAACAGAGTTGGAAGGGGAGAAGTAATTAAATGCAGTGCTAAAGTGTGAAGTTGTTGAAAAGTTATTAAACAGAAACAAAAAAACCCCACAAACATTGCACAAACCATTACATATATATGTATAATTTATGTATATGTTAAGATTGATCTGCTTAAAACCAGATTTCTCCGTTTTTATTAATCTCCCTGCTCCAGTGTTTACACTAAGCCCTCTGTAAAAGCTGCTGTGTGTAAGCCGGCTGACACTCCCTGTATTAAAATGTTCATGTTCACCATGAGAGTGTTCCAACAGTGTCAGTGGTATTTTTACTTGGATTGAGTTTTACATATGAAACCCACATTTGGAAAACGCTGTGACTATTATCCTTTCAATGTGCTTATCTGAAGGTGACCCCCTGACACTTGGCTAACAGCTCATGAACTTATGTCTCTCACTTTTGTCCTACTAGAAATAGCAGGCTTTGTGTTATTAGACAACTGCCATTCTGTGTGACAAGAATTCAAACTCCTTTTTCAAAAATATTACCTCAGGGGCTGGAAAGATGGTTGAGCGATAAAGCATTTGTTGCTTTTGTAAAGGTTCAGTATTTGATTCCTAGCATTCACATAGTGGCTTTAACCATGTGTAATGCCAGCTTCAGGGATCAGAATCCTCTTCTGATTTGTCAGGTAGCAGATATGTAGCAATATATATGTATGTATGTATGTATGTATATATATGCAGCCAAAACATTCATATACATAAAATAAAATAATTTTGATATCTAGTTCATCAGCTCTTTATTAAGTTTGTACTACCTCTATCACAGCATATATTGCATACACTCTAATTAATTACATGATTAATACAATTTATCATAGACTATGAGAAACCTTCATAGCAGGAGTTTCTATTTCTCCTTGTGCCCACATGCTCGGCATTTAACAGTGATATGAAAATAATACCGTAGACTGATTACATGAACATTGAATATTTATGCCAGAAAAACAAAGCTTTGCTTCTTTTAGATTTTGTGTCAAGATTATCAAAATGGAAAAAGTAAAAATAGGTAGGCAAATAAAAGCTAGCATAAAACAGTGAATTGTTATTTTTTTCAAACACAAATCTTTTCTATTCATCTAGAGAAACTAAAATTGATAATTTTTAAAGTATCTTGTATTATAAAAATAATAAAATTCAGAAGTTAAGATTCTGTTTTGCATCCTCAGGCATACTTTTTATGGATTAGGTATTTAGGGTGTGTGTGTGTGTGTATATTGCTAGGAATTCAAAACAAGACTTTACAAGTTTGAAGAGAAACTCTCTATCGTCTATCTTTATTCCTAGAACTAGATGCATGACACTTACCTTAAAAAGTTTTTTATCATTTTTATCTTAAAAACAATATTTTCTCATTTTACATGCCAGTCCCAGTTTTCACTCCCTCCCTATCTCCTGCAACCCCCCTTTCCCCCACCACCCAACCTTCTATCCACTCCTCAGAGAGGGTAAGGCTTTCTATGGGGAGTCAATAAACTCTGACACCTTACTGTGAGCCAGGATAAAGGCCCTCCTCTCTATATCTAGGCTAAGCAAGGTATCCCTCCAAAGAGAATGGGACCCAAAAAAGCGAGTTCAAGAACTAGGAATAAATTCTGATACTAATACAGTTGAGAAGTTTCTCATGGATGAATAAATCTTCATATAATTTACCTCAGATTCAAGGATAATTTCATTTAAAAATGTTTTTCTAAACTCCAAGTGTTGATCTTGGGACTTTTTTAGAAACATATTCATGTTGTGCATTCAAAGTATCCAAAAATTCCTCCAAGTATAAATACTACATTTGGCCAGTCCAAATTCTAGCTCAACACTGTCAGTTCCATACATTGTATTTCATTGTGAAAAAGAATAAAGCAATCAAATTTTGTCTTTAAATACAATGTTCAATCTATTTCTTATTTATTTATTTATCTATAGGTAATCTATGTAATCTCCCATTGAATTGGAAGAATTTATACTCTTCTGATCAACTTTAGAGGCCACTTAGCACTCATACTGTGCCAAAAATGATGATGAGCACTGTTGCTAATAGGATAAACCTTTATATTAACTTTTATGACATTAAAATCGTAATGTAAGAGTATAAAAAGATCTTGACTTCCTTCACTGTGTTCCATGTTTGATTCCTCATGGAGTTTTTGATACCATCAATGAATACTTGCCAAGCAAATAATGTCAATATTTGAAAGATTAATCAATAAATGTGCAAATATTGATGCAATAACTTCAGGACACAAAGAAACTGAGTCCCAGTGGAATTAGAAATGTACATTCCACTATAGCTTTATGTCAGCTCCTAAAGTTCCTCATCATAGAATTCTACTGTCTAACTAGTATGTGTGCCTAAGAATTTCTTCTCGGTGTTCGAGTGAGTAGAAACTATTGAATTGGTAGCCTAGAACACTCCAGTATCCCACAGTTGTCTCCTTAGTAAAATGTGTAATACAATAAACTGATCTAAAACAGTGATTGTGCTATAGAAAGACAGAGTTATCCTTTCATTTACAATGCCTACATTCTGATGTGGAAAGGAAAATACCTATAAATAATTCTGATTTCTTGTATTTCAAATATTTAAAGCCCTAGTTTTCTCACAGTATTTAAAGAAATTCTCTACTCTTAATTTATCAGATTGATTACTCAGAGATATGAGGTATTAAGATTAATACCAAATGATTGGTTGTTATTAAAATAGTTATTTTAGCCAAACCAAATGTTTTGATACTTGGAAAATTTCTATTTTCCCTTTCTTCTTTAATTTCTATTTGGTTTTTGGAAATGAATACTAGAAAGAAATGGAAAACCGATAGCTAGGACTCTAACACTTCATGTAAATCTAAAATGCTGAGGATTAACCTTCCTGTCTGGTTACTACTGCATACACTCAGCAAAGGTTTGCCTTTGCCTGACTGTGTATAAACATTCATAGATATGTAATTGTGAATCTAATATATAAGATCACAGACATGTTTAATATCATGTGCATGTGAGGTGCAAGTCCTTATCTGAATAGGCTGTAGTAGTGTAAAAATGCAGATGAAAAACTGAACACAGAAGTAGTAATGAATAAAAATGACTGACACGGAACCTCTTCCTGCTTGTGGCTCATGTTCTGTGGAATTGCTTCTGAAAAATTCTGCTTAAGTACACTATCCATCTGCCTTTTTCAGTCTTCATGACATGCTAACTGTTCACTTAAGTTACCATTTTAAGCCTTAAGCACACCGAAAATAGCTTGAAATCAGTGTGAGACAAATGATGAAAAATAATTACCAATATCCAACAAAAGAAAAAAGGAATTCAAAGAAGTAGGGTAAGCCTTAAAGTTTAATATGCAATCTTGCTTTGCTGCAGCCCTCTGTTCAAACTCATGGATAGCTGGTGGGTGTGAAAGTTTCAGAACTGATGTTGGTTGGGACATAACAGAGTGAAAAGTGAGCTGTAAACTTTCCGTCATTTTGCAATGTCAACTGAGCTAAAATATCAAGAGTCAACTCTGTGGATTGTGTTCCCAATGAATATAGTTGCCCATGTGCTGTGTCACTCACCACAAGCTCCTCTGTGGGCACTGGAAAGTTCTGTCACCAGACTGGGCACCTAGAAGGCAAGAGTGACAATTTTTACCCCTCAAGGTTTTACTTCCCTAAAAACCTGAGTTCCTTGCCCATAATTAAGTACTGATGATTATTTCCTACAACAAATAAATTTACAGACAAGTGTAATGTTTAGTCTTCCTAGCTGCCACCTGGTTCCCTGTGCTGCTTTTAGTCCCCAAATAACACACAAGACACTTTATTAATTATGAAGATGTTGGCCGTTTGCTTGGTTTCTTATCGGCTAGTTCTGATTTATTAACCCATAATTACTAATATATTTCGTAAGAATTTATCTTTTTGCTCCTGAGAGATCACATGGCAAGAGCTCTCCTCACTACAATTCCCAGAATCCTCCTAGACTCCTACTCCTACTGTTCCCTATTGCCAACAGTACATTATTCAAACCAATTAGACACATTTACAGAATGACATCTCCCAACAGACAAGTATTATTTATTTATTTGCTTAATTAAATAGTACAATTTCTATAGTTTCTCTCAGGGGAATTGCTAAGATTTCTCAATTTTAAGGTCTCTTGTTTGTTGTTCTGAAGATGATTTTATGGCAATTCAGTGACTGGAATTTCTTTCTTGTCCATAACTAGACAAGTTCCCCTTCCTTGTCACTGCAGCATCCTTCAGTTAGTACAATTTAAAAAGAGTGACAGACTTAGACTTCATACCTTCCAATTGTATGACACTCAAGTTTGGGTGAAGAAAATCTTCAATTAATCAAAAATTTCCTGGCAACAATTATGAACTTATTTTGATATTAATTATTTCCACCTGGATGTTAAGAAGGCACACCACTATTTAAAACAGCCCATGTGTATCATACCCTTTCCTTGTGAAACCTGTGTCTCTGTAGGAAACCAGCAGAAAGTTTAGCCAATACTATAACTAAATGTGTTCCTAGGCAAACAGCATGGTCCTTTGAGTTTTTGCCCATGCTTCAGGTTATCTGTAAGTATCAGAGTAAATGTATAATCAGGTCAGTAAGTTCATGTCACATACATCAGTAAATCATGGATTACTTCCCTTACAAGCATCCATGATTGCATTCATATGTAATCAGATGCCTCTGCTTAAGATACCAAATTATTTGAGTTGTAAGTTCTCTTTCTATGTACATTTAATCAGGCTTAAAGATGCAAAACAGAAATTAAAATCATTCTCAAGTCAGAGAGGAAGGGAGCATGGGAGGGAGGGAGGGAGAGAGAGAGAGAGAGAGAGAGAGAGAGAGAGAGAGAGAGAGAGAGAGAGAGAGAGAGAGAGAGAGAGAGAGAGATTGCCTTCTTACTATAATTGTTAGCCTCAGGCTCTAATTCTTTTATAGCACAGTCACCATCAGCAACAGAAAACATTTATGAGCTCAAGCAGCAAATCCTGGACAGGGATGCATTTAAAATATGTGTCTGTAGGAAGGAAAATAGCCCTCTGGAACTAAATAAAGTTTCCTTGGTTGGAGTATTGGGTGAAAACCAATACTGCAATAAACAGTTATATTTTTTTCATCTGTGAACCAGGAACATGAGACTAAAGGGCTCTTATTGGCTTCAAAGTTGAGGAAATCAGAATGAAAAGGAAGTTTAAAAAAGTGACCTCATAGGAGCTATGAATAGGATTCAAACTTTGAGATTTTCAAGTATATTGTGTTAGCAGCAATGTATTTATTTATCGTAGCCTCTTTCCTTTGTTCTTTTGTGTATTTCTTTTACGTTATGGAGGAAATACTGAAAAGTTAGAATGTGATGGTGGATGCTACTGAACAAAGCTGAATGGGCTTGGCTGTTGTAGTCTTTGGGATCCCAGAAAAGGACAGCTCCAGGGAGCTACAGGAGTAGGACATTCTGAACAGCTAGAAGACTAACAGACTAAGAGGGGAAGCAATGCATGTAAACAACCAAGAAACTCTCAGTTTTTCCCAAATACTAAGGATCAACATATTCCTGTGACTTAAAATCCCTACTCTAAAATACAAATGTAATTTTCCCATGCCATTATTTCTTATTTTAAATTGCATCAAATGAATTTTGTCTCTTCACAGTGAAATAGAGTGTACCAGTACTCGGGCAGCCTGCTTCTCATGCCTCTCTATATATGAGGTCTCTGAAGCAGTTCATGTTGGCCATGGGGCAAGATCCTAGAAAGAAGGGTGTTATGCTGAGGTGAGTTCTACTTAGCAGGCATTAACTTTCCCACTAGAGCAGTTCTTCTCTATATATTAGTGGCAACAACCTTAGAGACCACATATTAGGTATCCTGCATATCAGACATTTATATTACTATTCATAACAGTAGAAAAATTACTGTTATGAGCCGGGCGTTGGTGGCTCACGCCTTTAATCCCAGCACTCGGGAGGCAGAGGCAGGTGGATCTCTGTGAGTTCGAGGCCAGCCTGATCTACAGAGCCGATTCCAGGACAGCCTCCAAAGCCACATAGAAACCCTGTCTCAAAAAAGCAAAAAAAAAAAAAAAAAAAAGAAAGAAAGAAAAAGAAAAATTACTGCTATGAAGTAGCAACAAAATAATTTTATGGTTGGGGGTTACTATAACATAAGGAACTGGATTAAAGGGTTGCAACATTAGGAAGGGTGAGAAGCACTGCCTTAGAGGCTTCTCAGTCACAGAGCTGAGTGTGGCTGCTTGGAGATTAAGACATAATTATTTTCTCTGCAAGGAAAACAGAAACTCACTTCAGGATTCTCAGGGAACAAAGGGCAAATACCTTCAACATCAGGAAGAGCCCCACTATCACCTAAACCAAACGTTAGCAACTGAAATCAAGATTTAAATACTATTTTAATATGAAATTAGATAAACAAATAATAGGCTTAACTAACTATAGTAGAATAATATAAAATATGAGGATGTGCACAAAAGGGAACCACTTATGTATATGCTAGAGGGGATGTCAACAAGTCCAGCCACTATGATAAACAATTATCAGTATGGAAGTTTGTAAAAAATAAATGAAGACTAAAACCAGATCTCCATATTGCCCAGTTGTTTGGCCAGATAAAAAGGGAGAAACATGAGTAGGAGTCATGAGAAAACAGAGGTAGGAACCAAGTGGCTTGGATATACTCAACATACAATGCAACTTTAAAAACTTTGTAACATAAAAAATAAATAAATGTAAGTGAAAACAAAATCGCTAGTTTACAACACAGAAGGGTAAAGCACAAAGTCAGAATAGAACACAAGGGACACATAAGATAAAATGGAATAATGTAATTGGAAGCATAGTTGGTGAAAACTTAAGCAATACCTCAAAATACTGAGACGTTTTGGTGGCTATAATTATATGGTGATTCAAGCATTTGAAAGAATATTTCTGTAATGATTACCACACCAAGGAACATTCTAGTTATTTATCAAAAACTGAAGACAAACACATGTCCCCAAAACAGAGAAAACCAGGAGTAACAAAGAGATGTACGACCTGACTTAAAAGAAAAATAGAAGCTATTATATCTCAAAATGTTCAAAGACAATAATCCAGATTTGAATTATATGCCCATTTAAATATACATAGAGTGTATTTTTTCACTTTAAAAATAAAGATGAAGTACGCACCCAATAAACAAAACTGAGATCACTGGCAGTTAGCTAACACACAAGGGAAATGTAGATGTAGGCTTTTAGTCAACACAAATAAGATTAAAGAAGAAACTGAAAAAAAAGCAAGGAGAAAACTCATGTGAAGAAATAGGAATGGGTCAAACCAGCAACTCATTTGTACTATAATTACATGCTGGTTTTGTTGGGACAATAAGGGAAGGACTTATTTTAGTGTCTGTTTCCAGACAATGTTTCTATTACTATTTTGCATATGAAAGTCAATAAATGCTCTTCAGAGAGATAGACTTCAAATGGAGAAGCAGATGAGACGGTAAACCTGGTGGTTTCCAGTGCTATGTTCAAATCAACTGCATTTCAAAACCTTCCTATCAACTCCTGAATAGTCATTAACAGACACAATCTATCACCCTGATGGCAGGGTCACAGGTACATTGCTGTTAGTACTAGTAAAAAAATCTTGTTCCATAGCCTTAATCCCTTGTCTAATTTACTTAGCAGAGTCTGCACCAATACAAATTACTGATTTAATGAATACACAGTTTTTTTTTCCACAAAGAAAGTGTCCATTGATTCTGAGAGGCAGAGTACATGTTAAACGTGATACTGACAAGAACTTTAGTAGACACCTGGAGGAGTGTGACTCAAAGTAATAAAACTGGAAGAATTACCATTAATTACACCTTATTTCCCTCACTACTAAGAAAATTAGGAGAAATCAGAAAATGTAACTAGCATATGAGAGGTTAAACAGATATATTTAAGAAGGAATTGTGTCTTATTTCTGATTACCATACTCAGTGTTGGTGGCTTTACTTTATGTGTTTAGAATTAATACAGCTACAGAGAATGATGATAATTTGGGGGTATTTGGTGTGGAATATGTTGGTACACGTACTTGAATACTACAATAGAACATGTCTTGTGTAATCATTTACCCAACTACTGCAAGATGATTTTTAAAAGTACATCACACTTCTCCTAAGATCTAGTAATTGTATTCTGTCTTTGCCCTTTTAAATCTCACTATGACACTATGTTAGTTAATAATTTTATGTTATTGATAACATCTGAAATTCTCATGTCACACATATTAAATGCATTGAATAAATTAGTAACATGGATTTGTACTTACTTTTCTTTTCTTTTCTTTTTTTTTTTTTTTTTGGTTTTATGAGACAGGGTTTCTCTGTATTGTTTTGGAGGCTGTCGGTCCAGACCGGCCTTGAACTCAGAGATCTGCCTGCCTCTGCCTCCCGATGCTGGGATTGAAGGCATGCGCCACCACCGCCCGGCAGATTTGTACTTACTTTTCAAAGATAAAAATTTAAGTTTCTAAATATTTCTGTAAGTCAAACATCATGGTTATTCTTCCATCATTAAAATCCCCAAAGAAATGCCTATTAATGGCATGGTCATCAAACCATACCTAAAATTTTCTTAAAATTGACTGGTAGGCAAGATAGTCTAAATTATCATCTAACAAATTACTGAATAGATGATTTAATTAAAACAAAAATGCCCCATGGAGAGAATCCCACAGGCATTATGATAATTAAATAATCAAATTTATTATCACTACTGATGACACTATCAGTTCTAAGATTGATACAATATGAGTAACACAGCTTTCATTTTTGAAAAATTCTTGCCATAATTATTTAACTTTAATAGAACCAAGATTTCAAACCTAACTTCAAGTTTACAGAAAATAGAGTTCAGAATAAGGATATAAAAAGCCAGAAAACTGGAGTTTTGTAAGTATAATGTAATCTCTTCAAAGATTTGACATTATTGTGAAATAAATACAAAGAAAATTCTATGATAAAAGATAGAAAAGCCAAGGCAGAGTTAGAATATTGGTGGGGTTCTTCTTCCAAAAAGTCCCATATTTCTGGGACAATAGAAGGAACTTGAACACTGACTGATTTTTGGATGAGTTTAGGGATAGTACTAACTTTGTAGATATGTAAGAATGGGTGGACATCTTTATTCCTGGAAAAGATGCAGGAATATGTGAGTGGTAGTTCAGTATTTGTCAGTTTTTAAAAGTATTTTTGCAGAGAATTAGTGAAAGAAAAAGGCCCTGGAGAGAAGCCATGGAAGTTAAAAGCTGTCTACTCTTGCAGAGGGCTGGGGTTTGCTTCCATATCAGGAAGTTCGCAACTGCTTTTAACTCCAGTTCCAGGAGGTCTGACTCCCTTTGGTCTCTTCAAGCCCTTGAGTGTACATAGTGTACATAAACTCATCCTGGCATATAATAAACTAAATACACGGAAATAAAAATAATAAGCAAATCTTTTTCAAGGAAATGCTATGGGAACATGGTTGGGAAAGACTGATGGAGAAAGAAACCAAGGAGGGAAGAAGAGCCAGAGATACAAGAAAGGGGAAATAAAGAAAATGCCACAGTGGTACTGGCTATGAGACCATATTGTGTTTATCTATCACTCATAGGAGTTGAATCATTGAGGTTTTTTCCCCATAATAAAAAATTAAGAAAAATATCATTATTAAACTAAGCCAGGAAAATAACTACTGCTTTTGGAAGGACATTTCGCTGGATGAGGTCCACATGAAGGAATGGCACACAAAGACAATGATAGCACAAGCTTTTACTTAGAAAAAAACCCCACAGATGGGAGGCTCGGGTGTAAGAGTCGGAGCTCATTGTCTGCTGACAGGCGAGTATGCACAGGGCAGAGAGAGGGGATGTGGGAAGGCGACTGGAATGTTTCCATTTGGGGCACAGAACTGACTATTATTGTGGGTAACAAGAAGTGATGAATTAAAAAATGCAGAATGATAGATAGATCTATATATCTGGCCATTACTGGGGAATGATGTGGAGGGGAAGGCAAAAACTTTGAGAAACATGCTACTTTTGTTTATAAATCAAATTACTATAACTTCAGAAGTTGTCACCCAAATGGGGGAGCTTTACCAACATAAGGTGAAATGTTATATTTAAAAAAATAAACTAACGATCAAAATTGGACTGGTTCCTAAATTTTGTTTTTGGAGGCTCTATGTTACGCCAAGCACTGTAGATTACCAGGTCCTGAACTGAAGTAGAGCTCCAGCCCCTTCTCAGGAACAGTAGGCAGAGGTGAGGGTGAGGGTTGGGGACAGATGGTCCTTTACTCATTTGTGAACCAACCTTGTAAATTTATCTTTGATGTAACCATTCCCTTTTCATTCCCAAGTTTTTAACTGTTCATTTACTGGAATTTTACAGATATTTGATGAGGTGTTGCCTAGAGGGATTAGGGAAAAAAGTAGTTGTCTTTTCTTGCTATAATTAGTGCAGCTTTATGGACTCACCTGAAAATAAACTGTCTCTTATTTTCTTGATCAATTGTTGCTCTCTGAGAAAAGGAATTATTTGATAAATTTAATCCTCTCTTAAAGTCTAGTCACTCAAATAGTGGCTGCATCCATATAATTTCACACAACTGATAAAACTATTTAGTTCTAGGAATTGAGCTTTATTATAAATCTTAGCCTTTTATTTTGTTTTTCCAAGGGACACGCTCAGATGATTTTCAGTCCCCAAGGGCCAAATTCAAACATCAGTTATCCATGCATGGCTCCCATTGACTTCAATGACTCCCATTGACTACTATGGATGAAAGCCAAATTCCACTGAGGGTGTGTGTTTATGCAATTCTATTTGAAGTTAGTGGGGGGTCACATATATATCCCAGGGCAGAACTTGGCCCAAGGAGTCTATACTAATCAATTGCTGTCTTAGCATGCAAGACAATGGAAAAAATATTGCCATTAAAAAAGGAAACCAAATGTTAATGACAAGTCTCTGAAAAGGACCTACGAAAGCCTACTTAAAGATGTTCAGAAACATGGTCATGCCATTACTACACTGCTAGAGGCTGTAAACAATTAGAATCCATATAAAATATATGTTGTAATAAATTTTTCTCAGATAATTGTCACACATATGTGGTCTGCATTGCTGTTTCAAACTTTTTCATTTTCACTATGAGAATGTAAGTCTGAGCAAATCTCACACTAATTCTTTCAGCTGATATTCATGTTTTCACATAAACTTTAATGTAATACTTGCTTAGTTTATTGTCCTCTTGTTTTATTTTCCACTACTTGTGCAACTAAAATCCTCATTAGTGAAATGCATCAAACATATAGTAGTTACTAGTTTAAGGAAAAATAGAATAATAAAAAAATTATTTTATCGGTATGTGTCAGGGGCCTTCCCTAGGTGGATATCATCTAAGGATATATTCTTTACTAATTTGTAGAAACAAAGATTATGATGAAATTCTTCCTACTATCTTAGCAATTGTTCATCTATCTTGTCATGTAATTACCACTAGGCCAAAAATTTCCCGATTGCCAGCACTCCAGGGGTTCTGAGGCTGTTCTTCCTGCCATTAGTATCTCAAAGATAATGAGTATTCTCATGTTGTTATCACCCTAGATTAGTTTGTCTTCTGTGTTTATCAAGGTCTCCTTTCTTTGTGTTCCCTTCCTCAGGAAGAACTCTGGTTTGACTTTTAGACTTTTAGATTTCTACCTCTCTCTTTCAACCTTGTCCCCAGTAACTACGAAATAAACAATTAAAAAATAAATAAATAAAAGGAATGAGGATGCCAGACTCACTGTCTGTGTAACATAATCTCTTTGTCTGGCTACCTTGGTATCGTGAATTACAAGGTTGCCCTGAACCAAAACGTCTGAATTCTTATTTTGTCCTTGGTATCTTGAGGCACTGCTAGGAGACGACCAATACTTAAGAAAAGGAATAGTGACACCTTGACCCATTTCAGTTGGGTTTTCCTTTTCTTTAGGATCTTAGTCCCTCAAATGTGGCTGCCTTGCTTGTCCTCCTTGAGACAGCAAGCTCTTCATACTATTAGTTTAGAAACCTTCCAGTTATTTTCAGTGAACCAGTTGACATGCGGTAAGCTACTGCTTCATTTCTGAAAGCACCTCTTCATCTTTGGTCTAATTCTCTAATAAAATCCCCACCCCTCCCTCTGTTGAAATAAATATTTACAATACTGTTTCCCAGAGTCTCCCCTGAGTCTCATCATGTAATTCTTTGCTGTGTTAACATCTGTCCTTTGACTTGTTCCATAACTTTCAGTATTAGGTTTTTAACTTCATGTCTCCTTTACTAAACTTAGTCACGTTGCATTCTTGACTATCTCCAAGGTAAGATGGAAAGTTGACATACTGACCATGACAGCCCTACACATCTGTGTAGAATTAAGAACTCATCAAACATAATTTACCTCACACATGTGATACGCCATGATCTAGTGTATGCTGTTATAGTCTATTATGTATTGTTTTTTTAAATAGTGTGTCTGAAAAATCAAGATGATATTAATGAATATCAATTAAAATTAATATTATTTGATATTAATGAAAACCACACAAAAACCATAAGCTTCCCTAGTCTATGTTGCCTATATGCTTTATTCATGGTTCTTGTTTACTTGGCTCAGATTTACACTGTGCAAATGAAGATGATTAATAAATATATTCATCCCCCAAACACCTTAAAGATAGTTTACAAGCCCTGGCTGGTCTGCTAGAAACAAGTTGGTAACTGCATCAGAGGTGTTTACAGGTAATTATGAAGTAGTTCTTATGGAAATACTTTCTTGAATTATTTATTAGTAATTCATTATTTTGTCACTAAGATTTTGAAAATATAAGAATGGTATGAGTTTTGATATTTAGGTCTTATAAAATGATTCAGTTCTAAGCAACATATAGTTAAATACATATATATGATAAGTTTAATCTACTTTCACATTTAAAAAAGTCACCACAATCAAGATAATGCCAAACTGCAACTTCCCTAAAGTCTCATTGGGCTATGTTGATCCAAACCTCTCTCTCTCCCATATTCTCTGGTAAAAATTTATTTGACATATATGCTTACTAGGAGTTTAACTTCTCTCAACACCATAGACTTGAGTAACAGTGCAAATGTTTTGAGATACATTCACATCATTACACATGTTAATAATCCATCCTTGTTTATCAATGAATGACATTCTGTAACATGAACCTGCCAATAATTTGTTGTACTAGAGAGCATATCATTTAAGGTTGGGACAGTTATAGAAAAGCTATGGAAATTTTTATGCATGTTGTTAATCATATCCTTTCATCACATAGAGAAGTACAGAGGCTAGACCTTACAGATTTATGTGTAGCTTATTTTTAAGTTGGATAAGCACTCCCTTCCACCATTGTAGATCTTTATTCACCAATGAAAAGACAGGCTTTGCAGTTCTAAATACTTAATTTTGTCAACTGCTTCTCTAACTTTTGTAATTCAAAGCAAGTATTTAACAGTTAGTTTAGAGAAGATATTTACAGAGTCTAATGTTTAGATAAATATAAACTAAATAAAAATAATATTTTTATCATTCCTCTTCTTTTGTATGAGTGTGTGCACTCTGTATGTGTATCTAAAGTTATTTAAATTTTTGAAAAATATATCACTTTAAATTCACATTAAGTTTAAAAAAACAGTTAATCAAAGCTAGGAATGGTGTTTCATTACTGTAATTCCAACCTTTGGGAATCTGACAAAAGAGGACTACTGTGAGTTCTAGGCTACTCCAGGATGCATAGCAAATTCAGGCTAGCCATTGCTACTTGGGAAAACCCTATTATTAAATGAAAAAAAACCCTCATATCTGCTTTTACCATAGTTGACTAAAAACGCAATTTTGAAATGTAGTCTAGGTAAAATCAAGATAAATAGATTCTTTTTTTCCAATTCTGTCTTAACAATTCCTTCTTTTCAGTCTTTGTAAAATTCAATGATTTATTTTTTAAGTAGTTTTGTGTACAGTGTTTAAAGGTTGTGCTGATACATATAAACTTTTTTGGCATGTCATTCTTTCTCTGTGAGTAATGCCTTCCTGTAAACAAGTAAAAACAATAGTGATTTATCTCAGAACTAAAAGAAAATTATCGTAATGTGTTTTTCAAAGAGGTAATAAAATTATAAAAACATTAAAACTGAAGAGCATGAATAAATAAAACTATACAAAACTAACAGTTATTAAATTACATATCCTATTTAAAAGACTAAAATTAATTGATTTTCTTTAATTTGTAATCAAAGCTGAAAGAATTATCATAAATAACATGAGAAGAGATTTTACAGAAAATGGCAACATAGCCTTATACCACAAAAGTGAACAGCTCTGGAAGAACAAACAGTTCTTGGCAACTTAAATGCACAAATTCTGACTATTTGCAAATGAGGTCTAGTTTGAGAAATAGCAGCTTATAAAAAACACAAAGACTTGATTCCTATTAATAGTTCATCCTTACTGATGTCTCCCCCCTTTTTTTAATTTAAGAGTTCATTCTCTCTGTAACTACCTTTCCTTTTGTTATGTGCCTTAAATGTCTTGTGTTTTGGAAGTTCCTCATTGACTTTCCAGATGAACAATATGGGACTTTTGATTAATATCAACAACATACAGATTTCCCTGAATAAGTCAGTCTTTCCCACAATCTTGCCTATGTCTCCAACATAGGCAGGGAATAAATTGCAAGGAATTCAAGGAATTCTGAACCATAAACTGAAACTATTCTATTTCCTTTTTAATCATCACTTGCCTATCCCTCTTTACTTAAGGTTGACACAGATTCACTATCTTCTGAAGTGTAAATTCAATTCTGGAACACAAATATTTGTGTGTGGATAGTCTATGGCTGTGGAGGAAGGATGCGAAAGCATTGCCTATCTCCTGGAGTCCTTGATATCTCCTAACACAGAATGAACTAGTATATGACCAATGAAGGAAAACATCCTGTAAACAGCAGAATCATAAATTTTCACTAGCTGGAATATGTAGCCTATAACCAGACATGAAAAATACATAGGAAAAAGTTTATGCTTAAAAAACAAATTAGTGAAATAAGATTGGTTGTCTGTGCAAAAAAAAAAAAAAAGCTTTTTTTATGGGTTAAATGAGTTCTTTAGATCTCTAGTGCCTCATCTGTAAGATGAATGTATCAGATTCTCAGTAGAAGGGATGAGACTATTTGCATTATGCTATTTTTATTGGCAAATAGTAAGTGAAATTTTAAATAGAAGCATTTATTTGCAATTTTTCATAATAGTGTTTATATTGAATAAGTACTATGTGACATATTGACAGCATTGCCTTTTTTTAAAAACTTAGCTCACATAGTAAAGCAAACTAAATACAAACTTTGTATTTAAATTAGGAAAAATATAATAGAGAAAATGGGAAATACAGCAGTTACATTAAGAAGTAAGGTGAAGTAAACTAAAAGACTTAGCCAGAATTTGACTTCAGATTTTCATTTCATGTATGCATAGTAGGCAGTAAGGATGGAGTGAACAGAGTCCCAAGGTAGGGGAAGTGCAACACCTCGGTACAGATCAATGGAGGAGTTCCAGGTGTAATACCTTAGAGCTGAGCTTATATATATATATATATATATAAATTAAATATATATATATATATAAATTAAAATTAGAAACAAGGTTGCTTCACATGTCAATTCCAGGTCCCTCTCCGTTTCCGTCCCCTCCTCCCGTGCCCTCACACCAACCCCCCCCATATCCTCTTATTTCCCAGGGAGGGTGAGGCCCTCCAAGGGGGTGTCCATAGTCTGTCATTTCATCCAGGGCAGGGCCTAGACCCTCCCCCCCAAGAATTCAGGGTGAGAATGCATCTCACATTGTTGGATGGGAGTCCGAAGTCCATTTGTATACCCAGGTCAATAAATTACCTAGGCCTCCTTACTGACCCACATCTAGGCAATCTTGATCAGTCCCATGCTGGATTCCCAAGCATCAGTCTGGGATTCAAGAGCTACCCCTTGTCAGGTCAGCTGTTGATGGGGGTTAAACCAGCCCAGTCTTAATCCCTTTGGTCATCAGTCCTCCCTCTCTATCACTGGATTTCTTGAGTTCAGCTCAGTGCTTACCTGTGGGAGTCTGCCTCTGCTTCCATCAGAAACTGAATGAAGTTTCTGTTTCCCAAACTCTCTGGCCATGTGATTGTAGGCTGGCACTCCACAGATCTATGTCTAAATTCCATATATGAGAGAGTACATGCCATGTTTCTCTTTTTGTGACTGGGTTACCTCACTCAGGATGGTTTCTTCTAGTGCCATCCATTTGCCTGCAAATTTCAGGATTCCATTGTTTTTTTCTGCTGAATAGTACTCCATTGTAAATGTACCACATTTTCTCTATCCACTCTTCGTGAGGGGCATCTAGGTTGCTTCCAAGTTCTGGCTATTACAAATAATGCTGCTATGAACGTACTGGAACAGACATCCTTGTTGTATGAATGGGCATCTTTTGGATATATGCCTAAGAGTGGAGTTGCTGGGTCTTATGGTAAGTTTATTCCAATTTTTCTGAGGAATCTCCATACTAATTTCCAAAGTGACTGTACAAGTTGGCACTCCCACCAACAGTGGAGGAGCGTTCCCCTTTCACCACATCCTCTCCAGCATAAATTGTCATTGGTGTTTTTGATTTTAGCCATTCTGACAGGAGTGAGATGATATCTCGGAGTTGTTTTGGTTTGCATTTCCTGGATGGCTAAGGATGTTGAGCACTTTCTCAAGTGCCTCTCAGCCATTATAGACTCCTCTATTGAGAATTCTCTATTTAGTTCTGTAGCCCACTTTTTAATTGGATCCTTTGGTGTTTTAGAGACTTGCTTCTTGAGTTCTTTGTAAATTTTGGAGATCAGCCCTGTGTCAGATGCGGTGTTAGTGAATATTTTTCCCATTCTGTCTTGCTGACTGTGTCCTTTGCCTTATAGAAGCTTCTCAGTTTCAGGAGGTCCCATTTATTAATTGTTGATCTCACTGTCTGTGCTACTGATGTTATGTTCAGTAAGCTGTCTCCTGTACCAATTCTTTCAAGGGTACCTCCTGCTTTCTATTCTAAGAGGTTCTGTGTGGCTGGATTTATGTTGTGGTCTTTGATCCATTTGGACTTAAGTTTTGTGCATGGCAATAGACATGGATCGATCTGTATTCTTCGACATGCCAGCATCCAGTTATGCCAGCACCATTTGTTAAAGATGCTTTCTTTTTTCCATTGTATATTTTTAGCTTCTTTGTCAAAGATTAGATGTTCATACTTGTGTGGGTTAATATCAAGGTTTTCAATTCGATTCCATTGGTCTACCTGTCTATTTTTGTGCCAATACCAAGCTGTTTTCAGGACTATAGCTCTATAATAGAGCTTGAAGTCAGGGATGGTGATGCCTCGGGACATTGCCTTGTTGAGCAGGGTTGTTCTGGATATCCTGGGTCTTTTGTTTTTCCATACAGAATTGATTATTGTTCTTTCAAGGTCTGTGAAGAATTGTGTTGGGATTTTAATGGGGATTGCATTGAATCTGTAGATTGCTTTTGGCAGGATTGCCATTTTTACTACATTGATCCTACCTATCCAAGAGCATGGGAGATCTTCCCATTTTCTGAGGGCTTCTTTAAAATCTTTCTTTAAAGACGCAAAATTCTTGCGATACAGGTTTTTCACTTGTTAGGTTAGCATTACGCCAAGGTATTTTATGTTGTTTTTGTGATTGTAAACGGTGATGTTTCTCTGATTTCTTTCTTAGTCCTTTTATCATCTGTATGTAATAGGGCTACTGATTTTCTTGAGTTGATCTTGTAGCCTGAGTTTTATCCTAGGTACTAGTCACCAGTAGCCATGTCTCTCAACAAGTCATTTGTCCTTCTCCATTTTACTCATTGCTATGGCATGGGAATTAAGCTTCATCATGCCCTCTTCTACTCCTAGAATTATTTCTACTTGTACAGGTGCAGAAAGGGTGAAAAGAAAAAAATCTCCTTTTTGTTGTATTGTAGCTTTATTTATTCTTTAAGAATTTATAAAATGAATTTTAATCATACTCATCTCCTTCCCAATCATTCCAGATTCATCCTCATTCCATACCCATCCAACTATATGTATTCGTTTTTCGTCCTTTATCTGTCACTCATTAGAAAAGAATGGACTGTAAGAGATAACAACCAAACATGACAAAATAAAATATACATAATAAGATAAAGCAAAAAACATTACATTGAGGCTGGACAAGGCAACCCAAGATAAGGAAAATAACCCAAGAGCAGGCACAAGAATCAGAGACATTTACACCCTTAGAAGTCCCATAAAAATACTAAACTTAAAGTTATAAAATGTATGCAGAGGACCTGGTACAGTCGCATGTAGGATCTGTGCTTGCTGCTTCTTTTCTCTGGGAATTTATCTGAGCCTTGCTCAGTTGATTCAGAGGGATTTGTTCCCCTGGTGTCCTCCATCTTACACCCTTTCCTCATCCTCTTCAACAGGGTTCCCTGATATCTTATGGGCAGGATTTGAAGGAGACATCCCATCTAGAGCATTGTATTCCATGGACTATATACACATAATAATAAGTGGGTCTCTGCATCTGTTCCCATCTTCTGCATGAGGAAGGTTGCCTGATGAGGGCCAAGCAAGGCACTGATGTATGAATATATCAGAATATTTTTACGAGTCGTTTTGTTGATATTTTTTCCTCTTTTTACACCACTAGTAATTGTTTTTATCATGAGTCTCCGGGCCATCTAGCTTCTGGTTCTTGATTACTCTAGCAGTGTACGGCATGGCCTCCATTTTGTGGAGTGGGCCTTAAGTCAAAGCAAACACTGGCTGGTTATTTGCACAAGTTCTGTGCCACCATTGCCTCAGCGTGTCTTGCAGGAAGGGCAAATTGTAAGTGAAAGGTTTTGTAGGCTGGGCTGGTGTTTATGTTTCTCTTTTAAAAGCCTGAGGCATACCTTCCTGCTCCAAAGAGACTACCACATAGAGGTGAAGCTCCATGTGAGCACCAGCTCAACTTCTTTGTGCTCACTGAGTTATGTGGGCATCGTCCTTGGCAATGGAGCCCACTGCCAGTTTGTGGACAGCCACGCATTGTCTCCACAGCATCCTGGCTTGGTTGGGATTGTTATGGGAACCCTTAGTCAACAACCCAATTGAATGCTACCTAGTCCCACTTCTGGAAGCCTGATTTGGTGACAAGAGATGGCTGCTTGGGAGTCTGTATCCCCCATTATTTGGAGAACTCATTACAATTACTTTAATATAATTTAAGAAGTTTTAACTGACCTAAGTTTCAATACCACCTTCCAGAGGCCCCTCAGTTCCAGCTTAATCTCCCCATATTCCTTCCTTCATGCATATCTCTCCACCTATTCCCACCTGTTCCTCCCATTCTTGTCCCCACTTGCCCCAGTCAACCCATAAATCTATTGTATTTCCCTCTCCCAGAGAGATCTGTGTATCTCTTCAAATTGCTTCCTGTATACCTAACCTCTCTGGGTATATGGATTGTTTGTTGGTTATCATTTATTTAATAGCTAAAATCCACAAGTAAGTGAACACATAGCATATTTATCTTTGTGGGTCTGGATTACCTCACTTGGTATGATTTTTTTTCTAGTTCCATTCATTTACCTACGAATTTCACGATGTCATATTTTTAATAGCCAAGTAATGCTCAACATTTTCCTTATCTATTCATCTTTTGAGGAACATCTAGGCCATTTCAAGTTTCTGGCTATGATGATTACAGGAACAATGAACGTAGTTTGGTAAGTTTCTTTGTGGCAGGATATGCCTAAGAGTGGTATAGCTGGTTCTTGAGGAAGATCAATTTCCAACTTTCTGGTAACCCACCATATTGATTTCCAAAGTGGCTGTACAAGTTTGAACTCCCTTGAGCAATGGATGAGTGTTCCCCTTATTTCACATTCTTGCCAATGTGAGCTGTTACTTTTGTTATTGAACTTACCCATTCTGACAGGTGTAGGATATTAAACATTTCTTTAAGTGTTTCTCAGATATTTGTGTTTCCTCTATTGAGAACTCTTTGTTTAAATCTATACTCCATGTTTTAAATTGGATTATTTGGTGAAAAGAAAACATTTTCTAAAGTAAAAAAAGGTCATCTAAAAAAAGTAAGAAAGCTTTGTCATTATATTCTATGTATGGAAAATACCTTTTAACTAATATTAAAAGGAGATTTTTTGAAGGATAGTCCATTGTTTCCTATATTATCAATGAGCATGGATGTATACATGTGGGTTCCACTAGATAAATTAGAGGTACCCTAGTAGATATATAGATTATAGATAGATAGATAGATAGGTAGATGATAATGGATGATAGATACATAGATGATAGATGGATAGAGGATAATAAATAGATAGCAATAAATAGATCAATATATAGATAGAGAAAAGAAAAGAGGTATGTGAGAGGAAAGGCCGATTGATGACAGATGATAGATGACTTGAGTGATGATGACAGATAATAGATAGCTAATATATATATGGAGAGAGAGAGAGACAAAGAGAAAAGCAGATAGAAAGACAGACAGGCAGATGGTTGTGTAAACTGTTGTAGCACAGAATATTCTGTTTCTAGAAAATTTGAGATTAAATGTGTTCTTTTTACTCTAATTTTCTGAGTTACTGAAAATATTAAATATCAGTTTTTAGTTTCAAAGTACAAAAACAGCTAACAGTAACATTGTACTTGAAATACTTCACATTTCAGTTGAAGAAGCATGTGGGGAGCCGCCCCCACATTCTCCGTTACAAGATGGCACCGACACCGGTTGGAGTAAACAACCTTGGTGCACACGTGCCTAGTACTTTTCCATCCCTTACTCTCTGCCTTTCACGTGGTGTCATATGGGCTGCTGAGCAGGAGCCAGTCAGGAGATGACACGTCCCAGGCGGGGACTGCTGGGCTATATAAGGGTTGTGCTTTTCGCTCCCCGGGGTCTCTGCTCTGTAAGCTTATGCTCTCCCTCTCAAGACACATTAAAGCTGTTCTGCAGAAGGATCCTAAGTGTGCCGCATCGTTCTTGCTAGCAAGACGGTAGCGCGGGACACAAGCAGGAGCCAATCTAAGAGCTTTCAGGATAATTTTATTATAAGAACTGTTTCACGGAGAAGGACTGGAGGCTGTGTGATAAGCCTGCCAATAAACCCAGAGCAGGAGACACAACAACAGAACTTTTTTTTTCATAAGGCTCTTTGTGTACATGAAAAAAAATTGGCTTTTCTTCAGGGCTATTTAAGTTATGCTACAATGGTGTTTTAGTTTCAAAAAATGAAAATTTAACATGATATCACGTCAAGTATAATATGGGAAATAATAATGGAAATGCCTCATTATCTGGACTTGGAGAAGCAGGGAAATTTTCCAACCTTCTGGATTTAACTCTACATACTCATGAGAGTACTGAGGAAAAAGCATGTGGCAGAGATTGATACTTCTGGCTATTGTGATAGACAAGAAGCACATTATCGAAACCTAATAAGGAGACAATGAGTAGGGTGTCATGCTTTGCTCCCTTGTTCTTGTACTGGTTTGCATTACAGGCACGGAGTTCTAAGATCATCTTTTTCTGCACAAACCAGTTTGAATTCCTCCAAATTCATATATTCAAGTGGTACCACCAATGTAATTTTTTTGAAATAGGGCTTTTAGGCAGCAATTAAGGTTCAGTGTGTTCTTACGCACAGGCCTGTAACCCAATAGAATTGTAGCTTTTATTAAGAAAAGAATTTCCCACACTTATTCATATATAAGCCATGTAGAAAACACTCAGTCAAACCAAACCAGACTTCTACCCCTATTTCTGATTCCAGCCTCCAGTGCTTTAGGAAGTACATTTCTGAAGTCTTATATGTTTGTGTAGTCTATGATACTTTGCTGTAGCAATCTAAGGAAACTGGGGCCCTTTCTTCCTCTGAATGTATCTACTGGCGCAATTCAATTTAATGTAGATTACAGACACTTTGAATTAATTTAGGCTTCTCTGTCTTCTTCATTGTAGAAATATCTAAGTATCTCTCAAGGCTCAGGAAACTGCAGCAAAAGCAATTGTTTGGGGAGCCATCAATGTTGTGACACTAATCAATTGTGGCATTAACAATCATGCAGGGCACAGTTGAGTACAAGTCAGTGGTATGGTTGTGGAAACATCGACTCTGCCTTTTAAAATTCCAAATTCATTTTGTAGCTCTAACAATGTCTTCATAAATTTATATTGTGAAAGGTCTAACTTGATGCCTTCTATTATAGACAGCACATGTAAAAGTAGCTTTGCTCTTTATTGGAAATCAAACGTCACACTGTAGCCAACCTTTCCTATGGAAAAGGAGAGTGGCTAGACAGGTTGTTAAACATAGCTTTTAACTTTCTTAAAATAAATCTTTCTTTTTTATAAGTTAGGAAAACATAATAAATTTGTACTACATGACTGGCTAAAACTAAAATAGAATTTTATTTTCTAAAAGTAGGCTCAATATGTTTAATTTAGATAAATGTTGTAAATTGATTTTAATTAGTGTCATTTACAGTATGAAAACATTTTAACAATGTTGAACAGTAAGGTTACTAAACATGTCAAAGAAATATAAACAAAAATATAGTTTGACACAATTTTATAGATCTACATACACACTAAAAGTGTTATATTTCCTTTAAAATTCACTGCTACATAAGCACTCAATGACTGATAAGACTTGGGATCAGCCTACAAATGTGTCCTTTCAACTGAAAAGGAAAAAGTTAAGTCATTGCTTATCTTCAAAACTTACCTTATGTTACTATCCAATATAAGCAAACTATTAATAGGATGCAGAGCTTTATAGATACATGAGGGGGAAAAGCACAGAGAGATTAAACAAAATTGCAAAAGTACAAAGGCTTCCCAGTACAATTTTCTTCCAACCTAAAGCATCCTCGCCCCGTGAAGCATCAGCAGTAGATTCAGGGTCATGAAAACATACTAACCACTGTGAAGGCAATTGCCTTCTCTAGAAGGCAAGTTGATTTTAGTGGATTTGTGTTTTGTCAGTGGTCCTGTTTATGAAAACAGGTTTATTATTTTATTTTGAGGTTTATTTTCTTCCAAAAATTCATAATGGGTAGCATATCCAATGATGACAGGGAGGTACTGCCCCTTCCCGACTTCCTGCAATTTAGTGTCTATGAATTATAAATGACCTCTCCTATGACATCTGCAAGTTGAATAATGACTTAACCGTTTGAACACCATCTTTCTATTCACAATTATTTATTAGCATCGGCTAAATTATTGTTAATGGGATAATTCATGCATGTCTATCATTCTCAGTGCTTTTGTCACATGGTATTTAAGAATCGCAGAACTAACAGGCTATTTGTTTATTTCTCTGTTTTGCTCAACTAACAGCAAACTTTTCTGTCTCTTGTAAAGCTTGTATTGATCTCCCTGATCTCTCTAGTCCCTGAGGTCTGCAAGGTCTCTGTAGAAAAAACTTTTTCTCTCAAACTAGAATGATTGCTTGTAGAAGAACTAAATCTTCAGGAGAGCTAACTGTGAGACATGGAACAATGGGTTTGTAAAAGGTGATAGAGTGTTCTATTTTTCTTTAATATCGTTCCATACACTATGTTTTTTCCTACTCCCAGCTCCTCCCAATTTCTCCCCACCTCCCTGCCTGCCTACCTAACTATATAGTCTCTTTCCTTCAAAAACAAAACGAAGAAAACGCCACAAAATGAAAATCAAAACAAAGATGCAAAAGACCACCAACAAAAGGGAAAGAAAGCAAAAACAAAACACAAAGTCCACAAAACAAAACAAATAAACAAAAACACATTAAGTCTGTTTTGTGTTTGCCAACTATTCCTGGAAATGGGGCCTGCCTTGTAGTGTGATTGATATACCTAATGAGGCTCCACTAAAACACTGATTTTCCCTTTACAAGAAGGTATCAATTGCATATAATTTTTTTTGTTTTGAGGTACGATCCTGTGTCTACTTCCCCTTCTCAGTGTGAGGAGCCATCTGGCTTAAACATGTGCAAGTCTTGTGCATACTGGCACAGTCTTTTTGAGTTCATATGCATATCAATTCTGTTGTGCATAGAAGACACTGTTTCCTTGGAGTCATTCATCATCACCTCTGACTCTTACAGTCTTCCCCTTTTCCTTTTCCACATTGATCCTTGGGCCCTGAAGAGAGGAGTTTAAGGAAGACATCCCATTTAGGACAGAATTTTCCAACGTTTCTTATTTTCTCCACATTGTTCAGTTGTGGGTTTCTGTGTTAATTTCTGTCTTCTGCAAGAAGAAGCTTCTCTGGTATGAACTGAATGAGTCACTGATATGTGGTTACAGCAGTATGTCACTGAGAGTCATTTTATTGCTATGCTCCTTTAGCAGAATAATAGTAGTAGGCTTCCCCCTAGGCTCATGATGTAGACTATTCTGTCCCGCCAGCCTTTCCCCAAATAACCACACAGAAACTTAATATTAATTATAAATGCTTGGCAGATAGCTTAGGCTTGTTTTTTTGGCTAGCTCTGATAATGTAAATTAACCCATTTCTATCAGGCTATGTTCTGCCTCAAAGCCTGTTTGCCTCATTATGCACTTCCCATTCTGTTCTCTCTGCATCTCATGGAGTCTCCTCTGACTCTGCTTTCTTCTCCCCAGAATTCTCTCTGTCCAGAAATGTTGCCTAGCTGCCAGTCAATCAACTTTTTATTAACAATGAGAGCAACATGTCTTCTCAGTGTACAGAGGATTATTCCAGGGCACCATGATCTATGTTATCTCAGGTTCTTGGCCACTTTATCAGTGTCACATATGACTTCTATCTCTTGTAATGGGTCTTACCTCTAGTAAAAATCTGGGTGGTTACACCATGTTATTTAGGCCATTATGGCACTAGTGTATCTGGTAAGCAGCTCACTGTTTTCAGTTGCAGGATTTGTAGCAGACCGATATTGATAATTAGCTTTCTCCTCCAGTAGTGTAGAGAGTACCTTCCAACATCATGAACACGAGTCAGTGAAGGCAAAGCTTCCAGTTGGGCAGTTGGGAATGAGCTCAATTTCTTCACATTATGAAGTATTTTATAAAGGTAGTTTCAAGATGAGGTCCCCTGGAAAAGAAAGCAAGGACTAGAGGACCATGTTGTAAATGAGACAGTTAGCACTCTCTCAGGAGATACCAAGTATTCTATATGCAATAGATATTATTAAAATATATAATTTCTGGGTATATCAATCACACTCTAGAGAATGACCCATATACAGAAGTAGTTTTCCAACACTAACCACACTCCATCTTTTTTTGTTCACTTTTGTTTTGTTTTGTTTTGGTTCAGTCTTTGTGAGTCTCTATGAATCAAGGTTAGTTGATTCAATGGGTTTTCTTGTGGTGTCTTTGATAACCCATCTGGATCATATAATCCTTTCTTCTCTACTTCTGCAGGATTCCCTGAACTTTGCCTAATGTTTGGCTGTGGGTCTGCATCTGTCTCCATCAGTTGCTTATTCCATGTTGGCATACCTGAGCTATTGCATCAGATTCAGCCTTGTTCCTTTTCTAAGGGAGAAGGCTGAGTTATATCACAGAGGGGAAGTTCTTCAGTGAAAAATGATAACTCGTCATTCAGATAACCCAGCACCACAACAAATAAATAAGAAAAACAAAAGCCTTTCCCAAACATGGCCCCTCTCCATTCCAATGCTGCTCCTACATTACTGTGCAACCTATTGTCCATATTATCTACTCTATAAGTTAATCTGCCATGTTTGAAGTATTATGAAAATTATTAATGGCATCATGTATTAATAGGTTATTGAATCTCATTGCTACATAAAATTCAATTGCATATGAATAAATCATTTTAAGTCCAAATCGTAATAAGTATTATTATTGTCAGACTTACATGTGTCTGTGGCACACATGTTTTTGCTAAGCCTGTACCCAGGAATAGAAGTGGCCTGTCCAGTGTATTTTTGACATTTATATTTAAGTATTTTCAGGTTTTATATAATACAAAAACAAAGATAAAAATAAAGTGGAGTATTAAATATGAGGAATGTAATGATTTCCCCTCTGTTTTTAAACCCAAAACTACAGAATGAAGACAATAAAATCAGAGCAAGGCGTCGTGATGTTTCTGTCTTTCTCCACTTTGCTTGACCCATACCCTTCCCTTCCTTCCTTGAATTTTCAGTTCTGTCTGTTTCTACCTCCAGTCCTTGATCATTCTGTCAATTATATCCAAACAACTTATTTTAACTAGACCTCCCCTTCCCAAGGCATCTGTGGCTGTCTTTGTGAATATACGAATAGTCCATCATGTTCTGGAAATGTCGCGATTATTTTACCAACCAGAATGTATGATATTTAACTTGTGCATCTGTGAGGTCTTTGAGGAAAGCAACTGTTTAATTTATTACCACAGCTCTAGGACTCAGTGGAGGACCAGCATAAAACATATAGTCAAGAAATATTCATTGTATAAATGAATGAACTTAAATTCTGAAACCTGGTTCAGCAACTGCTTGAGTTTTGGCAGATTGCTTATTTAACGTGAGCCTCCATTTTCTTATCTGCCAAAGAAAGAGATACAATATCCATTTAATTGACTGACATTTCCAAGATCAGATGAGACAACACAATCACCTTATGTATATACCTTATAAATGCATGTATATCCTATCGAACTCAAGAAATAGGCCTTTATTCTTTGGTTTGTGTATGTTTTTTAAATCATTTCAATTGATATTTTATTGAATTAAATCTGTTTTAGAAATCTTAAAGTTCTCTTGTATTCATGTCAAACATGCTTAAACATATGGTTAAGAGAGTCAGATACTCAAGTATTCATTCTGTTTACCAGTAGAATATAAATTTAGACCATTCCTAATTTAAAATGCATAGATTTTTTTAAAGCTTATATTGCTTTATCCAAATAAACGTTTGGCTTTCATTGTGTGTGGCCTGCAATAATATACCTTGGAAGAAATCAAGACTTGTGCAATATGATACCTGTGAAGAGGATCACACTGTGTAAAAAGTCCATTTGTGCCCATACATTACCTGATATGTAATCACAGCCCCATTTTGCATTTTAATGTAGGTGGAATGTCCATTAAAACAAATACGTTTATAACATGGAAGCTATTTGTTATTTACCTATTGGGTGAGTTAATCTTTAAATATTGAAAGTAAATACAACCCCATTTTACTAGACAAAGACTGACAAACATAAAATAAAGTCATGAGGGACAAAAGCAAAGTAGTAAATGGAATAATGGGAAAGCATAGAAAAACTATTGTATAAAACTAAAAGGCAGGGGTTGAAAAGTAAGCTGGCTGGTACAGTCAAAGCAGACATTTTGGTATGGACAGCCTACAGGTCTCAAAGCCTGGAAATTACTGGTGATCTTGAGCCCCCAGCAGGTAGCTAGGGCTTAGTGGAAGGATGCTCCATTTATGCCCATTCGTGACCATACTGAAATAGAGACCCAGTTCACTCACCTTCACAGGACAATTGAACACCTTACACCTCACCTTTGAGTGCTTGCTCATGTTGTGTGAAATTGTCTCCTTCTCATCTTTACCTAGTTAATTCCTAGGAGTTCGCAGAATTTCACTGACTTTTGTGGGAGTATTTCTGAGAGAAGTTCATTATTGTAGAGGCATAGTTAAGAGCATGGTGCAATTGTTTACATAGTCCCCTTGAGAAGCAGACTGCTGACCTCAAATCTCATTGAAAATGTGCTACCAGGGCTGGGGAGATGGCTCAGATGGTAAAGCACTTCCCAAGCAAGGATGGCCCGGCGAACCCCCTTTAAGGAGGTGCAGGCAAGGGATCACAGCATCAAGTTGTTTAGCTAGATAAACCAAAATGGCCATCTCCAGGCTCAGTGAGAGACCCTGCTTCAAGATGTAAGGTGGGGGGGCCATCAAGGTTACACCTGAAGTCAACTTTGGACCTTCACACACATGTGCTACCACATGTGCACACATGCGTACAAGTATGCAAAAACTGTGCTGAGCTACATGTGTTTCTGGAAATTTCCTTATTTTAGTTGAAATACTTGTATGATCTCTCGTACCATAAAACATGTTCCATCATCTTAGTAAAGTATACAGTTGATCTACTCATCTGGTTCTGCGTATTCCTATGTGCCTAACCTATTGGGAGGCCATACCAAAACAAGAAGACTGCGCAGGAGTTCTGGGAGCTTACTAAGTAGAATGACGTCATTAATCAAGCACCTTCCTTCTAAAGTTTAACACATCAGAATATCTCTGATGTGTATTTGGAGAGATAAGCTATAGGAAACTATACCAATGCCTTCTTCCTCTTCCTTTTCTAACTACAAGCCAACCTGGTTTTGGATGAAATTGGTTCAAACAATGCAAAAGCAAAATAAATTTCATTTGCTATCTTGCTCTAAGGAATACCATGAAATTAAAGATTTTTGTTTTCCATTGCTAATTTTTAAATAAAACCTGGTGTAGTGTTGGCAGGCTGTGTTCTGTGCAAATAGGATTGTTTGAGGTGACCATGATATACTACACATGACTGGTAGAGGTTTCACACAGCAGTTCTCTACCTGTGGGTCAAAGATCTTTTGGCAATCCCGTCTCCAAAAATAATTACATCATGATTCGTAACAATTATGAAGTAGCAATGAAAATTGTATAGCTGGGGGTCACCACAACATGAACTATGTTAGAGGGCTTCAGCATTACAAAGGTTGAGAGTCACCTTTTTAAGAGCATGAGGTGACATCTAATCTAATGTAGACCAATGTCCTTGGATTTGAACAACTCTTCTATTTGTCAAGATAATGCTTAGTAAATTTAAATAATTCTGTTCCTAGTTATTTCCTTTAGGACATCTTCTGTGTCAAGATTCAAACATCAAAACAGTTACAAACTAATCTAAAACACAGAAAGTGGATCAGAAAATTGATGTTTGCATATGAAGGCTAAGAATCCAATTGTCATAGTGGGTCAACCCTGACAGCAAAGAAGCAGGAAATACCACTAAACTTCCCAGACAATGGCAGAAGATGGAATTCCTGGGGGGAGGCTAGAGTCCTGAGGGAGCTGTCCTGCTGGGAGCAAGCATCATAGATATCCCAATTCTGGGCTCCCCCTCAGGACAACCTATTGTCTATAATCTCCAGGACAGAGGAAGAAACAGCCTGTAAGGAATGGTGCTCCTGAGATAAGAGCACAGTGTAAAGTCCAGGTGAGTGAAGAAAAACTGTTCTCTACTGGTGAGCACCAGTGTCCTCTGCCCCATGCTAGGTGTCATTCTCCGGCTGCTGTAAGGTGAAATATGATTGCCTCATCTTAAATTCTGGCTACCTCTTCCATTGTGCCATTCATTGTGTGAGGCATGATGAGACACGAGAGATGAAGGACTGAGAATACTTTCAATGAATGTGTAAGTGTAATTTACATTTACCATCATATCTTCAATCTCATAATGCTAACATTTTACCGGAAACTCCAAACCCTTGATCACTGAGATTTGCCCCTGTAATGGGAATCAAATAGCCATTTGGGCCAAATTCCTGAACAGCCAAACTCATGTGAGATTTTGAGCATTCTTTCCTGTCCAGTGAATTTATAAGCACACTGTTATGTCTTAGGGAATTTCAAAGGAGATAGTACTGATTTTTAAAGTTCTAAAATATTTATGAAATAAGAAGTAAGCTTCTTCATTTATGAAAAATATGAGAACAATGGTTGAATAAGGATAAAAATGTTTCCTTTGTATTAAAAATGACAGCTATAGGTTTAACATTAATCTTTAATGTTACCTTATAATAAAGCATGTGTTCCTACAAAAATATTTTCCTTTTTTTTCAGTGCTGACAATCTAATGTACATATTAATGGAAATATACTAAACTGTCTACATTTTCTAAAAACAAATTCAGTGTTAACATTGTAAAGTTTGCATCTCAAATTTTGTTTAAGCAAAATAGTGGCCTCTAGTCTTATTCATGACAGTGAATTATGATAAAATATTTTCAACATAGAGAAAAACAAAAAAGTAGAATGAAAAGTATACAACCCATATATAAAATAAGGTAATGGTAAACACACCAAACTCCAGAATATGAAAAACTGTTATGGTGGAAGCTTCTCCTTGGTGATGCCCATTGCTCTCTCTGAGCCTAGAGTAACACTGCAGGTAGCAGATAAATCCATTACTTTTCTTTTGGACATAGGAGCTACCTATTCTGTTTTGGCCTCTCACTCAGGTCCCACAGACATGGATGGGACCTCCTCCTTCCCATTTCAATAAAACCTGGGACTGCTTTAGCTGAAAACGCTGTCTCACTTCTGCTCATCTACTTTCCCTCTCAGATCTGATGGTGTTTGATGACTACGGTACCTGTAGCTCATTAGTTACTTAGTTAAGTTTCCTGCTAAAAGTACAGATGGGTGTACCTATTTTACAAGGTAAGACCTGTTGCAGGGATTAACAAGTCTCAGATGTAACTGCAGAGGTTCAGAGTTTTAAATTTCCTCTTGTCTTCTAAAAATGTTATGCCTTTTAACCTAAAGCCATAGACTTTTACTATGACACCAAGATGTAAATCTGCTCTAGCTGTCTTACAGATGCCTGCAGTTTCCTGGGAGAAGTTCTTCTATATCAAGAAATTTGGTCTGACAAGAAACAGTCTCCAGAACCCATTTTTACCCCACCCATTTTCGAACATATCTTGTAGTTCATTCCTCCTGCCTGGGCCAACGTCAACCCACAGAGGGTCCGACAGATATCACCTGCACCAGCTTCTGGGACTCACCATTGGTACCACGTCTCCAGGCTTAAGTGGGCACCACTTCAGGATGCTTGGTCTGTCCAGCAGCTGGGACCCTCCACCCTCCAGTTTTTCAAGATGTTCCAGTAAGGACACACCTACTCTCTTGTCTCACTCATTCGCCCTTGCCTCTTTTATACTACTAGGACACTTCTCCATTCCCTTCCTTCTGGCAGTTATCACCCTTCCCATGGCTAGCTCCATTCATAGGGCCAATGGTAACAATCTATTTTTTCTCCTAACAACCTACCTTCTCTGCCTCCTCAAGGAACACAGGTGCCTAAGGTTACAGGATGGCAGCCAAGGAATGCTTCTTCACTCATGCCACCTGCTGAGGGCAATCCCACTGCCTTTTGCCTCCTGCCTCCTCCACATTGTCATCAGGAAGAAGCCAGACATGAACTGGATGTCTAGGATGTTATAGTGGAAGTTTTGTCCCATCCCCTGGCATCCATATACCCAAAGAGTCTGGAATGTAATGGTGGAGGTTTCACCCAAGCCTCCTCCCCCGTCTTCCTCCAAACCATGCTGCATCTCAGAAAGCCCCACCAAATGATGGCCCCTTCCCCAGAGACACTCAATACCACTCCCATGGGGTATTTAAACTGTCCCCCAGAGAACAGACTCGTGATTTTTCTGGTCTCCATTTCCCATCTGTCTTCTCTGGGGGACTGGAAGGCCATCTGGAAGTGTTGTATTTATTAAATGTGGGCTTTTTTTAAATTCAGTTTGATTTGGTTTACTATATTGGCAGAGAGGCTTATTGGGGTGTAGAAACTTTTCACTAACTTCCTCAAACACTTTGGAAAGCAACCTGGCAAGCCTTACAAACTGGGTAATATTATCCCATGATACAGAAATCCTTCTGTAAGCATTTAATATCCTAGATAAATGCATGCAGTCATAAGCAGGTTATAATAACAAAATTGACCATAACCAAAATGACTTTTAGTAAGTGAGTGGATACATGAATTGCAGTAGCTTTAAAAAATGGATACTGGGATATGGCGATGCTCACTTTCAACCCCAGTGCTTGGGAGGCAGAGGTGGGTGGATCTCTCTGATTTTGAGGACACCTTGGTCTCCTGAGTGAACCAGGGCTCTATACAGGGAGACCCTGTTTCAAAAACAACAACAACAAAGGTTGTCTGTGAAAATTCTCACAAACAGTATCATCGGTGACAAAGTAGGCTCCATGGCGGTTAGAGTTTTAACTCTCCAAGTAAAGTGCTTTCCAAGCAACCGTTGAAGACTCAAGTGAGATCCTCAGCAACCACCTAAATGCTGGACATGTGTTTTCAATCCCAGTGCCTGAGGTGTCAGAGACAAGGGTACCTCTGAAGCACACAGACCATCTAGTCTTTGTGAATGGATAAATTCCAGATTCCTTGGAGATGCTATCCCCAAAATAAGATGAAGAGTAATTGAGAAAAACACAACATCAACTGCTGGCCTCCTCATGGACACACACACACACACACACACACACACATACACACACACACACACACACACACACACACACAGACACACACACACAATTGGAAAACTGGTTCCCAGACAAATTTAGGAATGGTAACCTCATGAACATTTTAAAACCTTGTGAAGAATGCCATTTAGTGTCTTCTAAGGCTTCTAACAGTGAGAGCAGGACCTCTCCCTGCTGCTTAGCTGGCCTTTGGTAACCCATTCCCCATGCTGTTGCTTCCTGTTGTGCCATGTCTTATTCAAGCCCCTAGGAGGCCTGTCCCTTTCTGAATGGAGATAGAGGAAGTGGGTAGATGGGAAAGGGGAGGAGGCAGGAGGAAAGCAGACAGGGGAAACTGGTTGGTATGTAAAATTAATGAAAAATGTTACTTAAATAAATGAAAGAATTCAAAATGTTTGTATAGTGTTTGTGAGGTTATATGTCTTTGTATGTGTTTATGTATAGATTTATATGTTGTGTAATACACACAATATATTACATACATGTTTAATTCACAATGTTTGGGTATAGTGTTTCTGCCTTTGGGCCACAAAAGATACTATAGGCAGCTAAGTTAAGGAATCTTTACATCTTGCTTCTGCACTGTGGTGCCTGCCTCCATGTATAACCATCATGTTGTATTTTTATAGATTATTTCTCTAAAGCATTTGTAACAAATTGAAAAAGGTAAGCCAAATTGTCTCGTGGCGCACCTGTACTCTGGAGCAAATCTGTCCTTTGTGTCTTTGTGTCAAATCTCAGTGTGTTCATTGTGCTAGTGCTGTACACATAAGATCCTTCTGCGTTTCCTCTCAGAAATTAATAACTAATTCATGATGGTACCTGCTAAGAGGGCCCAGCATTGCTCTGAATAAGTCAATTTTAGGGCATAGGAATTTCTTTACTTAGGCAGCATTGAATTAACTTAGGGTTAGGCCTTCAGTCGCCAAGTCTTTCTCCCCTGTGACCTCTAATACCTAAGTGTTCTCCATCACTCCCTTTAGTGCTACTATGTTCCACCAGGTTTTGCACTTTTTCCTTAGTTCAGGATAAAGTAGGAGGGCACAAATAGCTTGAAATGTAGTTGTGTCATCCTCTTCTCCTGCTTTAAGTGGTTCTCAGTCCCCCAAACACTGTTTCTGATTTCATACACCAACCTTACCATTTCTCTTTTGAGGCATGAAAAACTGTTTCATATAGGATGACCCTGACCTGTCTTTGTTATTTCCAACGTATCCAGATTTCTTTTCATTCTGGCATGTTTGCAATTCTGGGCGACATTGTATACTGACAGGGAGATTTATTGCCAGGGGCTTCCCAGTGGAGTCCATGGCAGGAGATAAAATTTGGTCACAATTCACATGTGTTTGAAATGAACATTCCAAGAGAAAATGATTAATTTCTCTTTAAAACCCTGAGGATAAAATGCAATACCTACCAGCTATTAGAACTTCTGTGCTGACCCTCTTTCCTTGTTCAGTTTTGAAACATATTTACATTTTGCCCAGTTGTAGGTGTGTGTGTGTGTGTGTGTGGTGTGTTTATAAACAATGGATTCCCTGGTTATGTTTTTTAGGGTTTATAAAAAACCTCCTGCACATGTAGAAGGATTTTAATCCCATTTCTGATGTCCCTAGACAACAATGAACAGAGACACAGGTAAAACTGAAAAATTGACACAAGACATAGGCAGTAAAGCACCAATGCAAATAGCCCAACTTGAGCATCTTCATTTTGCAAATATGGAACCTGTAGAATGGAGAGATTAATGTTTCCTCCACAGCCACTCCCTGACGCAGGGTGGAGTTCTTGATGCTGAGAAGGCAGAGAGTCACACAATGGTGAGGCTTGGAAATTTCCTTACTAAAAGGTTTAATGTGTTTAGTTTAAACTTTGGTCAATACTAAAAGATTTGCCTTCTTCTCCTGTCAAAAACCTTGTAAAAGTCACTATCCTAATCTCCTACCTACTCAATTTTTTCAGACACAAAACAGCAACAGATAGAATATAAGAACAATTTATGCATATTCCAATTTTCAGTGAATCACCTGGAACTGACTCAGAAATGCCCAATTGACCAGATAGTTGAGGTACAGTGCATTAAAATATATGATAGTATTGGTTTGTAGAAGCAAGAAATGTCTATGAGTCAAGTAAGAAAGCATATAGCAAGGTTCTTACGTACTAGCAAATATTTTTCTGTTTCTTTACTATTTATAACTCACTATTGAAAACTATTTTTAAGCCTATTGACATGGAATAACTCTAAACACAAATTGATGAAACCATTAAAACAAAGACTTAAGAGGGGAAAAAAAGAACTAAGACGTTTACATTCAGCTTTGCTTTGACTTATAGGCACTGCTCCATGTTCAAAGGATACAGTGTAAATAATATCTTTTACCCCAAAACAAATATTTGCATATTTTAATGCTCCATTACTAAGAACAAATGAACACTGGTAGGCAAACTTGGTAAAGCATTCACTGTCATGTAAAAGCAGACCACATAAATACAAAAAGAATTTCAACATTCTGGAGTTAAATAATGTCAGGAGAATTTCTGATTTGGGCAAAATGTTAAGGTTTCATCTTAACTTTATTATTTATTAGTTTCTTTAAACCAATTCTGTATCTATACATCTCTACAGACTAGTCAGGACTTCATCATAGCTCCAGTGAAATGTGCTTTTTAGGTATTATGCTGATTTAATAAATTAGTGGTTGTACATTTTCCTTTAACAATCATGCCTTTACTAGTACTGAATAGTTTGCTAGATTTCCAATACCAGACATATTCTCCCTCTTTTGGGTGAAGCTTAAGTCCGAAGTCTTAAGTTCAGGAGCTGTTGGTTATTGCCAAGTTACTGCGGTTGCTACTGAACCATTAGCTGCTGATCCTTGATGTAGTTCATACATGTCACCAAGATAATCACAAGCAACCATGTATAAACATTTATACTCATAAACACAGGTGAGTACAGTCTTCACCCGTAATCAGGGAAACTTCTCTTTACAACAGATGGAGACCTTTACAGAAAACCACAAGCAATTTTTAAAAATGAAGAGTCGCGAGACCCAGTCAACAGATACACCTACAAAACACTCCTCACATAAAGCTCAGGGAATACTGTGGAAGAGAAAAAATAAATTTAAGAGCCAGATAATCAGGGAGTTTGCTGTGAGATTGTGTCTCCTAGTAATATCAGAAGCTACACCCATAACGTTTCATTAGCATGACTGCCAAAATGTAGCATAAAAAATGATGATGCCAATAACCATGCCAAACTAGTTCACGAGGCCTCAATCCTATACAAATAACAAAGAAAGCGATGAATGGGAGAGATGGCCTTCTCCAGGGAAGAGCACACCAACTGGTTGTCTCGTACCAAATGGTCAGCCCTGAAAAAATATATGCAGGGAATATTACACAGATTGAACATGCTATGTTTAGAAATATATATATATGTATACAGATACACGCATGTGTGTACACATATATGGATGTGATAATGATTACAGAGAGAGATAGACAGAGATAGCAGAACTTGAAGGAGCATGGGGAGGCATATATGGGAGGATTTTGAAGGAGAAAAGAATGGGAGAAATGTTATAATTAAATTACAATCTCAAAAGTAAAAATAGAAGAAAGACAGCCTTAGATAATCCATCCTTTACAATTTTGTGTTAGGCTCCTAAAAATGCTGTCACAATACCTCCTATTAGCCTACCGATTGGATTTACCAGTAAAATTAGAACAACAACAACAACAAAAAGACCTTTTAAAACAAACTCAAACTTACTGTCTTGTAACTGTTAGGGGAACTGTGGTAGTTTGAATGAGGATGGCCTCCATAAGATCATATATTTGAATACTTGGTCCACAGTTTGTGGAACTCTTTGGGAAGGATTAGGAAGGGTGGCCTTATTGGAGAAGGTGTGTCACTGGGGGAAGACTTTGAGATTTCAAAAGTTCATGCCATTCTTGGCTAGATTTCTCAGCCTAACACTTGTGAAAGAAGATGAATGGTCTTAGATACCGCTCTAGTACCTGCCTGTTCATGCCATGCTCATTACCACAATGGTCATGGACTCTAATGCTCAGCAACAGTGGGTCCCAAATTAAATGCTTTCTTTTATATGTTGCCTTGGTCATGGAATTTTATCACAGGAAATATTGAAAAGAATAAAGAAAAATTATGTCAATAGAAATGCTTTCAAATTTAGACAGGGAATTCTACATGATGTAGATGCTGTTAAGCAACATGCTTGATTTAATTTTTCATTTTTACTAAGATGCTTCTGTCATATTTTCCATATTTTCTACATTTCTATGTTCTGAATCTCTTAATTATAGTTATTCTGAATTTCATTGAGTGTTTTTAAAATCCTAGTTTAATGCGAGAAAATTTTTACTTTGACTTTTCTTCTCACCAGCAACATCAATCTAAATATTTTCAAAAGATAGAGATGAGCAGCAATAGGAATGTAGATTGAGGACATATTGGACAGTGCCAAACTATTTACAGATGTTGCATCTGGCCTCTTTTCTACTGCCAGTTATTCGCATAAGAGATAAAAAGCCTTGACTCAGTCCCATACAGTGATTTTACCCTGCAAGGCCACCCTTGAGAATGTGTTCACTTTCATACCATTTACTCTGGAAATTGTTTGCTTTGAAGATCATTTGTCTCTGTGTGGGTAGGTACCCATTTCCTCCTTTTCTTCAATACTGAATGCTGGCCTTTCTCAATAACTGACTTCTCCCCATCAGCAGGCCCAGGAGATGCCATTTTTGTGGCATAAAAACGGTAGATAAGAAAAAAAAAAAAAGGAAGTCAACTTACCAGTCTAACTCAGACTTTATACATTCTGTGATCTTTGATAGAGTGTTTGACCTCTTAAGGTTGCTCAAATACATCATTTTATATCTTCTAATGACTTCACTAAAAGGGTAAAGTTAGATGACAAAGCTGTCATTGCTGTTTGTCATTTATTTTGGGAAATTGCCTTGGTACTGACAATTTAACACCAAATCTCATGCATTCAAGGTAAAAACTCTACCAAAGATCTATATTCTTAGTCTTTTTTATTATGTTTTAAGACATAGTCCCTCTTATGTTTCATAGGCTGGCTTTTAATTTGTGATCCTCTTTCTCCAGCCTCCTGGGTAGCTAGGATAACAGGAGGGACCAGTATGCCAGAGCATCCTAGTGGTGGGAAGATGATTGAATGCGAGAGTAAACATAAAGAATAAGTGACTGGAGGATGGAGAGGTGGCTTGGGGTGAAGAATACTTCCTGCTCTTCCAGAGAACAGAGTTTGGTTCCAGCAAAACCACCTGTAACTTCAGCTCCAAGGTATCTATCATCCTCTTCTAGTCTCTGCAGACACCGACACATAGTGCCATATTCTCTCTCTCTCTCTGTCTCTCTGTCTCTCTCTCTCTCTCACATCTCTGAATCTGTCTCTGTCTTACACACACACATATGCAGGCACACTCATAGACACATTCATACACACAAACAATTTTAATTTTCTTTTAAAAAGAATAAGGCTTAATCTAGGTAGTCACTGTATTTCTTCAGTGGTGCATTCCTAACACTAATATAGTATAAGAAGAAAAAATCATCCATCAAATATAATATGAACTGGCAGATAAGTTATTTCTGTATGTAAATACATATTTCCATGTTAAAATTTAGGGTGAATAATGTCTTACATACGGGGTACAGATGGGGGATGGACTTTCAGTCTCCTATGAAAGTATTCGTCTATGGGTTCATATCAGTGCTTTTGAGTGTGGGATAATAACTGTAGAAGTAACTGTACTGCAGTCTTATTGAGTTCTAGAAGTTCTTAAGAATATTCAAAGTGTGGAGATATAGCTCAGTGGTAGAGCATTTGCCTAGAATGTATGCATCATTGTGTTGAAAACCCAATATTACAAAATAATAGATAAATAAGAATATGTGCAAGACATATCCAAGAAAAAATATGGATTGCATATAAGGAACTGGATGCAGTAGCACTCACTGGCATTCTTAGCTACTTGGGACAGTAACACAACAGGCTGGCTTATCAATGGCATTGGAGGCCAGCCTGGGAAACACAGCTAAATCCTCTCTCATTAAAGGGAAAAAAGCAACAATAAACATTTATTCAATTCACAGTAATTTATTTTAGCTAAAGATAACAGCAGTAAATTACCATTTTATAAAGTCAAAAGGCATAGATGTTTCTGTGTTTGATGTTTTAAAAATTTTTTTGATTTTGTGAAGACAAACTCAACTACACACTGTTTACAATGGACATATATAAAACAAAATAGTATAAAAATTGATAGCTTAAATTTTATCATTTATCTTAATACTATTAAGAAAACACAGATACCAAATATTTATTTATATAATAATGCTATTAAAACCAGATTAACACCACAAATAAATGAAAAGAACAAGAATCATAGCATTTTGATTAAAATTTCAATTTGCAATAAAGACACTATAATGACAGACACCAGAATTAGAGCAAAGCAGCCGTGATCCTGGAAATAAGCATCCCTTCATATGGGGAGAAACAAAACAGAATTTAAAAATCAACAATGAGTAGATTTGATTATATTATGATAGAAGCCTAAAATGTTCAAAATACTCCTCAAGCAAACATATCTCACATCAATTTTTATGAAACAAAAATTCTCAATATATTTCAAATAATAAAAGTTTTTGATAATTGTCCATTATGCAGATATAGTCATATATAAAAGCAAAATCAAGAGCACATTACCATGTTATGCAATAAGTTATTTTCGTATACTGTAATAATAAAAGAAAAAACTAAAGAACTGTATTTTCTATTACAGAAAATAATATCAAGGTATAAGGAAGTTAGGCGTGATGTGTCTGTAATCCCTGATCTTATGAAAATGTCATGAGTTTGATACCAGCTTGGACCACATACTGAGTTCCAGTTCAGTCTGAGCTACAAAGCAGTGACCTGGTCTAAAAAGATAGATAGATAGATAGATGGATAAACAGATAGACAGACATACAGAAAGACAGGCAGAAAAATCAGGATCAAAGCTACATTAAAAAAATATTTTTGAAGGGAAGGTTCAAAGATGCAGCTTGGTGGTAGAGAACTTCATAGACATGTATAAGGGTCCCAACAATGCAGAAAATAAATATGATTGTATTCTTTGAAAATAAAAGATTAAGTATTAACTAGAAATTTGGAAATTAAATTATTAAAAATCTTTTATTTTAGTAAATAAAAGCTACAGACAAAACGTAGTCAATTACTTATGGAGAGAAAGGGAAATAAAATGGCCACAAAATAAGTAAAAAGGAAATATATTAGTTGTCAGAACAAATATAATCAATTAAAACAAGATTCTATTTAGACACTAAAAATAATATCACAAATAATACTATTTGAAGTTAGAAAAAGTTATTATAAAAATGCCTTTTATTCTCAGTACTATAACTTGCTTACTCCATTAAATCATAACATAGATATAATCTGACACCTCTCAGGTACACCAAATACTCATAAATACTTGTATACTAAATTCAATGCTAGTCATTCAAAAATTATAGCTGAATACTTTACATAGTTGTAAAGTCATTAACTGAAAGAAAAATTACTATGTTCAATGAGTATTGCACTTACTATTCATTTTTTAAGGCCTAAATACTTTGTATTTGTCAAGACTTTGAAATGTGGAGAAAGTCCCATAATTTTATGTAAATAATAAAATATGAATGAAACTTAAGAAAGAAAAGAAACTGTCAGCATATATCCAAACACAAGCAGTAAGAATAATCTCATTTATATAAAACTGGGTAACACTGGTCTAAACGACCTAATTAAAATATTAAGAGTTCATCATAGTGAAGTAAAATTTCTTCTAATGATTAAAATATGATACAGTGCTAGGTCCACATGCTATGAATGACCCCAGGATTCTCTGTTTAATGCTATCACAGAGTATCACCTAAACTTGAACAAATGATTTCAGCTTGTGCATTCATCTTCCTCAACTGATCTGAAAGAGTCATGCATAAAGTTGGTATGATTTACAGTATAACATAGATATAATTATCTTTACTACTAATTATTAGTATTTTCATTTCTAATCTAGGGAACTATTAGTGTTACGGGGTTTTTATTGCAGGACAGTAATCTGCATAATCACCCCCAATTGTTTTGCTTTTTTGTTTGGAATTGAAGATTAAGTAAAGAAGTAAAGGAATGAGGGAATACATGTGCATAACATTAAAAAAAAGCAGGTATCTGATATGGATACTCCTTTCTGTACATTGAAGAAAGTTTTGCCTTGAGTTCATACTCATCATGGGTCATGACAAAGGCTTATATGGGAAATTTGAGGTTCTGGGCTTCATGTCTTTGACTTATGAAATATATATGGCTGTATTTTCTCTTGTGGTAGGAAAGTTTTGTCAGTTAATATTTGTGGCAAATCCATGACAAAGATGGAAGTAAGTGGTAGCCATTCTATTGCCTAAAATTTCGTTCATAGATCTGATAATGGGATCAATGCACTAATAGAAATGGGATGGTGTTTACTAAAGCAGCCTGGCAAAGTGAGACCAGAGAAAAAGTAGTATACGTCATCTTTCAGTCCATCAGACACATGGAAAACCTACAGCTGGCTCTTCTCAATTCAAAACACAAATATCAAAGCCTGGGTTTCATCTTTGTTGTCTAAAATACCTTTGCTTCAATACTTACTTTGAAGAACGAAATGAGGATCTAATTATCCTCTCGATTACTACAAATAGTTGTGCAAATGACAACGTTATTACTGTCTGGAAACACGCCCCCCTCCAACCCTCCAAGGCATAAGTATTCTTTAAATTCTGTGGTATGATTTGTAACCTGATCCAGCAGGGAAAAAACATCCCAGACTTTGATTCATTACTTCATGCCAACCACTATATCATTGCCAACTAGCATCATGATCCTACCTTCAGAGAAACTTACATGTAGTCACAGAAAGACAGAGGCCAAGGCCCTGGAAGTCTCCCCAAGGAACAAAACTGACCAGGAAGTGGAGAAATACCACCTCATAAATTTCAGTTGACCAGTTAGCAGCCATCCACAGTTTAAGCCCTCCTACCACTCATTTCCTATGATGAATGAGCCTCTATCACAATGCTGCTGCCGCCAAACTCCTCAAAACTAAGCCTTGGCTGAATATGATTCTGTTTCTTAGGGACACTGAAAATAATGGAATCTCTCCAAGTTTCAAGATAAGAAGATTATTGTCGGAAGTTTGGGATGCTTACTTTCTTCAGTCTGGAAAGCAAATATTCAATTAAATTAGCTGCAAAATCAACATTCTTTCAAAAAGATAAAAATCATATACATGGAGCTAGCAGAGATGGCTCAGTGGTTAAGAGCACTGCATAATTCTTGCAGAGGACCTAGGTTCAGACCCTTGTATTCACATGGTGACTCACAATTGTCTATAACATAAGTCCCAAGGGTTCTGACACCTTCTTCTGACTCCATAATGCACATGATACAGAGACATGCAGACAAACAAGGTACCCACACACATGAAATGACATTAAAATAATGATACATCATTAGCTCAAAGAATATCATTAGCATATATTTTTATAGTTTAATTAGTGTTTTACTTGAAAATATGTCTAAGACCATATCCAAAAACAGAACAAAAAGTGTTCTTTTTAAATTTTGGTCTTGTTTTTATTTTTCTTGTTGTTTTTATTTAGAAACAATCATTTCACATATCAATCCCCCCATTCCCTTTCCCTCCAATTTTTCCATGTCCCCTATCAACCACCCCCAACCCATGGCCCCACTTGCTCTCCAAGGATGGTGAGGCCTTCCATGGGGGGTTATCCAACTCTGTCACATCATTTGGGGGAAGGCCTAGTCCCTCCTCTGCGTATCTGGGCTGAAATAATATCCCTCCATAGGGAATGGGTTCCAGAAGTCCATTTATACTCTAAGGATGAATCCTGATTCCACTGTTAAAGGTCCCATAGGCTGCCCAGGTCTCCTAACTGGTACCCACATTCAGAGGGTTTGGTTCAGTCCAATGCTGGTTCCCCAGCTTTACAACTGGGGTCCTTGTGCTCTCACTAGGTCAGGTCAGCTGGTTCTGTAGGTTTCTCCAGCATGGTCTTGATTCGTTTGCTCATCCCTCCTCCCTCTCTACAACTGGATTCCAGGAGTATGTCTCAGTGCTTAGTTGTGGGTACCTGCTTCTGTTTCTGTCAGTTAATGGATGAAGGCTCTATGATGACAATTAAGGTAGTCATCGATCTCATTATAGGGGAAGGACATCAAAGGCGTCCTCTCCACTATTGCCTAGATACTTAGTTGGGGTAATCTTTGTGGATCTCTTAACAATTCCCTAGTATCAGATTTCTCTTTAAACCTATGCTGGCTCCCTCTATCAAGGTATCTCTTTTCTTGCTCTCCTCTATTCCTCCCCTGTCTCAGTCTTCATGATCCCACTTATTCTTCCCACTTCTCTCCCCCCTTCTCTTTTTCCTACCTCCTTCACCTCTCACCCCCATGCTCCCATTTGCTCAGGAGTTCTTGTCCCTTTTACCTTCTTTGGGGGACCATGTGTTTCTCTCTTAGGGTCCTCCTTGTTTCTTAGTTTCTCTCTCTGGTGGTGTGGATTGTAGAATGGTAATTCTTTGCTCTATGTCTAATATTCATATATGAGTGAATGATACCATGCTTGTAATTTCTGTGACTGGGTTACCCCACTCAGGGTGGTTTCTTCCAGTTCCATCCATTAGCCTGCGAATTTCAAGATTTCATTGTTTGTTTCTGCTGAGTAATATTCCATTGTGTAAATGTACCACATTCTTTCCATCCTTTCTGAGGGGCATCTAGATTGCTTCCAGATTATGGTTATTACAAACAACACTGCTATGAACATAGTTTAACAGATGTCCTTGTTGTACGAATGTGCATCTTTTGGGAGTAGCCCAAGAGTGAAATTGCTGTATCATGAGGTAGAATGATTCCAATTTTCCTGAGAAACTGCAATAATTATTTCTAAAGTGGCCACACAAGTTTGCACTCCCACCAGTAATGGAGGAGTGTTCCCCTTTATCCACATCCTCTTCAGCATAGACTCTCATTGGTGTTTTTCCTTTTAGCCATTCTGACAGGAGTAAGATGGTATGTCAGAGTTGTTTTGATTTGCATTTCCCTGATGGCTAGGGATGTTGAGCACTTTCTTAAGTGTCTTTCAGCAACTTTAGACTCCTCTTTTGAGAATTCTCTATTTAGTTCTGAACCTCACTTTTTAATTGGATTGTTTGGTGTTTTGGTGACTAGCTTCTTTGTATATTTTGGAAATCAGCCCACATTTGTCAGATGTGGGATTGGTGAACAAATTTTCCCATTCTGTGCATTCCTGTTTTTTCTTATTGACTACATCCTTTGCCTTACAGAAGCTTCTTAGTTTCAGGAGGTCCCATTTATTAATTGTCAATCTCAGAGTCTGTGCTAGTGGAGTTATGTTCATGAAGTGATTTCCTGTACCAATTCATTCAATGGTACCTCCCACTTTCTCTTCTAAGAGGTTCAGTGTGGTTGGATTTATGTTGATGTCTTTCATCCATTTGGACATAAGTTTTGTGCATGGCGATAGATATGGATCTATGTGCAGTCTTCTGCATGTCAGCATCCAGTTATGCCAGCATTTGTTAGAGATGCTTTCTTTTGTCCATTGTATACTTTTAGCTTCTTTGTCAAAAATCAGGTATTCATAGGTGCATGGGTTAATATCAGTGCCTTCAATTTGATTACATTTGTTTTCCTCTCTGTTTCTGCACCAATACCAAGTTGTTTTTATTACTATAGCTCTATAGTAGAGCTTGAAGTCAGGGATGGTGATGTCTCCAGACGTTCTTTTATTGTACAGGGTTGTTTTGGCTATCTTGGGTCTTTTGTTTTTCCATATAAAGTTGAGTATTATTCTTTCAAAATCTGTGAAGAAATGTTCCAGTATTTTGATGGGGATTGTATTGAATCTGTAGATTGCTTTTGGCAAGATTGCCATATTTACTATGTTGATCCTACATTTGTAATATTTTTGCATTTTCTGGTATCTTTTTAAATTTCTTTCTTTAAAGACTCACAGTTCTTGTTATACAGGTCTTTGCCTTGTTTGGTTAGCATCACCCCATGATATTTTATGTTGTTTGTGGCATTTGTAAAGGGTGATGTTTCTTTGATTTCTTTTTCAGCCTTTTATCATCTGTATATAGCGGGGTTACTGATTTTTTTAGTTAATCTTGTATCCTGCCACTTTGCTGAAAGTGTTTATCAGCTGTAAGAGTTCCCAGGTAGAATTTTTCAGGACGCTTATCATATCATCTGAAAATAGTAAAAGTTTGACTTCTTCCTTTCCAATATGTATCCATCTGATGTCCTTTTGCTGTCTTGTTGTTCTAGCTAGAACTTCAAGTACAATATTGAAGAGAAATGGATGGATAGGACAGCCTTGTCTTGTTCCTGATTTTAGAGGTATTTGAATTGAGTTTCTCTCTATTTAGTTTGATATTGGCTGTTGGTTTGGTGTATATTGCCATTTTTATGTTTATGTATGTTCTTTGTTATTCCTGATCTCTCCTGGACCTTTATCATGAAGGGGGTGTTGGATTTTGTCAAAGGCTTTTTCATCATCTAGTTAGATGATCATGTGACTTTTCTTTTTCAGTTTGTTTATATGTTGGATTACATTGATGGATTTTCATGTGTTGAGCCATAGCTGCATCTGTGGGATGAAACCTACTTGATCATGGTGGATGGTTTTATGGATTTGTTCTTGGGTTTGATTTGCCAGTATTTTGTTGAGTATTTTGTATCAATGTTAATGAGGGATGTTGCTCTAAATTTCTCTTTCTTAGTTGTGTCTTTGTGTGGCTTGGGTACCAAGGCAATTTCAGCCTGGTAAAAAGAGTTTGTAATGACCCTTCTGTTTCAATTGTGTGAAACACTTTGAGGAGTATTGGTATTAGCTCTCCTTTGAATTTCTGGTAGAATTCTGAACTAAAACCATCTGGCCCTGGGCTTTTTTTGGTTGGGAGACTTTTGATGATGGCTTCTATTTCATTAAGGTTTACAGGTCTATTTAAATTGCTTATCTTTTCTTGATTTAAATTGGGTAAGTGATATATATCCAGAAAATTGTCCATTTCCATAAAATGTTTGAATTTTATGGAGTACAGGTTTTCAAAATATGACCTAAAGAATCTCTGGATTTTCTCAGTGTCCATTGTTATATCCCCTTTCTATTTCTGATTTTGTTAATTTGCATGTTATCTCTCTTCCTTTTTGTTAGTTTGGATAAAGTTTTGTCTATCTTTTTTATTATCTAAAAAAACAACTGTTTTTACTTTGTTTCTTTGCATTATTTTTCTTTGTTTCTACTTTTTGATTTCAGCTCTCAATTGATTATTTCCTGGCATCCACTCCTCCTAGGTGAGTTTGCTTCCTTTTGTTCTAGAACTTTAGGTTGTGCTGTTAAATCTTGTAATGTGACTATTCTCCAGTTTCTTCACATGGCTACTTAGTGCTATGAACTTTCCCCTTATCATTGCTTTCAAATTGTCCCATAATTTTTGGTATGTTGTGTATTTTTTTAGGGAGTCTTATTTTCTTTTTAAATTTCTTCCTTGACCCAGGAGTGGTAAAATTGCTCATTGTTCAATAACCATGAGTTTGTAGGGTTTCTGCAATTTGTGTTGTTGTTGAATTCTAACTTTAAAGTATGGTGGTCTAATAAGATACAGGGAGTTAATCCAATTTTTCGTTTCTATTCAGGTTTGTTATGTTACCGAGTATGTGGTCGATTTTAGAGAAGGTTCCATGTGGCACTGAGAAGAAAGTATACTCTTTTGTTTGGATGGAATGTTCTATAAATGTCTCTTAAATCCAATTGGACCATAACTTCTGTTAATTCCTTTGTTTCTTTGTTAAGTTTCTGTCTGGTGGTCCTGTCCAGCAGTGAGTGTGAGTGGGCTGTTGAAGTCTACTATAAGTGTGTGGGGTTTAATGTGTGATTTAAGTTTTAGCAATGTTTCTTTTACGAATGTGGGTGCCTTTGTATTTGGGGTGTAGATGTTCAGAACTGAGACTTCATCTTAATGTATTTTTCCTGTGATTAATATAAAATGATATTCTTCATCTCTTTCAACTGATTTTGGTTTGAAGTCTACTTTGTTAGATATTAGGATTGCTACACCAGCTTATTTCTTGGGTCCATTTGATTGGAAAATCTTTTTCCAATCTTGTACTCTGAGGTAAAGTCTGTCTTTGAAGTTGAGTTGAGTTTCTTGTATGCAGTACAAGGATGGATTCTGATCTCGCATCCATTCTGTTATCCTGTGTCTTTTTATAGGTAAGTTAAGACAATTGATATTGAGGGATATTAATGACCATTGATTGTTAAATCTTGTTTGTTTTGAATTTCTTGGTGGTGGTGGTATTGTGTGTGGATTCCCCCCCCCCTTTTTTCTTTTGGTGTTTGGTAAAGTGGGGTTATCTATTGCCTATGTTTTTCTGGTTTTAGTTAACTTCCTTGGGTTGTAGTTAACTTCCTTTCAGTACTTTCTGTATGGCTGGATTAATGGATCTGTATTGTTTAAATTTGGTTTTGTCATGGAATATCTTGTTTTCTCCATCTATAGTGATTGAATGCTTTGCTGAGTATAATAGTCTAGGCTGGGTATCCGTGGTATCTTAGTGTTGGTAGAATATCTATCCAGCACCTTCTGGCTTTCAGAGTTTCCATTGAGACTCAGGTGTAATTCAGATAGGTTTGCCTTGATATGTTACTTGGCCTTTTTCCTTTGCTGCTCTTAATATTTTTTCTTTATTCTGTAAGTTTGGTGTTTTGATTATTATGTGTATGTGTGAAGGGAACTTTTCTTAATGGTCCAGTCTATTTGATGTTTTGTAAGCTTCTTGTACTTTCATAGGCATATTCTTCGTTAGGTTGGGAATGTTTTCTTCTATGATTTTATTGGATATGTTTTCTGTACCCTTGAGCTGCATTTCTTTGCCTTTCTGTGTACCTATTGTTCTTAGGTTTGGACTTTTCACCGTGTCCCATATTTCCTCGTTATTTTTTGTTAGGGATTTGTTGGACTGGAGATTTTCTTTGGTCGATGACTCTATTTCTTCTAGTGAGTCTTCAGCAACTGAGATTCTCTCTTCCATCTCTTGTATTCTATTGGTTATAATTACGTTTGTAGTTCCTGAACTTTTACCCAACTTTTTCTTTTCCAGCATTCCTTCATTCTGTGTTTTCTTTATTGTTTCTGTTTCAGCTTTCAAGCCTTATGCTATTTGAATTGTTTCCTTCACTTGCCTGTTTGGTTTTTCTTGGCTTTCCTTAAGAGATTTGTTTTTTTCTGAAATTCTTTGGTTTGTCTTTTCCTACATTTCTTGTATTTTTTGTTCGTTTATTCTTCTGTTTCTTTAAGGGATTTTTCTCATTTCCTCTTTGAGGGTCTCTAACATCTTCATAATGTCTTTTTTAAAGGTCCTTGTCTTCTGCTTCATCTGCATTGTGATGGTCTGGTCTTGCTGGTGTAGAGTCCCTAGATTCTGGTGGTGTCATGTTGGTCTTTCTGTTGTTGAATGTGTTCTTATACTGTTGTCTCCTCATTCCTTTGTGCAGTGGGTTCAGGTGGGATCTCTTTCCCTCCTCTTGTCTCCCAGTGAGTGTAGGTGGGCCAAGACTTTGATATTAGCTATTCTGAATAGTCCAGTTTCTCCTGGTGTTCTCTTCACGCAGAGGGAGTAGGAGGGCCAAGACTAAAGCTCAAGCTCAAGCTGTGGGCACAAGGGGGCCAAGACCGAGATACAGGCAGACTCTGGATAATCCTGGCTGCAGGGGCGGGTCCACTACACACTGAATTGGGCCAAGCCAGAACCCAACCTCACCTCAACTGAAGGGTGTAGGGTCTTTTTTTTCACTTTTTAAATTTAATTTGTTGCAAGGTTTTAAACTAATATCCTATGTTTATCAATTTGAAATTAATAATATCTTCACTAGATTCTCTTTTTAGCAAGAAAAGCAAGACAATACTTTTTGCAAATACTCTGGAGAAAGAGGTCATAGCCAGATAACTCTTCTAAATGAGATATGTTCTCAGTTCCAATGTATTTTACACTGAAATTCATAAATTTCTCTGCCCATATGCTTTTACATGCATTGCCTCTTTTCCAGCTATTTACAATACCTTCCTTCAACAAATATATTTTTCCAAGACAACACCTACCAAATAAAAAGCATCTCTATAATTACCTTGCATGTTCACCAAATTTATATGTTAATAAAAAACTAGTTCAGGTTATCTTGCTTTTTCCTAGTGATGAACAAACTATAAAATTAACCAATTCAATTATTTAGTTCAATGAGTCATTTGTTAAAAAAAATTTTGTAATTTCAAAACCAAATTGTCTTCACTTTCTGCAGGATATTATACAGTTTAGCTTACTCAGCTCCTCTGCCTGTAATGTCCTATTTCCAAGAGACACTTTTGTAAAGGGAAGCTTTTTCCTTGAGAGAAGCCTTCCTGCCATCCTGGTTCTAGAATCGCATCAGTCCCAAATAAACACACAGGAGGCTATATTAATTATGAAGCTGTTGGCCTTGTTTGTTTCTTACTGGCTAGCTCTGACTTAAGTATTTATCCCATAATTGTTAATCTAAGTATGTCTCTTACCAGAGAAGTTTCCGGGCTTCCTACCCCATGGCATTACATCTTGACTCTCTGTGTTTCTTCTTCCCAGAGTTCTCCTGGACTTCTAGTCCCACCTATCTAGATTCCTATTGGCCCAACAGTTCTTTATTGACATAAGACTTCCCCAACACACTTTCATAATTGTAATTTGAAAAGCATCACCCAAAATGACAGTATTATCTAATCATTTTTTTGGATAAAATGTTAAGAAATCTTCAGCAGCTATTACACAATGCGCTATTGAAATTAGGATGTCTCATGAGACTCTGCATATTATTGAATGAGAATAAATGTGAAAAGTCAGGACCAAGACCTGAGGTTGTCAGAGCCACCTGTGGGAATCAAAACACAGCCTTAGTTGCTGGCCCTTTCCCTCCACCTTGCTTGAGATGAGGGTCTCTCTTTTAGTATTGTTTATTGCTGAATGCCAGGCTTGCTGGCCCACAAGGTCCCCCATATTTCCTCCATCCTCCTTCCATCTCAGGCTAGGGGTACTGTATACCTGGATTTCATATGGGGTCTGGAAACAGGAACTTTACCTAGTGAGCCACTACTCTAGTCATGAATTTGTTTCTTAGTATCATAGTAGCTTTACCATAAAACTGTATGATTACAATTTTATAAATACAAAAAAATGTAAAATTTAGGATCCCTGTAGTTTCTAGAATTTGATTGGTAGAATATCATGACTTGCTTTGATAAAATTGTAATTCTTTTTCATTTCTCTTTTCTATACACAGGTTTTCTATGTATAGCATTGGAGCCTTCCCTAGCACTTGCTCTGTAGACCAGGCTGGCCTCAAACTCCCATAGATCTGACTCCCTCTGCCATCCAAATTCTGGTATTAATAGAATGCACCACTACTGCCCAGGGAAATTACAAATTCTTTGCATATCATATTGTGGTTTGGATGAGAAATGTCCCTCATAGGCACAAGTATTTGAACATTCAGTTCCCAAGTTCTGATGTTTTTTTGGGAGGTTATGGAAACTTGAAAATTCAAGCTTGCACCAGAGTCAAACTTGGGATCTTATATCCTTGCCCAGTTTAGTGTTTTCTCTGCTTCCTGTGTGCAATAAAGTGTGATCAATCAGCTTCCTGCTTCTACCTTCAGCTGGCATGCCTTCCCAGCCATTGCACTCTAGACATCTAGAACCATAACCCAGAATGAACTCTTCTTTGAGTTGTTTTATCACAGCCACAGAAAAGTAACTAACACACACCACTGCCAATTCCAGACACATTGTCCTCTATAGGTCTCTTCACTTAATGTCATTAGCCATGGTACTTCCCCAGAATGTGTGTTCAAATTATTCACATAAAAACAAATATATCAGAATTAACTTTTTCACATTCTAATCAATTCTGATGCTTGAATTTCCAAGAATTAATTTTAAAAGCCTTCCTACAATCAAATGGAGGACAGGAAAGAGGAAACAATGAAATTAGCTGATTTTCAGCATGACGTATTTGCTGATACCAGAACATGCTTTAAGATTGAGGAGGTCTGCTATCAATGCAGCCACATGTTCTGTCAATGCTTCCTGCTTCACAAACGCACAAAACTACTATATTTTAAAAGAGCACATTTCACTTAAACCAGCAGCCAGCTGCTCTAAACAAAGATCAAACTTAAAATAGTGAGATGCTCTCTCACCTTTGTAGTTGCATGTGTAATGGTGTACTTTTGGGTGTGAGCCTCCTAAAATAACCTAAGTGGTTGACATTGCTGGTTTTCTGGCAGACTTTGGCTTCCTGGTTTTTATATGCTCTGTGTTATCACATCATTCCTTCCTGGCCCCTACTCTCAAAATACTTCTTTGAGAAATGAACACATGCCTCTATTTTCTGAGGTCACTGATGATAGAAGAATTCATGGCCAAATTCATAGAATATTACCATATATTAAGAAAAATAGATATAAACCTATGTTTAGTAGATGACAATGTCACCATAGAAAGGTCATTCAAACTACTCTGCTATGTACTTTACAATGGACTGCTGCCTCATTGTTTTCTGTGCAGTGGCAGAGCTACAATTTATCCTGGTTCTCATGGATCCTTTCTAGTAGGATTCTAGACACTCTATGTATCTTGTAGCACCCCCTGGATAGCCACACCTGGCCACTAGATGAAATCACCAATGAGAGCAATATCTAAAGTTTCTTGCACTACTACAAAACAGTTTTTAGTGGTCATATCTCTGTGCCTTGTCCATTCTCCTTGAATCTGAAAAGGATGGAATAAAGAAGAGAAGAGGCTGCTGTTCATCGTTTTCCAGTATATTTATATCTCATACTTACTACCAATGACAAAATGACAGAATCTGGAAACAGAGATTTAGCAAACCCACTTTGACTTATTTTTAGATAAACAGTAATAATATCTTTATATTTTAAAATAAACAATTTATACACATCTACTGAGGAGTACCTAGTGACCATAAGGCAAGACATTATCATACAAACTAGGATGGATAAAAATAGAAGGAAGAGTTTAATGATATCTGATACTCAAGAGCATTTTTTTAAAAATTGAGTCATCCCTCAAAGTATTTTGAAATAAAATTATATATACATAGTCAACATAGTTTACTTTTGGGAAGTATAGAGTTTTCAAAGATAACTTCCATGATTGCATAGCTCCACTATTCTTTAGGATGTACAGCGTTCCTTTTTCCATGATTGCTTAAAAAATCTTTCCCCAAAACAGCCACTCCATTGGACTCTGGTATGTAGCACCTCTCTGGTACAGGTTTAAGGCTAGCACTCCTTCCTGGATTTGGCAGGATGGGCTATAACTCTAAACAGGCCTTCTCACTCACCTTTTTCTCTTGTGCCATTCAGAAGCCCTGAAAGCAGCCAAAGCCACAGGAATGTCAGGGTGATTATTGGCCAATGTCAAACTTACTTTAGAGCAGAGGCCCTTTAAGTTCAGGAGACAGATTTACCTTTCTTACAGGCTTAATAGAATTAACCAAATCAGCACTTCCTGTTAAAGGCAGGCTGCAGAGCCACCAAGCTAGCAGTATCATTAAGAAAGCACATGTGTTTAAAATAAAATTGTTTCTACCAGTGGGTCTCAAATACCTGCTCCTCTGGCATACCTTTTGACTTTTGATTGCTGTCCAACTGTGATGGCTTTAATCTTATACTTTGAAGCACTCACCATATCTCTCTTTCCCTCTATGCAGTTATCAAATTGAAGTTCTCCCCAAAAAGAGAGAAATATAATATACTCAAAATATACTGGAAGATCTACCTAGTGACTCTTTGTTCCTTCCTCATAGAACATTTTCACTCTATTTCAACCAAGGTCTCACTCTTGTCCCTTTCTTCCAAATAAGAAATAGTGGCCTCTCATGGTTCTTAGTCCATGGTTTGTCATATTTTGCTAGGGTATTGAGTCTGGAATTTTCTGTTCACATTTATTACTATGTTATCTATTCCATGTGAAAGGCATTCTGAGATTGTTGGCCATCTCTTGAATACAATATATAACATTATGGTAGAACATACTATCTCAAAACACTATTTTGGTTGTTTGTTTGTTTTAGGATATTCTCCCCTGCCCAAACTCTAGTAGGATAAATTAAAAGATGCTCACTATAGCAGAGATATTAAGTATTTTTCAGTAGTTTGATGGAAATCAAGTACTTTGGAAGGAGGACTTCTCAGAAGCCTTGTACTTCTCTGAGTAGACAGGTCTCTAAGATGATTGGTGATTTCCAGTTGGAGAGGCTACCTGTCATTGTGGAGCTCAAGAGTGATTCCAAGTTAAGAGTCAAACAACTCAAAAGCAGGAGCCATTGCATCATTGGAAAAAGCAGGAGGGAGCTACTGTATCATGGGAAAAAGCAGGGAGGAGCTACTACATCATGGGAAAAAGGAAAACTGTCAGAGAAAGGAGTGTTCAGAAACACACAGGATGAATGTTTTGGCAAGAGAATGCTGATCCCTTTGTAAACTATGAGGCTTGCTAGTTCATCATCTTTTTCATGAAAGAACGAGGGGAAGAAGGCTAAGTGCTTATGATAGGAATGAAAATGACAGCCTGCTTACTTACTGGTGGGCTACAAGAGTGGTTATCTATTTGCTCCTGATGCTGTCCTGTTAGTTACCCTAAGAAAATATCTACTAAGACTCTAAAACATATACAATACCACTTTAAGGATTCTATGATACCTATAGTAGTTGATGTTTTTTTGATTTTTGAAAGCTGTCAGCAGTTGATTCAAACTCAGATTGTATAGCAAACTTGAAGACTGGGGTCTTCTTTAGACCATCACAGAACTCTGCTTCATGATGGTAAAGGTCTTGTCAAGCCCAGAGAAAATAAGAACACTAGAGAAGCTTCTTAAATTCTTACTTGATCTGTATAAGTAGAAAAATTCTGGGTCAAATGGATACAAGTCTGACTTGTGTGGTAAAGACCAACTCTACCACCCTCGATCAGTTCCCAGTCTTTCTCTAGGTTGTTTTTCCATATTTGAGTCACACTAATCCTAGGTTAGAGATGAAGAATAAAGATACGAAAGGCAGACAAGTATGAAAGTGACTAGTTGCTTCTCAAAACTTCCTTATCTGTTTTGGGGAACTTACTTCTCATCAAGTCTTATTTCACTCTCCTCTTTAGTTGTAGTATATCTCAGATCAGACCTGAAACTTTATTCTTATATATCAAGAGGGTAATTTTAATTAAAAGAATTTAATAATGTTTAAATTTTAAAATCAGTCTCATTATAGATACAGTTTTAAATTTTAAACTGATAAATTGTATTTTCATCCTGTAGGCTCTTCACTGCCGTGGGCTACCAATAATTACATTTGGTCAATAGGTGGGGCAGCTGTAAGAAATCTAGGAGAAAAAAACTTACTACTAAAAAATGAAAAATATTTTCAACACTTTCCCAGAGGAACAAAATTATAATCTGATCACAGACTTGAAGACTGGAAAGAAAAGGGATAAAGAAATAATATCATGAGAGAAATGATGAAGAATTCTACATAAATGCAAAAGAAAAATGTAATCATGTATGTAAAATAGGTGAGAAAATAACACACTTTTTTCCAGAAAAATAAACATACCCCAAATCACTCAATGATAGAAATAATAACTAATTTGAACTTTAATATGGAAAACTCCGGATGAGGGATGGCATTAGTGTTTTACTAGAATAAAATGACTAAAGGCTACTTATTCTACAGAGTACAGAGTAGAAAATAATCCTTAAATATTTACATATGATATAAAATTTAATTTAATAGCATTTATAATATATAATTCTACATCTTATGTCTAAGTAAGTAATATAATAGTAAACATAGGAAAATGCTTAATTTCTCATTACACACAAGAAACAAAGTAATTATATTTCTCTTTTTTCTTGCATAAAACTTTTTTTTCTTTTTTAAAGAATTATACATGCTTCCCACAACTGGATAGGAGAAAACGTTGTTTAGAAAATTATTTACTTACTTCCCTAGAAACCTGAATAAACTCTAATCATTGATGTCTACCCCCTTGCTTTTCTATACCTTCAAATTATTTCATTTTTCAACCTCATAAGAAGGGAAAATAAATGTTCAACATTTTATGAATGAAACAGTTAAAAAGTAAAATAATTTAAAACAAATGGAATTAGCATAGTGTTTATAGTCATTTAGATAGGACAATAAGCATTCGATAATACATAAACTGAAAGCAAATAAAAATATTTCACCTAACAATAGAAAAAATAAAGGAAATATTAACAAAGCTTGAAAAATAACAGGAAAGAAAATGAACAGCCATAACCTGGCACTGTCACCATGAACTGGTTAAACCCTCACATGTATACCCTTCCAGATTCATGTACAACAATTCAAACCTCTGCTGCTTACCATAGCTATGAAGACTTAGAATACAAATAGAAATGAAAGGATGATTGAAGATCTATCTTACAAAAGCAAAATAACAGAATACAATCATGAATGAGTCAGTGGCAGAAATCTGAAACTCAAAGGAACTGCCACAGCTTTAAACAAGAGCTTGATGAAGAACTATCAAAAACCGACTAAGAAAGAAATTAAATCATTCAAAAGAACAATTTAATAGGATAAATTCCATGCCCCCAAAACCACCCAGAATTAATGAATCCATGGATTATTGGGAATAAGAGTAGATTTCTGAAATAAAAATTAAGAAAAGTGAGAAAAGAGTAGGATTGGGATGTGAAAGGGTAAGAAAAGCAACTAGACTATAAGAAATGAAAATGTAAAACCTTATATCGCACCAATCAATATGTACAACTTGTAAAGTAGATGTTCACAAAAGACATAAAATGGCAATTAAAAATTATTAACATCTTAATTGAATAACAGCCATAGTCATAATGAAAAACATTTTTAAAAGTCCCTAAATCCTCCAGGGGTTGTTTTACTAGTGAAATATTTGAAACTTTAAAGGAACCAGTAAACTCAATTCTATATAATTTGTTCCAGAGCACAGAAAAAGAAGATGGAAGTCAATCAAATCTATTTTATGAATCCGGAATAATTCTGACACCAAAATCTGACAAACATGACATAAAAAAATAAAACTAAAGACAGATTTCTCTCATGAATATACATCCAAGAGTGAATCAGTATTAGGATGTGTTTGTGCCTGGCATTTATTAGCTTCCCAATAAATTCCTCCTACATCACTAAAGAAAGCACGGCTGTCCAAAACAAATTCCCCCAGCTTCCAGGCCCCACATCTACACATCTGATGCTCAGAGGAACCTGTCTTCACCTCATTTCCTTCCCTTTCAGGGAGACAAGAAGAGTCTTTTTTGTTGTATTTCATAAATAAAAGTTTGTGAGTATGGCCTGGATCCCATCACACAGGCATGTCATCTGTGGGTGAGCTCTGTCAGTGACTTCTTTGTCAGGAACTGGAAGCCTCTTTCTCTCTAAACTATCCCCATTTTGCTTCTTATAAAACTTTATTTATTACTTCATGTGTGATGTACATGCATGTGTGTATGCATGATGTGCATGAGCATATGTTTTATGTATGATGTGCATGTGTATGTGTTGATATGTGTATGAGGTGCACATGTATATGGGTGTGTTTGTATATTTGTATATGCATATATGATGGGCATAATTATGTGAATGTGTTTGTGTGTGTGCTATACATGGATGTGTGTGTGTGTTTGTAATGTGTGTGCATGCTGGTGTACATGTTATGCTTTATGGCACACATAGTATGAGGAAAACTTTTAGGTATCCTTTCCCTCCTTCACTTTATTGAGACAGGGACAACACAAAGCATCTTCATGTATTACATTGCCTGAATTATCACTTCTAATCATGTACATATCATTGTGAGTTACACTGCCCAAGTCATCCTGCTGATAAACCTTGACATTGGGTTACACTCACCATATTGTTTTAGCATCTTTTGAATATGCCTTCTCTCTTCCAGGTTATCCTACCTCAAGTTCAGATGATTAATATATATGACTTGGATTTCTACAGAAGCTGATTAAAGGGCTTCTTGGCCTTCTTTCTTACATCTTTCTAATTAATACATTTTAAAGCACCATTAGGAATATCATATAATAGGCACATGTGCTTTTTATTCACCAGTGCTCAACTTATTTATCACCTCCCACAAGGCAAGGTCATCATGCCAAGATTGCTCTGGACTAAATAACTAGATCTGGTCCAAACTCTAAGATGGGTGAATTCATTAGGATGAAAGTGATGAAGTATGATGAGGGACTCATTTTTTTAAGTAACACTTCCTTTCTCTCAATCTGTCTAGATTGCCTGTCATCAGAAATACTCTCGTGAATCCTCCTCAACCTGCCCTGCTCCCTGGTCCACTTCTGTTGAATCCTCAAAACACCTTGTTATTGCCTTCTCTCGCACTTTCATATAATTATTTGTTTGTGTCTTTAAACAAATAATAATTCCTTGTGTTTGGTTTATGCTAGATACTCATGAATCCATAAATATCATTCCCAGATTTTTCATTTTAATTTGTTTTTCTGAGTCAGGGTTTCTCTGTGTATCAACTCTGTCTGTCCTGGAACTAGCTCTGTACACCAACCTAGCCCCAAACTCACAGAGATCTGCCTGCATCTTCCTCCCAATTGCTAGGAATAAAGACGTGTGCCACCACCACCCAGTCATTTCCAGCATTTTCTCTAGTTATATTTCTTATTTCCTTTTGAATATTAGACTGACACAATATAAGAAGCTTCCTTAAGAACCAAAGCTGATATTGGTCTAACTTTCATAATTCCTTCAGAAAGTTTCCCCTATTCTATCTGTGGCTGAATATTTTAGAATTTTTACTCTCTATTTATTTATCTTCCAAATGTTTCCTACTTCATTTAACCACTACAGCATCTATATCATGTTTAACTTCTTTTGACACAGGAACTGATGTTGCTATTATGTTTTGCTGGTTTTATTTTATTTTGGTTTGGTTTGGTTCACAGCCATCCTATCACTGGACTGAACTTCATGTGCCATTTTGTCTCTCAGTAAAGTGGCCATTTAATGCATATAGAGGAAGCCTTTGGATTCTAAAAATTCTTGACTCTGTAAAATACTCTTGTAACCTGCAGCTTATAGAATCTGTACATATCCTAATGGCTGTTCAGTAATTTAAGAGGTGTTTGAGTTATTAGGTGAGGGAAGTCACTGTAATAGTAAAGCAAAAATAACTAAATACATCTGAAGCCATATAATTTAATGTATCAGGGGCAGATCTTTTGAAAATTTCTAGAAAGTTATCCAATATCCCATTGACCAGCATTTTAAGACACATTTTACAGCTTAAGCCCCAGCTTAAGTGCCTGCATCATCCACTAAGCGAGAAGGAAACAGCATAATGGCAACCCTAGCCATGGAAAATACCCTGCCTCTTTAGTGAGCCATTATTTCACAGTCAGCATTTGTAATTGAGAAGAAACGTCCCTTAAATGTGCTAAATCAATTAATTACCCAAATACACTTGCGTTAACATCCTGCAAGACTGAAATAACTTCCAGATGCCACATTTACTCACTCTTTGGTCATCATGTTTCTGTGGTTCTACTGTACCACTCCACCTAGGAAGGCAAAGAAGTGAATCATGGTCTTCTGATGTCAACGTATTCCTGTGATCAGCTAAATCTTGACATAGACACAAATATCCTATATCATGGGCTAATAACTTAATCATTTCCTCTCTTGGCTTCTTTACAGGTGAAAAGAGGTCTGGTAACTGACAGTGGAGAGGAAGCTGTAACAAACAAAATGAATATAAGTAATTCTGTGTTTTAAAGAGAAGTGGATGGACATGTCCTGAGTAGTAACCAGACTTTGATGTTCCCCTATGTTTTTGCATAAGAATGACCTCGTTAACTTATTTTTCCCATTGAGAAAGTGTGTATGGTAACATTAAGCTCTGTTTGTTATTAAGGGCAGTCATTTTTCATTTAGCATCTAATGCTTGTTTTATTTTAGCTCATTTAAAACAATGTTATTCTAACATAACCAATGAATTAGATTTCAGAGACCTGGTATTGTGAAGTTTCTGAATAGCATCATGCTATCCTAATAGTAAGCTTTTTTAAGATGAAGAGATACATTTAGAATTCCTTTGTTGCCTTTAGATTTTCTAGAATCTTTAAAACTACATCCCCATGAGTTGAAATTCTTCTTCAGTTTTATGCATTCTATTAACATGAAACTGCAAGGCAAATTTGCTTTTAATAATTTTCTTCAAGCTTTGTGCTTTATTAGAAATAACCCATTTACTGAAAGCCTTTTATTTGGATTGGTGGTGAGAATAAACACAGAGTTCTCTGTGACTTTTATTATTTATTGTAAAGTAATTTGGCAGGGTGTTGTGTAGGCAAGTAAATGAAATAAAAGATTCATCAGAACTCCCAATCTTTTTTTGATTTGTGGAGTAACAGAAAACAGGAGGCCAGTCCTGTTTTACTCCCTGAAGGTTTGGTTCAGTATGTGCCAGTGATGGAAACCATCGTCCGCCTATAAAGCAACAATTAGGGCTGGTTTCCATTGACTGCATCAGTCAGATGTAAAAATACAAAAGACTAATATAAAATAAGCCCTCTTCTGTGTGGCTTCACATGCCATAAATGTGAGCACTCTTGGGTATGTGCTGCCCTTGCTGTTTACCAATGCCCAATGGGAATTTTTGGTTTAACCGTTCATATTTTCATTGCAGAATCAAATACAAGAAGATGGAGAACAGCAACTTCCCCTAAATGATAGCACAGCTGAAAGGCAAAGGTATAGCTGGATAAGTTGATAATCAAACTGAAGCTCACAGTAACTTACACAGACAGTCTCCTGGTATAATTTTTTTCTTTCATGAGACTTACATTAACTTATTTTAAAAAGTATCAGAAAAATTCAGTCTGTTTCAACGTCAGATCAATTACAAAGAAACACAAAACTTTGAATAATTAGTAAAATAAGAAGAAAAAGATTAAAAGTTCTAAAAAGATCTATTTAACATGCAAATCATTCTCCTCTCAGTTTTTTTAACAAGAACCCAGCAGAAAGTTAAAGTTATTTGTCCTAATTTATTGGTCAGTCTACACAAATGAGCCCTTAAAATTAACTGTGAACAAGGTTAGAGTATGTTCAGGAAATAAAGGTTCTTTCTTGGGGGGGGGAGATAAAGTGAAATAAATGGTTCACAAAAGGCATGCATTTGCTCATAATCATCAGTTATTTACTGTTTACATGTTCATAATGTATGAATTATACAGAGCAAACCGAGAATAGTACAGGAAAGATATCCCAGCCTCTGATGCTAGAAGGCTAGGAGCAGTGATAAATGTGAGTACCTTCAAGTAACAGAAAATTCCATGCTCCGGGGTTTCGAATGGACATGTTCAGTCTCTGCTGACAATGCTGAAAGAGCTTTCCCAAGTCAAGTTTTCCTGAAGAGAGTAACTAGAAATTCTTCTATGAAGACGATAATTACCGTTGTTATCATCCTTGGTGGCCTTGTTAAATAACGTTTCCACCAGGAAGAAAAGTTAATGAAAGTGTACATTTTTACTATTGCCTCATAAAACATAAACACAGCTCCTCCTTAAAGTTTCTCTTCCACCTAACATAAGTGACATTGTGATATCTTTACAGAAAGCAATATATTGCTATTACTGATAAACTTTTAAATACATTTTTACTTATTTTTGAAAGTATACAGTATATTTTGATCAGAACCACCCCACACACTCCCCTCCTCCAACTTTTTCTATTCCTTTCGAATATCTCTCTCTCCCAACTTCATGCCTTCTCTCTCTTTTGTTAATGCATTAAACCCACAAGGTTGACTTTTCCTCCTTGTGTTGGTTAGTTTTTATTCTCAACTTGGTATAACCTAGAGTCATTGGAAAGAGGAAACTTCAGTCAAGAAATTACACAGATATAATGGCCTGTGACTATGTCTGTGGGTCAGTTCTGGATTAATATAGAACAGCCTAGTCTACTGTGAGCAACACCATCCCTAGGCAGGAAGGTCAGGACTATATAAGAAATTTAGCTGAGCAAGCCAACAAGCGATCCAGCAAGCAATCTTCCTTCCTCCTTGGGTTCTTCTTCAATTACTGCTTAAGTTTCTGCACTTTCTTCTCTCAGTGATGGATTGTGATATGGAAGTATAAACCAAATAAACCCTAAGCTGCTGTGGATCATGATGTTTATCACAGTAATAAAAGGCAAACTAAAGAACACTCCTCCAGAAGCTATTAGCTGTGAGCAACTCCTCAGTGAGAGATGGGGCACGGTGAGCATCCTCTTATCTACCTGTGACTTTTGGGGTAGCTTGATCATGTGCAGGTCTTGAGCAGGAAATTACAGGTGCCTCTGAGTTATTGTGTGAAAACTAGGCTCCATTCAACAACATTCTTCCCATATGTGCAACTCTTGCAATCGTTCGGAAATGAGGGCCATTAACTCTGTTTCTCCCTGAAGACCTATGAGCCTCTGCTTCACTTCAGTAAAAATTCACAAATTTCGGGTCTTTTTTTTCTGGTGGTCTGAACAAAATGGGAGTTTTATGTCTCTGGGTTCTTGTCACTAGGCCTGTCATGAGGTGTATGTCAATTCTGTTTCAAAATAGGAAGAATATTTATTCTGGTTAGAATATGGAGGAGAAGAAACAGAGAAATATAGGGCTTCCTCAAGAATCTCTACAATTTGCAGAATAAACATTAACGTTTACTCATTGGACAGGGTCCCTGTTGGAACTGACAATGAGTAGCAGGCTTTTTCTTTCAGGCCACCAACCAGCTCCCAAATCATAACATGGAGACTTAATATTAGTTATGAATGTCAGCCTCACCTTATGCTCATTTCTTGCTAGCTCTTATAACTTAGCCAGCTTCTCTACATGGACATTTTACCTCAGGGCTTTTTCTGCATGTCCTACTACATCTAGCTGGCTGACATCTGCCTGGCTGGCTGGCTCGCTCCAGGCATCTCCCTCTTTCTCTCCTCCTCCTCCTACTCCTCCCCTCCTTCTACTCTTCCTCCTTCTTCTTTTAGACTGTAGATTTATCCTCCTACTTATTCTCTTTGCTTGCCAACCCTGCCTATCCTTAGTCCTTCCCTGATTGTTTGCACCCCCACCAGCACACCAAACTATTTACAGTTTTGTTATTTGACAGGCTCCCTCATCTCTGACATAAGTATAGACTAAATATAGATTCCAAAGCTTGGAACATGTTTTCTCCCATCCATTCAAAAAGATGGGAATACGTAACTTCAGTGTTGTTTTCTTTCACGAATCTTGAACTAGTTGCCTTCAGTTACTTATGGTCACATAATAGTAGATACTATAGTCTGGTATGTTCAGATTCCAACTCACAATTCAGGGATGTGTTTCATTGAACTTTATTCCAGAGTTCCTAGAACATAAAACTCAAGATAAGATTTGGATTCCCATACTTGCATGGAAATATATAAATTCTGAAAGAGAAGTTGGCATTAGTCACATCTTTTCCAACTTTTTGGTTATTTCTACTGGCTTACAAAGACATGCAGGTGAAAATTTTCTAGGTGTAAGATTCCAGTGGCAAAGGCTGTAGTGACACATTTATATCAGAGCCCAGATGTGACAAGGTGTCCTTGTGATCAAGACTTATAATGGCAGCTCAGAAGAAAAGGCAGATAAAGTTATTTCATATCATTCAGAGAAGAAAAATTAGACAAACTTTACATTGTTTTCTAAAGTTTCACTCAACCCAGCCCACTACTAGTATTGCAACAATGTAAATTTAGTAGAGATTTTATTAGGTTACAAAATCAAGGATCACATATGAAAGTGAATTTAGGAAATATAAATTAACCGAAGTTTAAAATGTCTCCCAGAAGCCATCACTGTCACTTGCACCTTTGGGCCAGGCTCAATACAATGCCATTGATGAAACTTCTCCACAAGGACTACTTCGATATTTGAAAACCAGAGCTCTATGACATTGCATAGATTCTCAACCATGTGAGAAAAAGTGGTCATTAAGTTTGTCTATAGCTCTGTCTGTGTGTAATAATTTACACTATTAAAACTGTTGGAAGATAACTCCTACTCATCACAAGATAGGTTACGGAATATTTTTTTCCACTTTTTCGGGAGTGGGGGCGTATCTACAGCTAAGTGGAAAAATGCCATTTACTTAGTTTAAAGTTAAACAAGTTAATAAAACGGACCTTAGAACTGGCGAGAAATTTTAGGAGGGTACCAGCATAAATGTCAGAAGCAAAACTAAAGAAATCTACCAAACAAGGACATGGAAACTGGTATCAGAAGAAACCGCTGAAGAACCAGGAGGTAATTTGTGTTCCACGATAGTCTAAGCAAGCAGGTGGTTGACTCCCAAAGTCATGTTATCAAATACAATTGGCTGCTTAATAATTTATGTTGTATTTTATACTATTTCTGTGACAATGGTCATAGGAATCTATTCACTCTGTTAGACTCATTCACTTGTGACAAAATTTAAGATGTTATTATGGATTTATCATTTTGTTGGATTTTTGAGTTTCTCTAATAAGCATAATTTCATGATCTTATTTTAAAGAGCTATCTCATGATATTTTTAGGTCCCAACTTGATCTCTACTTCTTTTTGATATTTTATAAATACTTACAGGTTTTAAAAAATACCCATTAGTTCTTTTCTGTAGTATAACCATATTTATTTTGATGGTGTCAACATTACAAAAGGATTGTCCTGTGTTGTCATACAATTGTAGCATCTAGAAACAAAAGATTATAGCTTATTTGCAACTCCTGCCAAGGTACTGAGTATAATATTAAACATTTTTTTGTGATTACCAGAGAAGCTTTAGTTTGTGGTGCCTTGAAATGTCTGGAGGGCAGAAGGAGCAGGGTATGGACTAAAATGATAGCCTCTCTGGGGAGGAGGAATGATAAGTATCTGCCCTGACTATACATAACTCTGTAAACAAACCAAACACACACACACACACACACACACACACACACACACACACACACAAAGGCCTTTTGCCTCAGTTTTTTTTTTCTTTTCAGAGTCATTGAGATGACTCAGTACCTGTCTCCAAACCTGAGGGATTGGGTTTGATCGTTGGCAACCTCATAATAGAAGTGAACAAACTCTAGTAAATCCTCCTCTGCCCTCCACTAGCATGCTGTTGCAAGTCCCACTTCCCCATACCCAAGCGCAGACATACAAACACAATGTTATAAAAAATATCTCTAAAAGAAACTTCTTCCAATGAAAGTCTCCTTGTAGCATCTGGATTTTATATATTGGTTTATAAACCTCCCAAAAAAGACCAGTTTGGTGTCATGACCATCAAGGCATCCAAGAAGTGGATTAATAACACAAGATCTCCTTTACTGTATATGAGATGTCATAAACTGAAGTGTAGCTTCATCAGGTTGGAAGGTAATGACTGCTAATTTGATTCTCATATATAAAGTAATACATTTTCAACAACATAATATCTTCATAATGTGCAAAATGACATAAGAAAATTGGGGTCCAGAATCCCTGACTAAAACGAGGCTTGTGCAATGTATTTTAACCAATATCACAACCTTAAAGCTGAATTTTTCATAAACTCCAAACAAGAATAAAATGATAGAAATAATGTGGCTTCTCTCTGTGTGAATACATGCACTGTATTAAGGAAAAATGTGAAGACTAGATTATAATTTACATGATTAAAGTCATATGATGATACTGACCTTTCTAAAATATATTTTTAACTCAGGAAAAATTAAGTTAAGCACCAAAAACTGATGAAATGGTTGGGAACTGCTGCTAATTAAATCTTTGGGTATGAAGATGATATTATACTTTTGTTAACCTGTGACACATTCTGTGCCTAGCACTAAATGATCCATGCATGTTTATTGAGCTGGTTTGCCATTTGTGAGATTCACCCATCATAGATACATTCTCCCAAAGGATCAATCCTATTGGCAGTCCCAGGACAATTAAACTGTCATATGACATATCAATTATTATAGAAAAGAAAATTCAATAACAAATAGCCTTCCCTTTTAGATATATCTTCTCCAAGTGTCCTTCAAGGACTTTGTAGTAACTCTGGGGAATCACTTCTCTTTCAATATTCTAGAGTTAACCAGCACCACATTTGTTGCTGTGCTATAGACTCTCTTATCTATAATGTTTAATCATTTTTGAGATAGATGAATAGCCCTATTTCTGGTTCAAGCACTATCCCAATCAGGTGACTCATTTCCACATGCAAGCATGGAAAAGCCAGCCAGTCTGATTTCCATGTAGACTTGTATTTTATGAATCTCTGTAATTTCACTACCCCTTTTTCTGTATCCTTACAACATTAGCAAAACAATATATCTCTAGCTCTATCATTATCTCAAGCTCAAACATTGTGCTCTTGATCGCTTAAGTCTAGCATGATCACAAAGACCCTTTACACCTTTGATCATCTCTTAGGACCACCTGCTTTACATAAATAGATGAGCTGTGCATGAGCATTCTAGGATAAATTACGGAAAATGATATATGTTTGAAGTTTGTTAAAAAGCACAAAGTTGGATGGAGAGAAGGAAACAGGAGATGAAGGACAAAGAGGAGAAACAGGAGAAGAAAAAGAAGATGGAGGGTGACCAGAAAGAGGAGAAATAGGAGGGAGAGGAGGAGATGTGATGGGAGGAAGGATTACTGGAGAGCTTTGTGGAGCAGTAACCTCAGTAACTGTAAAAGCTGACAGACTTTTCACTGAAAATTACCAGATGCTCTTCTGTTTCACAATGTCCACCATGTGCTCAAGAGCATACGCATAACCCTCACTTAGGAAGATATAAACCTGCTTGTCAGATTTTTAACATAAAATGGGAAGGAATAAAAATGAACATTCATCATCTTCATGGATTAGCTCTTTGATTTTCCACTGTTGAAGTTGAATAATGATGCTGCTGATGATAAGAGTACAGCAAAGAGAATCTTGTAACTACCTTCAGTCAGTAAGGGATAAAAAGGCCGTACAAACGCCATACCCTAATGCAAGCATGAAGCAACAGCAAGAGGCAGAGGTAGATCTTTATAAATATTCATAGGTATCCACATATATTTACTGGATCCGCTAGGAATACGTGTGGTTGTTAGCTCTATGGAATGCTCCTCACAAACCTAGACAGTCAAAAACCAATAACAAAACCAACTGATTTAGTGAATTCACTCCAAGTGCTGATCAAGTCCAATAAAATCAGAACAACAACAACAAAAATTCAAGTAAGCTATTTGGCTAAAACCATTGATTGACTGAGCAAATAATGCACCCAGCAGTGCCAGCAAGAGTAAGAACTGAACCCCAGGAAACAGTAAAAGGGAAGCAGCCTTTGGGACAGGATAAGTAATGAATCTTTCTTTAGCTGCTCAGTCTATCTTGGTACAGACCCAAAACAACGCCAGAGTTGGGAGGTTTATCCTCTAGGGGAACTGGAAGAAAATATTATACTTCACTGGATTTAGACTAGTGTCAAATCTTATTCTTCACAGGTGCTGTCACTTCGGAGTTTTATCTAAATGTTAACATCAGTTATTCAGATTTTCAGTTTGGCCAGTTGCAGTCAAAAGCATTATGCTATTAAAACATTCAGGGTGTAGATTGGATTACAGAGCCATGGCGATCTGCCATCACAATGGTGTTTCGGCTCTGGCTTGCTCTTGCGCCTGAATAAGAAGTATTGCTAAAATGTGTACTGTGAATGGCAGGAGAAGCAGTGAAAAATTATCAGTGAGTGGTTTTCCATACTGATGAAAAATGAAAATTTTTATCACTTTCAGCTTTGCTCTTACATCTGTTTCCTGGAAAGAAGAAATTTGGTGCCAATAACAAGTATGCTAATTACAATTTGGGCCATAGCTTCAAAATCTTTAAGTAAATGCTGAATACTTTAGTGCAGTCAGGAAATTTGCTAAGACACATTTTTCCTAGTAGCTGCCAAAGAGAATGTCTGTTTCTAATGCTTGAAAGATACACCAGATTTACACTTTTAAATGACCACAGTTTTACAGCTCCTATTGGAGTCTTATTGAGCCCCTGACTATATTTCAGCATTGGAAGTCTAACAGTGTCCTTCGGTGCCAGCATGCAGCTACCCTAGCCAGCATTTAGTCCCAAGGCAAAAGATGCATTGTTTTCTTTTTATCCCTCATAAACTCAGAGAGATTGAATGTTACCAGACATGTACCCTCAATCTGTCCATACGAATAGTGGCTAACCGTAGGCGCGGTGCAAGCCAGCAAAGCTCAGGCTGCTTCAGCCATACAACCTGTCTTCATACTCACCTCCACCATAAAGCAACCTTTTTTTGCTTTCAGAAAAGCAGAAACATCGGTGTTGCCATGTTATGATCGCTTCATTTTCCTCACTTCGAACTGGCACAGACTCCAACTGAGGCAACAAAATTATGACAAATGGTCATAGTCTAGTTTCTTCATTCAATATGTTAATAATGAAAGCAATGAAGTCAAATGTAAGTTTCGTTTTAAATAATTGAATTTACTAATCTATCAAAGAAGACGCATAAGTATTTGGTATAAATTTATTAAATGGCAGCTACATCTTCTTTTTCTTGATGATAAGAAAACCAAACGCCTATCCATCTAAGGAAGACCAAATATACTTTCACTAAGAAAAATGCGAGGTTAGACAGTTTTTACGAGTATGATTTTAGAGTGCCTTTTGTCTGAATATTTATGAGTTACTATACACTGTGTCCCAGGTCAAGAACAATACCAAGGGTATAAATATGTTATTGTTAAAAGAAGCAAATGCTTGAAGACTGATCCTAGTCCACCTTACCCCTGACACTTCATGCATGCCCACAATCCAAAGGCCTGCTGACTGCCCTGCATCAATGAGAAAAGGACTGAGTACAGAAAAACAGAGCCCACAGAGTGAGAATATTTTATGATATTTATTTATCTGTATTTTCTGTATGCACAAGTATGTGCCCACACATGTGTGTATATATGGAAGCCAAATATGTATATATGTTGGGTGGCTTTCTCTATTGCTCTCCATATTAATTTTTACAACAACAGCTCTCACAGAACCTGAAGATTCCTATATTTGAAAATAGTTAAGAGTCCCACTACATAGCCTAGGCTGACGTCAAAATCACATTTTTCTAAGCTTCCTAATTACTATGATTATAAACACATATCATCATGCTTGGATATACCTGTAGTAATGGAAACCCACACAGGTGGTAAGAGAGCCCAGTTCTCCTGCTTCTTTTGAGGCTTCACTTACTTGAAGCAATGGCCTGAAAGAATTAAATGGAAAACTTCAGAAATAAGCACTGCCTGAATTTTAAATAACTTTTGTCACTGTTACTCCATTATTCCCCTTAATTTATAAAATAAAACTTGCCGTTGTTTGGCATGCACAGTATAACACATGCAAAGAGTATGACACCATGGTTTCAGACATCTTCTGGGGGTGGGGTGTATCTTGATTTCTTCTTTTCACTTCTTAGATATTTGTAGTAACAAAACCTGAAAGTGAGTTTAAGTCATATTCATGCATTAAATGCAAAGCTTAGATTAAAGTTGGGATTTCTTTTCTCTTTATTCAACTCCAGGGTGTAACAGAAGTTATACTAAATAACATGTCTTTAAAATTACTATTTAAGAAAGAGAAAGGGAAAAGAAGAGAGGAGAAGAGGACATGAGGGAGCAGGAAGTTTGCTTTGGGGAAGAATAGAGGAGAGTAAGGAAAGAGATGCCATAACAGAGGGAGCCATTATAGGTTTAAAGAGAAATTTAACACTAGGGAAATGTCCAGAAACCTACAAGGATGGCGCCAACTAACAATCTAAGAAATAGTGAAGAGGCTACCCTAAATGCCTCTCCCTGATAATGAGATTGATGACTAACTCATATGCCATCCTAGAGCCTTCATTCAGTAGCCGATGGCAACAGAAGCAGACACCCACAGCTAAACACTGAGCTGAACTCTGGAATCAAGTTGCAGAGAGGGAGGAGTGAAAAGGGGTCAAGACCAGCTGGTGAAACCCACAGAACAGTTGACCTGAACAAGGGGGAGCTCATGGACACCAGACTGATAGCTGGGAAACCAGCATAGGACTCCTGATTGTGGGTGTCAGTTTGGAGGTCTGGTTAATATATGGGGCCTCTGGTAGTGGATCAGTATTTATCCCTAGCATACAAATGGACTTTGGGATCCTATTCCACATAGATGGCTACTCTCTCAGCCTACACACATGGGGGAGAGCCTAGGCCCTACTCCAAAATGATATGGCATACTTTGAAGATCCCCATGGAAGGTCTCTCCATCCCTGGGGAACAGAAAGGGTATGGCATAGGGGGTTAGTGGGGTCATGGGAGATCGGGAGGGAGAGGGAACTGGTATTGACATGTAAAACAAGCTTGTTTCTAATTTAAATAAAAAAGAAAAAATGTTACTTAAAATAATAACAATTAGACAACAATCTATATAAGCTGTCTTCATCAAAGTCTCTTGTAAGGGCTCAGGGGACTACGTAGGAGACGAGGCCTAAAGGGTGTAAGGTGAAACAAGGAAGCAGTGGTTTCCAGACACAACAGGACTGAAAGGCATATGGCCTCAAGAAGACTGGCAGGATCCACAGGGCCTTGCAAGGTTCAAGTCAGAAAGGTTCCCAGAACTATGAGTCAGAAGTGGACATGATCTCCCATCCTCAACCAAGAAGTCATCTCCAGTTGATAACTACTTGCAAAGAAAAAATCCTTTTTCTCCAGTGGAGTCTCACCAAATACATAAGTCATACTTAAGGCCAGCAGGGATGGCCAAAACAAAGGAACTCAATGGTATTTTTGTTGGTTTTTGTTTAAATATTGCTTTGTTTTGCCTTTTTAAATAATCTCACTGGTTTTTGCTTGTAGAGTGTGGTTTCTGACTATGCATTTTTGTGGGTTTTGTGTTTGTGTGTGTGTGTGTTGTGAGTTTTTGCTGATTTATTTGTATGTTTATTCTGGTTTGTTTGTCTTTTTGTTTTCCAAAGAAAAAGATAATGAGGCATGGAGTTGGGTGGGTAGGGAAGCGAGGAAGATATGAGAGGAGATGGGAGAGAGACAGGAAACTGTAATCATAATATATTATATAAAGTTTCAATACAAATAAAAAAGTTCTCTCCCTAATAGTTTACAGGACCTGAACAACCACTTGTTTTGACTGCAGAGGACATGCTCACACAGTTTACAGAGAGTTGGATTAAGTAGAGCTAAGAGTATACTTTACCAGACAGAAAAGTGTGGTCAAAGTTCAACCTGTGGAATGAGGTTGATGATCTGAGTAAGACTCAAGGGTCTGCTATCTGCTCACTGTGTTTAGTCATAGGCAATTTCCTTAATTTCTCTGCACTTTTAATTTCTTTATTCATTCCCAACGGGGAGTCAACAAAGCCTAGCACACTCAGTTGAGGCAGAACCAAAAAGACAAAACTTAAGAATAATAAGAATAGAAGAATTCCAGCTCAAAGGCACAGAAAATATATTCAACAAAATCATAGAAGAGAACTTTCCCAAACCAAAAAGGACATGTATATAAAAGTATATGAAGCTTTGATCCTTTGATCCTTTCAAAATTCATATGTGTCCAGTCTGGGTTGAGTTGTAAAGTCACAGAAAGTAATAGAATATCATAGTAAGTATCTAAGACCTGTAAAAATACCTCAGTAATACATTTTCATGTTTATTGTATGCTGAAATGTAATAATTCATATATATGAACAAATTAGTATGAAATGTGTTATTAATTTCACCTGTTTCCTTTACTGTTCCAACAGGTTAATTAGAAAAGTTTAATGTCATATATATGATTCACATCTGTAAATGATACGTGTTTCAGTGGGCAAACTGTCCTAAGTTAGTGACCTTTTGAGCACACTTAAAGTTTTCCTATTTTTTGTCCTGGAACTCACTCTGTAGACCAGGCTGGCCCTGAACTCACAGAGATCCACCTGCTGCTTCTTTGCAAGTGCTGAGATCAAAGGCAAGAGCCACCACCACATGGCCAAGTAAAGCTTTTTATTTTATTTTTGTAATAAAACTCTAGGTACTTTAAATATATCAATGTCAATGGCTGTTTATTTATGCATGTTAGGTTTTAATAACTACAGAAAGAACAATAAATCTTGGTGGACTTACTTCCATGTAACTGATGATGCATCTGAATCATGAGCTGGTTAGAGTCTCATGTACACCAACCCTTCTATCCTTCTGCACTCATTTTTCAAAGAGAGCGCACACTCTGTGACCTCTTAAGCACATTTTCCACACAGGTGAACATTTTCAAGTAGAAATCATATCCTTAGCTAGATACATATTGCTAAGTTGCCATTCTTGTAACAGCAAGCAAATTTGTTTAGGTGATACCATCTTTCAAGATACATATTACTATAGATTACAACGGCTATTCTTCCTTTTCTTCTTATCTCAAATTAGAGTTGCATTTTTTGGACATCATATTCCATCTGTTTTATGAAAACTACTGTCAGGTTTTGTATAACACTTGAAGCATTTTGTCATTCAACTAAGCATCACCATTACTGAATATCTTTTCACATATGTTACTTATGTATGTAGATTAGATGTTTGCTAAACGTACTTTTATGTCTAATTGTTTTCGTGTGGGTAATATAAACATTCATATTCTGAGTTTCTCAATGTGACAGTTATACTTTTACGTCTCAGTCCTTCAAGGAGAGAAGGTAATGTTGACTAATAATAACAATAAAGGTAATAAACAGTAATGTAAAAATGAATTCCTATGAAACTAAGGTGTACAATTATAAGCTTGTTATGAGCCAAAAATGTTTAGTGGACATTTTAATCAAAATGTCTTCTCTGTGTCTCAAATTCATCAGTACTACAACTGAATTATAATCCTTTCTCATCTTAGCTCTTTGTGGTTTGATCCCTACTTCAGTGAATAAAATACCTTACCTAATGAGATGTGTGACCCACAGTTCCCCATCCCTATTACCGTTTGATAACCGTCAAATTCATTTAACTGTCTCAGTCCTTACTACCAATATACTGTTTCTGAGCTTTCTGCCTTCTGGACTCCAGCTGATGTATTAAGTTGTTAAAATATGTTTTGCTTAAAATTCCTATTTCATTATTCAGGAGTTTTCTTTTATTACTATGTGGTCCATTTATACCACGTCCTGCTGCTCGAGACCGCAAATTCATAATAGCATTGCTCTAGCTCTCCTAGTCAGCCTTTCTTACCTATAGATCCTTTCTTTTTCATGTCATTTTCAGTTCCCTCTCCCTCCTCTCCTACCCAACCCCCAATTCTCCCAATCCATTACCCCCACTCCAACCCCCGTCTGCTCCTCAGGGAGGGCAAGGGGCTCCATGAGGAATTTCCAGGGTCTGTCACATCATCCCGGGAAGGGCCCAGGCTGAAAGAGCATCTTTCCACGTGGTGTGGGTTGCCAGAGTCCTTCTGTATGCCAGGAATAAATACCGCTCCACTCTCCCAGGTCCCACAGATTGCCAAGGCCCTCCTCTCTATCATCCAGGTTCGGTGGGAGGGTGTCTGGATCAGTTCCATGCTGGACCCTCAGTCATCAGTCTGGGGTCCATGTGTTCCCCCTTGTTTAGGTCAGGTGTGTCTGTGGGTTTGCCAGCCCGATCTTGATTACTTTGGGCATCAATCTTCTTTGCAACTGGGTTCTAGGAATTCAATTCGGTTCACAGCTGTGGGTGTCTGCCTCTGCCTCCATAGGCCATTGGATGAGAGTTCTAGGATGGCATATAAGGTAGTTATCATTCTCATTATCATGGGAGGGTATTTAAGGTAGTCTTAATGCCAGTTGGTGTCATTCTTGTAGATCTGTGAAGATTTCACTAATGCCAGATCTCTCCTCCAACTTATACTGGCTCCCTCTTTTCTGGTATCTCCCATCCTTTTCTTCTCTATTCTTATCCTGGCTCAACCTTCCTGCTCTCCCATGTCCTCCTCTCCCCTCCTCTTTTCTCCCTCTCTTTCTCCCATCTCCTTTTACCCTCCCCCGCTCCCCCCAATCCAATTAGGAGATCGAATCCCCTAACCCTTCTCCGGGTTACCATGTATAAGCTCTCTTAGGGTTCTCCCTGCACCCCAGACTCTGGCGGTGGGGTTGTGGGCGGCAATGCCCTGCTCCATGTCGAAAATCCATATATGAGTGTGTATATACATACCATGCTTGTCTTTTTGTGACTGGGTTACCTCATTCAGGATGGTTTCTTCCAGTGCCATCCATTTGCCTGTAAATTTCAAGATTCCATTTTTTTCTGCTAAGTAGTACTCCATTGTGTAAATGCACCACATTTTCTCTATCCACTCTTCAGTTGAGGGGCATCTAGGTTCTTTCCAGGTCCTGGCAATTACAAATAATGCTGCTATGAACATAGCTGAGCATATGTCCCTATTGTATGAGGGTACATCTTTTGGAATTGCTGGATCTTTTGGTAGACTGATTCCCATTTTTCTGAGGAATCTCCATTACTGATCTCCAAAGTGGCTGTACTAGTTGGCATTCCCACCAACAAGGGAGGAGTGTACCCTTTTCTCCAGACCCTCTCCTGCCTAAACTGTAATTAGTGCTTTTGATTTTAGCCATTCTGATGGGAGTAGGATGGTATCCTAGAGTTGTTTTGATTTGCATTTCCCTAATAGTTAAAGATGTTGAGTAATTTCTCAAGTGTCTCTTGGCCATTTTGGACTCCTCTATTGAGAATTCTCTATTTATTTCTGTACCTCATTTTTTAATTGGATCCTTTGGTGTTCTGGAGTCTTGCTTCTTGAGTTCTTTGTAAATTTTGGAGATCAGCCCTCTGTCAGATGTGGGGTTTGTGAATATCTTTTCCCATTCTGTGGACAGTTGTTTGTCTTGTTGACTGTGTCCTGTGCCCTGCAGAAGCTCCTCAGTTTCAGGAGGTCCCATTTATTAATTGTCGATCTCAGTGTCTGTGCTACTGGTGTTATGTTCAGGAAGCAGTCTCCTGTACCAATTCGTCCAAGGGTACTTCCCACTTTCTCCTCTAAGAGATTCAGTGTAGCTGGATTCATGTTGAGGTCTTTGATCCATTTGTACTTAAGTTTTGTGCATGGTGATAGTTAGGATCTATCTGTTGTCTTTTACATGCCAGCATCCAGGTACTCCAGCACCATTTGTTGAAGATGCTTTCTTTTTTCCATTGTATAGTTTTAGCTTCTTTGTCAAAAATCAGGTGTTCAAAAGTGTGTGGGTTGATATCAGGGTCTTCAATTCTGTTCCATTGGTCTACCTGTCTGCTTTTGTGCCAATACCAAGCTGTTTTCAGGACTATAGCTCTATAATAGAGCTTGAAGTCAGGGATGGTGATGCCTCTGGAGGTTCCTTTATTGTACAGGGTTGCCTTGGCTATCCTGGGTCTTTTGTTTTTCCATATAAAGTTAAGGATTGTCCTTTCAAGGTTGGTGAAAAATAGTGCTGGTATTTTGATAGGGATTGCATTGAATCTGTAGATTGTTTTTGGTAAGATTGCCATTTCTACTACGTTGATCCTACCTATGCAAGAGCATGGGAGATCTTTCCATTTTCTGGTATCTTCTTTAATTTCTTTTTTAAGGACTCAAAATTCTGTCACTTGTTTGGGTAGAGTTACCCCAAGATACTTTATGATGTTTGTGGCTATTGTAAAGGGTGATGTTTCTCTGATTTCATACTCGTCCCCTTTATTGTCTATATACAGTAGGGCTACTGATTTTTTTGAGTTAATTTTGTATCCTACCACTTTGCTGAAGGTGTTTATCAGCTGTAGGGGTTTCCTGGTAGAATTCTTTGGGTCACTTACGTAGACTATCATCTCATCCTCAAATAATAAAAGTTTGATTTCCTCCTTTCCAATTTGTATCCCCTTGATTTCCTTTTGTTGTCTTATTGCTCTAGATAGAACTTCAAGTACAATATTGAAGAGATATGGAGAGAGTGGATATTCTTGTCTTGTTCCTGATTTTTAGAGGAACTGCCTTTAGTTTCTCTCCATTGTAGCTTGATGCTGGCTGTTGGTTTGCAGGATATAACTTTTATTATGTTTAGGTATGTTCCTGTTATCCCTGATCTCTCCAAGACTCTTATCAGCATCTAGTAAGATGATCATGTGTTTTTTTCTTTTTCACACTGTTTATATGGCAGATTACATTGATGGATTTTCGTTTGTTGAACCATCCCTGAATCCCTGGGATACAACCTACTTGATCATTGTGTATGATTTTTCTGATGTGTTCTTGGATTCAGTTTGCCAGTATTTTATTGAGTATTATTCTAAATTCTTAAGCATTCTGCTCTGTACACAGAAAGCACTCATTATCTTTGTGTGTGAATTCATTTTGATCGGCAACTTAACTGATTGTAGAACCAAGTGACACATACTTCTAGTCAGACCTGTGGGGCTATTTCCAGGAATGCTTATCTTTAGTGGGCATAACTCTCAGGAAGTGTGGATGGTACCTTCTAGTTAGGAACAGATATTAATACATTTGAGGAAAAAGTAGTGGAGCTTGGATGCCCTCATTGCTGGCTGATAAGGTCTATCCTATTCTTTCTGTTGCTGCCTTCCTCAAGTGACATCAAATTCAGCTTCTTCAGCCTTCTGAGGTAGACTTCTTGCCTGTGGCTCTCAATGACAGATTGTAACTGACAACTGAGGTACCCAGCCTCCTTCATGGACTGAGCAACAAGCTGGCTGTTGGACCACTCAGCTTGTATCTTGTAAGCAATCTAATAAATCCACTTTTACATATTTGTTATAATATGCAAATTACTCACACATTACATATATATTTATTTATTTGTGTGTGTGTGTTCTATAGATTTTTTCCTCTAGAGAACCCACACTAATACAGCTGCTAAATCCCCAATACTCCCAATTATTTGTTTCTTTGGCACTGTGCTCACATTCTAATTATAACAGAGGAAACACACACTAGTATATATTATTTTGAAGGTCATTACTGTACCTTAAGTTGGGTGTACTTGTTTTGGCTTTTTTGTTATTTGCTGTTGGTCTGATTACAAGTCCATTCTTGTAAGAAGACTCACACTTTGGAGAAAGCATTGGTTAAAAAGAAGGGCCAACATCTGTCAGTGCAATTGTTGACTGTCAAGGTCACCACTCATCCATTCCCAGTGGGCTACAGCCCCATGCTTCTACAAATAAAGTGGCTCAGCCCATTTTTCTTGTACATGGATTCAACCAATAGCAAATTACCAATTAACAGGTCAATCAAAAGGTTAGTGGATTATTTATTTTGCACTCAGCATTGTGCTAAGTGATCAACATATAGCACATGAATCTGAGTCTTGGGAAACTGAGACATGTTGTTATAAATTTTCTTCCCAACTAAGATAACAATGGAAAACAAACAAAAAAAGATGTAACCACATAATAAACTCATTAAGGAGTTTTTCCTGAGTTTGCACACTAGGATGGCTCAGAAAAAAACATTAATTTGCTGTTTGATCAGTAAATATTAACGATACAGCACAAACTCAACCCTCAAGATAAGTATCCATGGAAAAAATTAACCTTATAAAACAGCCCAAAAGGGTTAATGAGGTAGATATTTACTTACCAAAATCTCAGTAGCATCCAAAGGCACAACCATGAAGGCTTGCTTTGTTCTTCCCATTTACATGAGAAGCTGAATACCAAAACTCAGGGTACTAAGCAGCCACTGGGTGAAGCCATCATTCTCAGCCAAAAACATCTGCCAAGGTGTTTTGGTCAGGCTCTGGGAAATTGCCTTGGCTGACTAGACTTGATGTGATTCCAGCAAGGAACAATACCTTGTCTTTGTGGATCCACTGCTATGCAGTAAAGGAAGAAATGGCATCAAGGATTCCAAAGCATCCTACTTGACTCTGTACTCAAACTTGCCCACCGTGTAAGTTAAAGTAGTGTAAATGCTTTTGTTGCTACCTTCCTCCAACCTGTCACCAAAAGACAACATTGGATCGTACAGAATAGGGATAGGGAAGTAAAAACACCCATGAAATGGGAGAATAATTTCACTCTGTAAACTCTGAGTTTACCAAGCAGCCACAGGCAATCCCAGATTGCTAATGTTGGAAGCTGTGTGCATTCTGTAGTCTCACAATGAACAAGGTCCAAAAACAGGCTATGGCCAGAGCCAGGATTATATAATTCATTAGTTTAGCTACTAATGTTACTTTTTTAATGGAGATAAGATATTTAAATGACTCTTTTTTTCTTCTCTCAATTATGGCAATATGAAACCAATGAAGAAGCAAAAAGACTTCTGTCTAGATAACAACCTAGTATTGTTTATAGTCTCTATAGATGTGTGAATGTGAAATGTTCTCCCGCATTTCCAGTTGGTAACACTGCATGGAAGACTGTAGAAGCTTCAGGAGGCAGAGCATCACTAGAGGAAGTAAGTCACTAGGCTCCACACACTTATCTTGTCCTTTGAGATAATATGAAAAACCACCTATCTGTATTGCTGCCATGCCATGATTGGCTGTATTCCCTCCAACCATGAGCCAAAATGTACACTTTCTAACTCTCCTAGTTAGCCTTAACTTACAGATTGACACAGCCTCAGGTCATCTAAAAGTAGAGAAATTGCTTAGATTAGATTGGTCCCTAGGCATGTCTTCAAGGATTTGTCTTAATTTATTGATGTAGGAGGGTCCAGCTCACAGTGTAGGCAGAACAATTACTCTGGCAACTTATCTCTGATAATATAAGAAAGATAGATAATCATAGGCCACTGAACAAACTACATAGCAATCAGCAAGCATCTTCCTCCTCAATTTTGACTACAAATTCCTGCCCTGCTTGAGTTCCTGCCCTGACTTCCCTCAATGAACTGAGAACTGAAAGTCTAAGATGAAATAAACACTTTCCTTTCCCAAAAGATCATGACAGCTCCAGGACAATCCTGTGTATTGCTTCTTTTTAGATATCTGTATTGTAACAACACGAAAAGCAACAGGTACAGGCCCTCTTGGTAACTATATTAAATGACACGTGGCAGTATAGGAGAGGTTTCACATCTTCATATCTCAGTTTCACAATTAGAAAAGTGGAACCAATAATAACCTCTAGCTCATAGGTATATCACAGCAATCACATGATCTAGATGGTACAATGCCAAATACCTTTTAAATTTTACTACCTTTTCATGTACTCTCAGACCTTTCTTAGTTTCTTGATTTTATTTTCTTATCACCAAGAGTTTGAGGTAAAAATTAGTTTTAAGGTTTGCTTATATGTTATGCAAACTCAACCACTAACTATAATCATGAGTCCCATAATTCTCAGTGTATCTCCCAAGGTCCTTTGCACTTACAACACTATTAAGAACTTTCCTGTCACATATTACCATGTTCAGTGTCTTTCACATCATAAGTATTCACACCCAATATTAATGACAATTTTAAATGTTTATTCCTCAGTTGAAATGTAACAGCCCAAGTGTAAATGCTGATACACACCACAGGAATACTGGTATGGTACCACAAGGAGTTGAGTGGGAGGATGCGGCATAAGAAATAAAGAAGACAAAGATGAGATCTGGGACCAGGAGGTCTTGCATAGGCTGATGAGTTTTGTGAAATTAGTTTATTAAGAAGTCCAGCATCAGGTCTGGAGTGGTGGCACATGCCTTTAATCCCAAGCACTTGGGAGGCAGAGGGAGGCCAATCTCTGAGTTCAAAACCAGTCTGTTCTACAGATTGAATTTCAGGATAGCCAGAGCTAATAGAGAAACCCTGTCTCAAACAAAACAAAAAAAATAAGCAAAAAAAAAGTACAATATCTTATATACTGTTTGTAGCTGGGAAATGGCGAGGTTGGCAGAGAGCCAAATAAGACAATGTTGCCAAGAAGAACCCTGGAACCTCGGGAACTGATTTGAACTAATAACTACACAGCCCAGGGGGAAGAGTCTGATCCCTAGAAACCACAACCTTGACTGCTCTAAAGCACAGGCTCCAGCATCAGACTGGTGGCTCCAAGTCCCTTCCTAGACAAGACCACAAACCAAAGTTCCCTTTGTCCTTTCACTAGGGCCTCTGAGAAGGTCAGAGTCACCTGCAACATTAGATTGACACATTAACTAACAGACAGATATGAATATTCGATAAAGTTTATATTCATTTTGAACTGTGGTGCTGAACATCAGCATCCGTTTTCTGCTGTTTTTCTCCAAGTTTAGTTTTCAGCCACTGGGGTTAGGAGAACCTGACACCCAATCAGTGACTTGTCTTATCTATAACAGAGAAGCCCTGAAAGTTGGATCAGATTCACATCAAGTATAGGTCAGTGACCTGAAGGGTAAGGGTGGATCAAAAGAACCTGCAAAAGCAGGTGTGAAAACACAGCCTAAATTAGGGCAGGCAAAGTGATAGCCATGCACCAACCAAAGTGTTCATCTGTAATGTTTGCCTGGTGGCTTCTCAACTTCCTGCTCTAATGGTTCATGGCACAAGTCATTTCTTTCACAGATGGTTAATTTTATTTGGATGTAACATTGTCCAGCCTGAAGCAACAACAGAGCATCAGGAAGCTCACTCCAGACAGGGGCTGCTGAACAGTCACATGAATGTGTTCCCCAATAGAGGAAAAAATTGTGGACATTGGGTGGTCTCTGAGAACAGTAGTTCAATGAGTAGGGCAGAAAACACTAGGTGTAATTCGATATGACACACAGTCTAAGACAGACATGGCCCAGGTCTGATCCCACATGAAGATCAAATTGCTTCTCTGTCTACAGAAGGACAGCATTCACAGCTCTGCAGGAAACCTCAGCAAGCAGCTAAGCTGCCTTACCAGGTCAAAGGGAGGAGAGGGACAGATTCCAGGCCCTACAGTTGTTAAACCTTTATAAGAACCATGAGGTGCAGTGGGGGTAGGGAAAAGGGACTAAAGGGTTTTAACGGGGAATATATATATATATATATATATATATATATATATATAATTCCTTTAAGAAGATAATCCAGGATTTATTTTCTGAAATAAAACCTGGAAGAAAAAAATAAACAAAAAACCAACGCATATTAAACTATTAATGACTAAATATCACTTGGGCATTTGACTATATTTTTCTTCCTATAATAATGCTATATATCTAAAGCCAGAATATTCTCAGAATGACTTAATTATAAATGAAATTCAGACCACTGAATCACAAAATCTCCCTCCCTTTCTCTCTTTCTCTCTCTCTTTCTCTCTCTCTCTCTCTCTCTCTCTCTCTCTCTCTCTCTCACACACACACACACACACAAACACACACACACACACACACACACACACACACACACACGATGTTTAATAAACAACTACCCAGGCTAGGTTCTTGGCATTTAAGTCACAGTCAGGTATGTTGAGGAAATTAGCAAAGTATTTGCATGCAAGGGAAGAGGAGGAATATATATGAGAGCTTTTCTGCTAGGAGCAAGGTCCACATCATAGCAGTGGCACCTGGGAGCTTGTTAAAATGTAGGGCACCAAGTCCCAAACTAGCATTTTAAAAACAGACTCTGGCAGGTTAACAGATCTGCCCACGATCTGTGCTATGTAAGAGTATAGAATGTGCTCACAGAAAACACATTCTCATTATGCTTCTAACAGAAGCAAATGAGTCCTTCCTGTACCTCACTGCACGGTGTATGGAAAAGATTGCATCACTTAGTGTCAGTAGGAAGGCCTTCCTTGGCTTAATGTATACCGTTTAAGTGGAACTATCTCACCTTATCTCCCCATTTGAGGTAAACATGACATATTGTAGAGAACTCACAACAACAGGAGATGAGAGATCATTTTTTTTGTGAAATTCCCTAAACTTATGTGTCTATCTTAGCTGCTTAAAATGGGCTGGACCATCCCACATCAACTAACAAGCAAAACAATTGCTCACAGATATGCTGCCAATCCAAACTGCAAAGTTCCTCAGTTGAGATGACTCTAGATTGCTGTAAGTTGACAATTAAAAACTAACCAGTACAATGAATAAGAAAGACAGTAGCAAGTAACAATGATATGACAAATGATCAATGCATCAGTGAGGGTATATTAAGACTATTAGCTTGTGTTTTTCTTATTAGGAGTATGAATTGTTATAGCTTTCTTAACACTATGACAATATATAGAAAAAGTCTTATAAGACTTTAACCAAAAGCAACTTAGGGTAGAATAGGATTCACTTGGCTTACATTTCCAGGGCAGAGTCTATTATTGTGGGGTGTTATAGCAGGGACTCCAGCATGATCTTGGTGCAGAAATCATGCAGGAATGCTGCTTGGTGGCAGGCTGGTGTTTACCTAATTTTCCCATACAGCCCAGACTCACCTGCCCAGATAATGCTGCTGCTCGCAGTGGCCTGAGCCCTTCTAAATCCATTAACAATCAACATAATTTCCTACAGATTTGCTCATAGGCCAATCAGACCTGGACACTCCCTCAATTGTGGCTTCATTTTCAGATGAGTCTATGCTATGTCTAGACTAAGATATCAACTATTTAACTTATTATAAAGAATGACCTCACAGTAGCAAGTGACTTCTTAAAGAAATGATGGGTATGAGAGACCCTGATATTATTATACAATTCATGCAAGCATCACATCATCACACTGAGTCCCACACATATGTGCAACTACTATGTGTTGGATAAAAGAGTAATACATTGTAAGTTAAAACAATTCTTATTTTGTCTTTTGATTTTGTGCCATTACCATATTTGAAGATGAGTACTTTAAAAACCTAAATATTATTGTACAAAGTATAACAGGGATTTTAACCTGTTAAGATTTAGACAGAAAAATAAGCTTGTGGGGTTAAATTATTAACCCATGTCAGGTCAATAAAATATAAACACTGCTAACAGAGAGATTCATCAAATCTGAAAAAAATGGAGTAAAGAGAATTTTTAAGAGCCTTATAAAAATCCTGAACTTCTTTCAGATAGTTGACAGTTAAGGGCAAATGCAGTGTAATACATCTGTTGGCAAACTGCAGCACTGGATGTTAAGGAGAAAGATGGCTGTCCTTGTGAAGAGGCTAGACAGAACCAAGAGGCACAGTGTGGGAAGGACGGGAATGCACATGGGGGCAGAGACCTGAAGCAGAGGTGAGAGGCCCTAAGATAAAGGCTCTCAACTGTCTAGACAGCTCTCATAGAGAAATTAAGTGCGTAGCACAGGCACAGTAACATACATTTCTTATCACAGCACTCAAGGAACTGAGGCAGGAGGATAACACATTTGAGGCCAGCCTGAGCTAGACAGTAAGCCTTATCTCAAACAACAACAATAATGTTAACAATAATTTAAAATAATGAGAGATATACTGAATTTAAAGGAATAAAACATGTCTCTTTTTACTATCTTAATAAATCACTTGTAAAAAAAATTAAATGAACAAATTAAAAGCATACCTAGAGTAAATAAAATTGCCTCATACCTTTTCCAGAAATATTTCAGAAATATATTCAGCTGCAAAGATGGAGTCTATATTTTGACATTGATTAGCTGCAGAGCAGACCAATTCCCACTACGTTAACATAAAAAGACACTTCCTTTGGACTGTTGGGATATTTGGGGAGAAATTTTCCATAAGCATTGACTTCTGCTTCTGTGTGATTTTTTTTAGGTGATAATAGGGTAGGAAGTGATTTTTGATATAGATAGGTGGGGAATTCCTATGCATTTGTCAATAAAGCACTGTCTGGCCAATAGGGAACCAAGATAGGAGGGACTAGGAGTCCAGGAGGACTCTGGGAAGGAGAAACACAGAGAGTTTGAGACATAACCACCATGGGGTAGGAAGCCCGGAACTATTCTCCGGTAAGAGACATACTTAGATTAACAATTATGGGGTAATTACTTAAGTCAGAGCTAGCCAGTAAGAAACAAGCAAGGCCAACAGCTTCATAATTAATATAGCCTCCTGTGTGTTTATTTGGGACTGATGCGGCTTTAGAACCAGGCTGGCGGGAAGGCTCCTGTCAAGGAAAAAGCTTCTCATAACAGAATGGTGTCAAGAGTGGGATTTATTGTTTTGACTGCTTGACAATGCTGGAAGTATTGGCTTGATAGGACAGAACCAATATTCATTTCCACTTTATTTTATGCCTAATCTAGTTTCATATTAAAGAAAGGGGACATGTTGACCTTCTATGCTTTCCCCTATATCTATGAATATCTAGGCCCAGAAATGTAGTAACTTTTTTCTTAACATGATAAAAATATGAAAAGAGTATTGCAGTGATAAAAGAGGTATCTAAATCTGTCTTGTCTGTCTCCAATACTATAAAATAGAAAATTTTACAGCTCTAAACATTCTAAAAATCCTAAAAGTAGACATAACTAGAATCTACACTTAGGTGGGTGAGGATAATTACACAGAAAATATTTAGGAAACAACAGAATCACCAAAAACTGTGGAAGAAAAACAAAGAAATTTCATGCAGAGAAATAAATAGAGAAAGAAAAATAGCAAAAGAAAATGCAGTAAAGAAACAGAACTATCCTCAATACTTTGACTTTATTATCACTTGAAAAGCATAACTAAAGATTGTGAAAATGAAAACTAACGAAGTTTCGCCAGGCATAGTAAAACACACTTTTGATCCCAGTTTACAAGAGGCAGAGGCAGGATGATCTCTGTGAGATTGAAGCCAGGTTGCTCTATGGAGTAAGTAAGTTCTAGGACAGCTAGGGATACACTGTGAGACTCTGTTTTGAAAAAAAACAAGCAAACAAAAAGTGAAAAATCAATTTAGTGTAAGTAAGTTAATTCAGAAAGGGGCACAGCTAGACCATAAACCCATAAGCAAAAGGATAAGGCCACAGAAATTATCTAGAAGACAGCACAAAACCACAACAACAAATGAAAGGAAATGAATAGATGAGGAGAAAAATTTCCAATGTCCACTTAGTAGTACTAAAAAATATATAAAAGATGAATGGGAAAATGATAAAGCAATCATACAGATAATAGAAGAAAGATTTATTGGTACGGATGTAAGAGTAGATTGCAAGCATGGCCAAGAATGATGGCCATATGAAGCCACCATGCTGACATGGCAGAATTCAATACATTAAAGGAAAAGTTCCTAGCAGTTCAAGGGAAATGAAACAGGCTAGCCACAAACAAAAAAGGAAACAAAAATGTTACATACAGATGGCCAAGAGCCATCTTCTGGACAACAGTTATGAGTCAGAAGATAACACAACTTTAGCTTTAAAGTTATCATCAAAATGGGATTTTGAAGTTCACGTGGTACAACACTTAACAGTAAAAATCAGTTGGGAGGACAAAATAAGGCCACTTATTGGAGCATGGTGAGTCAGAAACATGACTCAGGCATCACACAGGAATGCAGAACAGGCTTTTAGTAGATGCATGAAAAAGCTAATCAACAAAAACTCAATTTTCACTCTTAGTTGAGGCATGACATAATGATAAGAAATTAAATGCTCAGATTATTTTAGCCTAGGGAAGTGATAGACAGGTAAGAGTAAGGTTTCAGGAAAGAAAGCAAGGTATACTGTCTCAGGTCTTTTCATAATAAAACCATAAATTCAGATGAAATACATATCAGTGCATTTGTAAATAATGACAAATCTATATGTTATTCTAAGCAAAACCATCCTGAAATAAATTCAATAGAGCCAAAAAATTATAAATAACTGTTAGTACATATGTAACACTGCACCAATTAAAGAAAAAATGGCATGTACAGTTAATTAATCAAGCCAACAAAAAGAAAAAGAGAAGCAGACATATAAAAGAAACTTACACAGATCCAGAGTGAAATAAATGTTATCGATTACAAGGCAGACTGTTAAAAACAAAGATTTACTATTTGCTATGGCACAGAAGCGAAACATACAGAGCACAAATACAATCACAAATTAAGCATAGTAGTAAAATTAATTGTAGATGGTCCATGAACATGAAAGTTAAAAATTCCTCCCACACCGATTTTCTACAATTGAAACCAGAGAGATAGAGAGGGAGAGAGAGAGAGGGAGAGAGAGAGAGAGAGAGAGAGAGAGAGAGAGAGAGAGAGAGAGAGGGAGGGAGGGAGGGAGGGAGGGAGGGAGGGAGGGAGGGAGGGAGGGAGAGAGAGAGAGAGAGAGAGAGAGAGAGAGAAGAAAGGAGGCAGGGAGGGGGAGGAAGGGAAGGAGGAAGGAGAAAGGGAGGGAGGGAGGAAGGGAGGGAGGAAGGGAGGGAGGGAGATGGGGCAGATCTGGATGAATCTGGATGGAGTTGGGGGAGGTACATTAATATGACCAGAATACAGTGTAGTCTGAAATTTCTCAAAGAACTAATAAAAATGAAAACATAATCAGGCAGAACTTTCGACTGTTTTATGCTTTATGAAAATGTGCTTGTTAAATGGTTCCTTGTCGAACAGCATAGTTAACAAGCATATATATTATATGTGTGCTTTATACAGAAAACATATTCAAGAACTAAGAGAGAGATAACCTTCAATTTAATGTACAATTCATTAGATGGATGTACTCTTTAGCCAGAGGCAATTAATAATGTCCTGGTATTTTGAAGCCACCCAAAAATAGTAGGAAATGGCCCTGAAATTACTATAGTATGGTAGTATCCATGGGGAATAAAATTAGGCATCATTTAGTACTTCATCTTTATTGTTTTTTACACATCTCTCAACTGCAAATACAACACACATTGTCATTTCTTTGTGCAAAATCTTTGATGACTATTTAGTTTTTAATCATAGATTTTAAAAAATATTTTATGGTAGTTAATGCTAGACTATTATCTACATGTATCTTCTGCATGGTTGATATGTCTAACTTTTTTAATTGTTTTCTGTAATTTTATACTATAATCTGTAAATTTCTTCAAATTGTCACAATCTTAGATACTGCAAAAGTGAAGTTCATCAAAAAATGTACAACAGGAAAGACAAATAGAGGAATCTTTATATTTCCTTCTCAATATGGTATATTAGTCCTGTGAGGGAGACAATAAGGAAAACAAGGTTTTTTAAAGCCCTTTGTAAACACAAAAGACAAGTATAGATTTAGATGTATGTGCAGATAGGTAGTTATGTATATATATATATATATATACACACATTTGTAATATATGCATTTACAAGAATGTAGGTGTATCCTACATATATAGATATACCTACATACATGTAAATTATGTTTATCCATATATATGCATCTATGCACATGTCTCGTTTTGTATTTATACATACTATTACATATATTTTATATACAAATACAGATATATACTTACCTGCCTGTATACAAATGCATATTTTAGTATATAAAGATAGAAAATATTAACAAATGTTCAATAAGAATGTTGAACTACAAAATCCAATAAATAATTAACAATTATTAGATTTATTTGACACATATTGTCTGTAAATACTTATCATTATTCTTTATATTGTAGACTAACAAGCCATCATGTAGAAAAACTATACTTACCATCATGTTCATAAGTAAAAACAAATTAAAGCAAGTTAGTAGAAAATCCTCTCGTGAAACTGGCAATGTTCAAAGTTAAACAGTGCTATTAATGAACAATACTTAGGAAGGTCTATTTCATAATGCTAAACTCACTAAAAGAAAATTTTATTAATGCATAGGGTAATAGGATATTTCCATACAGAATCCTTTAATTATTCTCTGTGATTAATCAGTCTGTCCTGACTCATTGTAAAACATAAGGAATAAGGATGGAAAAGGAATAGAAAATACCTTGCAGAAGCTTCTCAGATTCAGAAGGTCCCATTTATTAATTGTCAATCTCAGTGTCTGTGCTATTGGTTTTGCATTCAGGGAGCAGTCTCTTGTACCTCCCATGTTCTAAGAGGTTCAGTATGGCTGGATTTATGTTGAAGTCTTTGATCCATTTAGACTTATATTTTATGCATAGTGATAGATATGGATCTATCTGCAGTTTTCTACATGTAAGCATCCAGTTATGCCAGCACCACTTGTTGAAGATGCTTTTCCACTGTATACTTTTAGCTTCTTTGTCAAAAGTCAGGTGTTCATAGGCATGTGGGTTAATATCAGGGTTTTTAATTTGATTGCATTGGTCTTCTTGTCTATTTTTGTGTCATACCAGCCTGTTTTCAGGACTATAGCTCTATAATAGAACTTGAAGTTATGGATAGTGATGCCTCCGGAAGATACTTCATTGTACAGAGTTGTTTTGTCTATCCTGGGTCTTTGTTTTTCCATGTAAAGTTGAATATTGTTCTTTAAAAGTCTGTGAAGAACTGTGCTGGGATTTTGATGGGGACTTCATTGAATCTGTAGATTGCTTTTGGCAAGATTGCCATTTTTATTATATTGATCCCAAGAGCCCAAGAGCATGGGAGATCTTTACATTTTCTGGCATCTTCGTTAATTTCTTCTTTAAAGACTAAAAGTTCTTGATATACTGGTCTTTCCTTGTTTGGTTAGTGTTACCCCAAGATATTTTATGTTGTTTGTGGCAATTGTAAATGGTGATGTTTCTCTGATTTCTTTCTCAGCCCATTTATCATCTGTATATAGTAGGGCTACTGATTTTTTTGAGTTACTCTTGAATCCTGCCACTTTGTTGAGCAGCTGCAGGAGTTCTGCAGTAGAGTTTTTCGGGTCACTATTGTAAATTATCATATAATCTGCAAATAGTGAAAGTTTGACGTTTTCCTTTCCAATTTGTATCCCCTTGATCTCCTGTTATTGTCTTATTGCTCTAGCTAGAACTTCAAGCACAATACTGAAGAGATATAGAGAGAATGGACAGCCTTGTCTTGTTCCTGATTTTAGAGGAATTGCGTTGAGTTTCTCTCAATTTAGATTGATGTTGGCTGTTGGTTTGATGTATATTGCTTTTATTATGTTTAGGTATGTTCCTATTATTCCTGACATCTCCAAGACCTTTATCATGAAGGGGTGTTGGATTTTATCGAAGACTTTTTCAGCATCTAATGAGATAGTCATTTGGTTTTTCTTTTTCAGTTTGTTTATATGGTAGATTACATTGATGGATTTTTGTATGTTGAACCATCCCTGTATCCCTGGTATGAAGCCTACTTGATCAAGGTGGATGACTTTTCTGATGTGTTCTTGGATTCAATTTTCCAGCATTTTATCAAGTATTTTTGCATCAATGTTCATGAGGGATATTGGTCTGTAGTGCCCTTTCTTAGTTGTGTCTCCTGAAACTGAGAAGCTTCTGTAAGGTAAACAACACAGTCATTAAGACAAAACAGCAGTACACAGAATGTGAAAAGATCTTCAACAATCCCACATCTGACAGAGGGATGATTTCTAAAATATACAAAGAAATCTAGAAGCTAGTCAGCAAAACACCAAATAATCCAATTAAAAGGTGAAGTACAGAACTAAATAGAGAATTCTCAGTAGAGGAATCTAAAATGGCTGAAAGACACTTAAGAAAGTGCTCAACATCCTTAGCCATCAAGGAAATGCAAATCAAAACAACTCTGATATACTATCTTGCTCTTGTCAAAATATCTAAAATGAAAAACACCAAGAACAGTTTATGCTGGAGAGGATGTGGAGAAAGGGGAACACTCCTCCACTGTTGGTGGGAGTGCAAACAGCCACTTTAGATATCATTGTGGCAGTTCCTCAGAAAAATGGGAATCAGTCAACCACAAGATACAGTAATTCCATTCTTAGGCATATACCCAAAAGATGCACATTCATACAAGAACATCTGTTCAATTATGTTCACAGTGGCATTATTTGTAATAGCCAGAACCTGGAAGCAGCCTAGATGCCCTTTAACTGAAGAGTGGGTAAAGAAAATGTGGTACATTTAAACAGTGGAGTACTACTCAGGGGATAAAACACACTGGAATCTTGAAATTTGCAGGCAAATGGATGGCACTAGAAGAAACCATCCTGAGTGAATCCGTATTTATCCCTAGTACACAAATGGACTTTGGGAGCCCACTCCAAATAGACAGATACTCTTTCAGCCTAGACAAATGGGGAAGGGTCCTGCTCCAAATGATATGACAGACTATGAAGATCCCCCATGGAAGGCCTTACCCTCCCTGGGAAGCAGAAAGGGGATGGGATAGGGGGCCGGTTAGGGACAAGGGAGAAGGGGAGAGAGAGGGACCTGGGATTGACACGTAAAACAAGATTGCTTCTAATTTAAATAGAAAATTTTAAAAACTGAAAAAAAAGAAATAGAAAATGCACAGTTCTATTTAAACCATTACTACTAAACATGGATCTGTATTAAAATCGAAAGCGGATATATAGATACTGTTGGAAGCCCTACTGTGTTGGTAGAACTCACTCATACTCACTCATTGCGTATTCTGAAAAATATTTTTTACTTAAGTGGAATCAATGTCCTGGCATCTGTATTTAATTTTGGCACATAATACAATAGTGAGCAGTGCTACTTGTTGCATAAATTCTGCAAACTTGACAGGGTAGAGACGTAACATTTGTAATGGTCGTACTATTGATGGAGTCTATTTTCCTTAATTCTTTATTCTGAAGCCCTCACTGCCAATAAGGTGGCATTTGGTGATAGAGTCATTAAGAGGTAATTAATTTTAGATGAGATAAGCATTAAATGTGTGTATTTCTTGTTTAGATTAATTCTCTTACATCATGAGACACCACCAATGTGAAAGCTGTCAATATGCCAACAAAAGAGCACTCGCCAGAAGCCAAACATGTTAGCACCCTAAGATCAGACTTCCAGCCCCAGTACTGTGAGAAAATCAATTTCTGCTGCGTAAAACATCCAGCATGTGATACAGTATCTTATACTGACTAAGATAAGTTTACTTTCCAACAGTCAATGACAAGAAACATATTCTGGGTTACCTGGATTTATTTATAGAAGGGCGAACTTGCCTAGATACAGAGTTATATGCCAAATATATTTTATAATACATAAGGCACAAATAAAACTCCCAATAGGATAGTATCAAATGACACCAGTAAAGGTCTTTAAATTCTGAGCTCTTTGTTAACCTCCCAAATTGCTCTAATCAAGAAGAATAGCACAGATCCTATGTCATAGACTGCAACCTCATAAACTCTGCTCTTGGCTAAATTCCCAGAAACTCCTCCCCCCCCCCAGGTTTCTGAGTGAGACCCCAGAGGCAGCCTTCTAAACCCACGCAAACCTTTTGCAAGCACGCAGATCTATGAAGCTGTTGCCAATAATTTTTTATCTTTTCCTAGCATTTACCCAAATATGAATGAGACTAAATGTTTCCCAAAGGCCCCACAAGTCCATTAATTCTGCTTCTGTGACCAGCTAGATGGAATGGGAACTGCTTTAACAAAAAGTGTATTGCCTACTTCTAACCCTCAGCCATCTCACTCTAAATAGTAGATGTTAATGACTTGAAGGTATTCTGTTATTATGAGTCTCTGCTGCTCTGTTTCTTACCCTCTTCTATTTAATCTCACTTTTCAGTATACTGATTTCCTCATGGTGTATTTGCCCTCTCTATCCCCTATGACAGATTGATCTATTTATTTTTTTCTTCTGTGCTCACTTTAAGCAACCCACATTTTTTGGCTTCTAAAATATTTGTCTTCATTTGTTACCTTGAAAGCATACATGACTGTTGGATGGAAGATATGTTTGCATTCCATTCCTACTAAAAAAGACCAGGTTCTTCCTCCATATGTCCAAGAATGGCCACTGACTTCCATATTCTGTAGACAGTCAGATTTTGGGGGAAGATCTTCTACTTACCCAATGGAAAAATATTAAAGACTAGTAGTAGGGTCAGATAATTCTCTCTGTCTCTGTCTCTTAATTTCTGTCTCTCCCTCTTTCCTCTGTCTCTCTGTGTCTCTGTCTCCATCTCTCTCTCTCTCTCTCTCTCTCTCTCTCTCTCTCTCTCTCTCTCTCTCTCTCTCTCTCTCTGTGGGGAGGAGTTCTGGCCCTCATCACTAAAGAGGACAGTAGTCACTCCTACCCTATCAATAATGAAATAAAGATGCATAGAGTTCTCCAACTCCCTCTACATCTTGATAAAACTCTTGTCTCGTGGGCACAAAAATATAAGAGATATGTTTGTAAATATATTTCAGGTGAATACTATTGAGTTTAAGGGAATTTCTGAATCTTTACTATTCACCATGGACTTTTAAATTTCAATAATAGTGACTACAAATTAGTTTGAAATCCCCAAAGTCAGAAGGACATGGTGGCCCTTGCCTTTAATCACAGCACTGGGAGACAGAGGCAGGCAGATCTTTGTGAGTTCAAGGCCAGTCAGGTCTATGTAGTGCATTCTAAGACAGCCAGAGATATATAGGAGGTCTTGTCAAAAATAAATAAATAAATAAAAAGGAAGGAAGGAAGGAAAGAAGGAAGGAAATCCCTACAGTCTTTCAATATGATTCTTATAATAGGACAAAAAGATTTAATTGTGTAGCAACTTTGTTTATCCATATGTCTTCATAAGTATTGCATAAAACATTAGCTATTTTTCTATTACTATGATGAAAAACTATGATCAAAAGCAACTTGTGGAGGGAAAGGGATTATTTCACTTATACTTCTAGGTGGCAGTCAATCATTGAGGGAAGTCAGGAGTGGAATTCAATCATGGAGGAGTGCTATGCACTGACTTCTTCTCATGGCTTGCTCAACCTGCTTTCTTATAGCACCCAGGATCATCTGCCCAGGAGTAATACCACTCACTATGCTGGGCCCTCTCACATCCATCACTGATTAAGAATATGCCCTCCAGACTTGTTCATACCCCAAACTCGTGGAAAAGATTCCTTTATAGAGGTTCTTTCATCTCAAATGACTAGAGCTTATGTCAAGTAGACATAAAACTAGCCAGCACAGTTGCTCATCCATAGATAATATAGAGTATGCAAAGTTACTCTACATCAGTGATTCTCTCTTTCCCAAAGCTGTGACCCTTCATTACAGGTCCTCATGTTGTAGTGACCCCATCCATTAAAATTATTTTCATTGCTACTTCATAACTGTAATGTTGCTACTGTTATGAACCACAATGTAAATATTTAACAAACAGGATGTCTGATATGGGACTTCTTCACACGTTAACAGAGCTTATCAATTTGGAAGTATGAACTTCAACCTTTCAACACTGTCATGCAAACATGGACACATTTTAGTCAATAAAAATAAATCACAATATGTGTTGTCGTTTGAGTCCTTGCTTCCCATTTAGTGGTCTCTTTTGGGAAGGGTTTGGAGCCTTTAGGTTGGTGGAGCCTTGGTAGAGGAAGTATATCACTAAGGATGAAATGTGAAGTTTTAATGTCTTGCTCTACTTCCTGTATTATCTCTGCCTTCTGTTTGGATGAAATATGATCAGTAACTTCCTGCCCCTGCCACCATGCCTTCCTGACTGTGGTCAAGTCTCATCTGTGAAGTGGTGTTTATCCCTCTGGAACTATAAACCCAAATAATCCTTTTCTCACTAAATTTTATCATTCTAGGTCAAAATTTAAGTACCCTTTTCTTGGTCAGTATTCTTTATCAACATTAATGCTTTTATAATAAAATTGCACAGCATTTTAATGATTGTTTACAATTATTCCATTTTAATGGACAACTTAATGATCATAGAGAATAGTTGGATTAGAATACAGGGTTTGAGAATTTACTTGAAAATCAAATAGCTGATTCATATCCCTTGCCCATGGGTAACTATGTAAATTCTGTTCATTGTCTTCTTCATCTTGTGAGCACTTACTTTAGCTTCATTGTTCTAGGATCAGGTATTTGCGGATAGGAGGACTCAAGATAGTCTATCAGTTTCCTCTCTTGACTTGCCTACAAATTTAAACATCCAAGGCCAAGAGAAAGTTGGATTAAAAAATCTGACACAGGAATAAAAGAGAGGAGAATGTTATGCTCGTTAACTTTGATCAATCTTTCTAACAGAAACTAGAGTCACACTGGGGAAGGGAACCTTAATTAGGGAACTATCTCAATCAGATTGGCCTGTGGGTGTATCTATGTGCGTTTTCTTGATCAATGTGGGAAGGGTCAGCCCACTCTAAATGGCACCACATCCAGAAAGGAGATCCATGATCCAAGCCAATTTGTAGCATTCCTTCCTGGTCTCTGTTTCATTTCTTACCTCCAGATTCCTGCCCCGATAGACTGTAACCTCTGAACTAAAATAAACTCTTTGAAACTCCAAATTTGTATTAGTCAATGTTTTATCATGGGGACACAAATCAAAATAAGAAAAATTGAGAGGCAAAGGCCTTAGAATTGAGATAGCATTCATTAAAATTAAGGGTAATATCGGAAGCAAATAAAACAAAGTATTTTACTGTCTCAGTAATTTTGTATACTCCTGTCTGATCTGCCACTCTCTCCTACTCAACAGATCAGTGGTTGGATCCTGAAAAACAATAGTGATCATTTTTTTATTTTATTTTTTCAGTCATTGTTTTTCATTGATTCAATATTCCATTATTTTAGCCTCTTTCTGGAGCTAAAATGGCATTCTATTAAAATTGGAGAAGGGAGAAGGACAGATGGTTATGGAGATGGAAGAAAATATACAGTTTACAAGCTCAAAAAAATCTGTGGTCAATTTGCTCAGTAGATCTTGCCTCATTCCTCTTCTCTGGGGTACCATGAATATCTCTCTTAGTTTCTTTTCTGTTCCCCAGACTCTCTGTCATCAGGGGGTGAGGGGAGTGGGAATTGGGAAAAAGAGAGGGGGAGAGAGGAGGTCATGAGGGAGCAAGAAGGCTGAGTTGGGGGAAACAGGGGAGAAAATGATGAGAAATACCATAATAGAGGTAGTCATTATAGTTTAGAAGAGAGATCTGGCACCAGTAAGATCTCCAGCAATCTACAAGGATGACACCAACTGGCAAACTAAGCAATAGTGAAGAGACTACCTTAAATGCCCATCCCTGATAATGTGTTTGACAACTACCTTATATGCGATCCTAAAACCTTCATCCAGTGACTGATGGAAGCAGAGGTGAACTCCCACAGCTAAATACTGAACTGAACCCCTGGAACCCAGTTACAGAGAGGGAGAAGAGATGAGCAAAGGGGTAAAGAATGAGCTGGTGAAACCAGCAGGAAGAGCTGACCTGAACAAGGGGGAGCTCTTGGCCCCCCTACCGACAGCTGGGAGGCCAGCATGGAACAGATCCAGACCCCCTGAATGTGGGTGTCAGTGAAGAGGCTTGGACAATCTATGGGGCCCTGGGAAGTAGATCAGTATTTATCCCTGGCACACAAATGGACTTCATGTATCCATACAACAAAGAGGGCTGCTCTCTCAGCCTGAACCCTTGGGGGAGGGCCTGGACCCTGCTCTGAGCGAAATGACAGACTCTGGATATCCCCTTTGTGGAAGGAAGTGATGATAGGGTGGGAGGCTGAGGACATGGTGGGGGTTGCAGGAGGAGGGGAGGGAGCTGGGATTGACATGTTGAAGCGAGCTTTTTTCTAAAAAGTATAATAAAATATAATGAAAAAAAACTGTGGTCTTGATGGAGAAGCTGATGAAGATACTGACACAATTCAGTAGCAAATGAATGTAGTCTGTAGCTGCACCAGGCTGGAGCTGTGGCATGGAGAACCAGGAATATTATTCAGCATTTCAATTACCTCTAAGGTAAACAGCATTCTTAGCCTTCATCCCTGAAACTAACTGTACTTTCCAGGCCTGAGGAACACAGACACATAATGTGGTCTGCTAGAGATGACTATGGCGGGAATACAGGGAGCATGGATGGAGATAAAAGAAGCAGAGGAAGAAGTTGGGCGTCTGAGAAGTTATGCTGTCAAAGAGCTTTAATGTGTCTCTTTCATCTTTCTCCTAAGTGGACTAGAGATGCTGAGAATCTGATCGGAAGTGGCCGTTTAGTTATTTGGTGAAAGAGTGTGAAAAATGTTTACCCTCCTCTAAACGGTGCCCTCCATGCTCTAGCTTTTACAGTAACTCTTTCCTTTGTAGGTTCGAGGCCAGGTTCAGTAAATTTGACAGAAAGAGACAGTGAAAGCAAGAGAATTATTCACCTATCTTTTGCTGTGATTCATCCAGTAATACTCTGGCAACTTCTCTCAGGCGGTAGAAGAATATTGCATATCTTAGAAGAGAAGGAAATTGATAGGGAAGCTAGGTGGGAAGCCACCAACAGAGATCTTTCCACACAAACACAAAAACCCCAAGAGGCACAACTAATGGTTTCCTAACCTCTTAAGAAGGCCATAGATTTCTCACTCCCAAAAATGGTGTTAAACTAAGAAAGGAAGGGGATCCCTATATTAATTTATATAAGCCTATCTACTTTTAAGGTATCATAAACTAAAACCAAATACACTTTTCTGTTGGCATCTTGTAAAAGGTCATTTCTGAGGTTCAGTCTCAGAGTTCAGCAGCAGCCGTCTTCAGTATTTCTCCCGAATGCCTTCAGCAGTAAATCTCTACAGCGTCCACTTAAGCAGTGGAGGTCATAAATACTTCGCAAGAGCAGTAAAATAGAACAGAATTTTGGAAGTTATAATTTTAGTGGACATAACTGCACTATAAAAGGAAAGCCTCTGGGACTCAGAATAAATGCAGACCTCTGTCAGAGTGAACTGTAATGCTAACCCATCTGCGAGTGGTAAATTACCCTCAGTCCCAGGTGTGGTGCGTTATCCAAAGGGTGTCCCGTGATTAAAGGTAAGAACGTGGCCGACATCCAAGGGATCACTGAACGTTAATGACGGCTGGAAATTGTCAGCAATTGCTCTGCAAGTTTGATTCGTTTCTATTTGCTTGCACAGCCAGACCCAAAGTTCAGCAGATTGTCAGTGATCACTTCCTGGCTGGTACAGGGGACCAGAGAATAAGAAGTGATTTGGACTCTTCATTTACCCTGGAAGGTGTTCATGCAAGATGAAAGCAAAGCGATAATCCTATTACCTATAATCCCTTCAGGCTTCCACAAGGGATAGACTATTCACTGAGGCCATTATCCAAAAATTCCACTGATGATTGCCAAGCAATATGAAAATTTCATTATAACTGTGGGCTTTTTTTTCCCTGATGCACCATTTATAATGGTCAGAGCATATTTGCATAAATAATCCTTTACATTTAAATCTGTGTGTATCTGAGAAATTCCCACAATATCTAAGACATATTTAATTGATTTCATAAAATCTCATTTCACCTTATCCTCTGATTAGTGATGAATTCTGTGCATTTTGAATGAAAGTCATTATTATTTTATGCTTACAGCTATGAATTAGGGAGTTTCCTTGGGATCCAAAATGCCAACATCTTTCATTGTTTCCCACAATGCTGTTGAGATTTTTACTTAATGTTAGTATAGTCAGAAAACAGGGTTACAATGTTGAATGATGGTGGCAGAATAAGAAAGTTATCTCTGAAGAATAGATGGATACAATTTTTTTCATACAGGAAGCCCAAGTTTCCAACGTCTAATCATCATTTGATTGGGACCTATGAAAATTCTCAATATTTCAGTAATGTGCTATGTCATCCTAGCTGAAAACCATTACTAATAGTCATTCCACCATAGTTTTCTAATCTGAGCATAATAATGCATTGTGTCTTTGGTTGCTGCTCCTAAGTTTTGTTTTTTATTATTGTGCGACTGACATGTCAGCCTCCTGCATTGAAGTTTATTTGGAAAATGAAGGAGTGAGAGGCTTCATCTCCTGTCAATTCCTGAGTCAATGACTTACATCCACTCTCCATCATGTATCCTTTTGCTCAGCTTTGCTCTCTGCATGTCTTTTGGTCACTTTCTGTTTATTGCTATTTGCTACTGGGAGCTTTGGTCTTCTTTGACAGTGCAGAATCACTTCCATAAGGATCACCGTTCCCATGCCAAGCCAGTCACTTTGTTCTGTTACTGCTAACCATAACATTTATGCATTGTGATTTGCTTGCAAGTTTGAAGATTTTTGTTAGTAAAGGTCCCTTATTCTCTATAACAAAAAAGGGGGAAATGTACCTGATTCTCACATAGGCTTTACCTATGACCTGCTTTCAATCTGTGCACCTCTGACACATAATAATCACTTCACAAGGCACATTCCAAAGTCAGAGATAGAATTCAAAGAGTGCACATGACAGCAGAAGTCAGATTGGATTTTTGAGGAAAAGGGACTCCATGAAAAAAGTCTGTAATAGATTTGATTTCCATTAATGCCTCTCAACCACAGCAAAGTGAAGCCAGCCTAGTCTTGGGTGGATATGTTGTTTCTTGCATCATTCTCCTTCATTGTAATAGTATATTGAGTGATCTTGGGTATTAACCACACCCACGTGGAGTTCACTTGGTTAAGGTGGAGCAGACCCAACTCCTGGAATCATAGATGAGCTCATGAACCAGATCTAGACAATGTCCAGACAGTGCTCCAGTCACCGAGATTGGTTAAAGACTTCTCTCATCAAAGTACAGAGTAATCCCAGGAATTTTTGAAATATCTAGGAAAGTTTGGGTTAGGGGGGACATGGTCTGTGTAGTTCTGTGTGTGTCTATGTGTTTGTGTTTTTTCAAAAATGTTAACATTTTTGAATGTCCAAGTACAATAAGAGACTGTTAAAGCAGTCCAAAGGTCCTTCAATAACATATTTTACATCTTTCTGACTGACACCTACCAGCTTTCCCATGCATAGATGCACTCCTGTGTATCCATGGGCAAGCCATTACTTGAAAGCTGTTGCTCAAAATGGTGATGTGAATCAGTAGGTAAAGACACTTGCTTCTTACTCTGATGACTTGAGTTTGATCCCCAGAACTCATAAAGTGGAAATAGAAAACTGAATGCTTACACGTTGTCCTCTGATCTTCTGACTTCCACATGCATCCCCTGCGCCTCCCCACCTCTCTCTCACACACACACACACATACACACACACACACTAAATGTAATTAAATGTAATTAAAGAAAGCTATTGCAATATACATCCATATGGAAGAGGAGCACTTGTGAATATGCATAGATATCTGTGTAGTAGTGTTTCACACTACTGTGTAAACTGTTCGTTTCCATCTGTGGCTTTTAGACAATGATCAAATGTCTTGTTGACATATCAGCATGGCTAGAAATCCATGACAAGTAATACTAGAAAATTCCCCTCATTAGGCCAAAAGTGAACTGGAATTGAAACTAAATTTTTTGAAATCTGATGTCAAATTATTATGCCAGTAACAATTCTTTGCTTCATTCTCTCTTTGTAAGTAAGAGATTACAGAATAAAATTTATTTCCCTGTTCAAATTCCTAAGATAAAGGGATAGTGGAAATACAGGCAGATTTGGGCAACATTTGCCAATGTTTATAAAGAACACAAAAACTATTTACATTTTCCCAAATTCTTCATTGCCTTTCTCAATACACATATATTCATCTCTATGAGAAGAGAGTGGTTTATATTAGATAGAAATAAACCAATAGAAGGAGGAAAAGTTGAGAAATAGCTACTCTGCTGTGGAACAGATGGCTTTAGTTGGGGAATCTTCATTACTGATTTGAACATATGATTTAATTATACTCAACACAAATGGAAAATAATTCCTAAATTTTCTTACTTTGTGTAGAATATTTGTCAAGAAGCTAAAAGTTTAGTCAATTTGGTTAACATATTTGTATTAACCAGTTCCTGGTACAGTGTGTTGCCATTTTATATGCACTAAAAGTAAATGCTTAATCAAATAAATATGAGAGTTACAATTTAAATGTCTATATTTTTCAAGTTCATGTAATAAAATATTCATTTAATAAAATCTATGCAGGCTTTCTGAAATAATCTGTGCCCGAAAATTAGAAAATACCCAAAGGTAGACTTCTCTGTTCATAGTTTAATGGAACAAAGTTATGTAGATATCATATGAGCTAAATGGCAATTTAAAGAGAAAGCACAACTCTGGAGGGTCACACTGTGACATCAGAACCATGTACACAAAAGCCATTAGTCACCCCATCAAAAAATGCAATCTGATCTAAAGCTAATCATTAGACATGTTAGAATTCAGTTACCAATTTGTATTGGGCTACTTTTCCCATCTGTGTGTCCCATGTCCCCTTTTACACCCTCCCCTGTTCTTATTCTTCCTCGTTGGGTCTTCTCTTTAAGAAAGTTTGAGAATTTTTCACTTCAGGTATATTTCTATGTATCTCAGGGTTGCTGCACTTCGAACGTGCGATGTTGCTCATAATCTCAGGTGTTTGAAGATTTGCCTAAATGCTGGCTAGAAGAGTGTTGGGGAAGGTTCTAGAACATGTAGCAGGTGTAACATCATTGGAGGTAGGTCACTAGGGGCAAACTTTGAGGTTATATACCCTGGCTCCACTTTCTATTTATTCTGTGCTTCCTGAGTGTAGATGTGTTTCCTTGTTAAGACAGGTTGTGTTCCTTACAGTTTCTCAAGAACTGTAAGCCAAACTAAATCCTTTCTTCCCTAAGTTGCTTTTGACAGGCTATTTTTATCACAGCAACGGAAAAATTAAGTAAGACAGGAATTGATCTCCAGAAGTGGAGATATTGATGCAATAAATATGACCACTTTGGAACTGTTTAGGGGGAAAATGTAACATAATCTGACACTGTGGTCTAGAAATGTCTCTGATTAGTGGGTCACTGTGTTGGAAATATGGAAAACTGAAGCCAGAGAAAAAGACACAATGTAGAGCCGAGGGTACATGAGGCTTCAGAGGGAACGAAGTGTGGTGATACACCATTCAGGTTATATTTTGGTTGCCTTTCAAGAATGTACTAAAATTTTGTGTGAGGCTAAATTTAAAATTAGTGAGAAAATTTATATGGAAGAAAAAAACCTCAAAGCTGGGCCATGGTTATTACTGACTGCTCTCATTCAGACCTATATTAAGGAAGAGAGGAATTAAAGAAATAGAAAATATGTAGTTTGGTCAAGAAAGATGTTTATGAGGGGAGCACAGATGACAAACCCTCTGTAATTGCTCAAGATATTAGTTCAATTAATGAGAAAACCTTCTGTGCACTGGGACATTAAGGAAGGAACCTACAGGCCACTATTTAACAATGAAAGGCTCCAGTTTGTGAAAATGTAAATTCATTTGAAAGGAGCGAGCCTAAGCTCAGTATATCTAGGGAATTTTCTTTTTTTTAAAGCTGCTTTTTAAAATTTTTTATTATTTTTAAATTTAAATTAGAAACAAGGTTGCTTCACATGTCAATTCCAGGTCACTCTCCCTTTCCCTCCCTTCCTTCCATCCCCTCCACCAACCCCTCCAATATCCCCTCATTTCCACAGAGAGGGTAAGGCCCTCTATGGGGGTGTCCATATTCTGTAATTTCATCCAGAGCAGGGCCTAGACCCTCACCCAAGAGTCCAGGGTGAGAGTGCATCACTCATTGTTGGCTGGGTGCCCAAAGTCCATTTGTATACCCGGGATAAATACTGATCTACTACCCAAGGCTCAATAGATTACCTAGGCCTCCTCACTGACACTCACATTCAGGGCGACTTGATCAATCCCATGCTGGATTCCCAGCCATCAGTATGGGATTCAAGAGCTAACCCTTGTCAGGTCAGCTGTTTCTGGGGGTCAAACCAGCCCAGCCTTAACCCCTTTGCTCATCAGTCCTCCCTCTCTGTTACTGGATTTCTTGAGTTCAGCTCAGTGTTCAGCCATGGGAGTCTGCCTCTGCTTCCATCAGCCACTGAATGAAGGTTCTGTTTCCCAGACTCTCTGGCCATGGGATTGTAGGCTGGCACTCCCCAGATCTATGTCTAGAATCCATATATGAGAGTGCATGCCATTTTTGTCTTTTTGTGACTGGGTTACCTCACTCAGGATGGTTTCTTCTAGTGCAATCCATTTGCCTGTAAATTTCAAGATTCCATTGGTTTTTTTCTGCTGCATAGTACTCCATTGTGTAAATGTACTGCGTTTTCCTATCCACTCTTTGGTTGAGTGACATCTAGGTTGCTTCCAAGTTCTGGCTATTACAAATAATGCTGCTATGAACATAGTGCAACAGATGTCCTTGTTGTATGAATGTAAATCTTTTGGATATATGCCTAAGAATGGAGTTGCTGGGTCTTGTGATAGGCTTATTCCCATTTTTCTGAGGAATCTCCATACTGATTTCCAAAGTGGCTGTACAAGTTGGCACTCCCACCAGCAGTGGATGAGTGTTCCCCTTTCTCCACAATCTCTCCAGCATAAACTGTCATTGGTGTTTTTGATTTTAGCCATTCTGACAGTAGTAAGATGGTATCTCAGAGTTGTTTTGATTTGCATTTCCCGGATGGCTAAGGATGTTGAGCACTTTCTCAAGTGCCTTTCAGCCATTTTAGACTCCTCTATTGAAAATTCTCTATTTAGTTCTGCAGCCCACTTTTTAATTGGATCCTTTGATGTTTTGGAGAATTGCTTCTTGAGTTTTTTGTAAATTTTGGAGATCAGGCCTCTGTCAGATGTGGGGTTGGTGAATATCTTTTCCCATTCTGTGGGCTGCCTTTTTGTCTTGCTGACTGTGTTCTTTGCCTTACAGAAGCTTCTCAGTTTCTCAAGGTCACATTTACACATAATTCCACCACCAACAAGGATTCCAAATCAAAGAAGAATGAAAAATCAATGGTCATTAATATCCCTCAATATTAATGGTCTTAACTCACCCATAAAAAGACACAGGCTAACAGAATGGATTTGAAGACAGAACTCATCCTTCTGCTGCATACAAGAAACACACCTCACACTCAAAGACAGACAGAGTTAAAGGTTGGGGAAAGATTTTCCAATCAAATGGACCCAAGAAGCAAGCGGGGGTAGCAATCCTAATATCTAACAAATTAGACTTTAAAATAAAATCAATCAAAAGAGATGAAGGAGGTCATTACATACTTATCACAGGAGAAATCTACCAAGATGAAGTTTCAATTATAAACATATATGCCCCAAATACAAAGGCATCCACATTCATAAAAGAAACATTACTAAAACTCAAATCACATATAAAGCCCCACACATGTATAGTGGGAGACTTCAACACCCCATTCTCACCACTAGACAGGTGTTGGGGAAGTCCCTGTGTATATGTCAATAAAGCACTGTTGGCCAATAGGGAAGCAAGATATACAGGACTAGGAGTCCAGGAGGACTCTGGGTAGGATAAACACAGGGAGTCAAGATATAACTGCCATAGAGATAAGAAGCCTGGAAACTTCTCCAGTAAGAGAAAATACTTAGATTAACAATTATGGGATAAATACTTAAGTCAGAGCTAGCCAGTAAGAAACAAGCAAGGCCAACATCTTCATAATTAATAAAGCCTCCTGTGTGTTTATTTGGGACTGATGCGGCTCTGGAACCAGGCTGGCTGGAAGGCTTCTCTTTACAGACAGGAATATCAGACAGAAACTTAACGAAGAAGCAAAGGGTCTAATAGAAGTTATGACCCAGTTGGGATTAACAGACATCTATAGAACATTCCATCCACATAAAAAAGAATATACCTTCTTCTCAACACCACATGGAAGCTTCTTAAAAATCGACCATATACTTGGCACCATATCAAACCTCAGCAGGTACAAAAAAATTGGAATAACTCCATGCATCTTATCAGACCACCATGCATTAAAATTAGAATTCAACAACAATGCAAATTGCAGAAACCCTACAAACTCATGGAAATTGAATAATGCATGATCACATCATTCCTGGGTCAAAGAAGAAATAAAAAAGAAACTAAAGACTTCCTAGGCTTCAATTAGAATGAAGACACAACATACCCAAACCTATGGGACACTTTGAAAGCAGTGCTATGTGCTGACATGAAAAAACTGGAGAATAGTTACACTAGAGAATTAACAGCACAGCTGAAAGCTCTAGAACACAAAGAAGCAAACCCCCCAGGAGGAGTAGATGCCAGGAAATAATCAAACTGAGGGCTGAAATCAATAAAGTAGAAATTAGGAAAACAATACAAAGAATCAATGCAATGAAGAGTTGGTTCTTTGAGAAAATCAACAAGATAGAGAAACCTTTGTCTAAACTTACCAAGCAGCAGAGTGTGAACATGCAAATTAACAAAATCAGAAATGAAAAGAGGGACATAACAACGGACTCTGAAGAAATTCAGAGAATCATCAGGTCATACTTTGAAAACCTGTACTCCACAAACTTCGAAAATTTAAAGGAAATGGATAATTTTCTGGATAGCTGTCACTTGCCAAAATTAAATCAAGAACAGATAAGCAATTTAAATAGACCTACAACCCCTATGGAAATAGAAGCAGTCATCAAAAGTGTCCCAACCAAAAAAAGCCCAGGTCCAGATGGCCTCAGTGTAGAATTCTACCAGAAATTCAAAGAGCACCTTATACCAATTCTTCTCAAAGCATTCCATACAATAGAAGCAGAAGGGTCTTTGCCAAACTCTTTCTACAAGACTTCAATAACCTTGATCCCCAAGCCACACAAGGACACAACTAACAAAGAGAACTTCAGAACAATATCCCTCATGAACATTGATGCAAAAATACTCAATAAAATAATAGCAAATCGGATCCAAGAACACATCAAAACAATCATTCACCACTATCAAGTAGGTTTCATCGCAGGGATGCAGGGATGGTTCAACATACGAAAATCCATCAATGTAATCCACCATATAAACAAGCTGAAAAACCTGTCTATTTTTGTGCCAATACCAAGCTGTTTTCAAGACTATAGCTCTATAATAGAGCTTGAGGTCAGGGATGGTGATGGCGCCAGATGTTGCTTTGTTGAGTAAGGTTGTTTTGGATATCCAGAGTCTTTTGTTTGTACATACAAAATTGATTATTGTTCTTTCAAGGTATGTGAAGAACTGTGCTGGTATTTTAATGGGGATTGCATTGAATCTCTAGATTGCTTTTGACAGGATTGCCATTTTTACTACATTGATCCTACCCATCCAAGAGCATGGGAGATCTTTCCATTTTCTGAGGGCTTCTTTAATTTCTTTCTTTAAAGACTCAAAGTGTTTATGATACATGTCTTTCAGTTGTTTGGTTAGCATTATCCCAAGGTATTTTATGTTGTTTGTGGCAATTGTAAAGGGTGATGTTTCTCGGATTTCTTTCTCAGCCCTTTTATCATCTGTATATAGTAGGGTTAGTGATTTTCTTGAGTTGATCTTGTAGCCTGCCACTTTCCTGGAGTTGTTAATCAGCTGTAAGAGATCCCTGGTAGAGTTCTTTGGGTCATTTATGTAAACTATCATATCATCTGCAAATAGTGAAAGTTGGACCTCCTCTTTCCAATTTGTATCCCCTTTATCTCCTTTTGTTGTCCTATGGCTCTAGCTAGAACTTCAACCATAATATTGAAAAAGATATGGAGAGAGTGGACAGCCTTGTCTTGTTACTGATTTTAGCTGGATTGTGTTGAGTTTCTGTCTCTTTAGTTTGATGTTGGCTGTTGGTTTGCTGTATATAGCTTTTATTACATTTAGGTATGTTCCTGTTATCCCAGATCTCTCCAAGACCTTTATCATGAAGGGGTGTTGGATTTTGTCAAAGGCTTTTTCTGCATCTAGTGAGAAGATCATGTGATTTTGTTTTTCATCTTGTTTATATGGTGGTTTACATAGTTGGATTTTCATATGTGGAACCATCCCTGCATCCTTGGGATGAAACCTACTTGATCGTGGTGAATGATTGTTTTGATGTGTTCTTGGATCCGATTTGCTATTATTTTATTGAGTATTTTTGCATCAATGTTCATGAGGGATATTGATACTTAAAAAAGGGGGGGCAGGGTGGCACACGTCTTTAATCCCAACATTTGGGAGGCAGAAGCAGGTGGATCTCTATGAGTTAGAGACCAACCTGGTCTACCAAGCAAGTTCCAGGACAGGCTCCAAAACAACATTGAGAAACTCTGTCTCCAAAGGAAAAAAAAACAAAACCAATGTGTACAAGCTAAGTTTCTCTTTGTTTCTAAGTGAGGTATTTAACTCTTTCCATCTGTCATGAAAGGTTGATTGACAGCAACAAGGAAAATTGAAGTGATGAGAACAATCCCTTCGTCAGTTGCCAAAGTAGTAGTTACCTTTGTGGTAAATCTGGATCTTCACTCAAAAGTCCTTGCTTTTCCCAACATGATAGTGTTTTTGATTATGGAGATATTGGTGCTGAAAATCACAGGGAGGAATATCAATAGACCATGACTGCACGGTGGAAAGAAAACCTCTGATTTCAAACTGCTTTAAAAAGCACACAGCTTCAAGAGGACAGGTTTGACTTTAAAACACATATCATTGCCAAGGCCCTGTCTACTTTATAGCTGTTTCATTTGCATCAGTGTCTGTCTCTTTCACCCATGGGACTTATTAATGGCTTGAAGTATATCTTTGACTCCTCGGTTTCCGACTGTCTATCTTTTATTTTTAACTACGAAAACAATGAGTGAGTAAATGAATTAATGGCTTCATTTGTAAATCTGGATCTCTTTTCCTCTTTGTTTGGTTAAAAAATAACTGGGTATTTCTGACTTTTTTAATGCTTTTTCCCCTTTACTTTGTACACAAGTTGTTAGTAGTCCTCCTGCAGGGAAACATCAGAGGTAATTGACAAAACTAAATGCAATCCATTAAGGTAATCTTAAACGAATAAGATGTGACATAGAGAAAGCATTGGCATTATAAGAAAGGAAAGAAAAATGAGACTTGACCTTGAAGCTGCTCCTTACTCCAAGCTCAACTTCATGATAAACTAATTTACTTTTGCTTTCTACTCCCAAGGAAACACTAATTAGTTAAGGATCATAAAACCAACCCCTCAGCTTCATGTTTGTGGGTTGAGTTGCTGCATAGAATTGGGATATGTTTTCTGTGATATAATATTTTTGTAGCGAAACAGCCAAAATACCACAAATGCACAGCATGGGCTGCAAGTGTCCTAGCCCTTCCGGGCATTTTTGTGGCTTGGCATTGATAAATGCAGGTAAAATTTAGGTTGCAGTTAGGATCAAATTACAGCAAACAGTGCCTTTTCCAAAAATCTAAAAGTTGCTGAAACAGCTCCCTATAACTTGAGGGGGGATTGCATGTCTATCATCAACTGGGTCTTTAGAGCAAATTCTTGAAGTTGTCTATTCTCAAGGAGTGCAATATTTTACCCAGTCAAAATAAACAGCAATCGAAGGCTCTCCCCTCCCGTTTCCACAACAAGCATATGCAGTGAACACCAGTGCACTTCTGCTTCTCTGCTTGCCTCATACCTCTTTTTTTTCTTTTTTGGTTATTTTTTTTGAGACAGGGTTTCTCTGTGTAGCTTTGGAGCCTATCCTGGCACTCGCTTTGTAGACCAGGCTGGCCTCTGACTCACAGAGATCTACCTGCCTCTATCTCCCGAGTGCTGGAATTAAAGGTGTGTGCCACCAACGCCCAGCCCTCTTTTTCTTAATGTTACATTTTTCAGGCACTTAATTTGCAGGACAATCCTTAATTTCATAAGCTATCAGAAAATAACAAAATCAATATGTACACTATAAAATTAATATCATTACTTTCTAGGCCTATCTCCCAATGATATCTATTTCATACACAAATGTAACTTGCTCATTTGAGTACAACATCTGGGAGTTTTTCTGTCTTTTCCATTAATTTTTAATCAATTTTGTCATGTTTGATAACTACTGTAGTAAGGAAAACAGTGAGGCATGTGTGACACATGTCCTATCTGGTGATTAATCACTGAGCATTAGCATAGGGATAGCTTCTTAAGAAAGAAAGGCACATGCCTTTAATCCCAGCACTCAGGAGGCAGAGGCAGGAGGATCTCTGTGAGTTTGAGGTCAGCCTGGTCTGCAAAGCTACACAGAGAAACCATGTCTTGAAAAACAAAAACAAACAAACAAACAAAGAAAACAGGAAATACATTCTCTTTTATTCACGACTTTAATCCTTGGCATAGTAAGTGTGAAATTTTTTTAATTTTAACAGTTTTCCAAACTTGACTGTATTCATTCTGATTTTTCAGTCATTTGAAATTAATTAAGATAATATTTGTATATTTGTGTTTTGATATGACAAGGCTTTCCTTTAGATGCCCAAAGACACACATCACATTTCCTTTCATATGCGTATATCTTGGGGTCCAGAAATGTATTAGATTCAGATGCATCATATATGACATAAAATAGAAAAGGGCCTATTTGGATGGAGGAAGGTGACCGGTAATATATTGAACAAGAAATTTGGAGTCACATTAGCAATGATGAAGTGTTCCCCTTGCTCTACATCCTCACTAGCATGAGCTGTCACTTGTGTTACTAATCTTAGCTATTTTGACAGGTAAAGAATGAAATCTCAAAGTAGTTTTGATTTGTATTTCCCTGATGGCTAAGGATGTTTAACATTTATTTTTGTGTTTTTCAGCCATTTGAGTTTCCTCAGTTGAGAATTGTCTGTTGAGATCTGAACCCTGTTTTTTAATTGGATTATTTGATTTTGGGATATCTAGTTTCTTTACATACTTTGGATATTAGTCCTCAATAGAATATGGAGTTGATAAAAATCTTTTCCTATTCTGTAAGCCACTGATGTGTCTGAGTGTCATATTCCTTTGTCTTACTGAAGCAATAACATAGATCTTTCTATCTCCCAATATGTTCTTCCATTTATTTATTTAATTACTTAAAGTTTTTTTTTATCATACAAGCCTTTCACTTGCTTCGTTAGGGTTACCCAAAGGAAGACTATTGATTTTTGTGAGTTAGTTTTGTATCCAGCTACTTTGCTGAAAGTGCTTTTCAGTTGTAGGAGTTTCCTGTTGAATTTTTTTGGTGTCACTTACATTTGCTATCACATCATGTACTAATAAAGATACTAGGGACATACCTCAATACAATAAAAGCAATTTACAGCAAGCCCACAGCAAACATCAGTTTAAATGGAGAGAAACTCAAAGCATTTCCACTAAAATCAGGAAGAAGTCAAGGTTGTCTGTTTTTGCATACCTATTAATATCTTACCCGAAGTCTTAGATAGAGCAGTAAGACAACTGAAGGAAATCAAGAGAGCACAAGAAATACTCATGAAGTTTTAAGATGCTGCCCTAGATGAGAAGTGCTCAGTGAAAAGGCCTGTCAACTTTAGAAAGGCTATGCCATTTCATTTTTTTCTAAAAGAACATTTTATTTTTGGAAATATTTAGTAGCATATACTATACTAGGCAAAGGATCATTTTCATTCAGATGCATTATCTACTCTAACCATACTCACTCCCCATTACTGTTTTGTTTCTTGTCACCAAAAGAAGCTTTCTGGTACAAAGATGGATTATATCCAATTGAGTTGTTGGCCAAATAACCCAGGCTGTTTCCAAGGCATGAGGTTGCTCTCCATAAAATAGTAACAATGCCCCACTGCTGAAGACAACACCCACACAAATTATTGACTATGTAGAGGTCCAGCTGGTGCCTACACAGGCCCTTCAATGCATGTTCTAGTATCTTTAGCAAAAAGGTAAGCTGCAGGCTACCAAAAGGAAAATGTAAACACCAACCCAGCCACAAAAAAATTGATCTACAATCTGTCCTGTCAGCAAAATATGTTAGAGCAATAGTGGCACAAAGTTTGTGGGAGTTAACACAAATGTCTAATTTGACTTAAGGCCAACTCGACAAGATGGAACCCATACCCAACACTACTTGGGTGACAAGGAACCAGAAACTAGGGAGCCTAAAGACCTAATGTAAAACCAAATACTACTGGTCTAAAACACTAATAATAATAAAAGACATCCATCCTCATAAATCAGCACCTTATTCAGTCATCATCAAAAAGGATTCCTCCTGAAGCAGATGAGAACAAATATAGAGATGCACAAACAAACATCACACAAGAGAGAAAGAGAGACCTCAGAACACAGAGCTCTCAATGGGATGTCTCCACCAAATTTCTCAAGACCAAATTTCTCCCCTCAAAGCTCAGAGAACCCAGAGGAAGATGAGATGGAAAGAGTACAAGAGCCAGAGGGGATGGGAGACACCAGGAGACCAAGGCCCTCTGAATCACCTGAAGAAATCTATGAAATCACAGAGACTGAAGCAGCAAGCACAGAACCTCCCCTGTGTGCATATTATAGTTCTCCTTTAAAGAAAAATATAGAGACTCCCAAGTGTGTGAAAGAGTGGGTCTCCCACTTTTGTGCTATCTCTTGGGCTCTTTTCCTCCAGCTTGGTTGCCTTGTCCAACTTCAATGTGAATGTTTTTATTTTATCTCATTGTATTTTATTTTGTTATGTTTTGTTGTTATCTCTTAGATTTTTAATACTTTTTTATTCTTTTCTTTTTATAATTTTTTATTTAACTTTTTACCTATGTTACTCTCAGTTCCCTCTCCTTCACCTCCTCCCCCGGCCACCCAAATCTCCCAACACCCCAGCCCACTCCATCCCCCTTCGCTTCCCAGGGAGGGTAAGGGCTTCCATGAGGGATTTTCAGAGTCTGTCATATCATCCCGGGCAGGGCCTAGGTCCTCCCCTGTGTGTCCAGGCTGAGACAGTATCCCTCCACGTGGAATGGGCCCCCAGAGTCTATTTGTATGCTAGGAATAAATACTGATCTACTCTCTAAGATCCCACAGATTGCCCAGGCCTCTTCTCTGACACCCAGTTTGGATGGGGGGGAATCTGGATCAGTCCCATGCTGGCCTCTTAGGCATCAGTCTGGGGTCCATGCATTCCCCCTTGTTTAGGTTAGCTGCCTCTGTGGGTTTCGACAGCCTAGTCTTGATTCCTTTTCTCATCACTCCTCTTTGCAACTGGGCTCCAGGAGTTCAGTTAGGTTTTTAGCTGAGTGTGTCTGCCTCTGCTTCTGCCACTGGATGAGGGTTCTAGGATGGCATATAAGGTAGTCATCAATCTCATTATCAAGGGAGGGCTTTTAAGGTAGCCTTAATGCCAGTTGATGTCATTCTTGTAGATCTATGAAGATCTCACTAGTGCCAGATCTCTCCTCCAAATTATAATGGCTCCCTCTATTATGGTATCTCTCATTCTTCTCTCCTTTCCTCTCCTCCTGCTCTCCTGTGTCCTCCTCTCCTCTCCTCTTCTATCCCTATCTACCATCTCCCTCTCCCCTCCCCTCCCCCCTGATCCCAATCCAATTAGAAGATCTCCTCCCATAACCCTTCTCAGAGTTACCATGCACATACCTCTCTTAGGGTCCTCCTTGCTTCCCAGACTCTCTGGTGGCAGGATTGTAGGCTGGCAATTCTCTGCTCCATGTATAAAATCCATATATGAGTGAGTACATACCATGCCTATTATTTTCTAATGGGAGAAAGAAAAGGAGTAGATCGGGATGAGAAAGGAGATAAGAAAGAACTGGAAGAAATGGAGGGAAAACTAAATTAGAATATGTTATATGAGAAAAGAATCTATTTTCAATAAAAGAAAAAACAATGACATCTATCTAAAAAGAAAAAGGGTCATCAGCTTAAATGTTGTAAGCTCAAGTTACAGATGCACGTTAGTATAACTAACTCTAAGTATGTATCTAAAGACTTTATTCTACTAAATATATTTGACTGCATCAAAAAACAAAGATAATTTCTTGAGAAAAGTGTTATATGTGCCAATTTACTTTACATGACTTCTGAGACTCTTCTTTGTAACAATGAAGCAAATGCCATGGGGTCCATATGTTTTGACCCTTAATAAGGCTAGGCTGCACTAAACATAACTCTGGCTTATAAGAGAAACAATATAAAATGTTGCAGAAAACAATGCTAAAGTCTTTAATTGTTCTCACAGGAAGAGGTTCTCAGAGATCATCAATCATTTTTCTTTGTTTCCAGTCTTTGTGATGTCCCTTAGTACCACTTTCAACGAATTCCCTGTGGAGATTTTGACCCAAAGACAACTGCCATCATTCTTACAGTGACATAGAAGACACTTCTTACAGTCAGATCAATGCACTTAACCATTTCTAATTAGTTCCCTTCCAGATTATTCTCTGATGAATGCTTTCCACCAACCCAAACATTCTGACCCATTGATGTTTTGTTCTTTTGTCTTACTCTGACAGGAACAAAGTGATTTTCTGCATTGCACAGGAATACACTGGCAACACTCACATTGCTTATATTTACATTGGTTTAAAAAATGCTCAGGCCCCAGAACATTGGTTGGGTTGGAAACAGTAGAAAGACTGTTACCCCATAGTGTAAATTCAGCCTTTGTAAGAAACAACTTCCACTAGCAATGTCGATGAAGATACCAAACTGATGGTAATCAGAAAGAAAATGTGACTCAATGGGATTGGAGATGTTGGGCAATGATGCAGCTTTCTAATGCCCACATCATTCATGCTGGTCTAAGAAGTTTGCAGAAATCCCAACTGTCTTTTAATATTAGAACTGTGTGCTCAGTTTGGGAAGTTAGAAAGAGACTGAGTAGATCAGAAAGAGCTTTGGCAATGCCAAAGAAAGCTTGGAAAAGAAAACAGTCCATCTAACCAAAGACTTGGCAGCATAAAGAACTATATTAATTGATGTTTGTTTCGATATTGAACATAGTTAAATCCTTTTATGTAAAATCTGTCCCATTAAGTAGACACTGTGAAGGAGAAGAGTTGAGTAAGAGGGGGTGGGTCAAAATATTCATTCATCCATGTTTTCTGATAAGTAATAAAAAGAGGAAAAGAGGAAATGCATCATATGTATTCATATCTTTGCATTGACTGTGTCAAGAGTTAATATTTTTATAGCAAGAGAAACTTTTATCACCAAATTTTAATGCTCAGTAGCTACATGCTTACAAAATGCCTTTGGAAGATTAAGATAGAAACATTTTAATTCCACAGTTTAATTCATAGTTGGAAAATGCGATTTAGGAATTCTTCTACATCAAAATATATTGTGAATTAACATTTATTTTTTCTTCTTAAAACACTTTCTGTTTTTGACTCCTAATTGGTGAGCTCCAGACCAATGGAAGACCCTATCTTAATGGAAGTAGATGACATAACTGAGGATGACACCAAAAGACATCCTGTGGCCTCCACAGACACCTGCATACATACCAACACACACCTCCACACATATGTACCTGCATACATGCATGCACGCACACACACACACTCATGTACACACACACACACACACACACACCATTACCACCACCCAACACAAAGCAGTTAACCAGTAATATAACAATGTTTAAAACAATAATATCAATAACATATATCAAAACTCACTGGATTTTATGTTATTGGATATTCCCTTTAATTTAGTGATTAAACAAAATTTATAGTTACTATTATCTTTCCCATTTGTAGGTAAAGAAACTTGTTTTTTAAAAAAAGCTTGTCAACATTATCTCTCCATTGTTTTAAAGCTGAATCTCGAATCTAGATTTGATACTGGTACCCGGTCAGTTCTTTACTCGTTATCCTCACAAGGCAGAAGGAACAAGGACTCCTTTGGTAAAGAGAGAAGGTGAGCTCTCTGGGTCCAGCTGTTATTTGACTGAGTGCTCCTGTTCCTCTATCCAACCCCAAGCACAGTGAGAAGAGAGAAAGAAATCGCTTTTGAAGAGCAACTCGGAAATGGAATCAAATGAAGGAAAATAGAGAATTAGAGCTCTGTGTGGTGAAACAGAAAAAAAAACCCATAGGGGACAGGATGTTGGGGGTGGTTGGGATGTAATAGCCATGTTTCTCTTTGAACTGTAATCTGTTTCCTGCCTTTCTTCTCTCTATGCTGCAGGTAGCCACACTTCTTCCCAGGGGGTCTTTTACAACTGACCAGTTATCTTGTGTTAATGAAAGCAGTGACAAAAATGGAGACCAAGGGAAAGGAAAGGCTCCCTTCCTCTGCTTTAATGGCATCTGATAGTGGCTATCTCTCCAGTGTGTTACATTTCTGTAATTCCTTCCATAACTCCAGATCCCATGCTGGGTGGTCCAGGTTTCTGACTGGTGACCCCATAGCTAGTCTCTGAAAATGTAAGTGTATGTCATGTCTTTTCCAGATGAAGAAAGGTGTTATCATTTTGTTCTTGGTACTAATTTTTGAGATGACTTAACTTCTGCTCCTTGTCTTTTCAACTGACCTGTAGAACCATGTGTGTAACAACCAGAGAGGTTTCTGTTTTACGAAATTTGACAGAAAAGGTCCAAGGTGACAGAGGCCAGTAAGATGAAGGAAAGGGCACTGTATTCCTGCATTAGTTTAGTAGCCCAGAAGAAGATTCAGGAAGTTTAAGGGCAACTTCACAGATTAAACCATTGTGTATCGCATGGGTGTTAAAGAAGCTGTACAAAGGGGGCAGTGGGAGGATTTACATCAACAAACCTCTAAATGAATCACAGTTCAGAGATCTAAGACCAGCAACAGAAGATTTAAATCAATTTAAATCACAGTATAGAGCAGAAGTCCCAGCAAGGCACAGGAGCTTGGTGAAGGAGGCTGTAAGCTAGGTGAGAAGATAAACTGGAACATTGAGACAGAGAGAGAGAACAGGAGAAAGGAGAGAAAGAGAGCAAGTGTAACTCTAGCCAGAGGAACATCCAAACTACTGTTTCAAACTATTGCACTAAATGACCCTGAGGAACAGAGTCTGCAACACTGGGTGCTAATTCACTGCAGATGACATGAGTGCAGCAACACAATAGGATCATAACTTATAAATCAGCTTGAGTCTGTTAAAGAAATAAAAACTCAAGAGAGTAAATGAGGTGAAAAAAACACAGTTGTGAAACCAGAGCTGAAACTTATAGAAAATGACCGTTAGGAGAAGCAGTATCATATTTCACACTATCTTCCCCTAAAAATCTTGATATATCAGGAATGAGGCAAAACAGTAAAAAGCAATGCAGTGAACACATTTGGTTTCGCTCTTTTCAGTAAACCAGAAAAACTGAATGCCCTCTATTCTGAGCATCTTCCAGCTTCACCTTTGGGTTTCAGTTAAAGCACTAGGATACTAACAGTGACTAGTTCATCTGGGTGGAATCTCCAATCATTCAACCAAGGTAAATATGTGTGAATACAATACTTTGGAGTTTAAATGCCCATAGATGACATATAATGGGTTCTGCTTTAAAAAATTTGCAACTGGAAATCAACTCAACTGTGTTTTATGTTGTCGAGGTTTGAAGGTTTGGAGGTTTTTTGATTCATATATCGACAGAAAATTGGTCTAGCTGTTATTTTTGTTTGCTTATTTATACCTGATGACAGTCTCAGATCCACCAAGGGACGCTAGCATGGCCACTAATGCAAAGAGGCTTCACTATTTACACAGATACTTAGGAGTCTCAAGTTTCCTGATGAACCTGTCACCTGAACTCTGTTCTACACATTACCTTAGAGAATTCATTAAAAAATATGCACACTGGTATGTATCCACATAAGTCAGAAAATAAAACTACTTTTTGTTTCTCTTCTTATCATAAAGCAGTTAAGAGAAAACACATTCACCAAAGTTTATTTCCAAATAAGTAAATGCCCCAGGCATTACTATTGTGTGGTTTGAGTGAGAAATGTCCCACATGGGCTCATATATTTGAGGTCATTGGATTATGCTGCTGCTGGCAGAGGTTATAGAAATTTTAAGACGAGGCCTTTTGCTGGCAGAAGTACATCACTGAGGATGGCTTTAAGGAATTATAATCTTGACCCACTTCGATTTGACTCTCTTGGCTTCCTGTTTGACAAAAATAGCGATCAGTCAGCTTCTGGCTTAGAGAGCTTACTGCCAGGCCTTCCTTGTCATTATGAATCACACTTGTGGATTTTTAAGCCAAAATATACTCTTCCTTCTCTAAGTTACTTTGGTCATGGTATTTTATCATAGTAAGCAAAAAGTACCTACTAAAACCAGTTAGCGTTAGGTAACCAATGCCATCAGAAATTAAAAAAAAATACAAAACAAAACAACAAAAAAAACACATTATCACAGTTCCCTAAAGATTTGTTATTGAATTTTTACCTCAGGACTCTATCCTAGACTTGTGCTGAGGGCTGCTGTAAGAGAAACAACAACAAAATCCTTCAGACAAGCATAGTAGTGGACACTTGGAATATCTGCATTCAGGAAGAGAAGCAGATAAAAATATGTTGTCAGTGGGTTCTCTCTATTTTTATGTGAGTGCAGCTTACATTTACTCTGAGAATCCTGCTGCTCAGAGACCTGATATTCACAGGTATCATAAGTTCATAAGAAAGTTTGTTCTGGTCCTTAGCTGAGAATCTTCTGACTTGCTTAATATTTATGCTATTTTTGTCACTTTTTAGAAGATGCTATCTGAATTCGAATGTGTGTGCTGTCTATCCTTTACATTCAGTCTCTCTAATTCACTGAGCTAAAAGAATCTATCACTGCTGATTTCCTTGTAATGCAACCTAGGAATGGTTATTTCATTTGAATTTATTGATGTGCCTTATATGTTCATTCTTAGTAGTGTCACCATACTTAATATTCTATATACTGTTTTATAGTACATTTTAGTATCTCTTTATATTTTTTATTATATTCATCTCTGAAATTTCATTTACTTTTGTTCGAGTTAAATTGTCCAATATCACTTGAACTTTACTGTGAGATAAAATATAAATTTATGCAGACAAATATATGTACAGAAAAGATGTATTCATGAAATCATTTTTAAAATTTCTTCATCAGATAAATAATTTTGTACTTCCTACCTAACAGAGGATTTAGGGAATTTGCACAGAAAGATTAAGAAAACTGAAGTAAGACTCAAATAAAATTCAATCAGTAAATAAAAACCTGGATTATATATATTTTGGGGGAAAAGATGGGACAATATAAAAGGATGCCTGGTGTCTGCTGTCAAGGCTGACAATGTAAGTTCAATCCCCAGGGCCTACATAGTGAATGGACTCCTACAAGTTGTCCTCTGATGCCACAAACATACACACACACACACACACACACACACAAACCAAATATTAAAAAAAATGCCTGGGATCTTATCTTGGCTCCAAATTGTACTAGCTAGGATGCTTTTTAATGTTTTCTATTTTTCTGTCACTATGAGGGTTCCTTTAAAAAGGTAACATAATACCTACCCTGTTTCCTTACGGCCAAAGTGAAGAGAGAGCAGCATTGAACAAACTCTTTAAGAGAATAAAATGTTTGTAGATTTCACTTTTTTACATGTCTTGACTATGTATGTATATGTACACATACACACAAGTGTGCATGTTAGTGGATCCCTGTTAGTGTGTTTGTGTGTGTTTGTGTGCACACATGTCAAAACCAGAGGTTAATCTTCAGCAGTTGGCTTTCTTCCATGAGTTGGCATCTGGGAATCAAACTCAGGTCTTCAGATTTTTGTAGCAACTGTCTCACATGCTGTCCTCATCTATCATAAAAATACCAGTTTTAAAGTAGTTTTAATATCATTTACACTTTTCTAAATTTCCAAAGAGATAATACATGACAACTAAATGAGAAGTCGGAACCTTAACCTCCAATTATGACTGAATCTGATCTGGAAATTGAAAACTTTGTGACCTCACATCAGCTGTCGCGACTTTGACACTTTTCTGTGCAGAGGTCATCCTGATGGTGCATGACATCTGAATAAATGCCTTGGATAACTTTCAAGTGCGAATGACAGAGGCACCCAATGATCACCTTGAGAACAGCAGCAGGTGTTTTAGGACTGGAAAGTCACGGAGTGGGAGGTCTTGGATCATTTAATAAGGAAGCCATGTGAGGAAGCTGCATGCCTTGAAACACAGAAACAAAGGAACAAGCACTCCTCTTGCAAAAAAGAAGTCAAAAGCTTGGCCTGACTGGGAAATGTAATGCGAGCTTAGCAGGTGTCTGTGCCAGGACACCATCCCTCAGTCCTTTGTTGTGTCTCAAAATAGAAAACAAAGGCTACCGGCTCCTCCTGAGCAATGATCCAAATCTACACTAATTTACAGTCCCATTCCCGTCACCTAGGAACCTCGTGGACATAAATCACAGCTGCAATGTTGGAGGGTTGTTGATTCATTAACTCCTCTTTCCAACAGTTTTATGACATGCTTGTTCTCTGCAGGTATCAAACAGGGCTATCAGTGTCTATGACAGCTCATGTTCCTGCATGGTCCATGTTAAAAGCTGATTTTCGCCATAGCATGAGCACAAGGTGACTTCTAAAGATAAAGCATCCATATCGGCAAAAATATTTGGAAAAGTGTTCTGTGTGTTGTGTATATACAAGCAGAAGCACACAATTGAAAAGGTAAAGGATGTTTCTGGTGAAATACTGAGACAAAAATTGACAAATTCTTCAACCAGGTCAAAAGACATCAGCAATCATTTACTGCCTTTACAGCATATTTGCTTGGATAAGGTCTCAGAGAAAGTGATATCAACATTTTTGTCTTCCAGGTAAGAAAACTGAGGTAGAAACTAGTTATCTATTTCCTAATTCATTCAGCAAGGGAATTCCCAACATACATATCAAAGTTAGGATTAGCAAATGATTTATGCTTTACCTAGTATATCTTGAAAAGAATTTTTGGTAAATGTAGGTAAGAGTTGTTAAGTCAACACTTAGGATATGACTGGGGATAACCTGGATATTCATTTTTCAAAAAATGCTAGATTTTCATATTTGTGCCTTTGCCAAATGGAGAATAAGCAGTCTGCTCTTTCTGCAAAAGGATTCATCAGAAAGAGTTTGTTCCAAGTGGAAGAATTTACCAGGAAAATATGCCAAGTATAGTTCAGAGGTTTCGATTAGACTGCGTATTTTTAATATCTGGCTATCTTGTTGACAGGTGCTCATGGGATATGCCTCAAGCAATTTGAAATTCAGCTGTGTCGAGGTTCTGGAGTTGAATGTGGATTTAAAAGGTCTCAACAAGCCAGTTGATCTTCAGCACACTGGGCCAATTTCATTCAACTGTTACTAACATCAGGAAGAGGGATCAGACTACAGCTCAAGGTGACATTGAGTGGTGTGGGACAGCACGTGTCCTCAAATTCACTGTTAAAATCATCCGAGGCTAGCCCATGTAAGGGCAAGAATGTCTTGCTTTGGGCGCATGAAGGAATAAAACTGTTTCCAGTTCCCTAGGAATCCTTTCAGAGTATAGGAAAATGGAGGTCCAGCCCTTGGCTTGGTTATGTCTCAGAAGCCACAACATTTTCTAAATGAATCTGTATACCAGGCTTGCAACTCTTCCCATCAGAGAATTTTTCATCTATTTAACTTTTGAGTTAATAGTTTCTTACCTACCTTAGGTTTAACTGAACAATATTTTAAATTTCTCCTCAGAATACTGTCTTTTTCTTTTGTTTCACCACAGTTGCAGTAATTTAACTATATTTTAATACATAGTAACTGAATTGTTTATCATTTTTTCCTGTTCAAAATCCTTCCTTCTAGATTATCTTTAAGTATATTTAAAAATTGCTACCAATCCTAGGTGCTTGTTTTTATAAATTCATTTTCTTTCTTAAAATTGTGTTATTGTGCAAATGATATTTGTTCACATATGTGTGTGCATGTGTGTTTGGATGTGTGAATACAGGCATATGCATGCTACAGCACACATGTGGCAATAATAGCACTGTTTTGAGTTCTGGACCTTGTTGTCTACCTTGTTAGAGATAGGATTTGTTGTTTGTCATTGGGTATGCCAACCAAGATTACCTTTGAGATTCTAGGAATTCTCCTGTCTCCAGAAGCCATCTCAAAGCAGGAGCTCTGGGATTAGAGACATGTACCACCACACTTTTGATGGATTCAAGAGATCTGAAATCAGATTTTCACCCTTCCATGGTCACCTCCCTAACCACATAAATACCTTTTCACAGATTTGATGGCAGTGACAAAACAAAGCACAGTTTCTACTGTGATAGAATGCATTTACTTACCCCTTGCTTCCTAAGTCACTTTCATATACATTCGAAACGGAAGAAAATGGACAGTAGAGGTGACACGAAAGGTTTTGAAATAGACTGGGCAGGTGCATTGCTTTTTGAAAAATGTCAGAGAGCTCCCCAGACAGGGTCTGTAACAGGAGGAGAAGTCCCTGGCCAAGTTCACACCTGGGCCACCCTCCTCTCAGGTGACGGTGCTCTTAGGTGGCTCTCACCTCATCCACTCTGCTCCACACAGACAGAACTATCTATAGTGTTGTCTGTCAAGTCCATTCTCGTTTTCAACCATTTTTTTTTTGGCGACCCAGCGACCACCTGTTTTAAATATCTAACTCCATTAGTCATTCAGATTCCAATCCAAACATCTCATCAAATCACTCACTTCTTCATTGACTCCTGCCTACCCCAACTCCATTGCTTTCTCTGGGGCCTCTGTGATAGTCACTGAAGTTCACATACTACCACTACTGAGCACTATTGTAACTGACTACTTACAGATCTGAATATCAGCGCTTGCAGTATGCTCACTGAAAGTCACAGACTTGATTGTTTCTATTCACAAACATATAGTGTGGGTGGGAGACATGATAGGAACATAAGTTAGTGTCTATTCAATAAGTAAATTGGTTATTGTATGAATGTCTTTCATTCAGTATACGTGATGTACCAGAGTCATGTTAGTCAACGTTATAAGTAATGATAACTATTCTTCCTCAGTGTATTGTAATTGTTACTAAAAGAGAGAATATATATATTATGACTTTAAAAAGCTAAATTGTATTTAAAAGCAATTTGGGTATAGATGGGATATTTTTATATTGCTAAGACTATGAAAATTATCTTTCCTATATTTTTAGAATTTACTCAACTTTACAGAGTCTGTCTAGTTTTTAAACTTATTATTATTTCTATAACAATTCAAAAGAAGATTAAGTCCATTGAATGTTTGAACGGGTTCATTAAGTTGGCCAGTAGTGTTGGATACAACAAAGTTAAAGCTTCAAGACCACACACCTGAGAGAGCATTCTTTACTCCCCTCACTGTATCCAGCCAGCATGAATGACTGCTCCTCATTGATGAGTTATGTCAGGCATCCAGCCATACAGAGCTCCTTAGAAGCTCCGTGCAGCTCTGACTCAGTCTTGATAGATTGAATGAGGCATCTTTAAACTTCTTTCTCTGTTATTTCGACTTTCTGACATCGAAGAATGACATATTCACAAATTTAATGCAATTCCAACTTTTAGATAGACTGGAATGTGGAATATTTGGGGATCTTGGGGCTAAAAAAAAGACAAGAAACAAGAAGTTGAAGTAATAAAAAAAAAGACTGAGGACGGTAAGGGACAAGGACAGCAGGGGAGTATGACTGTCATGTATAATGAAGATTTAGTGTTTCAAGCATAAATCTAATTCAGCTAGAAGAGCACACTGCCAAAACAATGTACAAGGAACACCCCACAGTATCCAACAGGGCCTTTTTAAACCCTGTTCCCTTCACGTTGCATATTTGAACACAGACAGTTGAAGTTCAGAGAGCACACATCTGGGTCATTGTACAAATCCCTCCTCTCCTTTAGAAAAAGTAAAATAGACACACTCCACCGATGGTAGACTGACTCTGCTGCTGAGTCTGCCAAAGAAAACGGTCCCATTTTGGATACAAAGGCCATACACAAAGTGGAACCAACCCACACAGAATTGTGCTCAGCTACTTTATTTTCTAAAGAAAGAAAAATATTCCAAACACAGGTTCTCAGAATGCTACTTCAATAGTAACTATACTCAATGTTATGTTTTATTGCTATTGTCTCCAACAAGGAGGACTAACCTAGCAGAACTCAAGTGACTCAACCAATATCTATATCATTAAGGAGAATGTAACTCAGAAATATCCCTGGAAGCAACCATATCTGATCCTTAGAAAACAACAGTAAAGGGGTGTGTGTGTGTGTGTGTGTGTGTGTGTGTGTGTGTGTAGTTGATACAACATTTATTACATTTCATAGAAGAGAATCATAAAAATCTATCAGCTATCATTATTGATGGATGAAGGCCAAGGTTAACAGGATCTATAGAGACTGCCTGGATTTACATTTGTTTGTAAATTTGACATTTGTTCACTTTTTACTGAAACTTTAATCATTATTTTTAATAGATATTAGTTCTACTGCAGAATTATAAAGACACCATTAGCATCATACAAATAGCATTCACTGACAAATTCAGTTTGATATGCAAAAAGTGAATATATAACTTCTGTATTAACAAGAACTAACATTTACAAGTCACAGTTAGAGGTGAGAATATTCGCATCTACTACCTCATTAAATTCTTATAGCAATTCTCTGTTGCATGTATAACACTCTCATTAACACATGAGAAAACTGAGATAGATTGCCAGTTCCAGTGCTGGCCTAAAGAGAATTGTGGTCGCCTACATGCTTTCTGGGTATGTTGATACCTTTAATAGAGATAAAAATCACCTTTAGTAGCTATAGATCATTTAACTCTTCAACATTTGTTGTCTAAGTTGGTGTTTGGTTGTACATACATACCTGAAATAATCTTATGCTCATATTACTATCTTAACTTCATAATAGGAGAAATCATGTAAAGGTAGTAACAGTTTTACAGAATAATAATTATGATTATATATGGAATTCACAGGTGTTTTTAACTCTACATTAGAGGAAGCCAAAGTAGATTGACTTGTAGGAATATAAGATATAGTAAGGTTATTTAGATTTCTAAAATTTTGTACTTAATGGAAAGCAATTTGAAATTCCACCATTTATGCATTTCCATAATGAATTAAAATGATTTTGTTTAGTCAGGAATTGTATTCAAAATACCATTCAGTTTACTTAAAATGAAACTTAACAAGAGAAAATAATTCAATCTTAGTACACCTTCAGTCAATCTTACTTAGTAATTTATCATCAGAGGTGTGGTTGGTAAAATAAGTAGAATATTTTTTCACATTCAAAGAGATTTCCTCTCAGTTTCCTAATAGTATCTATTCATGTTTTTTCTTTCACGAAAGCTACAATTTCATTTGAGCTCTAACAGAGATAAATGAGCTAACAGTTTTAACCTACATACAATTACTTCATTGCGATGCTTGAAATTCTTATTTAAGATTTTTTCAGTGATTCTGGAATATCCTTATCTTTTAATGAGTTCTCCCAAGTCTCTCTTGTGCAATATCTTAGCATCATGGGAAGAAAAACGGAAAAGCTGTGAGGTCACTATTTCCATTAATGAATCATAGTCATTATGAAAAGAAATTGAACACAGAGTTTCTAAGTGATATTCTATAGTGGATTAGTTTGTAGAAAAGGTACAATGTTAGTTTGATGAATTCAACATTGAGATTGTTGCTATCCTTTTTGTCTGACACTTTGTGTGAAAAGTATTGGAGAACAACATAGATGTAATGTCCAATCATATACACAATAACTATTTCTATGTGGTAAAAATTATTTTGTGTCTTATGTTTAGTTATCAATATATGGTATCAGAAATAAATAAAATGGAGGAATTGAGGGTAACGTTGTTGAAATTAAATTAGACAGGCTTTAAATATAGATAACTAAGTTCATAAGCTTAAACTTCAATAAAGATTCACTGAAGGTTTAACTGGACCCAGTATCATTGTATTTGTTTTTACATGAGCAGTAATGGGCAGTTGTGTAGTACAGACTTGGGGAGAAGAGATTAGCAGCACAGGAAACAGCAGAATTATATGAGAAATGATGATGTGGGGATACTAAGGCAAAGACCTGCAGCTGGCAATGTTTAAATAATGCTTCCTTGTGTCGCTGTCCATGTTCTTAGCAGTTCACACACATCTCCACACTTAATCTTCAGTGCAAGTTTGGGTGGTAATCAGTTGTCCTTTTCTGTCACACGAAGTACTAGTACCTCAGAAAAGAGCTGTTTATCTAGCCTGGAAACTCTACAGGTGGGCAGCATCTTTTATTTTCACTGGAGTCACATACAATCTTCGGGCTGAAGTCAGGTTGGCTGAGTACAGGGTGTTCTATAATGGCATCAATTCAGCGGCCTCGTCTCTATGTTGTATGGTCTTTTGTCCCCTAAAAACTTTATCCAGGATTGCTAACACAACAGCTGGAAAACTTTGGAGAGCAGATGTAGTCCGGGACCTGGAAGCTAGCCTCAGAACACACACTATCAGGTCTTATTCATTTTGTTGACAAAAGCCGGTCACAGTCCAACCCAGATAGGAAGCCAACTTCATGTGGTGATGATAGGAGTTGCAAAGCTGCATTGCAAAGGTGAAAGGAAGAGAGAGGAAGGAGAGATTGTAGTCGTGTTTGCAGTCTGCTCTGGGTAGGTATTATCATTATCAAACCTATTACAGATAGGGTTCCAGAAGCTCAAAACTGTTAAGTAATCTGCCTTAGCTCATTCAACTAATAGTTTGCTTAACAGTATGTATCAGTGTCTGTTGTCGAGGGAATTTCTCTGTCTCTAAGGTTTGCAAAGGGACACTTGCTAGAGAATCATTACAACAACAACAAAAACCTCCAAAACAACATGATTCGATGATTTTTTAAAACAGGGGAAGAGAGTTAAAGAAGGAATAAGAAGGATAAAATTTGGAAAAGTAGCAACACTGTTGAGAAGTAATAGCTCTTACTGAAAGCATCATCCAGAAATTAAGGAATGATTCAGTAAGACAACTCTGCAATTAAATGTACTTGCCATGCAAGCCTGCCAATAGTTCAATCCCTGAAACCCAAGTTAAGATCAAAAGAGAAAAGTGATTCCAGAAGTTTTTCTTAGACCTCCATGCATGTGCTAAAACACATGTGTACCAAACACACAGTATGCAAGCATACACAATAATAAAAATTCATTAATTACTAATGAAATCAAGTGTATTTTTAAGAAGAACTGATTAGGTGGGATGACTTGCCATGCATAGAAAGCAGCCTAATATGCAATATTGATCATTCAGGATGGAACCATCTCCATCTTACTTGGGTGAATATATTCAATTTCGGCCATGAGAGGCCATGTGCTTTGCTGAAAAGAAAGGTTTGGGATCTCATAACTGAGAACATGGAACTAGTGAAATGACACAGAGGGTTTAGAGGAGAATAAAGCCAGTAACAGAATCCAAAGGAACACAAAGGGCATACAGGGGACTGATGTTGTGGCAGTACAAAGTGGCTTTCCAGTAATTTCCATTTGATTAAAACCAAGAATGAGCAGCCACAAACAAAATTAGGGATGACCTCTTCTCCTATTAATGAGACTGACTTATTTTTTTGCTGACTAAAGACAACTAAAAATTTCATATAAAATAAAACAAAGCATATAATTGGAGGAAGCAGGAAACCAATAGGAAAAGCAAAACAGAAAGACAATGAAATCATCAGACCAGGAGACCCACTGGGACTTACTTGGTGTTCATTGATAAATATTTAAAGTAGCTACAAACACTGTCCAAAATAAGAAAAGACAAGTTAAAGGCATTTATCATAGAAAGTGTGCGTGTGTGTGTGTGTGTGTGTGTGTGTGTGTGTGTGTGTGTGTGTGTAATTCAGGTGGAAATTATAAGAATGAAAGAAAATCAATAAAAATCAAAACTTCTGTTTCTCTATTTACAGGCTTAGCTTGTAGGTGCAGCTGCCCACTGGCTTTCCCTGCAGCTGCCCACTGGCTTTCCCTGGGAATTATAGACTTCATCACCCATATCTGACCATCATTGTGTGGTCAGAACACCACACAACTCCTGCACCAGCCCATCCTGAAGCTGGCTAGAATCCCATATCAGACACAAAACTAAAGGAAGATGTCACAGACCCAGGTCACTTGGGAAAAACCACAAACAATAGGAATGACCAAGACAGTATGTCTTCTCCCACCCCAAACCCACTCATCCTATGGGGAAAAAAAGGTCTTTCAATAAGAATCACCTAGATGAACCCTAGGACATAGAATTTAAAAGGACAATCATAAAATTCATCAAAAAATCCAGTAATTTCAGCACTCGGGAGGCAGAGGCAGGCGGATCTCTGTGAGTTCGAGGCCAACCTGGTCTACAAAGTGAGTTCCAGGACAGCCTCCAAAGCTACAGAGAAACCCTGTCTCGAAAAACCAAAAAAAAATCCAGTAATTTAAAGAAAGAAGCAAACAAAACAATAAACATAAAAGGGATAAGGATAAACACATGAGTGATAGCCAAGATAAGATAAATATATGGACTAATGAAATGACGAAGACAATTCAGGATTTGAAACTGAACTCAGGAAAGAGAACTTTTGAAGAGAAAGAAATAAGGGTTACATGAAGGCATAGTTGATTATCCCAATAACCCAATTAAAAAACGCATCTGGGGAGAGCCTTACAAGTAGAATGATTCATGTGGAATGTAGAATAGCAGGACTTGCAGGTAGATAGAACAATGAGACCACCAAGTCACAGAATATGAGAAAAGCACTTTTGAAAACAAACACAGGAATTATGGGACACTAGTGAAAAGAACAAACATTGGAATTATAGGCATTAGGGGAAAAGAATCACAAGTCAGTCTCACCAAAAAAGTCTTCAACTAGATCATAGAAGAAAACTTTTCTAAATTAAGAAAAGACATACCCATTCAGGTGCAAGAAGCAAATAGAACACCAAGTAGACAAGGCCAGAAAAAAGTTCTGTGAAATATTATAGTTAAAACATTAAGTGTAAAGAGAAAAAGAGGGCATTCAAAGCCCTAAGAGAAAAATCCCAATTTACAGATTAAGGAAAACCCATCAGGATTGCAGCCACCTTCTCAACAGAAACTTTTAAAACAAGAACTTAGGGTGATGTACTTCAATTCCTAAAAGAAACCACCGATGTCAACCTGAATTGCAGTACCTGGCAAGGATATTTGCCAGAGTTGAAGGAGAAAGAAAACCTTTCTATGACACAAGCAGGCTAAAAGAATTCATGTCCCCTAAGCCAACCCCACAGAGAACACTGTAAGCAATATTTGGAAATGAAAATAATGAATTATCAAAGCCAAACTATAGAAAGAAAAATGAAACCAAAATATGACTGAGTGACGAAACAGAAAATATAACTAAGAAAAAACAAAATAATAAATAAAATAAATAACAAATAAAATTACAGCCATCAATATACTTTCCAATAATAACTTTAAATATTAATGGCCTCAAATCCCCTATTGAAAAACACAAGAGTAAGGATAACCATAAGAATATAGAAACAAAAACCAATTGGCAAGCTAAGCAATAGTGGAGAGACCACCTCGAATGCCCATTCCTGATAATGAACTTGATGTCTATAACCATCCAGGAGTCTTCATCCTGTGACTGATGGAAGCAGAGGCAAACACACAATTAATCACTGAACTGAACCCAAGGAACCCAGTGACAGAGAGAGAGGAGTGCTGAGCAAATTGGCAAAGAATGGGCTGGCAAAACCAGCAGAGACAGCTGATCTGAACAGGGGAGAGCTCTTGGACCCCAGAGCGACAGTGGGGAGGCCAGCATGGGACTAATCTGGAACCCCCAAATGTGAGTGTCAGCGAGAAGGCCTGGGCAACCTATGGGGCCCTGAGCTGTGGATCAGTGTCTATCCCTGGAATACAAACAGTCATCGTGTGCCTATAGCACAAAGAGGGATGCTCTCTCAGCCTGGACTCTTAGGGGAGTGCCTGGACCCTACCCAGAGTGAAATGACAGACTCTAGATATCCCCTATATGGAAGGATTTGGCAATAGGGTGGGAGGGTTGGGGGGGGAAGGGAAGTGTGGGAGGAGGGGAGGGAGAGGGAACTGGGATTGACATGTAAAACAAGCTATTTAAAATTAAAAAATGATAAAAAACAAATGAAAGCATGATTGATGAAATACAAAATTCATTTTTTTGAGTTCTCTACAAAAAAAAACTTATCTTACCTTAAAATTATAGTATAGAAAAGATTATTCAAGCAAGTAGGACCAGGAGGTAAAAAGAGTGTCTATCATAATACATGACAAATTGACTTTAAACTGAAATTAATTAGAAAAGATAAAGGACATTCATTATAAGTAAGGAAACAACCATTAAGGCAGAGAAACCCTAAACATATATGCCTCAAACTCTGTGTACTTGATTGTATGAAAAGCATATTATTGGATGTAGAAACACAGATTAATTCCCAACTCAAGAATAATGGGTCATTTTCATACCTAACTTTCTGTAATAGATTAGACAGATCACCTGGACAATAAAATAAAATAAAATAATCAAAGAAACATCAGAATTAAATGATGTCATATATCTAGCAGATACCTACAAAATATTCCACCCAAATACCAAATACTGAGCATATCATAGAAGCTTCTCTAAAACAGATGACATTCTGAGACACAACCCAAATCATCTTTAAAAAGCCAGACAAATTGAAATAACTGTAATAACGCTTAAAATCAACACCAAATGATTCCTCAGCAATTACTCAAACTCTTGGAGATTAAAGAACACATTACTGAACTACGAAAAGTACATGAGCTAGCTTGTTGGAACCCACTCATGCCATGCTCAGTCTTAAGGCAGAGGCCTGGCCCTGCCCCAACCTATTGTGCCAGACTATGTTGACTCTCCTTAGAAGACCTTACCAATGAGGAGGAGTGAACTGGGGGTGGGCTAGGAGGGAGGCAAGGGGGAATGGGATGAGCAGTGGGAGGACTTTAAAATAAAATTTTTTTAAAAACCTGGAAAGAAGAAAAAAATTTAAAAAAATTAAAAATTACTGGAATTAATGGCACTAAAAGCACATCTGAACTTCTAGGAATCTTAGAAGAAAACTTTATAGCCTCAAGTGCCTACATTCAGAAAATCAAGATACACACAAATAAATTATTTAATGATGCAATACAATAATTTGGAAAAGCAAGGAAAAATAGACAAACTGAGAAAATGGCAAGATATAATAAATTCAGTAAGAAATTAATGACATAGAGATGAAGAAAGTATTACACAGAATAAATGAATCTAAGGACTAGTTCTTTGACATGATAAACTATATCAAAAGACCCTTTTCCCAACTAACCAAAAGAAAGAAAGCAAGAGATAACCCAAATGAACAGGATCAGAAATGAACAGGGAAAGATGGCAACAGACACTAAAATCATTATGAATATTCAAGGATATATTTTAAAAGTTATACTCCCTTAATTCAGAAAATCTAAAAGAAATGGATAAATACTACTAAGTGTGTTCAAACTACCAAAGTTAAACCAAGAATTATAGACCAACAATGAAAAGCCATAACATGTAAGGAGACCAAAATCATAATAAGAAGCAGTTCGGTTAAAATAAAATGTCAAGCCACAGATGAATCCCAGCAGCATTTTACATTTCAATTATCTAAATCTAAGAGTTCTTAGATCATTTAAAAAATAAACACAGAAGAAGCACTTCCAAACTCCGTCTATGAAATCAATATTTCTTTGATACTAAAATGACACAACTAAGAATGCAAACTATAGAATAATAACCCTAGTGATCAGATATTTAAAAATCTTCAATAAGATACTTGTAAACAGAGTATAGGCATGCACTGAAATATTATCAACCATAGAGAGGTTGACTTTATCATGGAAATGTAGGATACTTCACCATATATATGTGATGATATTTGGTTTGTGATATAACAAATAAAGCTTGCCTGAAGATCAGAGTGAAAAGCTAGCCATAGCCATAGAGGCCAAGCAGTGGTAGCACACACCTTTAGCCCCAGCACTCAGGAGACAGAGGCAGATAGATCTCAGTGAGTTCAAGGCCACCCAGAACTACATGAGAGTGACTCAATCTAAAAGAGAAAAGGAGTTTACACCTTTGATCCCGGCACTTGGGAGGTGGAGACAGGACTGATGTGGCCCGGCAGAGAGAGGAATATAGGGCAGCAAGAGACAGGACCTCAGTCAGTCTAAGGTTTTTTGGAGAGCAGACAGTCTGAGGTGAAATGCTTATGAGCAACTCCAAAACCACCACAGCAAGATAACCTCTAAGGGTGTGATAATGGCATTTATATCACAAGGGTATACGACAGCTGTTTAATAGAAGAAATTCATGTCTGCGGTAAACCTGTGGGTGTACAGTATTTGGAGGCCATGAACACCAGAAGAGAACTTACTACTTCCCTAAACCAGTATAATTTCTAGCTAAATTCTAAGTAATTTTTCTTCTATCCACAGATAAGCTTGGATCTTACCCCTCAACAAAGAAACTATAATTTACAGCACACAGACATAATTACAGAAATCCAGAGCTGAACAAAATATAAAGAACAGCAGACTGTAAGGCCCACAATCCATGCTGACATATCTACAATGCAATCATGCTTCACAGGGGCAGAACATTTTGAAGAGCCAGTCAGAGAACTAGGAAGTCTGTTGTGAGGTAGTGTTTATATATACAACAAGTAAACCTCACCCGTGAATTCATAGCAATATGGTCACCTAAACAATAGCTGCACAATTATATCACCAGTTAGCATGTCAATGATGATGGGTAAAATCTCACAAGATTCTACTCTTTGACAGAGAGTCACATGCTGTAAAGGGCAGCTGATGGAGTACGTATAGGTCTTCTCTAGGGATGTCCCTCTGATGCATTATCCAATTTCAAAGTGTCTGCCCTAAATAGATACACATATAAACAACACAAAAGGGACCCAGCATGTGCTCAAGCGCGAGCACGTGTGTGTGTGTGTGTGTGCGCGCGCGCGTGCGTGCGTGAGTGTGCACATGCACGTGCACGTGCATGCATGGGCATGAATAACAGTAATAATTAAAAAGAGGCTATGCATTTGAAAAGGAGTAGAAGTACAGAGACAAAAGAGGGGTTGGAATGGGAGAGCAATGGACATGATATATATATTGGTATCCATGTATGAAATTGTCAAAATTGATTTAATAAAATATTTAAACTTCAATAGGAGGTCTTAATCAAAGATTAATAGCCTGAAAATATGACATGGGAAGATACACAGAATTGTAATTGTGAAGTGTCAGTATGTAAAAATAAGAGTAAGGCATAATGAGAGAGACTGCATATAATACTTTTAGAATGCCAAACAGAAAAGAAAGGATATAGAGAAAAATATTTGAACAGATAATTCAAAAGGCCAATAAATATTTTAAGTATATTGTATTTCTTTGGTAGCAGTGAAAGTTAAAATAAAAATACCGCCACATACTTGCCAATGGTACTAAAATTTGAAAGGGCCAAAATTTCCATGTTTAATCAAGGCTCTGAAGTAACAGTAATTAACATATGCTCTAGCTATAAAGGGAAACAAATAATTCACTGGTGAACAGGTCCTACAATGGGCAGATTCAATAGCTTTGAAGACATGGAACCTACCTTTTTCTGAGAGGAAGGCCTGCTGGAAGCTAAGAATCAGTTAGTTTGGCAGAGAACACTGAGAAAGTATTGTGTGAGAAGATTCAGAATGTGGGTCTGTTCTTCATCAAACAGAGTGAGGACACTGTAGAGGGGAGGGAAGATGGGATTCCTAAGGGAAGTTACAAATGTTAATGAAGATGTTAGAAGAGCTATCATGAAGTATGAGGGAAAGTGGTGGTTGACCAGGCTTGTGTGTAAGAGAGGAGCAAACCACAGAGAAGCAGGCTGCTAATACAGTGAAGAGTAGGTGGCTCCGTTCTCAGCATTGCAGTCACGTTTCTGATCTCAGGGACGTAGGAGCATCCTAAGCACCACTGCAGTTGTTTGGAGGCCATTTCCTTCCTCTAGTGCATGTGATGGTTACTTTAGATTGTGGACTTAACCCAGTATAAAATCACCTGGTGGGGATAAGGCTATCCTGTCAGTATGCCTGTGAGATACCTTTCCACATGGGTTTATTGAAGTGTGAATATCTATCCTGAATGTGGGTAACACCGTTGTATGGGCTGGACTTTACCTGAATGAAAAAGATAGAGCAAGGTGAGTGTAAGTATGAATGCATTCATTCATTGTTCTCTGCTCTTGACTGTGGACACAATGAGACTACTTCAAGTTCCTGCTGCCTTTCAGTGATGGACTATAACCTAATATGTGAGCCAAACAAGACCTTTTTCTTTTTACGGTGTTTCAATCTCAGGGCACTTATCACAACAACAAAAAAGGAAACTAGGCAGTGGGAAACGTTTATAGATTGGCCTCAGTTATTGCAATCATTAGTGATCTGTTCAGAAACTATTCAACTTCACAGTACAGGGTAATACAAAAGGAAAGTGAAGACAGGCTACTTTACTTTGAATCTGGACTAGAGTGATAACCCGGATCCGAGAGAGCTACTTAATCCACAAACTTACCAGAAACAACATAAAGCAGCCTGGGGTGGTGTGCTCTAGAATCTGAGTCACTTAAACCACCTCACACAACATAGTGTAGACCCTCCAATATTAGTCAGCTCCTCTAACAGGGAATATCTAGTAACGATGGCAGATCATTCTAGTTTCTCCCAATTCTCCTAGTCTGGGAACACTTTCTTATATGTTTCACGGTCTAGTTAACTTTCCCCAAAGTCTGGAAAGCCTCAACAGCCTGATGACAGCAAGGACTTTTAAAAGTCTCTCCTAAGACAGCCAAAACTCCAGCACAGAGTCAGCTGAGAAGCCTTGATTTTTACAAGGCAAGCAATGACAGAGGCTTCCCGTCACACTCAGTTACATTCCCTCATTGTAGTTCAGGTTTGCATATGAGTTTTACAAAGCTGACTTTGACGAGCTGACATGTTAGGAACTCTAAGTCAGGATCACAGAAACACTTCACCAGAGATAAATTTAATGAAAACAACCTATCTAACAGCAAAGGGACAGGTCATTCTGTAAGGTTTCCACTGTACTTCCTCTACTCTTTACCATGAAACTCTCATGAAATCATAAATACAAAGAATGCAAACCAAAGATGTGTGACCCAGGAACTTAGGATCCAGGGAGGCAGATATGTGTGCTCACATGGTACCGCATCTTCTCCCTTCAAACACCAGGACAAGCAGAGGAAATTGTGGACAGACTTTCACCTTATCTTGTTCAAAAATGTGTTCCTAGGTCACATGAGGAAAGCCAGAGTCCAGCCGACAGTGTGTCAAAAGGCCTCAGAGCTCATGAAAGAAAGCACCATGGAGTGAAAAAGGTCGTGCATCTTTGGAAGTGAGTAAATTAAAACAATATGAGATGCTGTGTCTGAAAATGTCTTCCATTTTCACATTTGGCAAAAGCAATTTATAACCTTGATTCCGCAGTGGACAACATAAAATTGAACAAAATTAAGTTACTATTAGAGTGCGCAATTATTTTTTGATGGTGGTGGTGTTTAAAATATAAAACAAACAAAAACAGGCATAAATACATAGTTATCTTTTCTTACAAAAAATTGGAAACTCTGGACACACCCAAAGAGCATGTACCTAACATCAAGTTGGAGGAACTCAAGACCGGATTAGATTGCAGAGATAGTGCCACAGACAGCTATTAACATCTAATCCAGTGTCACATTTCTGCCCACGACTGTTAACTACCAGTCCAATTTACTAGGTTCACTTGCTCTGTGTTCCTTCCTTGTTTTAGCCAGCCAGAGACTTCTCTTAATAATGGGTCAGCCTCAGCCAAATGTGTTCAACTGGAGGCCACCATGGGAGAATGGCAGGATATTGTCTTTCCAACAGCAAGTGAATTGCAGGCAGCTTAAGGCAATATCCATTTCACTATAATGCTGGTTTATGTTACAACCCTTTTCAAACTTCTAATTGCCCCGTATTGCGGACATTTATAGACATGCACTATTTTAAATGAAAACACAACACTGAGGTCAGGAAGAGTTTCTGGGACAGCAGAGACCCCAGGTGAAGCCAAAGAGGGAAATTACTTTAAAACTTCTAAATGCCAAACATGTTTAAAAAAAAGAAGAACAAAAATAAAGTCTTGGGACAGAAAAAACATTAATCATAGTTCGATGGTATAAATTAATAATAGCTATATTTCATACTCTTACCTAAACATTCTATGGTTGGATTATATAAATTTTAAATAAAAGTCAATATTATTTGCTTGGCTTGGTAAGTATGGTAAGTCTTGGCTTATGTGGAATAACTATGAATATGGCATTTTTTTTCTCACAATTTCTCTTTTATTTGTTAGAAGCAATTATGCCAAGCTAGCCAGGTTTGTCAGCTGCTCCTGGCAATTACTGTCTGTCATGAGTCTTCCAGATCATTCTAAACGTCACAATGAGTAAAATAACATTACACATTTACACAAGGTTTTTCACCTAGAATCTCATGCCCTTTTGAAAATAGTAAATCACTCCTGCAAGACATTCAAGTACAGCCGGAAGGGATAATTTCTCCCAGGTAGCACAAGAAGAAATAAAGTATATGAGCCTGTAATCATTTTCACTTGGTGACCCATGCTTTCATTCACTGAATTATTGAGCCATTGATTCACAGCCCAAGTAAATGTGGATGGCATGTATGTGTTTTCAGCTCTGGTTAGATTTCGGGCTATACAAGCAAATACTAAATAGCTTTTCCTCCATGTTGGCTCTGCTTAGGAAACCAGTTAAGATCCTTCTCCAAGTTGCCAGAACAAATTCTTTTCAGCACTGTACGTTCCTATTCTCCCTATTAGCATCTTATTGAGAAATAAGACACCAAGGAATAGATACCATCAGTTTTAATATTTTATATATAGTCACATAAAATTTTAGAAAAAAACTTTAAAATATCATAATTATTTCCATTGCACAGATATTTCTAATAATTTATTAGAAAAATTATTAGAAAGAACACAAGAAAAGATCTTCCTGTGAGCTAAAATAAATGACAATGTGAATGTATGTTTTGACTTTTATATTCATCAATTTAAAAACTGAAAATTGGAATAACTATAAGTCTCAGTCAATGGTCATGAAATGTATAATTACGCATCCATAATTTTAACAACATAAAAGATTGAGAACATCTACCAAAAGCAAATTTTGAATATTTCTACCAAAATTAAATTTTATTAAACAACTAAATTATAATAAATTAAAATGTTATGGTTAGCCCCAAGCCAGCCATTAGGAAATAAAATAACTCAAAACATCATGACTTAAAGTGGGTAATTAAAATGATACACTAAAAAAGTATCTTTCAGCAGTAATGGGAGAAATTCCAGAAAAACCACATGGCCTTGGTGGCGCATGAATGTAGCAATCCAAGTTCAGCAGTAGGGCTTCCATAGGCTCTAACCCAGCCTAAGCTACACAACAAGACTCTATCTCAAACAAAAAGAAAGATAATGACTAAGAAATGGGAAAATATAAATCTTTCCTTATCAGCATTAGATTAAATGCAAATATATTAAATTTCTAAGCAAACAGTAGAAAATCAACAAAGAGAAGGAAAGAATAAAGCAGACAGAGAATAGAGACAACCCAATGTATCTCAACTCTAAGTTGTGATGAAAAACAGTACAAATTCAGTCATAAGTAGATAGGAAATAAAAGATTAATAAAAATCTTACTTTGTAAACAATAACAAAAATAATGAAAGATTTTACTAACATTATATTACTAGCACACAAAATAGATTTAAATCAAGAAATACTTCCAGAAACTAGAAAGAAGTTTTATAACAATTGAACAAACTACCCTAAATATAAACTTATAAATGTTTATGGATTTAGCAATGATTTCCAGCAAACATGAAGCAAAACTAACTGAATTAAAGACATAGATATGTAAACAGCAATAATAGCTAAATGTGTCATTTCTAATAAAGAAGGCAGAACATCAATCAAAATATAGGTAATTTGGACAACACTGTAATCCAATGAGACCTACTTGTCTTCTGTAGACACTCAAAGTGGCAGAATACTCATTATTCTCAAGTGCACATGAAATTCGTCTGAGGAAATGACGTGTAATTGAACATCAAACAATTCTCAGTAAATTTAACAGGATTGAAACCATGAAAAGTACATTTATTGACCATAATGTAATGAAATTAAAAATCATTAGTAGAAGAATAATTAAAAAATTCACAAACATATGAGTCAATCAAACACATTCTTGAGGGAATATCCAAGAAAAATAAATAAATCGCAAAGCTAAGGGAAAAGTTCTATGAGACACATGCAAATGAACCTTATGAGATATGGAAAACACTGCTCAGAGGAAAATCTATTGGTTAAAATGATACATCTAGAGACAGGGAAACTTAAATTAAGTACCCATCCCAACACCATGAGAAAATACTACAAGACTAAACTAAATCTAAAACAAACAGAAGGAACTAGTAAAATGAAGAAACAAGAACAGAAACACAATGGAAAAATAGTGAAACAAGCTGATGCTTCAAAAAGTAGATACAATTTTGATCTGCAACTAAAATAAATGAGTAGGCAGAGGGAAATAAATTATCAAAAGGAACCTCTTATTAACATACAAAAATAAGATTATGAAAAACTACTATAATAATTCTAGGCTAACAAATTAATAAGATAAATGATATAGGCAAAATCCCAGAAATATATAACTACAAAACCAGTTAAAGTAAAAAGTAGAAAAGTTTAGGGCAACTGTAACTTCTAAAGATATTGAATCAGCAAAATAACAATATGTAAAATACAATAAAGATGTCCACAGAGAAAGGGAAATGTCCAAGGCCAAGAATATTCATTAGAGAGTCTACTGACATTTAAAGAATTAATATCAGTCCTTCCAAAATATTTCCCAAAAATATTTGGCATAGAAAACTACAGATAAATATCCTGATGAGTCTATACACAACAATCTTCAATAAATGATAGAAAAGTAAAACCCAGCAACATCTAAGCAGAGATGAGTCACTACAACCTAGTTGAATTTAGCCTAGGAATGTAATGCTGGTCCATACAATGATGCTAATCAATGTATAATACTCCATATTAATAATGAAAAGAGGAAAATAAGAAAACTCATGGTTATTATAATGCTCATTTGGCAAGCTATAACATCTTTTCATGATTAAAACCGTGCAACTGACCATAAATGGGAGACTGTTTCCTCAACTGGTCAACAGGCACAACCTGCATATTATGTCAACTTCATGGTGTCAGTATGAAAGCTTTTTATCCAAGGAATGAAACAAAGATATCCATTCTCCCTACTTCATTCTACAATAGGTGTGAGGCTCTAGCCAGGAGATTTAGGCAAGGAAAAAAAATAAAGGCATGTATTTTTGGGAAAAAAGGAAAACTGTATTTGCTCAGGATATAATCTTATACATGGGAAACACATGCAAACTTCTACTATAGTTAATAAAACAATTTGACAAAGTTGATTGTAGAAATCAATGTCAACATAAAAAAATGACAGTTACACTTATATAAACTACTATAAAACATTCCAGAAGTAAAATTAATTTCACCTATGATAGCATCAAGAAAGTAAAGTACTTAGGAAAAGATCCAATAAAATAAATAAATTCAAGAATTTTTCTGGAAAAATATAAAGCATTTTAAATAAAAATTAAGGAAGACCTGAAACAACTTTTGCTCTTAGACTGGAAGACATATCATTAATTCTTTGTATTAATCTCTCAAAATTCCAATTTCTTTTTTTGGGAAATGAATACTTTTATTACAAAACTCTTATGGCAATGAGAAGGACATAGAATAATAAAGCAATTCTTAAAGAAAAGAACAAAGTTAAGGACACAACACTTCCAGTTTCAAAGTATGTGTAGAAAGCCACAGCAATTAAATAAAACTATAATGTAGAGCTCCAACTAGACAAGAGCAGATACGATAGAACTGAGCCTAGTAATAAATCACATATGTACAGCAAATTGACTGACTGAGGCCTCAACCCTACACAAAGAACTACAGGCAACTGTGGAAAACTGTAAGCAGGAGCTTTATCTCCCCAAGAAAGAGCACATCAATTGAATGTCAGTGTGAAACACTCAACCCGGAAAACATACATGCAAGTAACATTACCCAGACTGAACAGGTTATATTTGCAAATACACATATGCATGCAATAACAATTAGTCAAAATAGTAGCCATGAATATGCAAGTGAGGTGGGAGGAGAATATAGGAGGATTTGGAGTGAGGAAAGTGAAGAGAGAAATTTTGTGATTATAATGTATTCTCAAAAATGAATATCAAGATCATTCAACATGGAATCAATTATTGTCTTAACACACAATTTTAAAAATGGAATGAGACTAAGTGAAAGAAAGGCTTTGGATTCCTACCAAAGATTATATGTGAATATTAACTCAAAATAGATAAAATGTATGACCTGAGACTATAAAACAGAAATAAACATACATACCCACTTTTGTGACCCAGTATTAGGCAAAAATTTCCAAGGCAAAAAAGTAATAATAATAATTCAAGCAACCAGTGAAAAATGATCTAATTTGACTTGACTCTATAAAGCATTCTCCAGAGAAACAAAAAAATAGATAATTGGATGGATAGAACATAAATAGATAGATGAATAGATAGGTAAGTAGGTAGATGGATAGACAGACAGACAGACAGACAAAGTGCTTATTGGCGGAGTTAGCTCCTGTTAATATGGTGCTTGGGAAGTCCTCCAATAGCTATAAGATAGGGTGAGTCAATAGTCTTACTGAGTTCAAGTCTGTGTGTTGCAGAGCCATGGAAAATGGCTATGTAGCAGTCAGGGGCCGAAAACTCAAGAACTTTAAGTTACTGGGGCTTATTGTAATGGGTAATTTTTGTCATTGCTATTGCAGGATAAGATGCAGCATAGGAAAGCATTTTTAAAATTATTCTCTTATATATTATATCCCAACATCAGTTCCCCTTGTCCTCCAGAACTATGCTCCTGTCTTCCCGCAGAAAACAGCAGGCCTCACAGGATATTAACCAAGGACAGCATAACATGTTACAATAAGACTGAGCACATACTATCACATCAAGGTTGGACAAGGCAACTCAGAAGGAGGGAAAGAGTTCTACAAGCAGGCAAAAGTTTCAGTGACTCCCACCACTTCCACTGTTAGAAAACCCACAAGAACAGCAAACTACTCAGAGAACATAATATGCAGAGAACCTAGGTGAACCACACGACCGACTTACAGGCTCCTGATCTCTGCAAGCCCCCATGAGTACCAGTTAGTTGTTTCTGTGGACCATGTTCTTGTGGTGTTCCTGACCCCTCTGGTTCCTCCAATTCTTCCTACACAGGACTCTCCAAACTCCACCCAATGTTTGACTGTGAGACTCTGCCTCTGCTCCCATCAGTTATTAGATGTGCTAGATGAAGTCTCTCTGGTCTCAAGATGGAGTGTCTGCTAGACTCCAGTCCCTAGACTCCACTCTTCAGATAGCACAATCTCTAGGTCAAAGGTTTTGTGGCTAGGTTGGTGTCCAATCCTCCCACTGGAGGCCTTTCCCGTTTACAGAATATGGTCATGTGAGGCTCCAAGTCTCCTATTATTAGGAGTCTTTGATAAAGTTACTATTACAGATTCAATGGAGTAGGAAGCATTATTTTTGACTACATATCAGGCTAGAATTTGACATGACAGTGGCCTTGGTCTGTGGAGACAGGAGCATGAGGCAGCTGCTTGTTATGTCGTACCAGAGCAGAAAACCTGTGCAGAAGCCGGACTGGGGCTATCACTCCTAATCTCCAACAATCATTTCCTACATCTAGGACCATCTCCTAAAGGTTCCATAGCCTCTTCTGTAGCCACGACTTGAAACCAAAACAAACCAAACAAATGAAACATCAGAGCTACCAAGGCTGAGACCTATATGATAGAAGAAGAAAATGATTCCCACAGTCTCTCCTGTCACCCCCACACAAGCTCCATGGAATGCAAGTGCCTCTTCCAAACAAATAAGTGTATTTTAAAACATAGCTCGAACAACTGAGAAACAAGTGTTCTATCTCATGAGTCTATGGGGGGGCATTTAACATGCAAACCCTAACAGATGGAAATTAATTAGCACAAGTTCCAGAATTCAATGACAGAAAACCTGGAGCTAGTAAGTCTAAGGGTAGCAGAGTACCCCAGCTCTAGAAGTCAGAAAGAACACATGAACTGTTTTTATTCTTTCCTGGCCCTGAGCGAATTGTTTGTGCCAACCCTCCTTAATAAGAAATAATGTTTTGTCAACTACCTCTGTATCTTTTAATCTAATGAAATTCATGTCTAGAATTAACCATCCAAGACTGCATCAGGATTATTTTTTTATGTTAAATGACACTGCAAATAAAAAGACAGCCCATGGTATGGGAGGTTATAGTTGTCAGTCACACATCTAATATAAATCTCCTATACAGCATAGATAGATAACTAATAGAATTAAATAATGAAATGTCAAATAGACCAATTCAAAAATCAGCAAAGAATAACTACAGACATTTCTCTAAAGTACAGTTGCCAACAAGCACATGAGATGCTCAATAGTGTTAGTCATCAACCATGTGTAATTCCAAACCACAAAGAGATTTTGTTTCAGTCAGAAGGATGAGAATAGATTTCTAAAAATGAAATGAGTGTTGGTAACAGTGTAGAGAAACTGGAAGCCTCATACACTGTTAGAGAAAATGTAAATGTTACAGTTGTAGAAAGCAATTTGGCATTTCTCTTCAATGTTAAGGATAGAATTACTATATAACACAAATTTTCTCTCATGTATGTGCCATCAAAACTGAAACTTACAGTCCTACAAACTTCCACATGAATATTCATGGAAACATTATTCATGATAGACTCACAGTTAAAACTATCCAAATCCCATCTTTTTTGGAGTGACTGAACAAATCGTAGCATATCCCTAAAATGGAAATATTAGAGAAGTGAAGTAGGAATGGATACCACCAATGAATGAATTGTGAAAACATTACACTGACAGAGGTCAGATAGGGAATACCACATTTCATATAATTGCCTTAAGTCCTCCAACCATGCAAATGCACAGCGTCATAAACTAGGGTACTGGCTGCTAGGAAAGGGGATTGAACAAGAACAAGGGATGGCTGCTTCCGGGTACAGGGCTTCTTCTTATGGATTGAAATGTCAGGAATTCATGATGATAGTTTCACAACTTTGTAACTGTACCTAAATACACTGAATGATTCACTTTAATATGGCATCTGAATTGTGTTTTTGTAATTTATGTTTCAAAAATAGTGGAAAATATGATTGAAAGTTATGACTAATTAAGAAATAAAACACGAGAAAGATATGTAAATACAAAAATATGGGAAAATGGACAAAGTAGCATATTTGCTTAGAGAAACAGGATACCTATGATGGAACAGTAAAATCACAAGGAAAAAACCATATAATTTCTATTGTATTTTTCATGCATTGTGTCCATCTACCGGCAACATCTTGCTTGTTCCCTTGTGTATCAAATTTTTGATGCTGCCAAAAGTAAAATAAAGATAGATATTTATTTTTGAAATGTAGACAATTCTGCAAATACAATCTACAAAGTATAATTTTACCCCCATGGTTCTGTGCACATTTCTTTTCTCTGTAAGACTAACCATGTGACAACTTGGGAGTATTTTTGCCGATGGATTTTTCTTTGGGCTATCAGTTCACAAAAAAAAAAAAAACAAAGTGGGACATGGAGACTTCTTATTAATTATGAAAACTCAGCCTAGATCTTAGGCTTGTCCCAATAGCTCTTGAATTAACTTAAACTAACCCACTTTTATTAGCCTACATTTTGCCCCAATGACTGTTTACCTTTCTCTAGTTTGCACTTTTTCTTTACTCTCCATGTACTCTGGGGCCTAGATTCATTTCCTCTTTTCTCTCTACTGTGAAGTCCCGCCTAACATCTTTCTGCCTAGCTATTGACCGTTCAACTCTTTATGAAACCAATCAGAATTAAACCAACCTTAGTAATGATATAACTTCACAGTGTTCAAAAAGATGACTACTTTATATGCCATCCTAGAACCCTCATCAAGTGTCGGATGGAAACAGAAGCAGACACCCACAGCTAAAAACCGAACTAAACTCCTGGAGCCCAGTTGCAGAGAGGATTGATAGCAAAGGAATCAAGATCAGGTTGGCGAAACCCCCACAGAGGCTGCTGACCTAAACAAGAGGGAAGGCTTGGACCCCAGACTGATGCCTGAGAGGCCAGCAGGGGACTGATCCAGATACCCATCCCTCTGAAACCTGGGTTTCAGAGAAGAGGCCTCAACAATCTATGGCACCTTGGAGAGTAGATATCCCTGGCATATGAATGGACTTTGGGAGCCTATTCCACATGTAGGGATGCTCTCTCAGCCTGTACACACGGGGGAAGGCGTAGGCCCTGCACGGGATGATATGACAGGCTCTGAAAATTCTTCATGGAAGCCCTTACCCTCCCTGGGAGCAGAGGGGAGATGGAGTGAGGTGGGGGTTGGGATAATTGGAGGGCCAGGGTAGGAGGGGAGGGAGAGGGAACTGGGAGTAACATGTGTAAAAAGTTTAAAAAAGCAAAAAAAAAAAAACCTGATTATTCCTCAACATATTAAGCGACCACTTCTTCAATCAACAAATGATCTACTGTCATGAATTAAGACATTGTTGTTAGCACAGAATGTTGAACAGCTTTAAACTCTGCTCTGTAATCTAGTCTGCCAAATATTTGATTAATGTAAGAAGACCTTTTAAAAGTCAGATATAAAAGCAAACTCAACATGTCATAAGACAATGTCTTTATTTTAGAAACATAAGGCTAGCTATATGGACAAGTTATAATAGCTATTTGATACATTTGATATTAATTAACTGTTACAAGATTAATTACAACTTCCATTCTCTTCCTGTGGAACTTCTCAACTCTAGTCTTCTAAGCCATCTTAACCCTGAACACTCTCTCCCTTCCTCTTGAAACTTATTCAAGGATATAACTGGCTTAGTGTTTGCATGCCATTTATACAATGATGTGGGATAATGCTCTTATTCACTGTAAAGATTTGTCACTCACATTGGTTTAATAAAATGCTGATTGGCCAGTAGTTAGGTAGAAAGTATAGGTGGAATCACCAGATTAGGAGAATTCTGAGAAGAGGAAGGCAGAGATGCAGTCGCCAGACAGACAGAGGAAACAAGACGAGAATGTCTTACTGAGAAAAGGCTCCAAGCCACATGGCTAAATATACATAAGAATTATGAGTAAATTTAAGTTGTAAGATAGTAATAAACCTGAACAATAGTGAAACCTTTTGTAATTAATATAAGCTTCTGTGTGTTTATTTGGGACTGAATGGCTGCAGGACCAGGTGGGACAGAAACTTCCTTCTACAATACAAGATTAAGGATTTCAGTTGTCAGAAGTTATTCATTTTTTTGTAATTATGTCACAGTGGAATTTAATGTACAGATGCCCCGTAAGTAGAGAAAACAAATTAGACAGACGGAAAAACAGGGGAGACAAATGGAAGGAAGTGGATGGCTGTCAATTTTGAGTAGTGAATTGCAGATTCTGTTCTCTGGAGAGCTGAAAACAGTTAGACATACTACCTTACTGAAAAATAAATATTTAAACACATCTCCTCGTCTATTATAAAAAAAAGTAATTCATCGACAATGCGACTTATTTAAAAACATTTTCCAGAAAATGTAACATGAAATCTTTAACAAAGAGTAGAAATAAAGGAATTCTGACTATGAAATAGTCAAATATGTAAGCTTTTAGAGGTGCCAGCAATCTGGGTTATCATGATCATGGGATACTTTAGTTGTAGCGAGTACAGTTCAATTTAGAAGAACTTGTTCAAAAGTCATTGTGTAAAGCAGCAAAGGAAAATAACGTAGTAATGATATTGGTGACATTAGCATAAAAGCAAGGGAAATATTAACAAACTAAATTTATTTATTTATAGCAAGAGAAAGGAAGAATATGAAATAAGAAAGACTAAATTATGTACTGTCAAAATGAAAAAAATGAGTATTATATATTTTTGTTAACTTATTATTCTGTTTCTTTGTTAAATGTTCATTTGGTTTTTCTACTTGCTTGATTATTTAAACAATATGTTGTCACAAGACATTCTGGTTCTTTATATGTGGGCAGAAATATAAAAGGCTATTTCAAATACTCAATTGAATACTGTTAGCATTTTTCTTTGTGCTTGTCATTTTAAAAATCCTTAGTAACTGTGTGTGTGTGTAAGTGTTTTTTACTATTTGTCTGCAAGTATTGGTATCGCTGTTAGTATAGCAGGAGAAAATGAATAAAAACAGATAAGGCATTTCAAAGGCCAATGGCATTGCCCTTGGTAATATAAGTGCCAAAATGTGAATCATGTTTAAATTATTGTCTTCCTTTAACTCACAGGCCCCTGGAGAATCAGCACCTATATTTACCCTTGTGTTTGCACAGTCCCAACTTTAACTATTTGTGAAAGATAAAATATTTTGAAAAATATGCATATGCACTTAGCATGCATATACTTTTCTTATTTCCTGTCCCCTAAGTAATACGGCATAATGCATACTTTCATAGACTTTACAACATGTTGAGTTGTCTGCCTTCAGTGAGTACTGTAACTAATCTGGAGGTGATTTAAAGTATATGGATGGGAGTGTGGAGCAGAAATTCGATTGTATAGAGGATTCAGGCTCTATTCCCAGCACCCACGTGACACCTCTGAACTATCAGCAATTGGATACAGGGGATCTAATGACCTCTTCCGGCTTCCACAATCATCAGGCACATATGTGCTGAACAGACATTCATGTAGGCAAAACACCCAAACACATAAAATAGTAAAAACACAATAACCCAAAGCTATGTGAGAAGATATGCATACAACTTTGTGTGAATATCCCTACTTTATATGCAGAAACCCTAGTATCTGCAGGTTTGACTATCCATGATGATGATTGGGCAGTCCAAGAAAAAAATCCTTGGCAGACGTTAATAGATGACTAAATCTAAAATGGTACTCAACCCATTCTATTTATTCATTAAGTGACTGTATTAAAACTCAGATATCTGAAAACCAGAATTTCCTTCATGTTATTGCCTAATAGAATGGTCAACAGCCAAGTGGAAAGTTAAGACAAGTGATTGCTCCACTCACTGGAAAACATCAAGCATCTCTGTCTCTTGCCATACAAATATAAATAGCAATAAATTTGGCATTGTGGTTTGTCTGTATTTGTTTCTTGAGATCAGATGCATGAATTGTGCTCTGGAGGCACTTTCCAACATAATTTGGTTTGGAACATTTCAAGGTCTGTTAATGTCTTAGATTGAAATCTCATTAATTTAGGATAAAAGGCTTTAAATTGAGAGCTTTAAAATTACTGGTATGCTGTTATTAAGGAGTAGCTGAAGAATCACAGTTGCTTACAGTATTAGCTTAATTCCAGTTTCTAATCAGTTTTGTCACCAGCAGCTATTAAATCCTCCTGGTGACAGCATCTTTCAAACAGAACAATGGAAGTCCAAAGGGCTTCATAGAATCAAATTGTCAAAGGTACACAATTGACCAAGGTAAAACCTACTTTAAAGATTATCGTTTATTTCTTTCCACACTTTTGTCCATTTCCCCAAAATAATTATAAAAGGAAATAAAGCCTGGAACCTCCACCATAGTTTCCCATTTCACTCCAAAATAAGGACAGAAAAATGCTGATTGTAGATAGGAACCAACAATAATTCAAGAAATTTGAGGGACTTTCTGTGAGGTTTACTATATGGCATATAGTGTTTCATATCTATTTGTTGGACTGAGAAAAAATAGACACACCACTGAGCCTTCAGTTGGAATTCCCAACATCTCAAAGGTGCCAGCTAGCATAATTTTTAAATTCAGGGCAAAGTTTTCTAATCACATTACAAAGAGGTGTGATAAAGGGGAGCTAAAAACCCTTCCACTTTCTTGCCTCACTCAAGGGGTGGTTTTCTTCAAGGACTTCCTGGAAATGATTTACCACTTTACCCCAAACTTGCCATCATTCCCAAGATTTTTCTTCTTATTTGCTAATCTGAAAATATCCCTTCCAATTTAACAGCTACTCATTAGATGTGACTTAGTCTTTTATTTAAAGGAAACTATCAAAGACCAAAAACAGAACCATAACTGAATTTTAACAATCGAAATATAACTCTTTAGCAACTTTTGTGAAATGCATCTGATTAAAAGAGCACATAAACTATCCAGCAAGGGAATGAATTTAATTTCTCTTGGCTGCAATTGAAAGTGGAAAGAACACTAGCAAAAATAATTTCAAGTAGAATAAATGTCGAGGACCACGTTGGTGGACAGGGTATATTGTACACAAAGGGAAAAGTCCGTAGACATTAAAGAGGCAAAGCATAGAATTCCTATCAGAGGGAGTAGTTTCAGGCATGAAACACGAGGCCATCAAAAACCTAGCATTTATTGCACTAATAATTTTTTTAAAAGTTTCCATGTAGATGGATCAGAATGGATGAATGAAGTTTTCAGAGCAAGGTATCTTCTCCCCAGTGACTTTCTCTTTAATCCAGTTGTCTCTTCCTCATGAACACATATCAGTCACTAAAGGTCAAGAATGATGTTCTAACAACTATGCCTGAGAGTGTTAAAACCACAAAGTCTCAATTTCTTTTCCTACTACCTATACATTGCAATTTTTACTAAGGACAGGATGAAGAAGTAGCTGTCACCTCAAATATTCCTTATCATAATACCAGCAAAAAGAGCCACCACAGTGCCAACAAACAATAAGATCAACCTTGTCTTTCCTAAAGAGAAGAACCATTTTCCACAGTGGGGCACCAACAAACCAAAAAAGCAATTGCATCCCAGTCATTCTTGACAAACCAGAGGATGCGTAAGGTTACTTACAGGAGCATGAGTGGGGAGTTATAGGAACATGAATGACTCAAATGGGGCTAGACCACTCTCATAGCCCAGCCAATCTTCTGCTCTCCATACTCTGCCCCCAAATACAGAAGAGTGACTGTAGAGTCTAAGGTAAAGTTCTAGAACTTTTACCTAAGCTGGTCGGATAGTCCGAAGGGGTGAGTGTCGTGCTTCTAGGATCCTTTTAATTCCTTCCAATCAACACGCAGACCTGTGAACTCTTAGGCTACTTCTGGGTCAGTGGCTTCTACGAGAATATTCTATAATTCCACATTCATCCACAAGTCAAATTTTAAAAATTGCTCAAAATGAAGAACTTTCCCTGCCTCAATTATGAAATCTTCCCACATTTTTAAATTCATTTTCCTCTTGATTAAATGCAATACCAATAGTCCTCCTCAAGAGAGTGATGTCAGAATTATTTAGGAGAGTAGAATAAAAACTTGAGTATAAAAATTTTAAAGCAGACATAACTTTCTTGAAGAATTGATGGGTCATTTTTCAAAGAAGATTTTATTGCATATTAATTACCCCTTGTATTCAATGGTGGGGCTTATAGGGCTGGCAACAGGAGAGATGTGTTTCTACTTATCAAATATTTAAAATTGGGGAATCTCTGCAAATACTAGTTTTTTTTTTTTGCTTTCTCTGTAAGATATTATATTCCAAAATGTTTTTCAGTTGTCTGTTTCAAAGTGCTAATGAAAACATGCCCTGGGCCAGTATTGTTTTATAAAATGTCTATTGTTCATATGACACAAAAGAGCTTTTTAAATCACTAACAGTTCATTATCTGTCATAAATTTGGCCAGTCTGAAAGTTGTTTAAAACATCTTGATGTGGCTCATTCAACTTCTGCTTCCTTCTGTCTTCTCTAAGTTTTTGTGGAGATTGCCATCAAAGTGCTCACACTGGAGCTCATAGTCAGCTTCACAGCTGGGCCCTGAGCTTCTGTGGGTTACAGGTTCTAGTTCACCTATCTCTCCACTAGCATGGTAGCCATCTGGAAAGTCTAACTTCAGGTACTGAAGAGTCAAGCAGGCATGGAAGATGAGATGGCTGGATGGGCAGACGAATGAAGAAAAAAATAACTTACGAATTATAAAACCCAGTCTCATATTCCTCCCTTTGAATACACAAAATATATTTCATCTTGAATTAAAGTTCTCTTTTGAAAGTTAGCATATATTACCTAAAATGAATTACCTCTTGTCAATACTGATGAAATAGATCTTAATTTGGTAAGAAGCACACCTTAGCGTTCACCTCACAATAAAGGAAAATACAGCTCTAAATTAAGTGGAAGTGGACAAAGACACGGACAGAGACATATTAATTCATCATTCCCCAAGAAGTAGACTCTGGGGTGAGAATAAAAACTCTTGGGTGGGGGAATCCACAGAAAACATCTGCCAATTGTGTTTCAAAGAGCAAAGAGGACACTTATTGTGAATGCCATTTCCAAAGCCCCCAAAACACAACATCAATAGAGTGCTGTTTGTTTTTTCTATAGTCAGTAGATCAAAAGCCTAAGCAGCAGTGTGATCTGCTCTTTGTAAGGAGAAAAGGTCTGTCCAGAGAAATGGGGGACACATCTGGAAATATCTGTCTATGAAGCCGCTTGAAAAATCACCATGTAGCAACAATAGGAGAAACATCTGTGCTGTGTGTAGCAGAGCCGCAGAGGAAGAAAACTACAGGGGAGACAGCCACATAATCCAGACAGCCTAGAGCAGAGACAGGCACCCCTCGAGTGACAAAGCTTCCCAGAGCCTGTTTTGTAGTCACATGCAATCAATAAGGACAGTTTTCTCCTCCAAAGTATTTAGATTAGCAGCACCTGTTCCAGGCATAACAGGGCACAGGAGGAACACAGTGTGGAAGCAACCACAAAAGAGACCTCCACATGGATGCTCTGGCTCTACATGGTACTCCATCACTGTGAAGTTGTAAATGCTAACGATTTATATTAAAATCATACTTGAGAACAGCTCATAAATATATTATAACCCAAAATAAATGCACACATGACTGTTCTTATGCAACTTATCTACATGAATTTTTGATCAAATATAAATAACCTTTTTCATCAGAGTTAATACAACGTATGAAATAAACTTTTTCATAAAAGTTAATACATCTTTTGTATGTACATTCACATTATTGCTTTGAAGGGAAAGCAAATGAGTTGTCTATGGCCTGTCCTTTAAAACGTAAGTTCACTGTAAATTCTTCCCTTTGTCTTTAATATGGCAGTTCTTCTATTTTTGATCAATTAAACTGTTTGCTACTAAAATACACAAGAGCCATTTTGTCCATAATTTACAAATACCTTGTCTATGTAAAACTGAATGAAAAGTGCACTGCTGGGTTTTGTTGTTCATGCAATTAGGCCTATAACATGGTGAATCAAATGGCAGTGGAGATTGGCAAGCTGTCATCTCATGTTAGGCTCCAGTTGGCTAAGGCTTTCATCGTACTCAAGGCTCTGTTTCCACCACAAGTATCACATAAGAAGTTAAACTGATATTTCAAATCCCCCAAAAATGTGATGTTGAAGAAAACATGACTTATTTTCCAGAAACGATCACATTGGCTTCTCTCTGAGTTTGTTCACTAGAAAATTGCTTAATTCTTCTCAATTTTCTCACTCCATGTTGTCTGTATGGTTAAATTATTTGTAACTCTCAAGAGTCTTCAATTAGATTACCTTGTACATATAATTTAAAAATTAACTTTATGCAGCTTCATTAAATTTCTGCTAATTTCTATGTTTAGCTTTTCTAAATATGATTATATACATGGCAAGATTTAAGCTGGAGAAAGCAGTTTCATCTGCTGTCCATGGTTTGGACAAGTGTCTCCCAAAGGCCTCTCTGTTAAATAAAGGCTGGGTACCATGACCTTGGTAACATTTGGAGGAGGTAGAACTTTAAAGTGATGCACCTTGTTTGAACTCTTCTTCTCAAACCAAAGAGTGTCTTTGAAGAGGATGTTAGAATCCACACTTTCTATGATTCAGAGTTAGTCCAGGCCTCATAGTGATGAGACCTCCTGACTATCATCTAAAATCGTGACAGAACAAAATTTGCCAATGAAATTGACTATCTTAAATATTTTTGTTCAGTAATAGAAAGGTTGGCAAATACAGTTGCTTTAAATTACATGACTAGAAATCACAGGCTAATCTTAGAAGATGAGCTTTTTGGTTCAAAATATAATTCCTTATTTTTTCTTTCTAAATGCTTTTCAAGAATTTTATGGAGCTGTCAGTGATGTGCAAGAGAATAGTTAACAATAGTCTCAATGTATAAAGTCTACTATAATGATTTGTATGTTATATCGTTGTATGAAATCCATATTTTTTCATGGATAGTATAGTAAGTTTTGCCATAAATGGGATTATATTATGCCACGGCAGTCAAAGGAGAATCAGACATTTTAACTGTGGCCACCGAGTTAATATAACCAAATATAGAGGTCAAAGAAAGGCATTTCAGGAGAAAAGATGTAATATGCAAATACAAGAGCATTGTAAAGAACACAGTTCATATAGATAGTCCTGACTAGGTAAATTATCAATGGGTGGTTTCTATACCATCTGTTGAGGAGTTTTGCTCTTCCAATCTGTACATATAAGCAATAGATAACATCTTCGCAGTTGACAATTGCCTAATTCGTTTTATTGCTTCAGCCTTCCGGTCTGCCACTTGATTGATCTATGGAAGCATATAACCAGCAAGCAAATTACCACCAAAACTATTTCTTTTGATTTGCCCTTATTTAAACTGTGGGCCATGTCCCAATAAAGTGTTTGCAACTGAACACTGGGAATAATTCAAAATCAAATGTAAAGTGAGTTTAAAGTTGTTTCTGATAGCATTTGCATGATATATTGCATGACTTTATTTAACTTTGGTTCCAAGCACATGTGACATATACTTTTCAGTGAGCATGTCATCACACCACAAAATACCAATGAATGCTGTCTCAAACACCTTTACTCATTTTATGGATCACTGTATATTAGTTACAGCAGTGTTTTTTGAGCATACAAACTTTTCGATTTTATAAAAACATAATGGTTTAACTACAGAAATCAAAAACAGTATTTTCTTCCATCAAGTCTTAGTACATATCTTTGTATCTTAACTTTTTAGACTGTTGGCTTTTTTCAAATTGATGTTTGAGTTGCTGACAAATTTTTTGGAAAAGATTGTTCAATGAATTTTGGACAGGGATTAGGACAGAATCCACAGCAACTTCTGAAAAACAGCATATATATCTCTACCTTTTTATACCATATGTTTATACAAAATGGCATTTTTAGTACTGATGACTAAAACCCGAAGTTTTACCCCGAAACACATTGAAGATATTCTATGTCTGATAGTAGCCAATATTTGGTCAAGAGATAGTTGTTTAATAATGATCAAGTCCACCTACCTTATTCACATGTGCACTTACTAAAATACTATGTCTAACAAAACTTTAAAATATTCTTTTGTGACTTGCTATAAGTAAATATTTGCTTTTATACATATTTTGTATGTCTGCATACCTGAGGTAAGATAGAAATCTCTCAGGAATATGAGGTAAAAAATGGAACACTTTCAAAAGCCGCGTTTTAGATCATTTCTTTATGATACTTTTCATATTTCATATTTCTTTGTCAAATTAATTTTATTTAAATTAAAAACAATCTTACTTTACATACCAATCCCAGTTCCCTCTTCCTCTCATCCTCCCATTCTCCCTACCATCTCCCCATCCCATCCCCATCTACTCCTCAAGGAGGATGAGGCCTTCTATGGGACATCATCAAAGTCTGTCACATCATTTGGAGCAGGACCTAGGACCTCCCCCATGTACCAAGGCTGAGAGCGTATCCCTCCGTAGGGAATGGGCTCCCAATGTCCATTCGTGGACTAGTTCCTCTGCCAGCACACATTTCATATTTTATATTAATTGTCTTGTGTCTGACCTAAGTCATTATTATATTATGCCTAAATAAAGACATCTTCTTAAACTCTTTCTACATACAGTTTTTCACTTTGAAAACTGTCTTACACCCTGTTACTAAATTAGTTCTACAAAACCCTGCATAACCTAGGCTACTTTAGCTTTACTCCTAAGAGCTGCTGGAAGCTTGAGATGCAGCCTCCTGCGGAGGCTAGCCAGAAGTTATATTTTGCAAGTTGATTTCTGACTAAAGTACTATATGCTTGCAAGAATATATATATATGGAGCAGAATTCTAATACATTTCAATGAGTGTTGGTAATGATAGAAAAATCCTCATAATTTATACCTATCATATGACCCAGAGACCCTGTTAGGCAGTTTCTTCTAAGGAAAAGAAAATATGGCTGACTGATCCCAGCATTCAGTCTGAGAGTGAAGTTTGTCAGCACATTGTTGCATGCGAGGCAGAAGTTACAAAACCTGACAAGGGAACAAGGGATGCTGATAGCAGTTTGTCTTGGAAATTGATAAACAATTGTCAAACTTATCAAATAGCAACCTGAAGACCTGTGCAGCTACTGTAAATAACTCACTGCCAAGAAAGTACACATATAGTGGATTCAGTGACAATACATTTGAAATGAATTTTTCAATTGATTGACACATAAAGAAAGATAGATGGGTAGATGAGAAAGATGAGGGCACCAGTAGAATATTTGTTGTGTAGCTTCTATTTCCTATGAGAATTTGAATATTTTTGATGTGTACTGTGATTTCCAGTCAACCGCTCATATGTGTCCTCTGTTCTAACAACATGGTCTACATCTGTTTCAAGTACATTGCTCTCTGTCCGCTCTCAGCTTTTAACTTACCTTCTTATTTCCTTTGGAAATCAAATCCAGCTCTACATAGGCCTCAGCCTGACTTCCTCCAGAAAGAAGATTTGATGATTAATTTTGTCTAAACACTCTCTTTCTTGAAGGTTAGTTAATATTATACTCTTGTAACTTAATTGCACATTTTAGCAAGAGTTCTTTCTACTGCATTGAGTTAGTGCCATTGCTTTGATTTTCTTACCTTTAGTCTTAGAAAAGTACTGCCTCCGTTGACTATCTTTGCAGTCATAAAAAGACATATTAGATACACACTGGTGTATCTGTCAGTGTTTTCTGCTTGGGTTTAAATAGCCATTCTTTTATTCATTCACTCATTAATTCATTTTCTGGACTGAAGAATACTGGAGCTCCAAGGATGAAGAAGTTTTAATTCCTATAATACAGAATGAAATGAAACAAACAGAAGTTTTATGTCTTTGCAATTTCTTTAGAGAAATATTAATACTTTACTGGAAGCTGTAATTTTGTGAACTTCAAAACCTAGACAAAAATCCAATATGCTAGCAGATCAGGATTAAGACTCAGTCCCCTTCATCAGCACCAGTAATGGCAACATAATCAGTTCTCTGTGATACAGACTATAAAAAGTTTACAATACATTGAGAAAGAACACTAAAAAGTTGCATAGCTGGTTAGAAGGTCCATTCTTTCAATGACAAGAGAGGAACCTTACAGAAATTACAATTGACTGTAGAGCCTTTTGGAAAATCTATCAAAATAATGAGTTTAGGATACAAAAATATACACTTATTCATTTAGAATTCCAGAACCATGATCCAAGAGTACTGTCATGTGAACAATCTCCTTTTTGTATGATGTGACAAGAATTAAAGGCTTGTATAACAACAGAACGTTTCTGCACTTTCCAATAAATAGAACTTTCAGAGGAGAAGCGCCAATTCTAACAGGCATGGCAGGCCCAAGTAGAACACAACTATAAAGAAACAATGCTAATCCCGTCTCTTCAACTTTATAGCAACAGCCTAGTGCTTTTATGCCCTCCTGGTCTCTTAGAAAGCAAGTTTCCAGCCATTAAAGACTGATGAGGCAGTCTGTGGATATGCAAACACAGACCTGCTCGAGCTTAAGATAAGAGTCTTAGAGGGCTGTGCAAATCAGAGATGTGTGTGGTGAAGAGGGATTGCGTGCTCCTGTCCACAGCAACACAGCTTCAGAAATTGCTGTATTCAGAGGAAACCCCAGCCTGAGTTTATCTGCGTTCTTTATAGACTGGTTATCAACACCAGTGCACCCACCCATGGCTATCCACATTCGTGGTCTCTTTTTTGCTTCCTGGTAAAAAGGTTCCTGGGTCTTAAAGTTATTCTGAAGATTTTTCTTGTACAAAGGCACTCACTCATCATTGTATGTGCCGGCTATATGTCTTGCACAACAAATTAACATAGACTCTGATACTAATTTTATTTTTTATTTTAAATTTAAATTAGATACCAAGTTTTTTCACATGTCAGTCCCAGTTCCCTCTGCTTTCCCTTCCCTCCTCCCATGCCCTCCAAAGAACTCTCCCCAACCCCCCCATTTCCCCAGGGAGGGTGAGGCCCTTCATGCAGGTGTCCATAGTCTGTCATTTCATCCAGGGCTGGGCCTAGACCCTCCCCTAAGAGTCCAGGGTGAGAGTGCATCTCTCATTGTTCGATGGGCACCCAAAGTCCATTTGTATGCCAGGGATAAATACTGATCTACTAACCAAGGCCCAATAGATTGCCTAGGCCTCCACACTGACACCCACATTCAGGGGGTCTTAACCATTCCAATGCTGGATTCCCAGCCATCGGTCTGGGATTCAAGAGCTAACTCTTGTCAGGTCACCTGTTTCTGGGGGTTAAACCAGCCCAGTCTTAACCCTTTTGCTCATCAGTCCTCCCTCTCTGTTACTGGGTTCCTTGAGTTCAGTTCAGTGTTTAGCTGTGGGAGTCTGCCTCTGCTTTCATCAGCCATTGGATAAAGGTTCTGTTTCCCAAACTCTCTGGCCATGGGATTGTAGGCTGACACTCACCAGATCTATGTCTAAAATCCATAAATGAGAGAATACATACCATGTTTGTCTTTTTGTGACTGGGTTACCTCACTCAGGGTGGTTTCTTCTAGTGCCATCCATTTGCCTGTAAATTTCAGGATTCCATTGTTCTTTTTTCTGCTGAATAGTACTCCACTATGTAAATGTACCACATTTTCTCTTATCCACTCTTCAGTTGAGGGGAATCTAGGTTGCTTCCAAGCTCTAGTTATTACAAATAATGGTGCTATGAACATAGTGGAACAGATGTCCTTGTTGTATGAATGTGCATCTTTTGGATATATGCCTAAGAGTGGAATTGCTGGGTCTTGTGGTAAGCTTATTCCCATTTTCCTGAGGAATCTTCATATTGATTTCCAAAGTGACTGTACAAGTTGGCAATTCCACCAGCAGTAGAGGAGTGTTCACCTTTCTCCACATCCTCTCCAACATAAACTGTCATTGGTGTTTTTGATTTTAGCCATTCTGACAGGAGTAAGATGGTATCTCAGAGTTGTTTTGATTTGCATTTCCCTGATGGCTAGGGATATTGAGCACTTTCTCAAGTGCCTCTCAGCCACTTTAGACTCCTATATTGAGAATTCTCAATGTAGTTCTGTAGACCACTTTTTAATTGGATCCTTTGGTGTTTTGGAGACTGGCTTCTTGAGTTCTTTGTAAATTTTGGAGATCAGGCCTCTGTCAGATGTGGGGTTAGTGAATATCTTTTCCCTTTCTGTGGGCTACCTTTTTGTCTTGTTAACTGTTTCCTTTGCCCTTCAGAAGCTTCTCAGTTTCAGGAGGTTCCTTGTATTAATAGTTGACCTCACTGTCTGTGCTACTGGTGTTATGTTCAGGAAGCAGTCTCCTGTACCAATTCATTCAAAGATACCACCCACTTTCTCTTCTAAATGTTTCAGTGTGGCTGGATTTATGTTGAGGTCTTATTTTGCTGACACTAATTTTAAATTACAAATATTAAAGCTGAGTATCTTTATCCATTTTCCCATCATTAGTTTTTAGATTTTAAGATTATATTACAATTCCATTATTTTCCCCCTTTCCTTTCTCCCTTAAATCTTTCTAAAATAGTTTTTATGGTAGCCTACACTTTCTGAAAGCTTTATCTTTTGCCCTCTATAATTTTTGAAATACCACCACATTGAAGTAACTGAAAATACTGACACCTTTGGCTACATATGTGTGTGTACATATGTGCATACTCATACTCATATGTATGTCTCTGTATGTTCACAATATACACAGAACTGTCCTTAAACCCAGCAACACTTGTCAATTAACAGCTTAAGATAGAGCTTAATTTTTTAATTTAAAAGGATGCATTTTCCATGGTATATATTTCTTATTCCCAAACACTTAGAAGAGAGTAAGTTTCTTGTCTTTCCAATTTACAGTGCCTGCTGGCATTCATTGCTTTATGACTACATACCTCTGATCTCTGCTTTTATCTTCTCATGATGTTTCCTCCCTATTTCTTCTGCTTTTGTCTGTTAATTCCCTCAGGTTCCTTCTACTAAAGACACATGGAATCAAATGTATAGTCCTTTCTGATTATCCAAGATAATTACATTTTCTCAAAATCCTTAACTCAGTTTTGCGTAAAAAGAATTTTCATTATGAGGCAACCTACCTATTCCCTTATGGGATAATTTTACATGTGTAAAAATGAAGAGCTGATATGTATGGAGCAGGGCCTTTATGCAACCTCGTCATTGTTCTACCACCATCCATCATTTTAGGGGCTTCATTCACTTCTCTCAGTCTAAAGCTGCTATCCTCCTTATATGAACTTCATGTGCAAGAGTAAAGATCATCTACTGTTTATGGTAGGAGAACTAAGTCTGTAAAGGAGGGCATGTCTGGTAATTCATAGAAAAGTTACACACACAAGAACACCCAGAGACTAAGACATTTCTCCATAAACATAAAGTATACACAAAGCTCTTTTTGACTTAAGTATGGGCATGCCAAGGTGCATCGTAGAGAATACTATGTAAAATATGAACTGAATTGAGGTTTAAAATAATGCCAAGTAAAAATACCCCCAGAATCCTGGGAAAACTATGAGGGCCCCTTGTTGTCTACTGATTGAAATTAGGGAATTAGGTGGGGCAAGTTCTCAAGTCTAATGACAATTACAGGTCTGAACACCATGCACTTCAGCAAACTAAGATTTATAACTCTCTTATATTTCTTGAACTCCCTGTACTTTAGTACTTGCTTGTTCATTCATGATAATTTTTTCAGTCTGTATATATTTATTCAATGTCAGTGTGTGCTAGACACAGATTTATATTCCGGGGATACAGCCTTGAAAGAAAATAGGTGTAATCTCTACCCTCCAGCTTCTGAATTGGGCATAAGACCACATGGTACTTAGTCAAACAAAATCACACCATATCATCTCTGAAATGATGAATCCCAGGTCAAAGATTTTACAGTAACAATCATAGAATAGGGTTGAATCTAATGTTTACAAAGCACAAACCAGATATAGAACTAGAGAAAAAAAGAGATGGAGTAGCCTTACTACTTATACCTACTCAAGAAGATATTCTCCTTTTTGGGCAAATCCAGGATATTGCAATGTTGTACTTGAATAATGGAATAAAAATTGCTATTCAGCTGAGGTCTTCAAAGTCTTCAGGGATTTGGAAGAGCAGGGATCTGAGTCTCTGTATGTGCCTGCTTCCAACACAGCAGCTGTTTCCAGTTGTTTTACATCTTGGGCTTTCAAATAAAATGTTCTGTAAAAAGAGAACAATGGAGGCTGAAAACTTGATTTAGAAGAGCAGACCCCACAGTGACCAGGAAGCCCTCTAATGGAGCTTGCATGGGAAACAACTCAAAACCCATGTACAGACTACAGCTGGTCAGTCACTACCCCAAATGAACATAGGACATGTCAGCCAGTGTTAATCAATGGTCTTAACTGGTGTCAATGATGATAACCTGATTTGTTCTGGTGTTGCATTTCTTCCTCATGTGACAGAAACAATAACCATGAAGGGAGTGAAATAAAGGCAAACACTGTTGTTTCTCAAAAGCTGTGCCACCTAACAAGTGACAATGTCCTGCTTCTGTCCTGAATATTCTCCTTTTTGAAGCACTTTATGAGTTTCTAAGGAGCTGTCCAGGGAGATTAAAAACACAAAGATCATAGAAAATTGCATAAGGCAGAGCAAAAACAGAGAGCAAACTGAATTGTGTTCTGGGAGTTTGATGAAAAACTCCTTTCAACCATTATGTACCATTTTTATTATCTTAGAAGGTTTAAGGCAGATGTGTGTAGCATCTATTTCTGAAACTGTTCTAGCCCCCATAGGATAAGGAGCTGACAAAAAAGCTGTTGATTTGTTCTGGCCCTTTTCCTACCCAATCTAGCCTTTAGAAATTTATTTTAATGATGAAGTTTTCTTAGACTTTGACACCTAAAACCATGAGGATATTTCATTCTTATAATACTTACAATTTCCTTAATAACCTTCAGTATCAAATGTCAGTGACTAGGTATGGTAGCACATGTCTACAATACCAGTATCAACTCAAACAGAAAGATAGCCATACATTTGAAACCAACCTTGACCCTTGTCTTTAAAAAATAAAGAGAAACAAAAGATAAAATGCAGCAGATATTCCACTATGGTCATGTAATCTCTTATAAGAATGACCTGCTTAAAGATTCTGGCATGTTCCTAACCTACTTTAATCTTACTTGTGCAGTGACCTTGTTAGAAAATAATGAAGACAGAAATATTTGCAAGCACCAACTACCAGATGGGGAAATAAGTTTTGTTCTTGACAAACAAACAAAAGTCAAAAAGGGCCAGGATATGATGCTTCTCCTCAGTATCTTGATTCTACTTGTTCAAATGTTTTTCTTTATTTAGGAACTATCTTATTTTGCTTATTAATCCTAGTTCCCGGTCCCTCTCATCCTCCCATGCCCCGCCGACCCCTCCCCCATCCACTCCCCATAGAGAGTGAGGCCTTCCAAGTGGGATCATCAAAGTCTGTCATGTCATTTGGGGGAGGACCTAGGCTGAAAGAGTAACCCTCCATGGGGAATGGGCTCCCAAAATTCATTTGTACACTAGGGATAAATACTGGTCCCACTGTCAAAGGTATCATAGACTGCCCAGGCCTCTTAACTGACACCCACATTCAGAAGGCTTGGTTGGGTCCAATGCTGGTTCCCCAGTTTTACGACTGGGATCCATGTGCTCCCACTCTTCAGGTCAGCTGTTTCTGTGGGTTTTTCCAGCATGTACTTGACCCCTTTGTTCATCACTCCTCCCTCTCTACAACTAGATTCCAGGAGTTCAGCTCAATGCTTAGCTGTCAATCTCTGCTTCTGCTTTCATCAGTTACTGGATAAATGTTCTAGGATGGCACTTAAGGTAGGTCATTAATCTCATTATGGGGAAAGAGCACTTAAGGTAGCCTCTTCACTATTGCTTAGATTCCTAGTTGGGGTCATTCTTGTGGATCTCTGAATGTTTCCCTAGTGCCAGATTTATCTTTAAACCTATAATGTCTCCCTCTATTAAGGTATCTCTTTTCTTTTTCTTCTCTCTTCTTCCCCTGGCTCAATCTTCCTGCTCTCTCATGTCCTCTTCAGCCCTACTCTTTCTCCTACCTCCTTCCCCCATGAATGTAAAAATAATCCTAGGGATGGGGGGACAGAGATATTGTCCTGCTACATGGTTCTTCCCTCAATGAATAATGTTCATTTGAACCACAAAGTTTTATATGGTAGCTAAATGAACTCATTAAGAACTTTTTCCATTTACAAAAAATTATGAAAAAGTATATGTAAAGTTAAGTATTCATTAAGTATGATAAATTGTGTTGTAATGTGATATTTATGAAATATTGACATTATATATATATTTTTTCATAAAATACTAACACCTTACATTAGAAACAGTTAAATTTATATATTGTATACAATATTCTCTAATATCTCATCTTTTTAATCTCATGTGACCAAATTAAATATTCTCTAAAGTCGTTTCCAATATTGCTGCTCTTTCATTGCTTTATGTATATGTTAAAGTCAACTGGACCACTGTAATATGCATTTAGGGAGAAAAAACATATATTATGGTCTCATGAGCCAAGAACAAAAGATACAAAAGAGATTATAGTGAAAGGGGTTAAGTTCTGAAGTTCAGGACCCAGTGAGAATTGGTTCTTAGACATATGAGTCCAAGTTATTCTTCCTTATTTACTAGCTGATCACTTTGACTCAATAGTTGAGTGTACTTGTTCTTGCAGAGAACCTGTGTTTGGTCCTGGCACTTACCTGGTTCCTCACAACCATCATAACTCTGGTTCATGAAGGTCCAGTGCCTTCTTCTGACCTCCATAGGTACCAGAAACACAGGATGCACCTACATACATACATACATACATACATACATACATACATACATACAAGCAAAATACCTATACACATAAAATAAATAAGTCTAAAATAATGTTAAATTCCTGTTAAGGAACTAAACTTTATTACTGTTCAAGTGCTAAGACAGCTCTCTACCACCACTACAGGCTGCAATAACCACCATTGCACCTACAAACACCAGCTGGGCAGAGAAGATTGGGCAACAGAGTATTGTTTTCAGAGAACAATAGATCTTCTGGTAGAGTCACTAGAGACATGAGCAACTACTGGAAAGTCTGGTAAATCTGTATGTACATCTGGAACTGATAGGAGGAAATGACATGGGACCATTATTTGTCTTATATGAATTCAAAAAGTCATCTTGTTGAGCACTTTATTTTTTTCCTAAGGATATTTGGACTTCAGCATAGTATAGCTCTTTCTTGTCCACAGATGTACATGATGGATGAATAGAGCTCAGACCTATGGTTTCAATGTTCTCACCCTCCAGAAGAAATTATACCAAGATGCTGCTAATTACACAACAGTTCTTTTAAATGAAAGCTCATAGCAACAAAACTCACAGTAGGGGGTTCTAATGACTAGTGTTATAATGATGAAGAATCAAGTCTTTGCTTTTGAAAATATCTTCCGCTATTAAAATGAGAGGTAAGCAAACCTGGAACAGAATGAATCCATACTAGAGAAGCTGTACCAGGAAACAAATAACTTCTAAATTACTGTGAGTCCTCCATAGAGGTTTTATACATGTGTTATTCAAGAGAGTTATCTTGTTTGCCATCCTACTCTGATTTATATATTTACTTTTCATGAGCATATTTTATGCCACATGTTAAGGAACATCAACCAGATGCAAGACAATAGAGTTCTTTTTATCATGCTGAATACAATATTGTAATAACGAGTACAAGTTTATCGTTGCTGTTAGCTAGCATGTTTCAAACACACAGACATTTCAATAAGCCATTATATTGTACTACAATACTTCTTCCATAGCTAGTTAGATATACAGGAAGCTTGGAGATTGTTGCATCGCTAAATGCTGAGGAAGTATCTACCGCAAGAGATGTTTTATCAAGGGTTATTAGGATTTTACTTAAATCCATTTTTATGTTTTCACCAGTTTCTGTTGGTATTTAAATATACTTTTGCTCGTTTATCTATTTAAATGTAAAAGTACAAATGCTTAAACCCTAAGCAGATTGGTGCTAGGGCTCTTCTTAGGACCCCCAATAGAAGACACAATTATGTTTCCCAAGACAATAGTAAAGTAGCTTTTCTTCCATATGAAATCTTAGTAAAACATCAAAATGACCTTGGGTTACTGTTTGACTGTTCAGACTAACAACAAGACAATTCCTAACACCAACGTAGCTTGATCAACACAGGTTCTATTGACTAAAATAAAGCAGATCTTTGTGGCCCTGGATTGTCACCGGCACTAAAAGACATTGCACCCCTGATTTCCACCCATGCAATAGCAACAAGAATCCCCAGAGGCCCCTACACAAAAACAAACTCCCAAGCAGACGTGATACTGCCCCTAATTAAGAACCAATGAGCTGGGGCTTATAATGTTGTACAGGCAACAGGCAGCTGCTCTTAGCCACACACACGCACACACACACAAAAAACAACCCTGACCTTACATCATTTTGGTCCCAGCTCAAGAATGTTAGGAAGAGATAACATGAGGCTGCAGACAGATTTGCACTAAGCCTCTTCTGAGGGACAAAGGCTCTGTTAGATCAAGGGAAGAGGGTTAGGGAGTCAGATCAGAATGTGAACAAGTAAAAAGAGGGTCAGGTTCTACACTGAAGCAAAGTCATAGGGGCAAAAGGAAAGAAAGAGCAAGACACAATAGGAGTCGTGTCTCCAGTGACTCAAAGGACTGAGCAGAAGTAAAGCCTAGTTCAGCAGCATCTGGCTAAATGCCAGCTTCTCAAACTCTATTGGTTCATAATATGGCAAGTCTGTCTGAAACCCCGCAATCCCTTCAGTCTTTATAATCACTCCTTAATAATCTAGTAACTACCCATTGGTCCCACAGAAGACAGGCCAAATATCTGCTTTCATGTCTGTTATAACTTATTCTTGAAACATGTCACTATGAAGACTAAAGTGCTTGATGCCCCGTTCAACACATTTTGAATTATATTTTTGAAAGAGGATGTTTGGGCAATGACACACAAATTGCATGCACAAAGCAAATTAATTATTTGCAGATATGTAGTGTAATTATATGGGTTTATGCTATCCATCTGTGAACCTTAGGCTCCCCTAGCATAAGCACTGCTTATAATAAACAGGGTTTAATAGCTTTAAGAAAAATGTATTATGCTTACATTTGCACGAGAGGGCTGTTTGTAATGTGATGGTGTTTGTGGGTTCATATGGATGTAGGGAGCCTGCAAGAACAGAGTGGTCCATTCCTTGGCATTCCAGAGGAATGTTTTTGGCATAACCTAAAGGATGCTGTGAAGGAAGCACCACAGGCACTTGAAGAACCTCTCTAGTGTTTAAATATTTTTCACCTTCTGGAAATTGTGTTATTTTGTCTACATTTCCTACAGCAATCTAAACTATCCATAGTCATTTGAAGCTCCATGAGGACTGATTCTCTTCACTGTATTAAATTGGGTCATAACTGAAAGCTGTTATTTGCAGATTTTAACTGTTCTGCAGATTAGATAAAGTCATTATATTTCTCTTTTCCATATGAATCTTATAATACTGAACAGTTTACTGTAAATTCCATACAAATGTCCCCTATCCAATTTTTCCAGTCCTGGGGTTGCAACCCAGGGATTCACATATGCTAGAGAAGTACTCTATTACTAAGAGTGTCTTTAATCTTCCCATACAGTGTGTGTGTGCAGGCACGAACATGTGTTTATGCATGTGTGTGTATGTGTGTATGATTTTGTGTATATATATGTGTGTGTGTGAGTGTGTATGCATGCATGTGTGTATGTGTGTATATATGTGTGTGAGTGTGTGTATATGTATGTGGTGTGTGCATGTGTGAATGTATGCGTATGTGTGTGTATATGTGTATAAGTGTGGTGTGTGTGAGTGTGTGTGTGTGTGAGTGTGTGTGAGTGTGTGTGTGTGTGTGTGTGTGTGTGTGTTGGGGTATGCAGAGGTGCCTGTGCATGCACTTGGAATATTTGTTGTCAGGAGTCTTACTCAATCTCTTTCCTCCTTTGTAAGTTTGAGACAAGATCCCTAACTGAAACTGGAGCTCTCAGACTGACTAGACTTGCCAGCAAGCAAGCCCCAAGTATCATCCTGCCACTATCCACCAGCACTGAGATTACAGGGCTTTTTATGTAGGAGCTGAGAGCTGAACGCAGGTCTCCCTGCTTGTGCATGTACTTTACTGACTGAGCCTTCTCCTGGGCATCCATACTCATTTTTATTCAGAATCAAAACCTTCCACAAGACTCCAGTCATGGCAAGATTTTATAGTCAAAAAATCATCTCAGAGATCCTTTTATGTATACTTGTTTATGTGTTAGCATCACACCAGCTTTTCATGAGCATCCTATGACTTACTGGGTACCCTCCATGTTTAAGCACTTCATCCTGATGACATAATAGCCCAGAAGCTGACTTTGAAAGTCCACAGTAAGTAGAAATAATCAGAAAAAGAGTATCATACCTTTCCCAGGGCCTCTGGGGGATGTGCTGCAGAAGATGTAATCTTTAACTTTATCTGACAGAAGAAGAAAGAAATTTCCAGCAAAGAGTGAGCTACTTTGAGAGAAAATTTATGAAAAACTATACATTGATGGAAACAAAAATGAGATGAAAATATTTTATGCAAGTCAGCATGCTAACGCAGCAGAAAGGAAGATACAACGAGGAAAGGCAGCAAGTGAAGGAGACCAGGCTTGTTCTATATAGTAGACCAGATTTGCTTTCATTTATGTTCATCACAAATATGAAAGCTGACTCACATTTTGCCCATGGAGAATTCTAGAATCAGATCATACAGGTAATATTTTTGCAGTTAGACAGATAGTCAGGAGCAAAACAAAAAAGCACACACTGTGTTCATCATGTCCTGCTCTCATTCTAAAAGTGGACAGCAGTCAGATCATAAAGGCCCTGGTTGCATCCCTAAAGAATTTGAATTTTCTTTCATTAGCTAAAGAAGTTTGGAAGCATTCTTCAATTTTTACTTTCAGAGGTTACCAATATTGCTCCAAGGGTAAAGCTGCCAAGTGTGATAACCTAGGTTTGGTCCCATGTGATGAAAAGAGAGAAACAACTACAAAGGAGTCTTATGACCTTCACACCCACACCGTGGCATGAGCATAGCCCTCATTCCTACACAAATAACTAAATGTTAAAGAAAAATTCCATTTTTTACAAAATAAAATATTATATGAATGGCTCTTGTGAAGGTGGAACATCAGAAAGTTTAAAGTAGAAGTAAAGGTGAAATGAATATAATAAAGAAACCTAAGGACAGAACCTAGGACCCATGTGATGAAGACCTAACAAAGGCAGTGACAAGGGTATGACACAGAGTACACAGATGCATGAGCTGTTTCAAGGCCTTCATCCAGAGGCATCAGAACTGCCTTGATGTGGGGATGAAGCTCTATGAGGACTCTGGGATCTCTCCCAGGTTATTGACTCCAGCAAAGAATGGGGTGCTACTTTAATGCTGGTACTATAAATTAAAGTAGCAAATGCCAGAAGAAATAGTCAGTTTGGAGTAAGAGATAGAGAGTTCAGTTTTGGGACATGTAGCATTTGAAATAAAGATGTCCTGTACAAAAGGAATTGCCGGGGAATGGAGTTCAGAGTAGCCTAGAGTTGACAGGAGAAGAGAAAAATCTTCCTGGGGAAAAGTAGGAAGTTGAGATAACATAGGCCAAACAGTGACTCCCAAGGGCCACTAAGAGTATTTTATTTTGTTTTGATTTGTTTTTTGTTCGTGTGCGCTTTTAACAAAGTGATTGTAGAAAGAAAGGTTTGATCCAAGAGGTGGAAATAAATCCAGTAGTAAGAAGAAAAAAGTCTTTGGAACGTATTGCTGTCTATTGACTTGAACTGTTGTAACATCATTGATAATATTACCAGTGAAGTTCAAGGAAGAAATTTGGGTAGAGAATAATACAATGCTTTCAAAGATACATGAAAAATTAAGTTGTTTAAAGTATTCTGTAAGATCCTAGAACATAAATAATTGAATATGTAGAAACATTAGGATACATCCATTCAAGTAAATTATATATGCTGATTTGCCTCAGAAAATTACAACCTTATTTTCTATTTGTAATAAAAATTGTAATTAATAGTACATTGCCTAAATAAAGATACAGAGGTTGTCATATTGTTTTGTTTATTTTGGTTTCATGTAAAACAAGCAAGGTATGTAAAGGTTCAAAATTATACTTGAATGGACCCAATGCAAAGAAAAATATGTTAAGCATGTAGTAACAAAGGTGTATGGATTTTTGTTGTTCAATTTTTACTTTACAAAATGAAGCTAAATGCACCTGTTCACACGAGACGCTTTAAAAAATGAAAGTACATAAAAGACATTAAAGGCATTTGCTATATCAATTCAAAAATATGAACTTAATCTAAAATTTGAATATCCGACCTGAAATTTTTAAATGTTATTTTAGAATGAATATGTTTATCTCCTTTTTATAACATGGCTATGAATCTGTTATTCTTTCAGTGTTTTGATAAGTTATTAATGCAGCTACCTGAGAAGATTTATTCTCCAGAAATATAAACACCCTGTCTTCTCAAGTTGCCTGTGAGTTGACTCTATTGTTCTATTTTAAATCTTTGTGATTGTCAACATCAATTGCATTGTGAATCAATTATAGATGCTTGATCCACATTTTTTTCTTTCAGGAACATTCTAATATTTTATAGATATTTATAATAATCAATATCCCTGACTGATCCGATCTCATACTTTAAACTGCAGCTTAGTCATGCAGATCTAAATTCACTTTCATTTGAAGCAGCACATACCTTTGATAAAATGGCAATAAGAAAAATATCTAGCAGACACTGAATACTCAGAGTCCAGTGAGCTGGGCTAGAGAGGTTATTTGCATAGGAAATTTAATATGCACCTTCCTTTCTAGAACCACTTTGTGCTAAAGCAAGCAAACTAAAACCAAATTTAAAAAAAATAAAAGAAGCAAAATCTTATGAGCTAGGCGTTATTACTGTTTCTTAGTTGGGTACTTCTAATATACAGGTTAAATGGAAGATGAAAGTTCTCTAAATTCAAGACCATATGGACTTAAGTTTCAGCTTGAAACAGTATTCACATTGACAGTAAGATTTTCTTTAATTTACTTTTCCATTTGTAAGATTTCATGAGGCTGGAAAGATGGCTCAAGGCCTAAATACACCATTCCATGGGATCAAACATTGGTTCCCAGCACCCATGTGATATCTCCCAAGCTCTAATAGCTCCATTTCCATTGGATGCAATGCCCCTCTTCTGGCCTTCATGGGCATAAGGCACACAAGTAGGGCAGAGACATATTATGCAGGCAAAACATAAAATTAAACAATTAAATGAGAATTTTTTAAATTACCATGAAGAAAATCCTCAGTATGAAACATTTTCTAACTCATTTATTGAAAAAACTAAAAGTGTAAAAGATTTTAACATACAAAACACTAATAAAAAGAGTCAAATATAAAGCGTTTAGTATACTAAGAATACCATAATTATTATTATATTGTGTATATATGTATTTATTTATAATTATAGCTAAAATAGAGTTTTATACTATTACTAATTGTTGTATTATCTCCATTAAATTGTTACCCCAGGTTTAAAAATATATAACAACAGATAATATAATAGCCTTATTGCAAATAATTAAGTCCATCATCTCTTATAATACTATTTATATTGGTTAATCATTGACAAATTAACAAAAAATCTAGTTACTGCATAATAAAGTCAATAACATTAGTAATTTGATATTCAAAGAAATGCTGACTATTTTTATCTGCAAAATATCTTTCTGTAAATCATGGTAGATATAGATATAAAGATATATGAATGACTATGTACACATATGAATTTTTACCTTTTATTTCATTAAAAGGACATACCATTGGGCCATTTTGCTATTGTGCATACAGCATCTAGCATAGACCTACAAGGAACAGTGTATGACAATCACTAGTACTAATCAGTTTATGAACTTTTATTGAATTCTTAATGTGCAACCTAACCTACCTTGTACAGTAGCAAAAAAACTTACAAGGTATTGACTATTGTCTTTACAGAGTTTACAGTGAACTCACAGCGACAAAGTCTCTTGCATAAAGTTAGTAGGGTTCATTAGAGAATGAATATCTTGAGATAAGAGTGTAGGATGATAAATATGTAGTTAGGTGTGAACAACTGCACTAATAACAGAGCCAAACAATGGTATTACATTTCATCAACAGTAGTCAAGAAGAGTTCTCAAACTCTTGTATCCAAAACAGTGGTGTCCATATTACACAGCTATTTGCAAGGCTAGGACAATTCTAACCTTGAAGTAGAGATGACCAGATCCTCTACTCATGCTCCAACACGCTTCTTTGCTAATGATACCCAACTTCTTGATTGAGACAAACAGGTGCCATTGGAATAGTTACTAAGTTGCTATCTGTGCCATCTATGAGGTTACAGTGTTTTCTGATATCTTTAATACTGACACAATAGCTAATTATACAAGTGAAATGAAAGACTATCCTATTGTCCTTGCATTGTATTGAGCAGAATGCAGTGAGCCCCATAGCTATCTGCCCAGGGCTTTCTCCAAGAAAAGGACAAAAGTTCCAGGAAGCAAATACTAAAGAAAGAAATTACTGAATCTCAAGAAAGACTTTTTGCTAAAACTCAAGAACAGTTTTATTTGACTTTGATGAGACCACCACAAGGGATTAAAGATAGAACAAGCACAAATTACACTATGGGAATATAATTTTTATATTCCAGTGAAATTGCTTTATATCCAAAATCATTCTGCTAAAAGCTAAGTGCCCTAGAGAAGTGTTTGTTTGCTTAATCTAAACCAGCAATTTTTCCAATTATGTTCTATACTGAAAATTCCAGAGTAACACAAACGTCTGCTAGAAATAGAATTCCTAAACATAGGACTATTTTTAAAACTAGAAAAATTTGCAATACAGCATATAGCTCATCTTCACACAGAGAAGCAGCTATGGTACTCATCCTGGATCCCCATTCAGGTTGTTTTTCTGCAGATGATAGAAATATTTCCTTTTGCCATCTTTGGGTATATGAAATTCTTTCCAGGGTAGTATTCATGAAGAGGTTTATAATCTTCTATCACACCTTTTAGTTTTTAATACATGTCTATGCCTATCCTATGATACTGAATGAGGAAAAAGGAGATCCACATGGTATTTCAGTATTATGCAGCTAAAGTTCTTCAAATATATGGGATTCTAAATCTTAACATCAAGATTTTGATATTATGCATAAACTCTGCTTTCAAGTTTCCTATTTCATTAGCACAGTCTCATGGTTTTTGTCTTTAATTTTCATAATATCTATAAGTGTTTTGGGGGGATATTAGGGGACAGGATCTTATGTTACATAATCTGGCCTCAAACAGTATAACAAAGGATGGCCTTGAATTCCTGAGCCCCCTTCCTCTGCCCCTGAGTACTGAGAATACATGCATACACCACCCAGTCTGGCACACACATACACAGGATCAAATCCAGGACCTTGTACAAAGTTATCATTCTGCCACCGACTGAGTTATATCCCTCCTGGTCCCTAAGATCAATAAATACAAGTTAATAAAATTGGAGGAGTACTTTGTCACAAATGAAATAAGATAAATATTATTCATACATTCTATCACTGGCAAAATAATTTATGCAGGTAAAGCATGCCTTAGGTTCTTGTTTCTTTTATTTTGATTTGCTTTTTTTTAGAAAGAACTTGCTTATAGTTAAGTCTAGAATACTGGGATAGTCTTAGGTACTTACCAGAGTGAATCTGTGTGCCAGCCCCTTTCCATTTTGCTATTCACTCTGATAATATTGCTCTAAGTGAGATCAAGAGGGACCTTAACAGAGCTAACCATTTTCATTAAGTGCCTTCTTTCTGCTGTGTATCCCATGCCCCATGGTCGACTGTACTATCTTGTCCATCAGGGGCAATCAGTTTCCTAATTTTCTTTGTTCCTCTGTTTCAGTAACTTCTTGGGGATTTTGCCAATCCTTAATTTCTTACATGTATGGTATATATCACAAGTCAGGGGTTTATTGTACCATTAGCAAATGACTCTAAAACTACTGAATATTTGAAGACAATTTTTATTTGTGTAATACTTTAGAGCTAGGGAGACAGGAAAGTCTTTTTCAGCCTGATGAGTCATCATCATTGATGGTTTTGATATTGCTTGGACCAGCATGGTAGCTGGACAGAAGGTTCCTTAAAGATTCTTTGCTTATATGTTTTATATCTACATGTTCATGGACACATTGCCACATCACAGGCCCCAGGTAATTCCAGAGGATGTTGTTATTCTTATCATTGTTTCAAGATATTTACAGTTTATATGGCATCAGACTTCCACAGGAAAGATTTTTTGCTACGCAGCATTCTGACTGACTGTCACTTCCTCTATACAGTACTATACCACTTCCTCAGTGAGGGAACACATGTCAACTGGTGTTTCCCCACTTACCTTCTGCCTTCTCTTCCACTTCATCTCCCTCTCTCTCTTTCACTGGTCCATATTTTTTGGGCTTATTTTCAGATTACGTTCATATCTTTAAAAGCTCCTTCTCCCTCCAAACTTAGAAGCCATCATCTTATTTGAATATTTGCAACAATGGGCATCTCTTGATTTTTATTGTTCATCGAGAAGCCACCCAGGACAACAAGTATTCCAAATATATTTAAGAAACGGATTCTTGTGTAGAAAAATTCGGAGATGGTGGTCATCTCCTTCAAAGTAAACTGACACAAAGAGACAGAGAGAATGAAAGAGATGGGTAAAGGGAAGAGGAATGAGTGGAAATGACAGAGACAGAGAGAAACACAGACAGGGAGTTTAAGAAATTGGAAATTGGCTAGTTGCTGTTAAAGGCTGTGGAAGCATAGTGAATTTAGAATCTATGGTGTAGACCAACAGATCAGAACATCAGGGAAGAGCTGCAGTTCAAGTCCAAAGTAACATTTTGCTCAGAGGTCAATCTTTGTCACATTAAGGCCTTCATCTTGTGAGATGAGTCCTACCTACATCGTGGGGAGCTCATTTTACTCAGATTCCACTAATTTCAATCTGATTGTGCATCCAGAACACATCATAATAGACATTTTCAGATGAGTACTCGACCAAGCAGCTAGAACTGTTTGGGAAGGGTTAGTAGGTGCTGCCTTGTTGGAGGAAGTGTGTACTGGAAGTAGGCTTTGAGGTTTCATAAGCCTACATCGTTCCAATTTAGCTCTTTCCCTGGTGTTCCCTCTCTTTAGATCTCCCTCATCAGAAATGTTTGTTACCTCAACATGTAGGCTCTCAGCTATTGCTCCTGGGCCATGTCTGCCTGTCTACTGTCATGCTCCCCACCGATGATCATGGACTCTAACCCATTGAAACTGTGAGCCAATAAGAGCCCTGGGCCATAGTGTCTCTTCACAGCAATGGAAAAGTAACTAAGACAGTCACAAATATTGTATGTGTGTGTACGTGTGTGTGCGTGCGTGTGTATATTCATATAGCAAGACATATAATTCCTGATAAAAGTACTCAGGACAATGCAGTCCCCAGTAGTTGTAACCTACTTGGCTCACCAGCAAAATGACCAGCATTTTGAGACTGAGGGCCTAAGGTAGTTTCCACTATAAGCTATTGAGTTCAGGCCTGAACTATTTATGCAACATTTTATTACATACTTCAAATATTTTGGTTATCTACAGAAAAGAATCTTAATGGCATAGAAATAGGAGCTTAAAATGTAAGTTGATTTCTTTTCAGAGCTACACATGCAACTGCGTCCTAATTAGGAGGTACAAAGATAAAGCACTTCTTGAAGTTCCATCATTAACCCATCTGACACTGGCAATGGGCACTGTATCCATTGTGGGGCAATGAGACATACTGGATCAGGCACAGGTATGGTTGCATTAAAGTAGCTTGACTGGTATGTTTCAATACTAAGGGTTTCTAAAACACCTAACCATACTATGAACAACTATTTAGTGATACTGAATGAATGTCTCCTTTTTAGATATTGCTTACTTATTGTGCAGTTAGAATTCCTCTATTTATGGAGAAATGTTTGAAATTACTGTTATTTATTTCCTGGGCAGATGCTAAACCTGTCAACCCCATTTTCTCTTTAAATTAAAAACCTTTGTCATTTGGATTTCAGGTAAAATCTAGTTGTGGAATTCAGTCATTCCAAATGGACACATATTTTATCATGTCTGGAGGCTTATATGGCAGCTACTTAGCAAAGTAAAGAGATGGATTGATTCCAGCAATATTTGAAGGTATGCAGTGAAGGAAAGCACCCAAAGTACACGAATAAATCACTGACACCTTCCCATTTCTTCGTCATCACTGAGACACGCAACTATGCTTAGTATTGGATGCGTCTGAATGTGTTTAAGGTAAAGCATCCATTGAAATCCTGTTCTCCTCAGCACCTAGCTGTGCACAAATAAAGGATGAATTATGGTGACATTGGTGCCTGTACACGCCACACAAGGCAACCAGCAAAGAAAAATTCTTTGATTCCATTGCATTACCTCCTGGAGAAACAGAGAGGAAGATATTTCAGTCTTCAGACTCCAACTAGAAAGGAAAAACTGCATCATAATTCACCTGCTTTTATTAGGAAATCCAAGGCAGTTTCTTAATATAGAAGGGAATCTGTGGTCTCTCTGAAACCTAAGAAGAAATGGTAAGAGGAAGAAAACTTGGGGAGGAGGAAAAAGATGAGAAAGGGGGAGTGGAAGCAATCGTTAAGCCTGGTGACACTTCAGGACTAGGACTCCAGGCCACACTGCATAGAGACAGGAATGAGCCATTTGGTCTTTTGGCTTTCTGTCCATTCTTCCCTTCTCTTCCTCTTCTCCCCTCCTCTCTTTCTCTCTCCCATAAAGCAATCTACTTATCGTTGTCCCAAACTTGATTAGATTTATAGTTTGTTTATCTGAGAGCTCAATGCTTTATTACATCCAGAAGCCAAAATACGTGCACCTCCACAACCCAGCTGAATAAAACAAACTCATTTTGATCTTTGTGTACAAAGCCATCAGCACTGGTTCAAAGTGTAGCGTAGCCAGTTCTGGACGGCAGATGCAGAGTTCAGCTCTTCTCCTGGGCCCTTGGTTTCAATTAGGCTGTCTGCCAAGCAGCCCATGTGCCTCCGTGTGCTGAAACATTTCTTTGAGACAGCTTTTTTAAATTAGGAAATAAAGACTTCCCATGTGATTTGCTATATATACAATTTATGACAATTGATTTTTATAGTTAAAATACGTACATTTTTTACATATTTCTCTTTCTGCAAAATAGCAGCTTTCTAACAAGAAAGAAGAATTAGCAAAATGTAAATACTGTGTTTCATTTATTCAGCCTTCTCTGAAAGTTACTCAAATATACATTAAAATGATACTGAAGGCCACTGAGTTCCCCAAATAAACCATTCCTTTGTCTTAAAATGACAAAAAAAAAGGACACTGGAATATAAGGAGCATAATTCTAGAAACTATAAAGAGGAAAAAAATAAGAGTGACTCAAAAACAAGCAGAAATGAACTTGCCATTGGCCAGTTCCTCCAGCAAGAAGGATGTCTCCCTTGATTTCACTGCTCTGTGATCCTTCTACTCTCCAATGTTACCTGTGATAGTGGCAGGTGCTGTAACAAATTATTAAGCTCAGTCTCTAATGTTTAGATGTCATATTTCTAAAGGAATATACTGCACCTTAATAGATGTCTCATTAGAGACCTCATTGCCTGGCAAAAATCTATAAACGGCTAAAAGCAGTGTCTGTTCCTTTCAACTATTCCTAATATCCCCCTTGTTAATATTTAGAAAAAGAATAGCTAAGACCCATGAGTCCCAGCTGAGCAGTACCCATCCCATAGGATGTTTAAAACATGTATAAACCAAAAATGCATTACTGTTTACATAACTGCTCAAGCATTCATGAAAATGGTGTGTAAGTCCCCACGTAGTCCCATGTCCTCATCAAACGAATTCAGGAACATTTCAGCTCAAAAGATGTGAGCCTTAAATTTGCCACCATTCAGTAGGTGTTACCCACTGCTACGGTCAAATAGAAAATAACTGACAACAAGAATTAGCAAAGGACTGGATGTCAAGCAGCTATCAGTGGCTACTGTTGTGTAAGTGCTCAGCATGTTATGGGTGAACAAGTCCAGTGTGTCATGCAGGGTCACATACACAACAGGCACACATGCAAGCAGATATACTGTTTTATAGTTGAGAAGGCATCAAGTTCAAATAGCCAGTTATCAGTATTAATGCTAGTCCATGGTTTTAGTGTCATACTATGAAAGGAAAATATACAAAATATTTAACTATACAAAAATACAAAATATAGGAGTTGGAGAGATTGCTCAGTAGTTAAGACTACTCACTTCTCTTCCAGAGGGCGTAGCTTTGATTCCCAGCACCCAAACGATGGCTCACAACAGTCTGTAACTCCAGTTCCACAAGTTCAAAACTCTCTTTTTGGCCTCTTAGACAAATCGTGTAGACATATATGGAGTCTAAACACTCATACTCATAAAATAAAAATAAAAACAATCACGTGTGTGTGTGTGTGTGTGTGTGTAAAATCAATTTGGGGTGAAATAATTTCACTGTACTAAAATGTCTGCTACAAGTTCATAGATTTGTAGCAAACTCTTAGGTAATTTTCCTTGACTCCTTATCAGCCATGTTTTCCAGTGAATTCTTCTGGGAAGTGGGTAATTTGGAAGCAACAAACTGTCATTAAATACTGTAGAATGAATTTCTTAAAAGAGCTTAATTTGGTGAGTGAGTTCATAGCAAGCATCAGATTAGCTCTCCTTACCTTCAAAAACTATATTGTGCATGTGAACACTGCTGCAAACATTTCGACATGGCCATTCATACTCATGAAATTGGAAGAACTGGTTAAACACTGAAGCATACTTCATCTTTACCCAGACTCTGTAAGCATGGAGGAATCACTTTCACACACACTTTTTTCTGAAGACTTTAAAATCTAGTTGCCAACCATTTCTGTTTTAAGCAAATGATAAACCTCCAGAAATGTAACTGATTACTTATTCCTACCAATATAACTTCCGAGTTCTGGCTCAAAACCATTAACATTAATACTGATAGTGCCTTTCAGGTGACCTCACTCAAAGGTGTCATAGTGAATTTACCTTCTCACTTGGCCTTTTCACTTTTCTGATTGTAATGTCTTCTATTCCATTAGAAGAGAATCCATCCTCAAGCTAAAATTTACAGGCTCCTAGACGCTCCAGGTAAGCACAATATGGTTATGATCTGGGCACATTTACACAAAGAAAACATAAAGGAAAATGTCATTAAATGCTAGTACAATCGTATTTAGTTTGCAATGGCAGGCTTGTTGAAATTGGGTCTCATAACCAAAACCACTAATTTTTAAAGATGTGTAAAGGTAATTGTAAATCATAGGATGCCAGAACATCACAGCAATTAGGAATTATTCTCTGGACATCTTCTATCATAAAAAGTTGAGTGACTCAGATATATCAATGAAAAGTCCAAGTACTGTGAGTTTTCAGTTGAGAAAGTAATTGAGAAAAGGACTCTGAAATTCTCATTAGTTTTCCGAAGTACTCAAAATCAAATGAAGGCTAAAAGTGCAATCACCAATTTGTGTAGCAACTTCATGGGGTCTGCTGTCTCTTTTGTTTCAAATACCTATAGAGTCTAGAACAGCTGGTAAGTTGGGCTCACCTACTCGGAAATATATATCAAACCAAAGCTAAAATCAGTATTCTGATTTCCCATGAGTCTGTCTGCCATTGCCAAAAACACAACTCAGTCTCTAGTCACTGGCAATTAAGTCAGAGGAGCAGTGAGCAAAGGAAATAATACTTTCCCCAGTGAGATGAATTTTATCACTTTCAGAATCTACAGCTATTATGCTGATATTGTTTTCTAAATTGTTTATGAACTGCTCAACTTTTTAAAATTAACACACATTTAGAATCATTTAAGATGTATTGTGTGGGAATAGCATCAAATTCTACTTTATTCTAACAAGACTTTTTAACTTATTAAACTATTTGTTTGCTAGTATTTTGCCTGGGTTAAGAGGGCATCAGGCCCCCAAAACTGGAGTTATAGATGGTTGGGATCCATTTGTGGGTTCTGGGAATTGAACCTTGCTCCTCTCCAAGAACAGCAAGTGCTCTTAACCCCTAAATCATCTTTCCAGCCTTAGGACTACTTTTTAAAAGTACTGTAATGTGCCCTGGATGAAATTACAGTTACTGGAGATCCACCATGGACGGCCTCACCTTCCTTGGGGATCGGAGTGGAGATTGGATGGGGGACTGGGGGACCTGGTGGGGAGGGCAGGCAAGGAGGGGAGGGAGAGGGAGCTGGGATTGACATGTGAAAAAAGATTGTTTCTAACCTAAATAAAAATAATAACAATAATAAAAAATACAGTAATGTATCTAATTCAGGTTCAGTGTCCTTTACTGTCCTTTACTGTAATTGTTAAGATAAGATGCTTCCAGCTATAAGGGAAAAAGGCTGAATTTGGGAATATTTGTGACTGCATAAATATACATTCTAAATACAAAATTCATACAAATTAATATGTACCTTGCACATATGGCCGGGAGGCCATTTAATATAATATTTTTTGGTGTGCTCGTATTTAACTGCAACACATCAACTGAAGTTCGACATGGATTTGCTGCCTACTATGATCATGTTGGTGTTGTACCTGTTTCTAATTAGGGTTCTAATTCTTTAATTCTTGGTTTCACGTTTTAGATGGATGATGTTCCATCTGCAGCGTTCAGTGTGAAGCACTGTACCTGATATTTAACCAATTGCTTCTTCCTTATACCAGCCTTATGGAAAAGATATTCTGCCTTGGTTCTCTCTCGGGTGAGAGATCTGAAGCAGACAAGTTTGAGAGTATGCTGAAATTCTGAAACTCTAAGAAATACAAGCTTGGAAAACCATCCCAGAAATCCGTACGAGTAGCTCATGACTATTCTGCACCGACAATGCTGCTCAATTTCTGTTGTCGAATCCCAGAATCTACAAACAATAATTAAACGGGAGTAGCACCTTTATGTCTGGGTGAGTCCTTGGACACTGTTACATTAGCACTTAACATTCTTAAGAAGACAAAACAGCTTTCAACAAGTATTTCTCCGTGGAGAAATACTCAGATTTCTTTAATTGACGTGATATTATGTTCTCTTTATTTTAAGTGGTCTTTTTTGGTATTAAATCTCTTCATAAACTCTGTTTGGGAAAGGACTTTGTACCCAACCATGTCACTAAAGAAGTATAAGTCAGATGCTGGGGGTTGGTGGCACACTCCTTTAATTCCAAGAGAGGCAGAGGCAGGAGGATCTCTGTGAGTTCAAGGCCAGCCTGGTCTACAGAGAAAGTTCCAGGATAGCCTCCAAAACAATACAGAGAAGCCCTGTCTCGAAACCTCCCCACAAAAAAGTATAAATAAAAATTCTAAACTTACCTTTGAAGATTCAACACCATTATTATACATTATATCTTTCATTTCAATTTTTATTAATTGTAATACCACAATACTACCTTAGAAATAGCTGAATGATGGAAACATTTGTAACTCTACAAAATTAACAAAACTACAGTGTTTTATAGTCATGTTGATGTCATTTAGATTGACTTTTAGTCCTTTCTGTTTCAAAGCTTATGTATTCAGAATGCGCATATAACCCTAGTCTGAATTTATTGCATTTACAGCTATGTTATATTGTATAAGCAATGAAAAATTAGACCTTAAAACTTGCTCTGAAGACCATGCTGAACTTGAACTCACAAAGATCCACCTCCCTCTGCCTCTTGATTGCTGGGATTAAAGGCACACTATGTGGAAAAACAAAAAACCCAGGACAGCCAAAACAACACTGTACAATAAAGGAACTTCTGGAGTCATCATCATCCCTGACTTCAAGCTCTACTCTAGAGCTACAGTCCTGAAAACAGCTTGGTATTGGTACAAAAATAGACAAGTAGACCAATGGAATCAAATTGAAAACACTGATATTAACCCACACACCTACGAACACATGATTTTTGACAAAGAAGCTAAATTATATAAGGAAAAAATAAAACATCTTCAACAAATGGTGCTGGCATAACAAAATGCTGACATATAGAAGATTGCAGATAGATCCTTATTCATCACCATGCACAAAACTTAAGTTCAAATGGAGCAAAGATCTTAACATAAATCCAACCACACTGAACCTCTTGGGAAATACTCTTGAATGAATTGATCCAGGAGACTGCTTCCTGAGCTTAATATCAGTAACACAGACACTGAGATCAACAATTAACAAACAGGACCTCCTAAAACTGAGAAGCTTCTGTAAGGCACAGGACACAGTCAACAAGACAAAATGGCAGCCCACAGAATGGGCAAAGATCTTCACCAATCCCACATCTGACAGAGGGGTGATTTCTAAAATAGACAATGAATTCAAGAAGCCATCCACCAAAACACCAAACAATCCAATTAAAAAGTGGGGTACAGAACTACATATAGAATTCTCAATAGAGAAATATAAAATGGCTGAAAGACACTTGAGAAAATGCTCAACATCCATAGCCATCAGGGAAATGCAACTCAAAACAACTCTATGATAACATCTTACACCAGCCAGAATGGGTAAAATAAAAAACACCAATGGCTGGAGAGAATGTGGAGAAAGAGGAACATACTTCCATTACTGTTGGGAGTCAAAACTTCTATGATCACTTTTGAAATCAGTATGGTGATTTCTCAGGAAAATGGCAATCAGTCTAACTGAGGCAATTCCACTCTTGGACATATACCCAAAGAAAGCACATTCATACAACAGGATATATGTTCAACTACTTTTATATTAGTGTTGTTTGTAATAGCCAGCATCTGAAAGCAACCTAGATGCCCTTCAACCGAAGAATGGATGGAGAAAATGTAGTACATTTACACAATGGAGTATTACTCAGAGCAAAAAAAAAACATTGAAATCTTGAGAAATGTGCAGGCAAATGGATGGAACTGGAAAAAAAACATCTTGACTGAGGTAACCTAGTCACAGAAAGACAAACATGGTATGTACTCACACATATGTGGATATTAGACATAGAGCAAAGGACTACCAGCCTACAATCCACACCACCAGAGAAACTAGGAAGCGAGGAGAACCCTAAGAGAGAAACAAGTAGTTCACCAAAGAAGGGGAAAGGGACAAGAACCCCTGAACAAATTAGAAGCACGGGGTACGGGGGGAGAGGACGGAGGTAGGAAAAAGAGAAGTGGAGAAGAGGAAGGGGGAGAACAAGAGGGATCAGGAAGACTGAGATAAGGGGGAAGTAGAGGAGAGCAAGAAAGGAGATGCTTGATAGAGGGAGCAGCATAGGTTTAGAAAGAGATCTGGCACTAGGGAAATGTTCAGGGATCCACCAAGATTACCCCAACTAAGAATCTAGGCAGTAGTGAGGAGGCCACCTTTGATGCCCTTCCCCTGCAATGAGTTTGATGACTACCTTTGTTACCATCTTAGAGCCTTCATCCAGTAGCTGATGGAAGCAGAAGCAGGCACCCACAGTTAAACACTGAGCCATATTCCTGGAATCCACTTGTGGAGAAGGAGGAAGGATGAGCAAAGGAGACAAGACAGTGCCAAAGAAACCCACAGAAACAGCTGACCTGACCTAGTAAGACCACAGAGACCCTAGTCGTATAGATGGTGAACCAGTATTGGACCAAACTAAGCACTCTGAAGGTGAGTACCAGCTAGCAGGCCTGGGCAGTCTATGGGACCTCTAACAATGGAGCCAGTGTTTATCCCTAGTGTACAAATGGACTTTAGGAGCCCATTTCCTATGGAGGGATACTATTATAGTCCAAATACATGAAAGAGGGCCTATGTCCTCCCCCAAATGATGTGACAGACTTTGATGATAACTCATGGAAGACCTCACTATCCTGGGGGAGTGAGTGGGGGTTTGGTTGAGAGGGTCGGTGAAGGACATGAGAGGAAGGGTGAGGGAATGGGGGGACTGATACATAAAATAAGATTATTTCTAAAATAAAAAGTATGGCTTCAAAAAATTAGACCTTAAAAATGGTAACAGTGTTCTTTATTAATAAAACCAAATGCACGGCCTTTGCCACAACTGTGTCACCCATGACTACCTAACTAGCTCTTTCCACCTCATTACCCACTGGCCAAAGTGTTAAGGAATATTAAACTAGACCAGTGTAGTACAGTGGCTCCTCTGTTTACCATGGGGTTATTTCCTGTTAAGTCTAGAATCAGTTGAAAATTCACTGATTATATTTTCATCATACCTTAGCAAAGCAAAGCAGAATGATGTACAGTCTCCATTGTTCGCCTCATAAGGGGCCACATTTGATATTTAAAATACATAAGTCAACTCATAATTCATTCCTCCTTATTATCCCTGTTTGTCCGTTGAGACAGGGTCTTACTATGTAGTCCTAGCTTGCCTAGATATCTCCATGTAGACTGGACTGGATGGAAACTTGAAGTGATCCTCCTACATCCGCCTTTGAGTTCTAGAGTTAAAAACATGAGCCACCACTCCCAGTTTTGTTCTCTCTAGGAATTCATAACCCAGTTTCTGCTTGGTACCAGAAGCTGTCTCCACAAATTAATATGTAGGCACAACATAATGATTACTAAAATTAAGAGCAACAGCTTTGTTAAGATGTACTTTGAATATTTGTTAGGGTAACTTATTGGATGTAACCAAATGCAATTGATGTGGTAGACATAGAGAAGATAAGCATAGGATAATACCTTTAAAAAACCACTCCTGTTCAGGGAGAGATGCATGAAGTCATTAGAAGGTAAGTTCAGAGAATCTAAAAATGACAAGCAGTGAGCAGCATTGCAGTCAGTTTCCCACTAGAAGGTTTGATGTCACCAAATGTGTTTACTTGTCATACATTCAGATCAAAATTTGCCTTTAGGTGAGCGCAATCAGGTGAAGTGAGTCACATATTTAGATGAAAAACATAAGCAAATAATGCCTGAGAACACCATTCAGTGAGTAAAAGCACCAGTTTCACAAGCATGAGAACCTAGGATCATCTCTATTGCACCAACATTCAGAGACACACATGGCCTCAGGTACTTGCCAGCAGGCAAACAAGTCCTGGGAGTTTGCTGGACAGCTAGCCTAGTCAAAAGAGCAAGGCCAGGGATAGCAAGAACACTTGTCTCATGGGAAACAAGACAAAGAGTGATTAAGGTGTATACTCAACATCCTCCTCTGGTACCCACATATACATCTGCACACACATGTGCAAAAAGATGTTTGAACAATAATCAACAACAACAACAACACACAGACACACACACACTACTAAAGAAAAATAAATAAAAAAGAACTCCTCAGCTATGCAGAAAAAGAGAAAAATCTCAGAAGAGAAAAGCAGTCCATGACTCTTGGTGAACCCTGCAGACTGGCAGTCTTGGCCATGATGGATTACATTAGAATGTGGGAAGAGAAATACCATGCATCGTTGTGTGCCATTCTTCTTTTAACTTTACCATTTCTTTAACGTTTGCCTTATATTAATAGTGACTGATATGGAATAATCAACAGACTTATGCTATAAATCCAAAGAGAAAACTGCAAAGAATTTTAAGATTTAGTCTCATATATAACTTTGCCAGATAACTGGAGAGAAGCCAAAGAAATAGGAATTCTGCAGCTAAATTTTATGCATTATGTCTTAATGTAGAATTTTTGCTGAAGGAAATGTAAAAATGCACACACAAAAAAATACACCCAACTTTTCTGTCAGCAAGTGCTTCTAATGTTACCAAGAAGCACATAAATTATTATAATCACCATCACTATCAAGATTTGTGTGCACATTCACATACTTTCATTAGCATTTGATTAGAAGTGTTAAGAGTATTAGTAATCCTGGCTCCTTCTTAAAAGGTCTTATAACCACTACCAAAGTAGAAATGTAGAACTATAGGCAAGTACAAGACACGCCACTCAAAAAGACAGATATTAATGGATTAAGACTAAACAAATGAACTTCTATTGTTTATAGATGAAGGCTGAGAAAAGGAGAAATGGCAAGTCCCCAGAAAGTTTTAACTTGGAGTTTAACTTTGGAGGAAATATTATTCCCATATTGGTAAAGAATTGGAGGTTTCTGTAAAAATTGGGAATCAATTTACCTCAAGACCCAGCAATACCACTCTTGGGCATATACACAAAGGACGCTCAAACATAGAACAAAGACACTTGCCCAACAATGTTCATAGAAGCATTGTTCGTAATAGCCAAAACCTAGAAACAACTGAAATATCCCTCAACTGAAGAATGGGTAAGGAAAATGTGGAGCATTTTCATATTGGAGTACTATTCCTCTGTAAAAAATTGATGACCTCATGAAATTTTCAAGCAAATGGATGGAACTTGAAAGGAACATCCTGAGTGAGGTAACCCAGACTCAGAAAGACAAACATGGAATGTATTCACTCATAAGTGGATATTAGATGTAAAGCAAAGAATAACTAGACTACAATCCACCGCTCCAGAAAAGCTAGGTAACAAGGAGGAACCTAAGAGGGACACATGAATTGCCATGAGAAGGGATATTAGACGAGATCTACAAGGTAAACTGGGGGTGGGGTGGTAAGGAGGAGGAGAGGGGTGCTAGGGTAATTCCCAAAATCCGCAAGGAGGACCCCAGCTAAGACTCCTAGGAATAGTGGGAAACTGGCCTAGCCCTGTAATCTGATTGATGAATACTCCAACTATCATCTTAGAGCCTACATCCAGTAATCGATGGAACCAGACGCCCCAGATCCACAACCAAGAACCAGGTCGAGTTCCAGGAATCCAGCCTAAGAGAGGGAGGAGGGGATATATGAGCAAGGGAGATCAAGATCATGATGGAGAAATCTACAGAGACAGCTGAACCAAGCCTGTGGAAACTCAAAAACTCTAGCTGTGGAGACTCCTGAGGACCAAAGTAGTTCCTCTGTGTGGGAGACAGTTGTGAAACTTATACTAGCAGTAGAACCACGATGTAAACCTGGTAAGTGAGCTAGCTCGTTGAAGCCCATTCCCTATGGTGGTACTTCATGCTCAGTCTTAATGCATGTGAGAGGGGCCATGCCCTGCCCCAAACTATTGTGTCAGACTATGTTGATTCCTCATGGGAGTCCTTACCCATGAGGAGTGAACTGGAGGGGGGTGAAAAGCTGGAAGGAGGAGGGAAGGTGGTGAAGGGGGGGAGGAAAATGTGGGGGGAGGAAGAACTGTGGTTGGAATACACAATGAAATTAAAAAATAAAAATGGCGGGAAAAAAAGAATGATCAGAGAAAAACAAAGTTTTAATCAGAAAACTGGAGCAATGTCAGTCCTGAAACCTTAAAAAGGCATTCCTTTCCTCTAGACAGACTCTTGCATGGAGATTCCTTACACTGTACTTCCCATTTCATCATTATGGGGCAACTCTAGGTTCTTGTTTCGTTTTGTTTTAGAGACAGGGTTTCTCTGTGTAGCTTTGTAGACCAGGCTGGCTTCAGATTCACAGAGATGTGCCTGTCTCTGCCTACCAAGTGCTGGGATTAAAGGCATGCAATATCACTGTCCAGCTGAGCTCTAGGTTCTCTCAAAGACAGGAAAAACATGCTGAAAATGATAGGAATTAATCCTGTACATAAGAAATATAAGCAGGATGGACTGTGGTGGCACACATCTTTAATCCCTGCACTCAGGAGGCAGAAGCAGGCAGATCTCTGTGAGTTCAAGGTCAGCTTGGTCTACAGAGGGAGTTCCAGGAAGCCAGAGCACACACACACACACACAGAAACCCTGTCTCAGTAAAAAAGAAAAATGAAAAGAATACAATGAGTTTTCCACTCACAATCATTGTGGTCATTTGCTAAACTTGTAACATTATAGAGATTGCAAAAAGATTGTTTTCTATAGCTTTGTAATGATCTTCATTTGAAACCCACGCTACTTTACCAAAACAAAAACATCAGAAAAGGCCATCTTTAATAATTAAATGCAAATGCAAACAGTCTTGAGATGAGTTTCTTATCCACTTACATTTGCTACAAAAGAGAGGAGAATTGGTAAATAATCAGTTTTATAATTTAATCTCTACGATTTAATTACTTTTAAGTAGCACAAGAAGCCTATCTCATTCAGTATGGCTTTTTAACATTCTGTGGAAAAGAGTAGCCGTGACAGTTGTAGTTTTATAATTTTTAGGAACACCCTTGGTGTTATTCTGTGTTGTTTATTTTTTAATTTGTTCTTCACTGCCTGCTTTGCAATAGAACATGTGTTTGCAATTGCATTTAGCAAAATTCATGATCTTAACGTTGTACACCAAAGTCAATGTGCCTTACTGGCATAAGACAGCCAGTGTTCAAACACTTTTCTAATGTTTAGGGTTTCTGTCTCAATTGACAAAATTGAAAAATATGTATTAGTCAAGCAAAACCACTATCTCAAAGCCACGTTGAAAATTACTCCAACCTGTCAGAGCCAATTGAAATTCTCTTCCCAGCCTAATTCCCAACTTCATTTCGTATGTGAAATAGGAAAAGTTGGACTTGATTATAACCACATGCACAGAGATTCAATGAATCACATGCATACCTTATATTTCTAATAGCACATATGATTTTTCTTTCTAAAGGATTTTTAAAATCTATTTCTGTTTCTGTGATTTACATTATCTCACCTGTTTTGAGCAAACCACTTATTTGTGTTATCTCTGTATGAGCATTTGTTATTCGAACACCACGTCCCAAAATCTCCCAGCTGGGCCATATCATTTTTACTTTGGAGAGGGAGCAACTCTAAAGAAAGAAGTCTAACATCTGCTGCTAACATAAATTCAATAATTTGGGATGTTGTCCAATACCAACTTAATTATTGTATTTTATTTCCATTTGAATGATCTTTTAAATGTGCTGCCCTATAGCTGATAAACTATTTACAAAAAAAAGACAATACTGAGGCTTCTGCTGTCACTGCAGAAATACATTCTTGAGTTTACCTCAGAATAAACCATGATTCTGATGGAGATGCCTACACAAGTTCACACTCACAATGACCAGAATGACTGAATGAATGCCACCCTATCTCCAACTGATGTTGGACAACACTAACTCTTTGAAAGTTATACCCCATAAATCCCTGGCAAAATTTAGAAAAATAAATAAATAGAGAGATAAATAAATAAATAATGACACCAACTTGAGAACGTCAAGGCAAGTCAACTGGAATAAACAAAATGACTTCCAGCAACAAAATGACCCCAGATTTCATTGTACTTAAGACTTAGGTGAATTGCCTTGTGAAGAAAGCAAACAGTGACCAGCGAAGACTGAAGCAAATATAAGTTTGACATCGCATCTCGTTTCACTATTATGAATTGATTAGGATTTTATGAGGCTTTGATGAACACTTTTATATTATTTTAGCTATAGCAATTGAAACTGGTTTAGCAGAAGGTATATTCCAGGTTAGCCACATGATTTAAGGTCATAAATGGAATGCAATCTGTTAAATGTAACTTTGAAATGATGGTAAGATTTCAGACACCAGTTGGAGGTGAGTGAAGTTTGGGATTCTTATTTGAGAGTCCCAGGTTTTTTTTGACATTGACCAATGCTAGGGGGCCACACGTAAATCCAAGGGAAAGCTACCTGTGTGTGTCCATGTGCCCTCCCTTCCTCACGTCGGGCCATCATGGAAGCACTTGCTGTCATCTGCCACAGGATCACATCAGCCTGGAGCCCTGAGCTCCCACATGGAAGACAGCTGCCCTGGAAAGATGCCCATACCCTCAACAGATCTTGAGAGAGCAAATAAATAAGTTGTCGTGTATTTAGCCACTGAGGTTTTGGCAATGTGTGCCGCCAAATCATAATGTAACCTGTCTTGACTGATAGAGGAGCCACCAAAAGACTGTTGATAGATTTAGCTCTTTAGTACTGTTTGCTAAGGATAGATACGTATAGAAATTTGAATCATATTATATATGTCATTGTATAAGCTTTTCCTTATCAAATATATATATATATATTGTGAACAATTTCTCACTCATGAATTACCTTTCCAAAAACATTATTTTTAATATCTCCATAGATCAAATTTGTGGTCTCTGTACTTTACCTAACCTTTGAAAAGACTGAAGAATGTTGCTGTACAGTCCTTTATAACTAGGCTAATGCAGGTCTTTGGGTATTTCTGATTATCTTTCAAAGATAATCCCTCCAAATTAGGAACACACTTGTATTTTAAAGATTGTGGTATGCCTTGCCAAACTATCTTTTTGGAAATTTGCCTCATTTTTCTGATGGTATAAAGTTTATCACTTGCCACTCGGCCCTTGATATGCCTGATAATTATAATTTCTTAAAACTGAAATTTTGACATATAAAAACTCTGCCTTGTCTTATCTTTCAGGGAGTTTTAGTAGGTATAGCTGGTTTTAGTGAATGGGTCTTAAACCGATGTCTCTCCTATAAATTCAGGAATCTGAATATGTTTTGTCATCACTCTGAAAATAATAACCTGAAGCTCTTATATATCATTATTTTATCAAGAGTCTCCAGATTCAGTTTCATGAAAACTTTCTACTCCATTGTTTGAGATTGGAGGCTGGAAATAACTTCATTTCACCTCTTGCTGCTGGTATCATTCAATATCTCATTCCTAACTTCAAGAACAATTGCAGACAGGTGGCAGCAGCAGCTTCCTGAATCTTGGACCACATACTATTTAACATCACCCAATTGTCTAATTGTGGCTGTTACTACAGCAGTCCTGGGAGCAACTGGGGTGACTCTGGAACTGGATGCTCAAGAGACAGCACCAGCCTTTACCAAGCATTTTATAGGAGTCAAGGTACTCTAGTTCATATAACTGAGCTGGTGATACATACACATAACATTTAAAAATTGTCCCCTCTAAGTGGTTTATAAAAGTTGATAGAAATGTTTACAATACTGTGATTGAGTATATTGCTTAGACTATTCATATTCTTTTATTTTGCCTACTTTAAAAAGATGGATTAAGTTGTATGAAACTCTTCCTATATAATTGCATTTTCTTTCTTTTTCTACTTGATTTATCATGGCTTTTCTTTCATCAGTGTTGATGTTCTGTTTGGTTTATGAAATTCCATTTGGTAAGACTCCATTGTGTCTGGTATCCTTCACCTGGAAGGAACAAAAGCCATTTGCCCAGTGTAGCATTTGAATTCTTTCTTCTTTGAAAGCAACATTAAAACTTAAAGTTTCTTTTTTGCATGTATCTTAAGTAAATTTGTCGTTTTTTCTTTTTTGGTGGGAATGGGATAGGGGGTCAGTGTGGGGCAGAGGAGGAGGGGGGAGAGAGAGAACTGGTATTGACATGTAAAACAAGATTGTTTCTAAATAAATAAATTTATTTTTATTTTAACTTTTGCCATTTACTTTGGCTTTGTTAAAAAACACAGAATTAATTTGTGACATTGAAGAGATGGCTCTGGAGTTAAGAGTGTTTCCTGCTCTTACAGTGGGCCCAATTTTGATTTCTAAGCCCACGTTGCTGCTCACAATTGACAATAATTCTACTTCCTGGAGATTTTTATCCTCTGTGGGCACCAGGCATACACATGAACATATATGCATGTGTGCACACAGGTATTGATACGTACACATAAAATAAAAATTGAATAAAGAAATCTTAAGGAGTGCCTTGTTACCTGTAGTGAGACGATGCTATATTTGAATAAAGAAAAAAACATAGTTAATCTAAAATAAAGTCTTAAGTATAAGGCAGAAATTTAAAGTGAGTTCATCTTCCTACTAGTCCACTTATTGCACAACCTTAGTAACACTGTGAGCTCAGGTTTGTTTGAATAACTTCTCACCAGAATATTATCAACATGTAACTTTTGCATTATGGTATGACCTGAAAGTCTAACTCTATCATTAGGCATAGCTTCACTATCTATGCTACATATGTCTCTCAGTGCTGGTGCTACATCATAGCCAAAGCAAACACAGTTCCTAATAAAGTAGTTATGCACATAGGAAACAATGCTCATAGCAGTGCAGTTTCATAGCAGGAACTTCAAGACACTGTCTTAAGCAACAACTGAAAGACATAAACTTCATTTAGAGAGTAGTAGCTTACATGATTTTTGATGCATATCACTCAAATGAACTGAAACATGAAATATCTGGAAAGCTAGCTTGTATGTATGTAGATAATGACAACTACAGAGAATTGCATTTCTCTGGCTGAAGGAAAACAAATGGCATTTTAAGTGCTTGTATCTCTGATATTAGGTCTCATTCTGGGCCAGGATGACCTGGAACTCATCTATAACCCAGGTTGGCCCTAAACACATGTGTGGTGACCTTTCTACCTCAAACTCCCACGTGCTGACATTACAGGTCTTAGTCAGCAAAGTCTGCATGAGATATTTTTAGCATTATAAAATCATGACATCTTTATTTCAGAAACAAGCATTATTTTTTTAAAAAGTGCCAAGAAACAGTAAATAGCCAGGCTTAGTGTGGATGTCTTTAAACCCCACACAGGGGAGGCAAGGTGTGAGTTGATGAGCAGGCTGGTCTAAATAGATTAGGAAAGTCAGGGCTACCTGGAAAGACACTGAGAAACTATCTCAATAAAAAGAAGAGGAAGAAGAAGAAGATGAAGATGAAGAAAGAAAGACAGAGAGGGAGAATATAATTATATGGTGTAGATTTTTTAATTGATAGCAAATAGTTTATTTTATAAAGTTAGCTATTTTAAAGAAGTATTTTATTTTCATTAGGAATTCTTTAATGAATAGTATTATAAGAAATGTTTAGTGACAACTTTCTGAATTAAGAAAGCACACAGGTATAATGGACGAGTAACACAGATTAAATGGTCTCACAGAATGCGGCCTGAAAGCACGGACATCTGCTAGGGCCCATTTGTTCCCGTTGCACTCCTACCTTTGCTTTTTGAGACCAATCTAAGCCTTCCTCCACTTTTGCACCATTTATTGTTGAAAAGGAATGAAAAACACGTAAAAGGAAGCCAGATGGCATTTGCTTCCCTGGTGCTGTGAAACAAATGATAAAATAAGTGCATTAAAGCCTCATCCATATCGTAATGGGATGTGTGGGTCGTAAGTCCAGGCACAGAGCCTCTGAGCACAAGGCCTAGCATGGGAGCAGTCAGTCCATATCAGCACAGGCTGTGTGCTCACTTAAAGCTCATTTGAGGCTATTGACAAATTCCAAGCTCTTGTAACTGCAGGTCTGAGGCCTCTGTTGTTCTCCTCCTTGCAATGGAAATATCACAATGCGGCACAGGTTCTGTTTACATTCCCAAATGAAGAGACCATGCAATTTGGAATTAGAATGAAAATCTAATTTTAATGAGACTGGCACATATTGACTGTAAGTGTTTAAAGTGTGACTTATTTGTGTATGTTTGCCGTAGGAAGGCATAGAAGACAAGATTTCTATCAAAAAATGGGAATTCAGCATTTCAGAAGTATATTTCAGATGATATGAGTCAACTAAGTGAAAAGAAACTAAAGTATCCATTAGGTAAACATAAAATCCATACACGTTGTAACATGACTTAACTTTTCATCATATTCAATTTTAAGTTTTAAATGTTGGAGCAAAATTAAAATTTTAATAATTACAGGTATATTTTATAGGAATAGAATAAGCCATCAGTATGGTGAGCTCTGTGCGTGGCTAGATGTGACCATGTCACTGGCCTTGACTTCTCATCCAAAAAGAAGCAGAATTGTTAAAAATGTCCTGTAACACTGCAGTGATAATTTGCTGAATGTGTAGTATCAATAACTAAAAATAGATCACTTTATTAATCAATGCATGCATAGGGTAAAATATTTCGATGATCACAATTAAATGGTTTTTAACGACTAATCTACAAATCGAATTTGTCAACTCTGTCCTGTTACCTTCTTAAGTGATTTTATTATTGTTTTGTGTCTGGGCATGGTGTACAGGTATTGTAGAGGTCAGAGGACTGGTGTTGAAGTCAATTGTCTGTTTCTACTGTGGGTTTTGATCATCAGACTTGGGTCATCAGATCTGCAGAGCAAGTGCCTTTTCCTAGTGCACCATAGATACCATGTGGGCTTCTGATTCTTGTTTGAAAATAAAACACAAAGGCCCAGTACCCTACTTCCTATAACATATATTGTATTCTAGCACAAAATTAAAAGCTAATAATCACACTTGTCTATTAAATGACACTATAATCCCCCTTTGAATAACTTGATCTTATTAATAATCTAAGTACATTTGCATAACTATAATTAATAATCTAAGTATATTTGCATAACTATAAGTTTATTTCTACAGTATAATTAGCTTTGTCTATCTATTTCTATATATTAACTTTTTAGAAAAATCCTGCCAAACTATTTATTTTTAGATAGAGTTACCTTATATAGCCTTGACTGGCCTGGATCTCCCTTTGCTACCTCTGCTGGACATTAACTCACAGAGATCTGCCAACTCCTGCCTCTAGAGCACTGGGTTTGAAGATATGTGTCACTCGGCCTGTCCTGCCAAATTGTTCTTGAAAGTTTAACTAAATTCTCATTTTTTTGGTTTTTGTTTTTCAAGACAGGGTTTCTCTGTGTAGCTTTGTAGATCAGTCTGGCCTAGGACTCACAGAGATCTGCCTGCCTCTGCCTCCCAAGTGCTGGGATTAAAGGCGTGTAACACCACTATCCAGTCTAAATTCTCATTGTAAGACAGTAAAGTGTTCGTTTATGAAGTAACCTCTTCTACCATTGTAAAGAAAAGTAAAAGCCATGTAGAGCAAAGAGGGTGAACATATGTACATACTTCCAGTAGAAAAGATATGAAACAAAACACGAACCTGTATGTTGACAGATGAGTGTAGTGACGTTGTACATGCAGGGCACAGTGTGCTATGCTTTTGTTCCCATGGAGGCTTCCTTGCCTAATGTTAAAGATGCTGATGTGAAATACAGAGTGGCAAATCACAAAGTTATACATATTCCCAGTTTGTGGTTATTTGTCACAGAATGACAGGAGTTAGACCAAAGGCATTACTGAAGTAAATGTAGGAAAGCTGTGGCATGTGGCAAGTCTGGGAGGTTCCTAACACATATTAACAAGATGAATGTCAGAAACAAATTGCTCAAATATCCTGTTACCAAGCTTTGAATAGTGGTGTTGGTAATTGGGACCAGGAATTCTGATGGAGGGGGCAATCCTTTCTGGAAACAGAGTTTTGCCCATGTTGTAAACCAGTCAATGTTTTTTTCAATGAGCACAATATATTTATTGCTTGTAACAGTTTAAATATTGAATGTCTTTTAAAATAGCATTACTTAGACCTTACTTGATATATATATACATATACATATATATGTATGTATGTATGCAATATATGTATGTATGTATATGTATATGTATATGTATATGTATATGTATATGTATATGTATATGTATATGTATATGTATATCACTTAAAGTAGCATGGACTCTTCCCTTTACTGAGAAATTCAGAGATGCCCCCATATTCAGACTTCTATTTCATTCTCTCTTTATCCTTCCCTTCCACTATGTTCCTTGTATCAAGGTTGTACAGGACCTCTTATTGCAAACCTGTCAGCCTACTTCACATCACTCATCAGCACTGAGTGTGATAATTGATTAAGTGCAATAGTTTAGATACATTCCCATTCCCTCCACAATAAATCATTGCAATGTTTTCTCCCTTACTCATTTTGGCTTAATATGTATGTGTATTGATTTGTATATTCATGTCTTTCTGTCTTTTGTAAGAGCAGAATTTTTTGTGTACCTGATATGTCTTAGCATCTGAAACAGTGCGTAGAGTAACAGATTTCATAATCAATATTTATTTAATAGTGTGCATTCTGTGAAGAAGTTTAAGTGAAGTCAGGTCATGTTTCTCCTTCCCATTACCTCTTAGCAATTCTCATTTCTGATTGACCTCGTTCTCTGTTCACACCAATCTCAGTGTTCAGGTAATGTCTACCTACAACTTGACACTCACGTCTTCCTATTGTTCTGTGTGAAAATAATGACAGTTTATACCCTCAACAGTCAGTCGAAGACAGGAGGAATTTTGTCTTACCAACTCTCTTTGAGTAATTTGCCTTTTCTAGAATAATCTTTATGTCTAGGAGTATAGTACTATCAATTACAGGCCATAGGCATGGGACTCTTCACACACACACACACACAAAAAATGGTGTTGGAACAGTAATAATGACGGCCCTTCTAGGACCATAAGTTTAGATAAGACAGATTGTGACAAACCATTATATTGCACCTATATCTTTGCTAATTAAAAAAATTAATGATTTTTACTTCTGTATGTGAGTGTCTTGCCTTGATGTATGCATGTCCTGTCTGGGGAGCACTGGATCCCTGAACTGGAGTTACTAACAGCTGTGAGTCACAATGTGAGGCCTGGGAATGAAACTCACGTCTTCTGGAAGGGCAGCAGGCGCTCTTCAGACTTGGTTTCAATTTCTCTATTCTTGAGGATGGTGAGTATCTATCTTTTTATGCACTTATCATTCACACATGCTCTTCAGTACACAGACTGCTGTGAGTTTTCTAAATTATTAACTAGTATACTAGTAAATGTTCAGAGGTATATATTGTTTGTGTTCCAGACACTCACATTTTGTCAGATTTGTTGCTGGAAGATGGTTTTATATCTTTATTTAAGATAATGATTCACCTTGTCAATTGTATATAAGGCGAATTGTTTGGATTGGGTTTTCCTTGATTGCTGCTGTTTGTCATAGACGTGCAGTTGCTTCAGCACCCTCTGTTGTCTGGTTTTCCCCCCTAGTGTGCTTTTTGTATGTTTGACAAGCATGTGGGTTTGAGTCTGTCTCTAGAATGTCCGCTCCACTCCACTGCTTCATGTGAGTACCCAGAATACTGTACCGACTACCTTAACTGTAGGGTTAGCCTTACTAGTGGGTCAGTGGTTTGCCCCAATCTTACTGTATTCAAGGTATCTGTAACTCTCCTAGAGTATTGTAGAAGAAATTAAGAATAAACTTGACTGCATTGTTTCAATTATCTAACAGCTACTGGACTATTCATGGTGTCCATTTCTCTGGCTAGGTATTTTTAGTTTTTAAGATATTATACCATTACTGTTAATTTACTGAAGACATGAGTGTATGTGCTTTTAATTTTATCAGAGTCTTTTGATTTCACAGCTCCTTTCCCAATTTTTTTTTATTTTTAATATCAATGACTTCAACTTGTTTTATTTTCTTCCCTTTGTTTTGGGATCTCTAGTGCTCTTTTTATAATCCCTTCATGTGGGAAATCACATGACTGACTGATGAATTTCTTTCTATTGTAATTCTTTGCTGCTATCAATTTCATTATTTTCATGGCTCTTGCTCTAGCCTACATGCTCAGTTGTACTTGTTTTTATTAAGTTCTTTATATACACTAAATATCACTAAATCTATGGGGTTTTTTTGTTGTTGTTGTTGTTGTTGTTGTTTTTTGTTGGTTTTTTTTTTTTGGTTTTTCGAGGCAGGGTTTCTCTGTGGCTTTGGAGGCTGTCCTGGAACTAGCTATTGTACACCAGGCTGGTCTCAAACTCACAGAGATCCGCCTGCCTCTGCCTCCCAAGTGCTGGGATTAAAGGTGTGAGCCACCAACGCCCGGCATTGTTCTAATGTGTGCTACATATTACAATTTATGTATGTTTAAAATTGTTATAAATTTTGAAGTTTGTGAGTGTTGCTTTTATTTTTTATTGCCCAGGATCTATCCATTCTGGTGACTGTTCCATGAACATATTTGTAAGAATGTAGATTCTTACACATTTAATAGACCACACTATGCACATCTCTGAGATTCTGTTTGTTGATAGTATTACCCAGATTTTCTGTATTTTCTTTGAGCCTCTGTCTGTCTGGCATTTTTATCAGGTGCAGAAAAGAAGGTGACCATATTTTCGATGACAGCTGCAAACTGGTCTATTTCTTCCTGTAGCTCTTTCAGTTTGCCCTTCAGTCTTCCTTGGATATCTTGACAAAATCACTTTTGTTGTGCTATTACAGAGAATCATGTTATCACATGTAAATCTAAACCTTTAATTGTCCTCAAACTGGAATATTCTTTCAGGGTCTTCAAAACCACGAGCAATGCAAACATAAAATAGGATCTCCTTTCTCCATACCATTTCCTTAGAGATGATAGAGTCCACCTCCCAGACCTTAGCTGTTCTCAAGCTCCGTTAAGTACATGAGTGTTTGACAACATGGCAAGGTAACACTGATTGGTAGAAAGGTGACAGACCATAAAAGATAAAGTAAGACACTGGTATTTTTAGTACCATTTGCTTTAAGTTTTAAAGTGCTATGATTTAATGAAACCAATACACAATGTTAATAAGGCTGACAATGAAGTTTATGAAATAGACAAATGTAATTGAAGCAGCATTCAATCCAGCATGTTCAATATCATCAACATGCTTTAGAGTCATAAGTCAAGCCTGGTTTCTCTGAAATGGGTAAATGTTTTTTGATGCCAAATGTAAGAGACTTTTGAAAGCAATGATCACAGAGCCCAAGCTGCTTTATGAGAGAATTCGCTTTTCTGATGTGGTCTTTAGCAGTAAACCAAATATATATTGAAAATGTGTAACAAATCATCATCCAATGTGGAAAGTCTCAAACAGCAATTATCTTCGGTAGAGAAGTGAATTAAAGATAAAATTAACTCCACAATTTATGTTAATCCTCTCTCCCAAATCATTAACTATAATATTTTTGTAATGCTGAAGTTAACATTATGGCCCTGAGATAATTTTTATTCTAGCGTCCTGATAATTATTTTTCATCATAAAATAAACATTCACAGCCACCTAATATTCGTTTGATCAAGTTTTCCCTTGCCATTACATGTTTGGAGAAATGCTAATGAAGTCTACTAAACTGCAGATGCCTTATGTATTCTCTAGAGTGGAATCAGATGGGATTTTTGTTTCCCGCAGTCTCTTCTCTCTGAAATATAACTGAGTTATGAGTATTCTCAGATTGTTTACAATACGTCCGTAGTGACCTTGCGATGAAGAAGAGAATGACAAGCATCATATTTAAAACTTAAAAAGGGGCATCTCCTACTGAAATATTTTGCTATCTTACTTTCCAAGTCTTGTCAGCTATTTACTCAACAACATAGCCAAACTGAGTGATTCTTTACATCTCCTGAGACACATTTTCTAAAACAATCAAGTTGTTGGTGGTGAGGTGGCGAGGTGGGTACGGGTGCTTTCCATCAAACCTAATGATGGGTTTGATCTGCAGGACCCACAGGGTAGAAGGAAAAGACTTACTCCTACAAGTTGCCCACTAACATATGTGATGCATATGTACACATACACACACACACACACACACACACACATAGACACACACACAAAATATGTGTCAAAATGGGCTTTGTATCTTTGGCCCTTTTCTCTCTTCCTGTAGTTCAAATATTTTAGATATATTTATGTAAACAATCGATGTTGTTTCACGGGTGCATGGTTAAATATCTAGTATGTGAGTCTTCACATTTCTCTATCAATCATTTCATTATGGAAATGAATGTTACAAAATAGATACAATATCAATAAAGGAAACTTGGGCTGTGTTAAAAAATGATAAGGCAATTTCCAATTCTTAAAAAATTTAAGCTCCACCGGAAACAAAAATCTATGTAAAATATATGTCACAATAGTTTTAAAGGCACATCAGGTGTTCCATAATGGATACGAAATGTCTCCTGAAGGCTCATATTTTGGAAGATTAGTTTACTTTAGTGACACTATTTAGAAGGCTGCAGAAATTTAGGAGGTAAGAACTAACTGTAAGAGCCAGGTTAATGAGACTGGGTTCTTGGATGAAAGTGGCCATGGCCACTGCCTGTACCACTGTCTACTTGCTGTCCACTATCAGGAAGTAGTGAACTAACCTGATTCACCATCACTTCCTGTAAAGAGAAGCCTTCCTGCCAGCCTGATTCCAGAGCCGCATCAGTCTCAAATAACACACAGGAGGCTATATTAATTATGAAGCTGTTGGCCTTGCTTGTTTCTTACTGGCTAGCTCTGACTTAAGTATTTACCCCATAATTGTTAATCTAAGTATTTTCTTACCAGAGAACTTTCCGGGCTTCCTACCCCATGGCAGTTACATCTTGACTTCCTGTGTTTCTCCTTCCCAGAGCCCTCCTGGACTCCTAGTCCCACCTATCTTGGTTCCCTATTGGCCAACAGTGCTTTATTGACATATACACAGGACTTCTCCCATCATCTCCTCTTTTCTGTCTACACAAAAGAAAGGTCATAACTTTAACATAGTCAAATTATATAAAACAGAACAGTTATCAAGTAAGAACACAGTTACAATATTTTGTCTATCAACATTTAGCAAGATTTAAAGAAAATATCATCCATCCCATCCTTGTGAGTCCAAAGTTCTATACGTAGATTATCTTTTATCATAATTAAGGAAAATTATAACTATCTACCTTCAACTCTATCAAAGACCACAGAAGGATAATATATAAACACTAGGATTGACAGAGACATCTTGCTACCTGAACAGTCACCCGAAGTTCCTCTGTAATGTGGGGGCATCCATTTTCAGCCCATAGGCCACAATGTGTTCGGAAGACTTCTCAGCAAAGCAGGAAATTTCAAACTGTCCATCTGCATCAGCAGTCTGTCAGTCATTTTTCTGTGTCCTGCAGAAAGTCTTGTAGACTCTTTCATGAAGCAGGAACCCTGAAGGACTATTTGAGTTCAGCAGTCACTTTCCTGTGGGTCCTGCATGTCCAGTTTATACAGCAACAGTCAAGCAGTCCAGGCAAAAGCAGTTTCTTGTCCAAATGGCTAATCTTGCCACGTTGAAAGCAAACTTCATAATGAGTTTCTTTGATGCCTATCTTCCTCTCAGACGTAATTGGTGCTGCCAGGAGCAGACATTTCTCATTGTCAAGAAAAACCCTAAACGATTTTAAATGCCATTTTCTGAAGGTCTTTGAAAGGTTTGAAGACTATCTAACTTAAATATATCTCTGTATGTCTAGAAAACCTAACTTACCTACCTATAAGTTCTGACTATTATAAATAACTATCTATACTCTGTATTCAATTATGCCTTATGTTTTAAAAGATCAGTATAAGCACAATACTTAATCAAGAGGAGAAATATACACATCACAAAATTGACCTTGAATTTGTATCAATAAATGAAAAACCATACCAATACAAAGTATTCATTTCCATACCATAATCCCCTTTTTCCTTTAAAAAGAGATTGATTGTGATCATTAACCAATTATAAGCAACCCATTTAAATGAAAACAAAGATTTATAAACAAGATGGGAATTAGGATGTCGCTCATTCCAAACTGCTTCATGCTGGAAGGGGGCGTTGTTCATACCATAGGGATCATGACAAAACTCAGAAACCTGTATAATTACTTAGTGTCAGGGTCTGTAAGACTGCATCATCTTAGCTGTTTCAATTGTTGGAACACCTGGTCCACTGCTTCCGGGGGTCTTGGTTCATCAAACCACAGAAGACTGGAAGGAATCCTCAGATTTTCATTTTCTGTAGAAATATAAACAAAAACTCCTTTCCCAAGTAACATATCCTTATACTTAAATTTTGAAGTCAAGGCATTTTCAAAAGATATAAGTTGAATTAATTCAGCAGCATTTATAATCAAGTGTACTTTAGCAGTTGTTCCTTCCTGAGCAATCAAAAAACTGAAAAACACAATAGTGTACAGTATCCAGACTCTCTGTGTATTTTCCATCTTTACATGGCTTATTTATTTATCTATTATTACTTTATTTCTTTTACTTTTATTTATTTTTCGCTGAGACAGGGTTTCTCTTTGGAAATCTGCCTGCCTCTGCCTCTGGAGCAATTCCTACCAGCTTGCGCCACCACATCCGGCTTCTCTATTTACCACTTTGCCGTTTCTTTTTGTCTCTCAATCTTACATATATTTTTAAACACACTGTAAACCTTTAGAGGTTTTTCTTCATCCAAGTCTGACTTTACTGTAAATCTTTATGTTTTTCTGGCCATGTGTCTTATCTGTTAAAACCGCGGCTGTTTAAACTGCTGTTTTTCCAAGATGGCGGGTGTAAGCTTGACTGTAGCTGCCGGCTTGGAGATGTGGTCACTGCCACTTCCAGCTGTATGTACACACCTTTCCATTGTTAGCAGAGCCTCTTAAAAGAACCTTGCTGTTTTTTTTTTCCTTATGCTGAGTCAGGAAGACTCTCTTAAGCGAATCGCATGAGTTTCTGCTTGTCGCTAGCAAAACAGAGCACACATGAGAAAATGCTGCTACCAAAAATCTGTGCTTCTCTCCATTCTTCTGTTTCTAAAATTCCTTTAAAGCTTTTGTCATTCTACGAGGAAATTCAATCACGCTCCTGATCTTCTTATTTAAAAAAAGTCTCAATTTGTAAATCTAATGTTACCAAAGTTAATTTTTAGTGAATTGAGTTAATTTTTAGCTTTCAGTGATGTATACTGACATGGAAAAGAGTAGAAATGGCAAAATTGTTTCATATTATTTCAAAAATAATACTAGAACTATCAAAAAGGCATGGATAAAACAAGGCTGAATTTGGTGCCTTTTCTCTGTTCCTGTAACAAGGGGCTGAAAGTGAATAATTCATACTGAAAACAAGGTGACATCGTAAAGCTCTGAAAACAGATTCCATTGAATGCTCTCTAAATATTGTAGTTTATTCACTAATAGCAGTAGTTGTTCACTGTGTTGGGCACTTGAACCATTACTCAGAGAGATATAATGTCTCCTAAACAACTCAGTCTATAGGAATGTCTTAGTTTGTGCCCACACACAAGGAATAACGGTTCTCATACATTTGGATGAATGCAAAGTCACTTTGTCAAATGATAATTATAACTTAGACCAAAGCAAGGTTCCATTGAGTAGGTTGATTTTCAGACTGGGCATCCTCTTATAAATCATTGACCAAACTCCAAAGAAATATTAGAACATCAGGAGCCATTCATATTTCTTTTCTGTGTTGTTCTGCCTTGGTTTAATAGTGTTCTCAAGATCCTTTCAGAATGTACTCACAGTGGCACTAGTACCAGGCTCACAAACCAGGCAATGACTGCCCAGACCCTAATAGATGCAACTGCAGGAACAGAAGGAAAAATTTAGAAACCTTATTACTTTGAGAGAAATTTGTTTCCTGGAATTATGCTTTTTTCTGCAATATTCCACCCTTTGTGCTCATGACTCATATGTATTCACTTCGAACATCTTTTTTCTAAATATACAATACTGAAAAGAAGCCTCATATCAGGCCCAAAGATGAAGATGACATGACAGAGACTGAGAACAATGACAGAGCTATATAAACTTGAAAATATTATAAGCTGATAAAACTGAATTAGGGAAAACACCCTGTTGGAGGATGGTACAATGGTATTCAAGTCAAAATGGATTACATGAGCAAATTTAAACAATCTGGAAAAGGGACCTAGTGGAAAATAATGAGTCATATGCTGTTGTCACCACACCAGGGAGTGATGCAGACAGTAAAAATGAAAAGAAAGACTAATAAGCAAGATGATTGCATTCTTTCATATGAGTACCCTCAAATCAAATTCTTAAACAAGTAGAATTACCTTTGGCTTCAGTGTAACTGGAGATGATCCGATTGTAAATCACAAGAGAAAACATTTCATTAGTTAGGATGCTGCAGGCTATGCAGCACAGTGTAATAAAGAAAGAAATTTTGATCCAGTGAATGTTCCTTTTTTTCTGACATGGGTCTTATGTGTCCCAAACTGCCTTTGAACTCCTTATACAGTCAAAGATGACCATTGAATGAACTTCTAATCCTTCTGCCTCCACCTCTTGAGTGCTGGGATCCTTGCTACCATGCCCAGTTTGTGGATGTTAGAGATCAAATCCATGACTTTGTGTGTGCCAGGCAAGCATTACACCAATTGAACAACGTGAGTTGTATGATGCTAGTCTAGTGAATATTCTGAAAATGTAGGAAGGAGAAAGATATAGAGAAGGATAAAGTAGAGATATAGATACAGATATATACATATATATAATGTATATATACATATATGCATGTACATATATAACTTATATGTATATATAATTTTTGAGAATTTCTGGACTGACAGCTAGGGAGTCTGCATGGGACTGACCTAGGCCCTCTAAATGTATGTGACAGCTGTGAAGTTTGATCTACTTATGGGACTTTTAGTGGAGGAAACATGGTATCTCCTTAACACTTTGGCTGACTTTTAGGAGCCTATTTCACATATTGGGTTGCCTTTTCCAACCTTAATACAAAAGGAGGAGCTTAGACCTACTTCAACTTGATATGCCATGCTTTGTTGACACCAATGGGAAGCCCGCCCCTTTCTAAACAGAAACATAGGAAGAGTGGATAGAGGGAAGGTGGGCAGAAATAATGGGAGATGAAGAGGGAGGGGAATCTGCAGTGGGGATGTAAAGTAATGAATAAATTTAAGAAAAAAGAAAACTTCAATATATATTCATATTATAGAATATATATCTAGATCATATTCAATCCCCATTTTCCCCTCCAACTCTCCCTAGGGACCACACCAAAGCATCCCTCTCCCAACTTCATGCCATCTATTTTAAAAACGTCTATCCCACTGTATCCCATTAGTGCTGCTTGTATATGCATGAGTGTGAGGCCACCCAATGGAGCATGAACAATCTTCCAGTGACCACAATCCCAAAGAAAAAATGATCATCCCTTCCCCAGTCACCAATTGTGAAAAGTTCCTAAACTAGGTAGGAGTGGAACATGTGGGGTCTTTTACAAAGAAGGATGTGGAGGCAATAATATAATTGGAGAACAAAACATTTTAAATAGCAGCAGTTTAAATCAAATGTGTGAAAGACAGCGTTGGAGTATTTTTCCATAATATATTGACTCTGTCTAAAAGATATTTCCTCCTCCACTGATGCAAAACCTTTATTAACTCTTGGATGGGAAAATGAGACTCATTAACACTTTTACTATTTTCTTCTCTTTTTTTAAACAATTCAATACTTATAGTTATCTTAGAACTTTATTGCTGGCTTAATTATTATTTATGTAACAACAATTATTGTTGCTACGTTCAATAAAGTAACAGATTACTGACCGCTGTCATTTGACTGTTTGCTCAATTTGTTGAAAGACACAGTTCCTTGCCTAACTTTGAAAGTGTCCTGGCACACTTTAGTGTCTCTTAATATGTGAGTTTCATGAATAAATATTCATGTTTAAGTCTTTTTCTAGTACTATGCATGCTGAAGGCACCACACGCTTTGATTTCTGCACATAGAATAATCACTTGAACTAACTGGTGAAGCTTCCATCCTTCTGGCTAGTTTACAGTAATGGAAGGTTCTATGGAAGATGCGATGGAAAAAACACATGAGTGGTCTTCTCCAGCTCTGGACTCCACAAGTTATAATGCCAACCTGTCAAGCAAGCTGTGACAACTGATTATATAGTAGCATGACTGTTATGGGCTAACCAATCATTTTCTGTTTGGAACTGAAAAACATTCAGTGAGGCAGGGGGTGAGGTGAACTCCTGCCTAGTACTGCAAACTTGGTCAAAAACCCATGGCTGGGGAGATCGTAGGCCATAAAGGGAACCTACTATTGTTATATTGACAAATGGTCATGTCAAACTGCCATCTAAATAAGTTCATAGCCATACATCTGGGTTCCTCTCAACCTTGGTCAGAGAAACTTCTTTTCATATTAGACATATGTAGACACATAGTTGGTCAAAGTGAACAGAATAAGTAACTACTAAGTATTCTATAATTAATGGGAAGTCCATACCAACCCCATCAAGGCTCAGGGAACACCGTAGAAGATGGCATGAAGAGATTTAAGACCCAGAAGATGGAAAGGAGTGCTGACAAATACTGTCTTCCAGACCTGACATAGATGCTGCACACATGAACATACAGCAGCTATGATTGCCTGCAGAAGACCTCCATCAGAAAAAGCTAATCAACATTCCAACATGGATTAGGGAGGTGCTCAGAAGGGCGGGTTCCTAGCTGGAGAGCTATGACAGATGCTAATAGGTTAAGGGAGGAGGGCCGGTCATTCTTTGTGGTTGTTCGTGCTCCAGTGGATAGCCCCATACTCATGGATATACAAACAGCATGAATTGGGCATTTTCAAACAAAAAAAATCCTCAAAAATCTAAAGTAGATAAGGGGTCAAACAATTTTCTTATAAATACTATGAGAAATCATCAAAACCTACTGAGTCAAGATTTGCCTAAATTTAGAATAGGAAAAGCTTGGCCTTTAACTAGTTTAAATGAATCAATAAAAATCTTATCAATTTGAACCTTATATAGATGATATTTGAGCTACATAAGAAAAATGTCACAATACAGATGTTTCATATCTGGAATAAAGAAAAATCTTGCTGTGAAATAGTTTTATGTGTAGATTTATTAATTAATGTATCTTTAAATCAAACTAATAAATCATAACAAGAATTTATAAATGAGAGAAAAATATGGTACTCCACATAAAGAAATACAAGTGCAATTTTATGAAATGATTGTTTCACCTATGCAAACATGTATGATAGATAGATAGATATAGATAGATAGATGATAGATAGATAGATAGATATAGATAGGTAGATAGATAGATATAGATAGATAGATGATAGATAGATAGATAGATAGATAGATAGATAGATAGATAGATAGAGGTGTTTAAATATATGGGTGTTTAAATGTAATGTAATGCATGTATACATAAATGAAGAATGAGGCTGCAGGTTAAGATAAGTTTCTTATTATCGGTCATTATGAAAAAGGTCACTGTTGTAAAATTATACATCCTCAAATGAAGTCTATGTTTCTAAATGGAGGAACCCTCTTTCTAGAGGATAACACTAATCATTTTCAGTAAAGGATTGTATGCATATAAGTTACTTTGAACTTTACTAAACATCCTTTTGCAAGGTTAACTCTCTCTAGATGAGTTATTTGAGGGTTTGTAGAGAATCCTGGAGATGCTCAGCAACTCTTTGCAATTTTAAAAACTACCAAAGACACAGAAAGGAAAAGTCTGTTTATCCATGATGTATGTGATTAAATCATCAGTGTTTTCCTAGGGTGTGCAGCAATGATTCTGTTTTCTAGGTGAAGAAGTGGAAATTCAAAGAATTTTAGTAACTTTCCAAAATTGCACATCTCCTATTAATGGCAAAGTAGACCTCGAACCTGTGTGCCTGCATCAAAGTCCAGCATGAAAGTCTCCTGAGGTGTTATAATCTTCTGAGAGATGCTGAAAACATTAAAATTAAAAGGGGAAATAACATAACCAGTGCACAAAAATCAAGGTTTGATTGTGTTACAGTCTAGTGAAATATAATTTAATTTTGGACTCCATTTTCCCACTGAACCATACCGTAACTAATAGGCAATACTCCTCTGTGGATCAGAGCCCTCGTGCTTGCTTTTTTTTTTCTTGTGGTTGCATGATATGAAACAATGTGCAATGTTTTGATTTCTCTGTACCCACAACCCAAGCCTTTCAAAAACAACAAAATTCCACAAAGAAGGAGGAAAAAATAAATCTTCAAGAATTTTGGGAAGAACAGTATCAACTTTATAGCAATCATAAGAAAATCATCTACATTTGTATCAAATATCATGTTTCCAATGCAGGGAAAGAACGCTGAAGCGCCTGCCACTTTAAATTACTCCCTGTCATGTTTCTATCCCTACTCCTCCCCTGGGATGTTAATGTCTTGAAGAAATATGTGTGCACTCTGAAAATATTTCCTGAAGTCAGTGGATTCCATATGTTCCTAGGGAAACAAATTATTCACTCTGTGGGTCATTCCTGGCGACATTTGGATCTTCTAATCAGTCCACGCAGGTCCTTTGCTCTCTGTGTTTTCTGGGCTGTCTTATATAGGCATACATAGAACACATAAAACAGTTTCATTGACTCAAACTCTCCTTTATCCTAAAAGAACACATATGCACTCTTCCTCCCTGCCCCCATCCCACTTAACACACATTGAACATTGATCTAATAAAAATAAGACAGCTACTTTCAAACTAAATAAATGGTGATTCCAAATGCAAAGGAAAACTTTTAAATGTACAGTGAAATGTACCCAATATCCATAGTTCATACATAAAGTTGATTAGAAAGATGACAAAAATAACACATAAATAAAGATCAAGAATTGAGACTGTATATGGGCAATATATATGTAATTACATATATTTATATATGAATAAGTATCATATGTAATGTAATTGGATATATGTATATTATGTATTATATATATATAAATGTGCATGTTTGTGTGTGTTCAAACACATACAAATGAATATTGAAATACTCTCTGTTTTCTAGACCACCCCTTAGCCATTCTCCTTTCTTACTGTTGTATTGTAATGTCCCCATATTACTTCATCTGTCCTTCTCTTTGTTGCACTGAGAATTTCATTATTATTACAGGTTTTACTGTATTCGAGGTACTATAACCTCTCAAATGTGTATATCATCCAATAATTACATGCAGAATTTTAATTAAGGCAAGACAATCAAGGTCATTACTATGTTTTAACTTACAAGTACACAGACTAGAACCATATTCTAAATACATAAATACACCTGAAGGCAAGAATGTAAAGATTTCACCAAACCCCAAGATAAATTATAAATGGGTGTTTATTGGGGGAACACTTACACAGATAAATATAAAGAACAGCAGGGGCGCTTCTCTGCCCTTCCTATAGGATTGGGGACCCAAGAGGAAGAGCCTGTGCAAGGGAGACCACACCTCAAGCTTCCCTCTTCCTTCTGCCTGAAGCCACAGCCAAAGGGGTGTGGCCACTGTTACAGGTTCACCAGCAAGAACCAGCAAGACTCCTAAAGTGTTTGCTGCACAATCATAAGGACCTGAGGTCGGATCACAAGCACCCACCTTTTAAAGTCCATTGTGACAGTGCATGCCTGTAATTCCAATGCAAGAGAGCAGAGAGAAGGATCTCTGCGACTACACTGGCCTGATAGTCTAGTCAAATCCATGACAGTAGACAGCAATTGAGGAAGACCGGAGACAACCAAAATCAATGTCTGGCTTCCACACAGGAACTCACACACGTGTGTGAGAAAACACAGACAGAAATACATGGCAAAAGAGAGAATAGGAAATAAGGTACAGAAAGGAAGAATAAGGTAGAAGAAAACATCACAGAGGAATTAACATATATGTTGGGTTAAACATAAAAGGAGGACCCAGGACAGCCAGGATTTGAGAGAAAATTGTTCCAGGGTTTCTGGCACAGAAACCCTCACCTCCTAATCTTTCCTTGAGCTCTGAACAAACTTCCACAACTGCCTACCAGACAGTTTGTTTGTATAGTCTGTAATTTCCTTAATCTTCAGAGGTTTACAACAGAACTCTCTAATTTGTCAAACAAACACAATTGCCCCACTGCTCTTAACTGCTATTTTTGTCTTGGTTAAGGGATCCCACCATTCACCCAAGCTAAACACCTCAGAAGCCTTGGCAGCAATCCCCCTTCTCACTCACATCTGACATCATCTCCCACTGGGTCCTGCGCAGTCTACTCCACAGAGAAGGTGCATATTAAGTGTTTTCCTTGGGGGCTGGATGAATTAATAAATGCACACAATGATCAGAAATGTCTGCATTTCTAAGTACTCACGAGAGAGGTGTCTAAGTGCCAACACAGCCCAGTCGCTCTCAGTGAGATGATGGGTTTAAAAAATTTACTCTGCCCATCAAAGAAAAATGACCTGTTTGTTTATTGGTTGGTTTGCTTGTTTGCTTTTAACATATCCTGGTTGCAGCTCCCCCTCCACTCTTCTCAGCCTCCCACCCACACTCCTTGGAAGGGGGAAGGGATTTGTATGAACCAGAGGGTTCTAGGACACCAGCAGAACAGGGCCCACAGAATCAACTAACTAGGGCTCATAAGGGTACTGCGGGACTGAAGCAGCAATCATGGAGTCTGCATGAGTCTGATCCATGCCCTCTGCATATATGGTATGGTTGTTAACTAGTAGGTGATATGGCTTTGTTGGAGTAGGTGTGGCCTTGTTGGAGGAAGTAGGTCACTCTAGGGATTAGGTTTGAGATCTCATATATGCTCAAGTCATGTCCAGTTTCTCAGTTCACTTCTTATGGCCTGCAGATCAAAGATCTAGATTTCTCAGCTCCTTTTCCAGCACCATGTCTGTCTGCACACCATTATGTCCCATCATGATGATAATGGACCGAACTTCTGAAACTGTGAACCATCTCAATTCAATATCTTCCTTAAAAGAGTTGCTGTGGTCGTGGTGTCTCTTCACACCTAATAGAAACCCTAATCAAAACAGACCCCATAAGCCCCTCTCACTTCCATGACTAACACAACAAGTCTCATGTAGCCCAAATCAGGGAACTAGTTCTGAGTTCATGATTGAAATTATTATGTCCCATTTAGATGATGACATCTCCTGCCATTTATCCCCCTTCCTTGTGGGTCTTACTTACTTCCCACTCCTTTCTTTCAATGTTCTTTGGTCCTTATAGGAGTTGATGTAGGTATCTTACTTAGAACAAATCAATTTAGTTTTGGAATCTTGTGAAGCAATGAGTCTCTGTGTTCATTGCAATCCACACAGCAGTGACCATAAGGAATGGCTACTGAATTTTTTCTTATTAATCTATTTCCATATGAGCTCTACTTCCTCAGCATCTTATAACTTTTTAATCAGCATTTATTCTTAAATAAATCACATCCTTTTGTATACTTATCACATAGAGATGTAGACTGTTACTAATTTGTATTTACCCATTGTGACATGAACTGATGAGTGTAATATAGCCCCTTTCTTACACAAAGGGTTGATAACACTTGTTAAATTGAAGTATGACAATTTCTTTATGTTTGTCAATAATTCAGTTCTTAATTCTAAAACTGAGTCCAGTAAAAATATGGGATTGGCCAACAGGCTAGGGCAGTAATCGTTTTAAATTCTGAATGCCTAGCACAGAGCTCTGATGTTCAAATAACTTTGCCAAGTAAAAGATTTCTGTTTTGTCTTTCCACAGTCTGTACAGAACACACCAAGAGCAGCACATTCCTAAGCAAGAGCTGCACAGCTCTGGAGACAAGAAGCCAGTACAAGTGGTGGCAATTCTATAAAACTGGAACTAAAAATCTTAACCAAGCATAAAATTATCTGAGAGGAGTGATGGGGAGAGAGAAAAAGAATGTGAGGGAGAGAGAGAGAAATATAGCTCTATTCTCATCCCAGATACACTAATCAGTATCTTAGAAAACTGAAAGAAGAGAAATATTTTACAACATACACAAAACAATTATTGATACTCTTGGAAAAATATGACTAAAAATTCCTTCCCTTTCTTAGCAGTAGATACGCTCTTTGCCACACATGTTCTCTCTAAAATGAGATGCCAGAGCGAAACATGGATAATCTCCTTGAATAAGTATTTAGGAATCATTTTTCAGACATTTTAGAACTGGGTGAATTGGGAGCCAACTGAGGCCTGGAGACTACATACTGGGGATCCCATCCCAGCAGTCCAGCCCACCCAGAGACTGCCAAGGCCCCAGTACTAGTCCTGCCTACACCCGTGGGAAAAGGAAAACAATCTGAGTATTGGATCTGCTTGCACCTACTGGAAGGAAACATTGGACCCATACCCACTAGGCGATGAAGACTCCTCCTGCAACCACTGGAAGAAGTAATGGAAAGAAGATAATATAAAACCATATTCAACAACAGAAAAATAAATATGACACCACCAGAGTCTATGGACTCTACACAAGCAAGACCTGAGCATCCCAATGCAGATGAAGGAGAAGAGAAGGACCTTAAAAACAACTTCATGAAAATGATAGAGGCCCTCCAAGAGGATATGAGAAAAATCCCTTGAAGAAATGGAAGAAAAAAACAAACCAAAAATACAAGAAATCAACAAGTCTTTTAAAGAAAGAACAATCAAACAGATGACAGAAACAGTTCATGACTGAAAACTGAAATAGGGATAAAAAGAAAACATAAACTGAAGAAATTCTCGAACTAGAAATGCTGGGTAAATGATCAGGAACTACACATGCAACCATAACCAACAGAATACAAGAAATGGAAGAGAGAATCTGAGGTATTGAAGATACATTAGAAGAAATAGATTCATCGACCAAAGAAAATTTGAACCGAGCAAATCCCTAAGACAAAATATCCAGGAAATATAGGATACTGTGAAAAGACCAAACCTAAGAATAATAGGTATAGAAAAGGTGAAGAAACCCACCTCAAAGGTGCAGAAAACATATCCAACAAAATCATAGAAGAAAACATTCCCAACCTAAAGAAAGACATGCTAATGAAAGTACAAGAAGCTAACAGAACACCAATAGAGTGGACCACAAAAATAGTCCCCTCACCACACAACATACAGAATAAACATGAAAACCCCCAAACATACAGAATAAAGAAAGAATATTAAGAGCAGGTAAGGAAAAAGGCCAAGTAACAAATAAAGGCAAACCTATCAGAATTACACCTGACTTCTCCATGGGAACCCTGAAAGCCAGAAGGTCCTGGATATATATTCTACCAAAACTAAGAGACCACAATACCAGCCTAGACTACTATACCTAACAAAGCTTTAAATCACTATAGATAGAGAAAACAAGATATTTTATGACAAAAACAGATTTAAATGGTATGTGTCCACTAATCCAGCCCTAAAAAAAGTTCTGGAACGAAAACTCCAACTCAAGGAAGTTAACTACAACCAAAAAAACATAGGCAATAGATAATCCCACTTTACCAACAGCCCAAAGAAAAAAGGGTGGAAACCCACACACAACTCCACCACCACCACCAAACCAAAAACAAAAAAGAATGAGCAATCACTGGTCACTAATATCCCTCAATGTTAATAGTCTTAACTTGCCTATAAAAAGACATAGGCTAAGAGAATGGATACAAAGACAGAGTCCATCCTGCTGCATACAAGAAATACACCTCAACTTTAAAGACAGACATCACCTCAGAGTTAAGTGTTGGGAAAAGATTTTCCAATCAAATGGACCCAAGAAACAAGTGGGAGGAGCAATCCTAATATCTAACAAATTAGACTTTAAATTAAAATCAATCAAAAGAGATGAAGGAGGTCATTTCATATTCATCAAAGGAGAAATCCAACATGATGAAGGCTCAATTCTGAACATCTATGCCCCAAACACAAAAGCATCCATATTCGTGAAAGAAACATTAATAAAACTCAAACCACATATAAAATCTCACAGTTATAGTGGGAGACTTCAACAACCCACTCTCGTCACTACACAAGAACACCAGACAGAAATGTAAAAAAGAAACAAAGGAACTAATAGAATTTATGACCCAATTGTATCTAACAGTCATCTATAGGATATTCTATCCAAACACAAAAGAATATATTTACTTTAAAGCACCACATGGGACCACATACTTGGCAACAAAGCAAACCTCAACAGGTACAAAAAGTTGGAAAAACACCCTGATATTCCAATGATTTAAAAGACCACCATGTTTTAAAGTTAGAATTCAAAAACAACACAAATTACAGAAAACCTACAAATTCATGGAAATTGAATGATGTGCAATTGCACCATTCCTGGGCCAAAGAAAAAATTAATGAAAGAAATTAAAGACTTGCTAGAATTCAATGAGAATGAAGACACAACATACACAAACTTATGGTACACTTTGAAAGCAGTGCTAACAGGAAAGTTCATAGCACTAAGTGCCCACATGAAGAAACTGGAGAATAGTCACACTAGAGAATTAGCAGCATAACTGAAAGCTATAGAACAAAAAGAAGCAAACTCACCCAGGAGGAGGAGATGCCAGGAAATAATGAAATTGAGGGCTGAAATCAATAAAGTAGAAACTTGGAAAACAAAATTACAAAGAATCAATGAAACAAAGAGTTGGTTCTTTGAGAAAATCAACAAGATATACAAACCTTTATCCAAACGTACCCAAACTGCAGAGAGTGAACGTGCAAATTAACCAAATCAGAAATGAAAATGGGGACATAACAATAGACACTGAGGAATTCCTGAGAATCATCAGGTCATACTTTGAAAACCTGTACTCCTCAAAATTGAAAAAACTAAAAGAAATGAACAATTTTCTAGATAGACATGACTTACCAAAATTAAATCAAGAACAGATAAGCAATTTAAATAGACCTATAAGCACTAATGAAATAGAAGCAGTCATCAAAGGGCTCCCAACAACAACAACAACAGCCCAAGGCCAGATGGTTTCAGGGCAGAATTCTACCAGAAATTCAAAGAACAGTTTATAACAATTCTCCTCAAAATATAGAAGCAGAAGGGTCATTGCCAAAGTCTTTTTTACAAGGCTTCAATAACCTTGGAATCCAAACCACACAAAGGCACAACTAAGAAAGAGAACTACAGACCAACATCTCATGAACATTGGTGCAAAAAATACTCAATACAATACTGGCAAATCAAATCCAAGAACACATCAGAAAAATCATCCACCATTATCAGGTAGGATTAATTCCAGGAATGTCCCATATTTCAAGATAAGAAAATATATCAGTGTAATCGACCATATTAAACAAACTGAGAAAGAAAAATCACATGATCATCTCACTAGATGTTGAAGAAGCCTTTGACAAAATCCAACACGCCTTAATGATAAAGGTCTTGGAGAGATCAGGGATAACAAGAACATACCTAAACATAATAAAATCAATATATGGCAAACTAACAGCCAACATCAAACTAAATAGAGAGAAACTCAATGCGATTTCTCTAAAATGAAGAACAAGACAAGGCTGTTCAGTCTCTCCATGCCTCTTCAATATTGTACTTGAATGTCTAGCTAGAGCAATAAGACAACAAAAGGAGATCAAAGGGGATAAAAATTAGAAAAGAAGAAGACAAACTTTCACTATTTGCTGATGATATGATTCATAGTTTACATAAGTGACCCAAAAAACTCTACCAGGGAACTCCTACAGCTGATAAATACCTTCAGCAAAGTGGGAGGATACATGATTAACTCAACAAAATCAATAGCCCTACTATATAAAGACGATAAATGGGCTGAGAAAGAAATCAGAGAAACATCAACACTTACAATAGCCACAAACAACATAAAATACCCTGGGGTGAAACTAACCAAACAGGTGAAAGACCTGTATGACAAGAACTTTGAGTCTTTAAAGAAATAAATTAAAGAAGATACCAGAAAATAGAAAGATCTCCCATGCCCTTGGATAGGTAGGATCCATGTATTAAAAATGGCAGCCATGCCAAAAGTAATCCACAGGTTCAATGCAATCCCCATCAAAATCCCAGCACAATTCTTCACAGATCTTGAAACAACAATACTCAACTTTATATGGAAAAACAAAAGACCCAGGATAGCCCAAAAAACTCTGTATAACAAAGGAACATCTGGAGGCATCACTATCTCTGTCTTCAAGATCTATTATAGAGATATAGTCCTGAAAACAAGCTGTATTGGCATAAAAATAGACACATAGACCAATGAAATCAAATTTAAGATCCAGATATTAACCCACACACCTATGAACACCTCATTTTTGACAAAGAAGCTGAACTTATACAATGGAAAAAAATCATCTTCAACAAATGGTACTGGCATTATTGGATGCTTGCATGTAGAAGACTACAGATAGATCCCTGTTTATTGCTATGCACAAAACTTAAGTCCAAATGGATCAAAGACCTCAACATAAATCCAGCCACACTGAACCTCTTAGAAGAGAAAGTAGGTGGTACCCTGAAACGAATTGGTACAGGAGACAGCTTCCTGAACATAACACCAATAACACAGACAATGAGATCTACAATTAATAAACGGGACCTCCTGAAACTGAGAAGCTTCTGAAAGGCAAAGGACATAGTCAACAAGACAAAATGGCAGCCCACAGAATGGGAAAAGATATTTACCAACCCCACATCTAACAGAAGGCTGATTTCCAAAATATTAAGAACTCAAGAAGTCACCAAAACACCAAGTAACCCAGTTAGAAAGTGGGGTATAGAATAGAGAATTCTCAATAGAGGAATCTAAAATGGCTGAAAGACACTTAAGAAAGTGCTCAACATCCTTAGACATCAGAGAAATTCAAATAACAACTCTGAGATAACATCTTGCTCTTGTCAGAATAGCTAAAATCAAACCCACCAATGACAGTTTATGATGGAGAGGATGTGGAGATAGGGGAATACTCCTCCACTGCTTGGTGGGAATGCAAACTAATACAGCCACTTTGGAATTCACTATGGCAGTTCCTCAGGAAAATGGGAATCAGTCTACCACAAGATCCAGGAATTCCACTCTTAGGCATATACCCAAAAGATGCACATTCTTACAACAAGGACATCTGTTCAACTATGTTCATAGCTCCATAATTTGTAGTAGTCAGAACCTGGAAACAAACTAGATGTCCCTCAACTGAAGAATATATGGAGAAATGTGGTACATTCACACAGTTAAGTACTACTCAGCAGAAAACAAAACAAAACAACAACAACCAAAAAAAAATCAATGGTATCTCAAAATTCGCAGGCAAATGGATGGAACTAGAAGAAACCATCCTGAGTGAGGTAACCCAGTCACAAAAAAACAAACATTGTATGTACTCATTCATATGTTGATTTTAGACTTAGGGCAAAGAATTACCAGCCTACAATCCACACTACCAGATAAGTTAGAAAACAAGGAGGACCCTAAGAGAAACATCCATGACTCCTGGGAGAAAGGAAAAGGGACAAAATCTCCTGAACTAATTGGGAGCATGGGGTAAGGGGAGAGGGAGTTAGGAGAAAGGGAAAGGGAGAAGAGAAGAGGGGCAGCGGACATGAGAAAGCAGGAAGATCAAGTCAAGGGAAGAATAGAGAGCAAGAAAAGAGATACTATAATAGAGGAAGCCATTATAGGTTTAAAGAGAAATCTGGCACTAGGGAAATGTCCAGAGATCTACAAGATTGACCCCAACTAACAATCTAAGCAATAGTCAAGAGGCTACCTTAAATGCCCTTCTCTGATAATGAGATTGATGACTACCTTATATACCATCCTAGAGCCTTCATCCAGCAGCTGATGGAATTAGGAGCAGACACAGTTAAACAGTAAGCTGAACTCTGGAATCCAGTTGCAGAGAGGGAGGGAAGAGTGATGAGCAAAGGGGTCAAGACCAGGCTGGAGAAATTCATGGAAACAGCTCAGCTGAACAAGGGGGAGCTCGTGGACCCCAGGTTGATAGCTTGGGAACCAGCATGGGACTGTTCCAGACCCCCTGAATTTGGATGTCAGTTTGGAAGTCTGGTTAATCTATGGGGCCTCTGTGGTAGTGGATCAGTATTTATGCCTAGTACAGGAATGGTCTTTGGGAGCCCACTCTACACAGAGGGATACTGTCTCAGTCTAGACACAGGTGAGGCTCCAAATGTTATGGAGGACTTTGAAGACCCCCCCATGGAAGGCCTTAAGCTCAGTGGGGAACAGAAAGGGGTATGGGATAGGGGACCTGGCTGGCAGGTGGGGGGCAGGGGAGGAGGGGATGGAGAGGGAACTGGGATTAACATGTAAAACAAGCTTGTTTCTAATTTAAATTAAAAAAGGGGAAAAAATAACTGGGCAAATCAACAATCAATGATAATTATAGTGAAATAGTTTTAAATTATCTAATTCAATGTGAACCCAATTTATTTAAAACTTACTTAGTATATGTAATTGAATTTGGGTACATGAAAAAGAATTTTCAATTTTTTATGAGATTGCTGACTACAGAAATACTAGGAACTACTAGTATTTAGTATTGTTTGTTCTTGGCTTGTCATGCACAATTGTGTCATATGAGCAGGCTCAAGCCAAGGAGAGATAACTTCGCAAAGTAAAAGTCGAATGACAGCTAAAGAAAGATCACTTAAGGTCACAAGGAATAGCCAATCCGAGTTTTTGTTTGTCAACCTTAGGGTTAATGACAGTGGAATAACACTTTCCTGCGCCAATCCAAATCTCTTCCATCTTTCAGAGAAAACCAAGAAACCACACCTTGTTCTCAGAAAATATTTAATAGCTGATAACTGATGAGAAAGCAAAATGTCAAGTAATGTTTCCCATCTTAAAATTAAAAGGCATCAGACAAGAGATGGAAACCTAAGTCAATCTATTTTACTTTCTGTTCATTCTGTTGATGAATCACTAGGGAGAAAATAGAGTTGTCTTAGGAAAAGTGCCTTCTTTGAAACCTGGGTGTTTTTATTTGAATAATAACAATAAAAGCAAAAGTGAGTCCTTGCTCTGATTGTGTTAGTAATAGGAAACTTTGACCTGCCCAGATGCAAGATGATTCACTTGTTCATTCAATAAAAACTCAAGAGTCTAAACATTGTAAGAGAGCGGGAGAGATGGTTCCATGGTTAAGAACGTGGACTTCTCTCACAGAGTACCAAGTTCAGTTCTTATCAACCAGGTCAGGCAGCTCATACCAGCCTGGAACTCCTTAGGAATTCAATGAGCATTTACCAGTAAGAGGCAGTGTATAATACAGTAGGAGAAAATATTTTTTTAAAAAGTGTTCTGAAGTAACAAATGTAGTTCTTCAGGACAGCAAATTTTGGAGCCATGGAGAGTCATGTGACCTCTGTAAACCAGTTAATCACACATGAGAAGTGGGGGAAACGCAATCTCCTCTCTCTCATATGGAATAATGCCACCAGAACTACATTAGAAACTACAAAGAGCCCTGATCATCCTCCAGAAGCTTTTCCTGAGAACAAATGATATGTGTTAAGGTCCCAAGGCCCTTGTGAGCCCAGCATACGGGAAGAGGAGTGCTAACAAGAAAAGTGCTAATTAACTGGAGTGAAGGGGAAGGGGTCATGTGAGATCAAGGTAGGCTAGCAGTTCTCAACCTATGGGTCACGACCCCTCTAGGAGTCACATATCAGATATCCTGCATGTTAGGTATTTATATTACAACTCATAACAGTAACAAAATCACAGTTATGAAGTCGCAACAAAATAATGTTATGGTTGGGGGTCACCACAACATGAGGAACTGTATTAAGGGGTCTCAACATAAGGAAGGTGGAGAAGCGCAGAGGTAGGCATTCTAGATAAGGTAAATGCTTTAGTCTTCAGTCTCAAAAGGATCTTATGCATTGTTTTAGTGGGCAGTGAAAAGACACGCTAAGCTTTTACCTCCTAGCAGAAGGCAAAGAGAAGCACACTCCTTTGCTGCTAGCCCTCGGCAGACAGCTCAATCCAAAGACCGTACATAGTTCAGGTAGCCTTTACCTGTCCAGTTTTGTGAATGACGAGGCAACAAGCCGTGCTGAACATTGCCTATGGTGCTAGAAAAGAGGGTGGGAGCTAAAGACTGAAGAGAAGAGGATTAACTTGGCTGAACAGCAACATTGCTGAAGTCAGACATTCCAAGACGACACCTGAAGTTTAATATTGCAAATGGAAGTTTATATACAAATGGAAATGACAAATGGGACAATAAAGTTACTTGACACATTTAAAGAAGTTGTGTTAGTCAATTTTTAGTTACTACGATAAGACACCCGAGGCTGGATATTTTGTTTGAAAATGTTTGTTTAGTTTACAGCTTTTGAGAGAGCAAGTTTGAGACTGGAGAAGCCCAGTGATTCATCCACTGGTGAGGGCCCTCTTCACTGTGTCTCAACTGCATAGGTAGTACCAGGACAGGAATACTGCATGGAGGAAAATCCCATGATGAGCCAGTAAGCTAGAGGGCAAGAAACAGCCCCTCTTGCTTGTTTATACCGGCCCACTCTTAGGAGAATTAACTCAGTGCACAAGACCACCATTATTAGTCTCTTCTGAGGGCAGGACCTCCAAAGACCTCATCCCTTTCCATCAGGCTACACTTCCAAAAGATTTCAGCTTGCCATACTGAGGACCAAGGTTCCATCACAGAAACTCTAGGAAGACAAAAGTACATCCAAACCATAGCAAGAATGGAAAGCCAAGGAGAGGGAAAACAGAACTGGCAGAAAAGCAGTGTTGGCTTCATTGCCTGGAGATACTTAGAAAAATGAATGTCAGCTTTGGCTGAAACAGAAATACTGAAGTAATAAGAGAAGAGTTACAATGGGTAAATCAAGTGACTAGCTTATTCATAAGAGAAAGGGGAGCATTGTTATGCCTTCATAGCAGATATAATCGAAATACCAGTTAAACACTTGAAGGAAAACAGTAAGCAAAACTCCCCCTGCCTCCTTAACTATCTTGGTAAATTTAGGCTCTTTAAATGAAATACCAATAATTAATAAGGAGAAGAATTTCACTGAGTCTTTTAATGTGTGGCAATCGCAATGACATTGTGTCCCGTGTTTTCAAACACAGAGAGTGAGTCAGAAAATGGAGACGTAAGGAAGCCTAAAAGCAGGAACAGGGTCAATGGAGTTTTGTTTGGGGATATAAAAGTTCCCTAGTTCTTTCCCTCCTTCCCAGGACATAATGTTCACAGGTTTTTCACAGTGGCACCTCGAGGTAAAAGATCATGTGAACAAGAACCTCAGACAGAGACTGTCCTTGCAAACCTGTTTAAGATGTGTCAGGTTCTCCAGTGGGCACAGAGACTCATGCTGAGTGTAGATGGGAGAGGAACTTTAACTGTGTCGTAAGATCGCAGTGGAGACTCAGGCCCCACCTCCCAAAATACATCATTATGTGTGCAAAAATATTCTAATTTTTAACAAAACATTCTGTGCTGGCCGTGGTGATGTCTTCCTCTAATCTCAGCACTAGGGAGACAAAAACAGGAGGATCTCCATGAGTTCAAGGCCATGTTGGTCTATGTATGAAGTTCTAGGATAGCCAGGACTACAAAGAGAACCCCATCTAACAAAATAAAATGAAAACATTCTGAGTTTAAACCATTTTCATCCTGAGTACTCTGGGTAAGGAATAATCAAACCTGGACTCCTTTCACATTAGAAAGTGCCTCGAAGAAGCTAATGGTAGTAATTTTTTCTAAAGAAAAATAGCTAACATTTATTAGCATAGGAATTTACATGTAGGCACATCTAAAAAGGGCCTATGGACTCTCTCCTTGGTGCACTTTTTTAGAATGATGTTTTTCCTTTTCTGTAAAATGAATCTACAGAAACAGGTATTCACTGAGTGTCCACTCAACCCTATCATTACTTTCCTGCCCAGAGTGTGATTATTTCATTGGCCAACCTACTTTTCTCCTTTAAAAAATGTGTCTGAGTGTCTTTTCTGAATGAAACATTTGTACCACTTACATGCCTAGCTTTTAAGTTTCAAAGTGGGAATCAGATCCTCTGGAACTGGAGTTAGAAATGGCTATAAACCACAATATAGAACTAAACTTGAGTCCTCTACAAAAACAAGTGCTCTTAATCTCTGAGCCATCACTCAAGCCCCTCACCTTCTTCTTTCATTGCTGGGGAAGCAAGCCAGCTATGCTAAAGGATTCATTATGCTATTACTAATAATACCTCTCTTTCTAACCTTTCTCTGAATCCTGAGGTCATGAATGCTGCCTCCTACATTTTAGATTATTTACTTTATTTTCCTACACTTTAGATTTATTCACTCTTTTACTTTTTTACTTTTAATTGCATATGTCTGTGTGTGGACATGTGCTTGTGAGTACAGATACACTCAGAGTTCGGAAAAAAATGTTAGATCCCCTGGAGCTGGAGTTGCAAGCATTTGTGGGACTTGAACTCCCATCCTTTGAACAGCAGTATCTGCTCTTAACAGTTGAGCTATCTCTCTAACTCCCAATCACCCACATTTTAAGAGACCGGTTTTAATTTAGCAAACACATTTATTTAGTTTTGAAAAGGTATTATTTTTTAATCATTGTGTATTCTCCAAGAATGGAATTAGCAAAGGACAGACATTAAGATGACATACTCTCTAACCAAGCAGCATGAGACTCCAAAGAGAGGCCTTAGGAGTTCTGTATGTCACAACAGTGCAAGAATGAACTGAATCTACAGAAAACAGGGTTGGAAGAGCTCTTTGTAGAAATCTATACCAACACTTTCATTTTACGGATAAAATAACCAATGCATAGAAGTGTTCTGGCAACAGATAACCCAGGAAACTCATTTGTTTGGGAATGAGACTGACAGGATTAAATCCTGTTCTTGATAGCATTTCTCCCAAAACCTAATCCTGCTATCTATTTGTAAAAATGGGGATAACTGGAACACACGCTGATGTATACAAAGCACTCTATACAGTCTCTAACACAGGGTAATTATTATTGCCGTTACTGTCATTATTGTTGCTGTCATCATTTTCCAGAGCTTCATTATTATCATTCTTGTTATTGAAGACTCTTCAGAGGCAGTGTGAGACCTCGGACTTCCATTCATCATAACTTAGTACTTTCTCATTCCAGAGTCACATGTTCTATAACTTAACTGAACAAGACTGTGGTACAAAAACATCTCTTCTTCATGAGGACACTTTCACACTGGAAATTCACTATACACCACCATATATATACTTGCCAAAAACCTGCCCTTAACATACCTCATTAGGAAGTTATAATTCTCCACCACAGAGCAGTGGTACAGCGCTAAGACAATTGAATCCAGAATCATTAGGCAAACTGAAACTGATCTCTTTTTTCCTCCAGTCTGTTGTTTGAGATGCCAGTGTTCTTTAGTTTCCCCTTGTTATTTGAGTAGCAAAACTAAACACTCCCATTTGCACAGCAGTATGTAGTGTAAGTCAGAACGACCTTCACTTAAATATTGACACCCACAGCCTGAGACATAGGTGAGGCCACCAGAGGAGAGGTGACACTGAATAAAAACAGGCTGGTGAGCACTGAACCAAACCAGCGCTCATACTCCAAATTTATGCACCAACTACATGTATAAGTCTTCCTACTGAAGAAGGTATACGCCTCTAGGCTTGATTTCTTATGTATGTATTACTTACAAGGTTTTTCACAAAGTGATTTTTATTTGCAGATTACACTTACAAGTATGAATGAGTTGCAGAGGGAAGTTTTAGAGGAACTAAAGTGGTCCAGCCTTCTGTGAAACAAGTTAGTACTTCTACAGAAAGCGGCATTCCCATTTTCTGGGAGATCAGCAGCTGCACTCCCGCCAGAGGCTACTAGCCACCTGTGAGGATAGAGCTGGAAGCATCCATCAAGACCTAGCAGTGTAGATGCGAGCTTTCTAGTACAGAGAGACATCTGATGGAATGAGCAAGCAAAGAACATCTTCTGAAGCTGTTAGCAAGATTTCTGTGCGGCATCTGATTCTCTGCCCGAAAAGGATTATGATCCACTGCCCGAAAAGGAAGAGACAATAGGTATCAGGTCTTTGTAGAAAGCAATAAAATTGTCGGGGGCTTTGTTCTCTTCCTTGTGCCAAATGGAATGGAAGCCTGGCAGCAGCACTTTCAATCAATCCCGAAAACAGTTCTAAGGGCCAAGAAATTACTTCATAAGGGAGAGGGAGGGAGAAAGAGAAGAAGGCAGCGGATCCCTGGGGCAATCCATTTGTGCACTGTGGTATGAGATCTGATTAACTTTATCTGATTTTTGTAATTTCTGATTCTGTTGGTCATAAAGTCCTCTGAGGTTTTAAAATCTGTGGCTCACTTTCTACCCTGGTGACCTGTCTCTACACAATGCTTGTAGATTCAGTTTCCTCAGACAATTCAGTATGAATTAATTCCACATTCCTGCAAGATATTATCTTGTCCTTTCCTAAGGAATATTGACTTTTCTTTGTAAAATCTGTGATTCTAATTTATTTTCACTCTCAAGCTAGAGTAATAGCACCAGTTATGGGGTGGGGGGAGTGTTAAATTTGATACAGGGAAGTGTGACCAGGAGTTCTGCTACTATAGTTAACTATTTGTGTGAAAATAATTGTATTATTTTCACCCTACCAGGAGCTCAGTTTCTTTTGTTTTAAAAAAATGTATGTTTTTATCTCTAAAGACATTGAACACCTGTTGACGTCTAAACAATTCACAAAAATTCCCTTGCTGCTGAAACACTGAGGTTGTATTCTAGCTCCAACACATGTTTGCTGTGTTCTGGCCAGAGTCCAAGAATCTAGAATGTACACTAAGGCCAAGTTTTGCCATGGCTATTGGGTTCCCTGGAACTGGGATTACAGACAGTTGTGAGCTGCCATGTGGGCGCTGGAAACTGAACCAGGGTCTTCTGGAAGAGCAGTCCGCTCTCTTAACCACTGAGCCATCTCTCCAGCCCAAGGTTGTGTTTTACTGTGACATATTCTAAGCCAGGTGATCTAAGGAACAAAAAATGTGAAGATTTCATGTGTTTGTCTAATTTTGTGCAATTCATACAACTTGCAAGAAAAAATGTGATTGTAGAATTTAAATAACTGAATGCAGATAATAAATAAAATAAATTTTAGAAAAAAGGGACTATACATACATGAACATATTTAGAAAGAGAGATTTTAAACACTGACTTTTCTCTTTTTGCTGCTGTTTATTTATTTTTATTTGTTTCTTTGTTTCTTTTTTTTAAAAGACAGGATCTCTATACATACCCTTGGCTGTCCTGGAACTCACCTTGTAGACCAGGCTGGCCTCAAAGTTACAGAGATCCACATACCTCTCTCTGCACAGCCATGTCTGTCTAACCTGACTTTCATATCAGCCTTTGGACTATATCTTTCCCATTAATATTACAAGCATAATATTGTGTTCATTATTTTTAAGATCAGATATTTTCAAATATTTACAATTTTCTCATATAAAATATCTATCTCATTCAGGAAAAACAGTTTTTGTCTTGCACATTATATAGAATCCAAATTTTATTTTCATATCTTAGCACTAAATAAATCGCCATAGCTAATAAAGATAATACAATATTCACAAACAACCCATTTTAAACTGAATGTCATCCAGATGTTTATTAATATAGCTTTTAAACTATAATATAAAGGTATATTAGGATTCCGTGTTTGTAGCTGAACTACTGTGCAAGATAAAAACCTAATGACCTTTGATCAGGGATCTTATAGAAGATGCCCATGATTTAGGCAGAGTTTGATTTCTTTTCATAAAGCTAATGAAAACAGTGGGAACTTCAGACTGATGGACCAGCTATCATAGCAGGTAGGACAGAACCCAGGAGCTTGGAAAGGTCAGGTGATTTCTTGCAGAGCAGGGACAGCAGGTGCAAAGCGAGAGCAAGAGTGAGCTCTAATCACAGAAATCACCAGCTGGGAGCAGAGTCCTCCTGGATGGAAGAGACAAAGGTGGAGACAGGAAAGGAGGCAAAGGGTCAGGAGAGGGAGAGATAGGGAGCAGGCCAGAAGCCAGAGTGTGCGGTGGCATGCTGTGAATTGGTCAGCATAGTGCGCTGCTGTAGCTAGGAACAAATGAAGCAAGGCTCTTAGGAGTATTTTGAGTTTTCTGAATGGTAAGGAAAGTCAAGCTAAAGGAATGTTAGACTCAACATTTGCTGCCACAGCTTATTAAGTATGGACATTCAACTAGATACTTGGACCAAAAGAAACATTTCAAACAGTCTTAAAATGTCCTGAACCCCCTGTGAAGCCACCTTGTCATCATTGCTCTGTTAAAATATGCAGTGACCTTCTCAGACCATTTAAATAGCCTAAGCAAAGCATGGTTTGAGTGGGGGGGGGGATTTCTAGGTGACCTTTTTGCCCTGGTGTTAATGCTCACATACTCAGTGGTATGCTGAGCTATGTCACACTTGTTGACCCATTAAAAGCATCTTTTCTCAATGGCATGTTCAATGATGTCATATCATCTTGGTATCAACTATGTCAGGGGCATTTATATCATTTACATTAGAAAATACTGAAAGTGCATTCTTGAATCTTGTTTTTAACTTTTTTTTAACACCAATAACTGTTTGACAGTGATATCAATTTTTTTTTAGAATTTAGAATTACCTGGGAGACAAACCTCTAGACATTGTCTATAAGGGAATTTTTAGATTTGTGTAATCAATGTGGAAGACCCACCCTAAGTATAAGTGGGAAATGTTCATGGACTATTGTACTGGGATGAACTAAAACGGGACAGCAAACTGAGCATCAGTGTTTAGCTCTTCTGCTTCCTGACTGCTGATGCAATGGGACCAGCTGCTTCCTGCTGCCACCGCCATGCTTTCTCCGCAGCGATGGATTCTAAGCTTTTATCTGTGACAAAGACAAACCATTCCTCCTTTAAGGTGCCAAAGCCACCAGTATTGACAACTTGCCACCAATGAAAGGAAAGTATGTGGTTTTACAATCCATAAATGCAGGAAGAAGATGCCATGTGTTTTCTAAAACCACAGGGATGCTAGTAACATTTCTCATTTGAGAGGAGGTAGCAGATCTGAACTGTGTGGAATTCCCTGGTTGGCCTCTTATGGCCTACAGTCCTGTTGATAGGAAATTTGGCTGAATGTGTTATGGGCCTCAGTGAAAAGTCTTGGTCCTTGCTTTTAGTCATATTAGCCAGAGTGGTCAAGCAAGTTGTCTCCTCATTGGAAAATTCAGGAGGAGCCAGAGTGATGCAGAAGGGAGAGTGAGAGTACTGGAAGATAATTTGTCCATGGCTTTATCCCTCACATGTGGGTAGAGATGCTGTCTTAAACCTTTCTAAACTGTGCAGTCTTTGTTGGTGATGGATTTAAAGGGATTATTTTGCTTTGCTTTTAATTTTGAGAGGTTTTATTTATTTGTTTAGTTGGTCTTTGGAGACTGGGTCTTGCCATGTATCCTGTGTTGGCTGTGACTATGTAGTCCAGGCTAGCCTCAGACTTATGATCTTTATGTTTTATCCTTCGAGCTGTTTGGATTATAGTTTTATACCATTATTCTCAGAAGTCAGCCAATGCCTTAATGATGTTTTCAACTCAAACAATAGTAGAAAGCAGAGGGAGATCAATTTAGTAAATAGTGGCTATCTTCAGAGTACAAAGCAAAGCATATCACTGGCATGATAAAAGACACAAGTCCCCAAGTCCCTGACACCTTTGAGTAGTCTATTGTTTTGTGTTCTTCCAAGTCTATGTTGTGGGCATGTCCTTCATGAGATATTTGCTAATTCTAATGTAGACAATTTAATTTTGGCCTTCTACAACTTTACTTCCAAAAGTCTATGCATAACCTGCTAAAAATAAACCCACCTTTATGTACAGATACACTCAGGGCATTATCTCTCTCCTAAGTTCATAATTATTTGAATAGTAGAACTTGACTTTAGAAAGCCTATATGTTGTCCCTTTGATTCAGACTCACATTCATTGTCCTTGATATCCAATTTAATTTTTATTAAAATATTCAGATATTCCGTTTACCAGCTGGTTACAATGGCAGTCATCTAGAATTGAATTATACTGTCAACGTTCTGATAACGTTTAACAGCGTAAGCACTACAAATTCATTATTAACATGTAGAGGGAAATGTGAACCATGTCTATATAATACTTCTTGAAGGGATTGATTAAAGTCTTGTTAAAATGCTCCCAGCACTATAGAATATTTGTGCAGTCATGCTAGAATATAGAATAAAGGAAGACTTCGATGGAGATGATGAAGAATCCTACTATGCAAACTGTAGAAAAGAAGCATGGTAAATATCAGGCAGAGAAAAAGAAGTCAATACATTCCAGAGAAACCTGTGGTGGAAGAGACAGAAGTGGCAGCGGTAAAAGTGACAATACAGGTGATGACCAAGACAGACGTGCTATAGTCCTTAAATGTTCTAAGCAACACTATGATTACAAATAAATCACCTTATTTTCTCAGCAAATCTTTGCCAATACCCAGCAAACTTCAGTTTAAACAGAGTGCACAGATGTTTGCATTTAGTTCAGAAATTTGAGAATTATCATCAGGATACACAAAAATTGAGTCTGGAAGTTTGCGGTCTAACAAGCCCTCCTACTCAAAAAAAAAAAAAAAAAAAAACGGAATTACTGAGAAAATACCAGCCAAGGGAACAATATGAAGTTAGAGTTTCAGAGATGAAGGGAAGTGGTACTCTCACCGAAGACAATCAATCAATCCTATAAGTCATCATTCTGGCTACTCCAAACCAGCCACACCCAGCTATGAAGGCTTACTTGATTCAATGCTGAAAAAAAAAGGAAAAAAAAAGTTTATGTCAATGCCCACACACTAGAACTCACAATTAGTTAAGATATGCTTCATACCTTCAAAATGGGACCCTGGGCAAGCAAGGTTCTTATTTCTATCAATGGAATTTTTCTCCTATAATTAGTAACATTTCAAACTGTAATTTTCCTTTTAGGGCACACTTTCTCATTCTGATGAATGTTTAAGAAAAGCCATTGATCATCATCTATATTTAGAGCAGCGTGTTAAGTATTGACTTCAAAAATAGAAAGTGCAAGATCTCTGCCCTAAAGGAACTTAATGTGGGCAGTCAACTCTGAAACAGACCATCACAGCAGCAAACACACATTGCCTCTCTAACAAAAATATTTATGTTGGTAATTGGTTTAAAGTGCCATATTTATTAATGATTTGACCTATTGGAATAAAAGATACTTTGTAAGTATTACATATATGTAGTATATATGATTGCTATTGTTTTTCACAGTTGGAAGTGAAGATTTCTCATATCATGGAATTTTATTAAATCACAAGCTACCAGAAATATAAAAACAAGTCTGAACAAAAAATAATTAATAATAGCCAGGTGATACATGCCTTTAATCCCACACTCAGGAGGCAGAGACAGGGGGATCGCTTTGAATTCAAAGCCTGGCTGGTCTACAGAGTGAGTTCTTGACCAACCAGGGCTACATAGTAAGACCCTCTCTCAAATAAGAAAAGCAAACAAAAATTAATGACAATGACAGCTTGTGTTTTCCCATGACCTCTGTAGTCACCAGTTTTCATTCTACCTAGGTTCTTTGACCTGGTCGCTCATTTCTGCCTGTGTGGAATTGTTGCCAAGTCAATCTCACTGTAAAGCATTTTCTCTAAAGTGGATTCAAAGAAGTTTCAAGGTCTTGACCAAGACAGAAAGCTAATATAGGTGGTAAGGAAATGGACTGCTTCTGATTCATTTATTCTGGGGTTTCATCCTTACATTATCTTTTGTGTATGTGGGATAAATATTACATGGAGATACTTAGCTGATTGTAGAGGCCATCATATAGGGAGAGGAGAATACCAAATTCTCAAATGTAGTATTATTTATTTTAGACAAGAAAGCCACTTTGTTCTTGTTCATATCTGACTTATGTCTAGTATCCAAAACACTTCAAGGTGGAAGGCTAATAATAAATTAGAAAAAAATAAATATAAGTGTCTAATTTTCATCATCTTGCTTCTCTTATCTTTTCCAAACTTATTTTACAAACATTAAGTCACAAGTATTCAACCAAATTAAGGCCTCTGTTTCATTTATTGTTAGAATGTTAAATAGAATGTTAAATATTCCACATGTATTACAGTATTTGTCTTTTATACAGCCTCAACTTCTGCAATCCAGGATTTAATCATGCTTATGACAATTCTCAGGCCTTCATCTTTGTAGTACTTCTGAACAGAAATTTGAATCTTGTTTCAATCAAAACAAAAAAATGTATCTTTTGCTTTTTAAGCTGAGAAATGAGGGGGGAAATCCTTTATTATTGTTGTCTACACAAGTTTATGACTTCTTGTTTCAGAGAGGCTATGTATTTCCTGTCACTGCTTCTCTGTCCTGTTTGCTTATATTAACCATTCTGGATCTTTAAAACTTGACATGGGTAAGTGTCCCGTTCCTTTGTCACCGGCACCACAGAAGCCTTCTTGTTAACTACTTCCCAGCAGTGATCTTGAATTGCATTAACAGCAACTTTCCTTGAAAGTGCTGTTTCCTCTACTTGGTGTGTTGTACCCTAGGGAAGTCAGCAAACACTTCTTTGCTGGTTCATTACTGTTTTCTAGTTACTGTGTCTACGTATAGTCTCAACTTTTGTTGGCATCCAGTCCTTCATGTGCAGTATAACCATTCTCGCTGGTGCTACCAGACTACCCCATAGTCTGGAAACTCGCAAGTCTACATCTCTTGTCCCATCTGATCTTCTAAACTCAGGCCCATAGTTATACTTACCTCTGGAGTGTTTTCAAATGTACATCCTCCAGACTCCATATGTCTCGCATGTCTAAAAGGGAAAACTGAAAATTTCATTCTCTGCTGGTCAACCACCCCTCCCTTTTGCTGTTATTGAATTAGTAGTTCAAGCTAGACTCTATTAGTCATTGTAGGCATTTTCTGTCAGTCACTCTTATGCTGGTATTGTGGAATTTCTAACTGTTGTCATACTTACCAACACAATACCTTTTGAGTATCTTGTTTTTCTGCCATCTCTAATCAGTGCTTAATGTTGGTCTATTTTGGTTAAGATCTTTAACATGTGCTTTTATTTTTTTCCCCTCAATAGAATTCCTCCTGTTGTACTGATGGCCAACCATAAAATTATTTTCACTGCTGATTCATAACTGTAATATTGCTGCTGTTATGAACCCCAATATAAATATGTTTTAAATGGGCATAAGTGACCCCTGTGAGTGTAAGTGAAGTTGATAATAGTAAAATTTTATAGAGATGATGAAAGAAGAACCGAAACAGACTTGCTTATTATTCATCTCCAGTGGTCTTCCTTATAATATTTCTTTGTCTCAGATCAATATTTAAACAGGGGCAGAGACCGTAGATGGAGGTTCTGTCCTGCCTGATCCCAAAGCCAAATAAACACACAGAGGCTTATATTAATTATAAACCGTTTGGCCAATGATTCAGGCTTCTTATTTGGTTAGCTCTCTCTTAATTATTAACTCATTTCTATTAATCTATTTATCTCCACTTTGTCTTGGCTTACTGGCAATGCCCAGCCTTTTTGCTCCCTTGGCAGCTACATGGCATCTCTCCCACCATGTCTTACTATGGTATTACCTATAAGGGCAAAAATTAGAAATGTGTGTGTGTGAGTTAACAATGGAATGGAAAAATACTTAATGAGCCATCTTGGGATTCTTCAGTGCAGAACACCATGTTTTTAAGACTGAAAACACTGCTAGCAGCATAGAGCACTATCCAATCTACAGTTTTATTAATAAATCAAATTTTAGGGAAATTCATACCAAATATTTCCATGTAGAGAAGTCTTCCATTAATTCGAAGACAGATTAATATTGATTATTCCTAAATATAAGAAGGTAATATATTAGAGAGCTATGGCAATATGGAAAGAAAAGAAATTTTTGTTAAATTCCTACATTTTTGAAAAATTCTAAGTGGTAGTAGTTTTGAAATAATAAGTGAATGTCTGGCCAAACCAAAGTCTGGTAGATAACAGGAGTGAAAACAAAGCTTGAAACCTAATGCTTTATTTAAGTGGGAAGAGGCAGACTAGGAAGAAAATATAGATGCCCAGTGTAGCAAGACTAAGAAAATAGGAAACCACCAAGGACAACAAAAACAACTTGCATTAAACAGAAGTGGCATAGCTTCAAGTGACAACAGCTAGGGACGTGTGGCAGACCCTATGGAAGGCCTGCACCTTGCAGCAGTTGGAAGTGGGGTGAAGAGCAAACTGAAGACCCAACTTTCTCATCTCTCCTTCTTGGTTATGTTAATCATTGTTGTAGTGTGGCATTTTCTTCACAGAATAATATGGTCACCCATCAACCATCTAAGTGTGGAGATAGTTTTGGCCTTGTGGCCATGGCAACAAAATTAGCAGTGGTCTGTGCTAATAGTAAATGATAAGTCCAACCCTACTGTCTCCTCACCCTACCAGCCACAATAACCTCAGGAGATATTGTGAATATAGGAAGTATACTTTAATTATGAGGCTCCATGAGTCAGCATCCACATGGTCCTCCTTCATGAAGATGTTGGACTCCATGGCAATGCAGCTGTTTTAGGATCACTCATGTTTCTGTAAGTATCCATTCCCATGCTTCTGGAAATACAATAAACTCATTCATTTATAAAGTTGGACTATGGCGGAATTCTTAGACTGGTCTGTGTAGTGGCTTGATGAGAACTGCCCCCACAGGCTCTGGTATTTTAACATTTGGTGACGAAGTTGAGGAGGTATGGCCTTGCTGGAGGAAGTTCATATCACTGGAGATGAACTTTAGGAGTGCATTACCTCATGCCACTTCCACTTGTGCTCTCTCTCTCTATCTCTATCTCTCTATCTATCTATCTCTATCTCTGCTTCATGATTTCTTTGGAATGTTCACTCTTGACTTCCTGCTCTGGCCACCATGCTTCTCTGCCATGATGGACTGTTATCTCTCTTGAAACATGAGCCTAAATGAACTCATTCTTCTATAATCTACTTTTGGCCATAGCATTTTATCACAGCAGCAGAAAAGTGACTAATAAAGTCTCTCAGTGATTTCCTACCTGAGGCAAACAGATGGATGTTTGCCCAGGTTTCCCCAGGGAAAGTTAATTCAACAATTCCCTCTGAACAGACAGACACTGTGAAAGACAGACTTTGTGCTCAGTGATCATTATCCATCCAAATGTGGATGAGAAGAAAGAGAGAAGGGGGGAGGGAGGGAGAGAGAGTGAGGAAGGGAGGAAGGAAAGGAGGAAGGAAGGAAGGAAAAAAGACAGAAGGAAGGAGGGAAAAGGAGGGAGAGAGGGAAGGAGGGAGGAAGGAAGGAAGGAAGGAAGGAAGGAAGGAAGAGAGAAAGAGAGAGGGAGGAAGGGAGGGAGGAAAAGGAGAGAGAGGGAGGGAAGGAAGGAGGGAGGAAGGGAGGAAGAGAGAGAGGGGGAGGGAGGGAAAAAGAAGGAGAGGGAGGGAAGGAAGGAGGAAGGAAGAAAGAAAGAGAGAAAGAGAGGGAAAAAGGAGAGGGAGGGAGGGAAGAAGGAAGGAAGAAAGGAAGAAAGGAAGGAAGGAAGGAAGGAAGGAAGGAAGAAAGAAAGAAAGAAAGAAAGAAAGAAAGAAAGAAAGAAAGAAAGAAAGAAAGAACTAAGAAAGAGACATGTTGATGGCTTAGGCCCAATTTAGATGCTACTGCAATTCTCTTCTTATCAGGTACAGTGAAGCCTAACCTCTTAGCAATGGAATCCGAGGCCAAAAGTGATATGTAGGATGAGAGGAATAGACAAGGTTAGAGACAAAACTCACCACTGTGCACATGGCAGATACATGGAAGTAGGCGGGGCCAAGTGAATCAGAAACTATACAAAAATGCATAACTTGGGAGTATGCTTACAAAAGTATATAAATATAATATAAAATTAAAATAAGTAATTAAACAAGCTTAAGTTACTAAAATTAACCTCTAATAATAAAACAAAAAGCATAAAATTATCTGTTTATTAGTTTTTTTGAGACAGGGTTTCTCTGTGTAGCTTTGTAGACCAGGTTGGCTCAAACTCATGGAGATCTGTCTGCCTCTGCCTCTGGAGTGCTGGGATTAAAGGCGTGCACCACCACCACCTGGCCAAAAAAGTATAAATCTTAACAAAGTTTATCACTATGAAACTGAAAATGAAATAACTGCTAAACAATTATACAAGTAAAAAACATAAACAAGATAAATCTATGAGCAATAGCTTTTGATGGGGAAGTCCTATGTATATGTCAATAAAGCACTGTTGACCAATAGGGAAACAAGATAGGTGGGACTAGGAGTCGAGGAGGACTCTGGGAAGGAGAAACACAAGGAGTCAAGATGTAGCTGCCATGGGGTAAGAAGTCCGGATCCCTTTTCTCCGGTAAGAGAAATACTTAGATGGGTTTAATATTTAAGTCAGAGCTAGCCGGCAAGAAACAAACGGCCAACAGCTTCATAATTAATACAGCGTCTTGTGTGTTATTTGGGGACTACTATGCGGCAGAGTCCAGGCGACTGGTGGGGAAAAACCAAAGTGGCTGACAAGGAAAAGGCTTTACTCAACAAGCTTTAAATTTTTTTATTGCAATGAAGACAAACCACTCCGGATAGCAAATATCACACAGGTAAGATAAAGATAGTAAAACAATTTTATATGGTTCCAGGTGGTCTGTGGGTCACTATGAACCTTATGGCACAATTTTTACCAGATAAGGATTATAGAACTTATATTACATATTTGCAATAGCTGCAATCTGTACAATTCTAAATCTAGAGAATAATTTTATGACCTTAGTGTCTCTATTTGAAGTCACTCGAGCACTAGTATTATTAGTTACCCATTCAGAGGCCCCCAACAGGATTTGCACACTGCCTAGTTATTTCATAGAAATAACTAGCCAAAAAGCCTAGAAGTACCACACTTGAAACATCTTCAGTAGCAAAAGGGATCAGCCTGTGGTCCAAGTCAAATTTAAAGCCAAGAAAAGAGGTCACACATCACAGTCAAAGGACAGAAAAGAGCAGACTGCACAAAGGGCTTCTCAGGTGACGCCTTCAGTTTCTGTCTTTACAGAAACTGTGGGAGGCAATCCAAAGATGGTGCCAAAACAGAGACCATAGATGCTAATTCCCTTAACGTAGCCTTCTTTTCATAATAACTACACAGTGTAAGATGTAAAATAGGTCTTGTTTCCTGTCACATAAATAACTTGATTTTGTATTTTTTAAAGTTAGAGGGTAAATATTGTTCTTAGGTATTTTTATTCTTCGATAGTATCATACATGTATCCAAGCTATCTAACCCAAATATCCCTTCCCTCTCACTCCACCCAGACCCAACAAATTCTTCCCTCTTACGCTGTCATGTCTTCCTCTTTCTCTGTCCTCTTCTTCTGCTTCTGCATTGTTTGTTTTTGTCTTATAACCAACGATTTCAGTTAGTGCTGCCTGGCAAATGCATGGGTGTGGGACCATCCACCCACAGACCACAGGCAACCTACCAGGAGCCATGACCTGAAAGAATATCACCCTCGTATCCCAGAAGCCATCACTTGCCAATAGCTCTTTGGCTAAAACTTGACAGTCTGTTGAGAACTTGGCCACTTTGTGGTGTGAAAGTAAAATGGGGCTGGTGACCCCTTATCTCCAAAGGCTACAGGACACTGACTAAACAAGCATGCTATAGAGGTCTCCAAAAGCATTCGCCCAAAAGTAGACATCAGCTGATGGTCAACATGGAACATTTAAACTACATTATTTCTTAAAGGATAAGGTTGGAAAAATACCAAATAATTTTCCTCCTCAATTTTCAAACAGGAAATTTCCTAAAATGATATCCTCATAAAGATTCCACTGAAACTTGAGAAACAGCAGTCCGTGAACTCACCAAAAATAAATTTCAGTCATAATTAAATATATTTTGAAAAAACAGTGTTATGTCAGAAGCTCTTTTTAAATGTCTCTCTACAGATCTTTGTTCAATATCTGCTAAGCACCAGTTCATGTTGTATAGCAGGACCAGTGTAAAGTTTGGATCACTTCTTGCCTATACTTATGGAGTTTGAACATTTTTCAGACATCTAAGAAAACAACTGTGATACAAGCAGATTGTGATAATGACAAGAGGAAAATAAGAACAACCTTCAGGTGAAACTCAAGGAAGCAGAAATTATCCCTGTTGCATGGAGGAGGGAGGAGACAAGATTTATGTTCATGGAATAATATTTCTGATCTGGGCCTTAAGGTCTGCATATGATTTCTACAGCTGTGCATAGAAGTTGATGGCATACCAAGAGATATTAATGATCTACTCAAAAGAACAAATATTGAAATCTTCTTCTCCAGAAATTATATCATAAAATTTAGGTCAGAGACCTAATTCAACCTTCCATTTATCAGAATTGAAGACTTGAATTTCAACAAGGTTAAGCGTTTTTTCTAAATTCATTATTCCAGTTTGGGAGGACTTAGTTTTTCCTTTTTCTGTATAAGCTCTTCATCTTCAACCTACCCATCACTCTTTCACCATTCAGGCCAAAGAATATACTAGTCAACAGGATGATCACAACAGTCTGGGATGGGGGGGGGCAGTATACATTCTCTGGGAGATAATAATTGATTCACACAGGAATTCGCCTCTCCCTTTGCCTCATCAGCTCCAGATTCTGAGCAAGTCCTGGCTTCAGTCTTTATTAACTGAGAGAGTCAAAGCAGATTGTCATCAAAGAAAGGAATTTATGAAAAGAGCCAACAGTACTTGAAATACCTCAAACATTACTTTCTTAGATTTGACTCCCTCTAGAGTATGTTGAAGGAAAAGACTTCTCCAGTAAAATCTTTTTTCAATACACATGTTAAAAATGGAAAGTTCATGTGCTAAAAAACACGAATCCTCCTCCAAATAAAAACAATTTCAATAGAAGCAAAGGCAAAGTAACTTGGCTTTTCTTAATGGATAGCACTCAAGTGATTTAAATCGTTGTCTCATTCACATACTGGTGCCAGCCCCAGAGGTCTCTAGAGTAAGGTCATTAATGACTGCCTGTGTGGTTTAAAGACCTAAAATTCCAAATTCACAATAATAGCTTTAGCATGAGACTGCTATTTTCTGTTATCAGTCAATATTTAATAAATTCTCTCAAATCAGATAAACCTATCATCAAGAAGAATTTATTTCTCCAATTTGAAGTGCACTAACACAATTCTATGAGATTCAGCTTCTTGTATCTGGAAAGCACACATATTCACTTGTAAGTGTATAAATGTCAAGTGTTTCTTTATGGCAAGTATGCATGAATTAGTTCTATATTGTGAAGGACTACAACAGGGACTTGCTTAATACAAATTTTAACACTAGAATGCATTTAAAAGAGTTCTTTCATTTGCTTCACATGTTAAATCTCAGTATATTTGTCAAACATGAAGATTTTTTTCAGTGACCCTGAAGCAGATGTACCACACATCATTTAAAACAGAAATATGTTTTAAAATCTCGAACAGGATTCCAAGGCTAGTTAGTTGAGTTTATCAAATTATTTTTACTTTCCCATCGCATTAGGGAGCCTATAAATAAATATGTATGTGCCATAAATAATATTATTTATATATGTGTGTATATAGAGAGAGTGTCATTTTGAAGAAACTTAAGAACATACAATAGTAGACCTTATTACAATTACAGATAGGTACAGAACAACCACTTAAATTCATTTACATAAAGGCATTTGTAAATAATAAGAGAGAAGAAACCATAAAATCTAGTGTGAATAATAACAGTCATCTGAACTTATTCAAAAATTCTTTTGCTCTTAAACACACACACACACATTTTATTTTTGGCAAAAATGACACCTTATGTCATGCCTCTTCAGTAATGTTTTTCCAGCAAAAGAAGCTCGAGTTAGTCTTTGGGTTCCTTAGCTATTAGTTGATAAGTAAAGCACTTTGACTTGCCTAGCAATATTAATAATTAACTTGATTGATTAATATACATTAAAAGAATAGAGCAAAGTCATGCCGGTGGGAAACTGTAACAGATTGGTTATTTATTTGAACACCAGGGTGGATTAAGGAGTTCATTTTGACTCCCCTGAATACTGAAGACAGATAACTCCACACCTTTGAAAGAACTGAGGGAGAAAAAATATCCAGTTTCTCACAACTTGCAAACTGTAGTGACTAATCTTTTTAATATTGTATTACACAGTCTTGTGATGTCTCCTGATAGCAGTAGACCATCTCCCATTCCACAGAGTGGACTCACTTGACTCTCTGTTTATTTAACTGACACTTGTTTGAAAGCCTTGGTGCTTCTTATCCCTTTGAGTCACACACTGAGTCTGGGAGCCTCTGCTCTGGCCGTTTTAGCACCTCATTAATTACTAACTGTAGCAAAGTCCTGCTGTTTTGCAACTCCACTGCCTTTGTTGGGAAATCACAAGCCCTCTCTAGAATGGGAAGGCAGAACAAGAGTTATCAGCCAAATGTTCAGTTTGGCTGCTTCTAACAAAGGCTAATTATCTTAAGGTCTTGTAGCTTCTCTAGATAGTCAAGCTAGATAAGCTCACTCATTGGAGCTTGTGAGTTCCTTTAAGTTAAGGGAATCCAGGGAGCACTGGTTGTTGTTGTTGTTGTTGTTGTTTTCCTGTCAGGAGTTAAATAGCCATCAAAGCTATACCTGAGAATTGGAGATGAAATAGAGAAGGGCTCCCCTGGTTCCCACAGGGGCTGTGTTTTAGGGGAGCTCAGAGACCATCCACAGGCAATTGAAGCACTCAAAATGCCCTCAGCAGTCCCTACCCATGTCATTCATTTGACACTGGATCCGTGCTCTCTGTTGCTGTTTACTGGTTGCAAATGCAAGCCCTGACCTCCTCCCCACAGAAAATAAATCAATAAATAAACCCGCCAGAAGTTCTACTCTGTAGTGTTCTCTATCCGTAACACCTTGCCATGTGGTCCACATACTTTTATATGGAGATACTTGTGATATATGATGTTTCTCTTGCTATAAAATAATCATAAAAATAATTCTATTCCCTAGTGTTTGGTCTTGAACAAATTCGTGAATGACAACAAAATATTACCAAGAATGGTCCATAAAACTAACTGAGTCTTCTGTGGCAAGGGGTATCTATATTGAACAAACAAAATAATTAAACTCCCCAGTCCTCTTAGACCTGTATGTTGTTGGAGTGGCTAGTCCTTGTTCTGACAAGTGCATAAAAATGAAATAAACCTAAAGGTTAGCATCCCAGGGTCTGAAGAATAGCTGCTTTTATATTGAATCATTCCATTGAGACCATAGCACGCAATAGCTTGTTATCACATTTGAAAGGCACCCTTCCCGCAGCTCTTTTTCCAAACAAGGAGAACCCCCATGGATCCTTAGGTTCCCTGGGTGTCTCCAGGGTTCTTGATAATGAGCCAGTGACTTGGCTGATTGGAGCCCCACCTCCTCAGATGCCCCTGCCTAGCAGATACTTTGGAGTCTTTATCTCATCTCACATTCTCTACTTCCCTTGTTTCCCTCTTCACCTTTTGTTACCTGATGAAGGCTGTGAGGACACAGACCAAGGTGTCCCCTTCAAGGTCACCAGATTGAACCAGCCCTAAGATGCAGGCTAAACACACGCCAGCTTTCTGTGGAAATTCAAACAAAGAGTTCAGTGGGTCCAGCAACATAGAATCTGATTATTTTTTTCATTTAACAAGGAGTTTAAGTAACTCTTGCATTCAGTCTCATTTGAGCATGAGTAGAGAGAGCCAGTGAGTTCTAACCCTAGAGCACACTAGAATCTCCTGAGGACTGCTTAAATCATACAGACACCTACTCGTCATTCACCAGCTATGATTTAATTGTGGGGAAATAGAGTTCACTCTTGGTGCTTTTCTACACTCTTGGGTGGTTACCTGTCAGGACACAGATTCTTTAAGTCTCGTACAAACACACGTATGAAAGGGTTAAAATGGCTGATTAGATTATGATTTAGCAGGGCCAAAGCAGAACCTGAGAATCTGTGACTCTAACAAGTTTCCAGTAGTTATTAGTCCTGCTGATCCTTGGACCACCTATAAAACCTATTAAAGAGAGTGCTTGAAAATTGAACCAGAACGGAAGGTACTGTCTGTTGTCCCCTTCACTCTCCATCCCTTCTACACACACACACACACACACACACACACACACACACACACACACACACACACAGATACACTCAAATACACACACACAAACACACACATACCACACAAACACACATATGCACACACAGACACACACACAGATACATACACACACACACAATTTATAAGTAAGCTGTAGAATCTGATGATGAGTAAGATGCACAGCACAAAAGACAGAAAGTAACTGCAAGCCTCCAAAGTAGGAAAATGTAATTCCAATGCTTTGCCAAGGTCCTCAGTCATGGCCTGGGATACATGCTCTCAGAAACTGAGGAATTTTCTAAACGGTCCTATACAGAGAGTGGCTCTTCAGTTGATTTTGGAGGAGACAGGAAGAATTGCTGTATAAGTCTTCTCTTGAAAAGTAATATATTCAACATCTGAACTGCCATTTTCCAAAACTTCCATCAGATTTAGACTTCATTTGGTTCAGAATCTAATTTAATATTCAAGACATCCAAGATGGGCACCTTAATTGCATTGACTTAATTTGGCTCACTTTTCTATTGTTGAAGAGCACCCCCTTTTTTAAGTCCTAAGAAAATTGATTCAGCATAATGTATCTATTGATACATTTCTAAAGCTTTCAAAAAAAAGGTATAAACTTCCGGAAACCTGTTTTCTTTCTTTCTTTAGTGTCATCCTCTCTATTAATATTTTTGTGCTTGCTCTCTGCTTAGTAAGCACTAAGTTTGCTCACTGGTGGGCAGTGTGGAAGTAGACTCCAAGTGGGTTTTATTCATCACAGTAATTTAAAAATGAATAAATTTAGCAATACATAAACACAATGCCTAATTTTTTGAGTAAGTTATTTTTTCATTAGTTTCAGCTGAAAAATAAAAGCAGAATCCATTTGTGAAGCAAATTCATATGGATTTTCTTAGTTATAAAAACAAATAAAGCCTTCAGTTACTAAGCTGCATGCAAAAATACTGTCCTCCTTCAATTATATACAGAAGTCACCTGATCAGAGTCTTTGCGAATCAAGAGGGTATGAAGGTCATTGAAAAGAACTACTAAAGCTTGCACCCGCCTGCACCCACCAGGAGAGGCGAGTGCTGGACCTTCTCCTGCTCAGCCCCCACCCCTCAGAGAACCCTGAGTGTTACTGCACCACTCCTGGCTCCTTTTGAAATTTCAGGTCACCAGAGAGGCCTTATGCTGGCATGAGTTGCTGCCATTCAAAAGAAATTACCTTCATTTTATTTCTAAAGGAGAATCAAAACTCTCTCACTACAAACTCATTAACATCACCAGGCACTTTGGTCTTTCAAGTGTTCCTTCTGGTTCAGACGGCAAGCATGTTTCCTATTGCCCTCCAGTTCCTATGAATTAGCAGGAGCCCCACGCACAGCACCCACATAAAAAGTTAGGAAGCCCCTGCAGACTTGGTGGTATAAAATCCTGAGATTCTGGCAATAACAAAGCACCCAAAGAGTGGTTCTCAACCTTCCCAATGCTGCACCCCTTTAATAATGTCCCTCACGCTGTGCTGACCCCCCCAACCATAACATTATTTTCATTGCTACTTCATAACTGTATTACAGTTTTGCTACCGTAATGAGCTGCAATGTAAATGTCTGTGTTTTCCGATGGTTTTAGGCAACCCCTGTGAAAGGGTCATTCGTCCCTCAGAGGGGTCGCTACCTAAAGATTGAGAGCCACTAATCTAAAGGAAGGAGGTGTACACCAGACTGAAATATTTTCCAAGTGGGAGAGGTTCTATTAATTTCTTCCTCCAGGACTCCCGATGTTCTCCAAACCACATGCATCTCAGTTTACGTTGGCACTTACTTTCCTTACTTTCGTCCCTGGGGATCACACAGAGGTGGGACCTACTGGAAGACCCTTAGATCACTGGAAGGTATCCTTGCGAGTGATTATGGGGCGTGCATGCTCTCTAAACAGTAACAGGAAGTTGTTAGAAGACCAAATGTAGTTCTTGAATTCTCACAAGGCAAGAATCTCTCTGTCTCCCTTTTACATGCTCCCGCCATGTGTCAAGCTGATGCCGTGAACTGAATAACCCTGCAGCCTTTATAACGTTTGTCTGTTTCCAGTATTTCATTTTAGTGATGAAAACTGCAAGACTACATAAAATAATCATTTAACGAAAGACAGGCTGTGGCAGCATAAGTTTTTACTCTCGGAGCTTAGTATGGGTAAAAACGAGGCAGGAGAATCAGAAGTTCATGTCTAGCCTTGGCTATCAGAGATGCTATTGCAAAACAACAAGAGTAGCAACAAAAACAACAAAAACAACAACAACAAAAAAAGCACGCTACACATAAAAGAAAATTGATCATTGGATTTTAATAGCTGGTAACTTAACAACAGTGAATCTGTTTTATTTCAAAGAACTCAACTGCTTTACCTTTTAATCGTTGTTTCCCTTTTGTCAATGGGAATTTATTCTTTAAATTATCACTTATTTTTAAAGTTTTATTTACTGACATTCAGCACATGTCCTGATTTACATGTGCTGGAGCCCATGAATAAGGGACTTGAAACATAATGAGGAAAATATTAGCAGCTCAATAACCTCGCAACCGGGTTTCTCACCCATGCTCTGCCCAAGCTGAGACTTCGTATGATAAAGGCTTCCTATGTGTTGCCATAACCACAGCAGCACTGAAGAGAGAATGTAGGGGTTCTATATTGGCTCCCTATGCATGTTTCTTTAAGGAACTAAGGTCAGTTTTGTTCTCATTTCTTCCACATGTATGCCCCGTGCCTAAGGGTTTGGCAGGAAATGTGAACTTCACCTGTCCAGAAAACTGAATGAGAAGGCAGAGCTCACAGGCTGGCCCGCAGAGTTCTGAAACCCTCTCACGCCAGTGGTACAGGGAGATGGTCTCTGCCACTTCTACTCACATCTTCATGTTAAACAAGATGAGCCTGGCCTCCAGGGACGCTGTGGCTGAGAAATGCATCAGTTCCCACCAGCACAAGAGTAAGAATCCGTGCCTCTTCGGAACTCTGATTCCAAGTTCCTCATGGACATAGAAATGCCTGATTCCTGAGAGAAAGTAAACAGGAAGGAGCAAATGGAAAGAGACTTGAGTCTAGCTTCTTTGTTCTACCGTCTGTTCTCTTCCTCCAGACCAGAAGAGACTCTCTCCTTCTACTTTTGTCGAGCAATGATACCTTTCATTTCCTGATTCCTCACTGTGTTTTTCAGTGAAATCACATATTTAAACAAGTTATTTTGTAGTTGTTTAATCTACATATATGTGTGTGTAGACATGTATATATGAATGTATATATATGTGTGTGTATGAAATGTGACTATAGAAATTACTAAACAAATCTATAATGAGAGTATTATTAGTAGAAGTCCACAAAAAGTAGCTTTATAACTCAAACCAAAACAATGACACCATAGTCTAGGTGACACTTTTCCTTTCCTTCAAAGGATAAATGGTGACTCAGTGGGAAGAGTAATTACAGGGCAATAAATTTTTCAGGAAATGAAAGTATATCTGTTTCTAGATGGTAAGATAGAGTCTTTTTCAGTAGCTTTGGCCATCATGTGTATATATATATATATATATATATATATATATATATATATATATGTTCAAGCATAACTGTCCACACTGAGGGTTCTCTCTAGCAACCATTTAGAAATTGGCCATGACAGATTAAAATAATTTTATGAAATCCTTACTAACAAATATAAACTACAGTAGCAATTTTTTACATCCTATTGTTGAGGAGTGTGCAGTCCTTCTGGTATTCATACACTTAAGGATCCTTTCCAGTACCCTGAGACACACTGACTGTCAGGTGGACATCTATCAGAGAATTTTTAGTTACCTATAGAACAGTTGACTTGAGTGATTTGTTACTAACTAGCGCTTACAGCTTTGATTAACCCATATTCCTACCTGTGTCCTACCATGTGGCTCAGTACCTTATCTCAGTACAGCGTGTTTATCTCCTCCTTCTTTTGAATCTTGCTCACAAGTCCTGAGACTCCACCTTTCTTCTTCCCAGCATCCCCCTAGTCTGGCTCTCCCACCCTCTCTCTTCCTGCCCAGCCATAGGCCAGTCAGCTCTTTACAAACCAATGAGAGTAATACACATTCACAGTGTACAAAGATTGTTCCACAACACCTAATTCCTCCCAGATTCATATTCTACCTAGCCCCTCAACTTTGTTGTTGTTGTTTGTTTTAATCAGAGTCTATTTGTGCTGTCTACATACTCATGAGTTATGTGCTGTCCACCAGAACATGGTTAAGTTTCTAGGGGCCACATTCTTAGAGGAAATTGACTCTCCCTCGCCCAGAAGTCAACAACTGCTCAATAGCTCCTCAGTTAGGAGTGAGGGCTCTGGAGCCATTCCCTCTTTAGTGCTAGAGTTTTGGATACATTGATTTTGTGTAGGTCTTCTACAGGCAGCCACAGATGTTATATTTCACACATGTAGTGATCCTGTTATAACAAGAAGACACTACTCTGCTCCCATCATTCCTAGCATCTGTCCTTACTCTTGCTACCTCTTCTTCCACAAGGTCCCTGAGCCATGATGGGATAGGATGGTAAGAGCAGTGTCCCATTTGTGCTGAGTGTACCGCTGACACTTATTCTCTACATTTTGATCAGTTGTGATTTTCTGGGTTAGCCACCAAGGATTGGTAATGTATAGACAACAGGAAGTTGTTGTGTGCAGTTATAGAGAATGAGATTTCAAAAGTCAGGGAGTCACCATAGCGCTGATGGTTTTCCCTCAACTTCCAAGATAAGACTGACAAGTTGGCAGTTTCTGGCTCAGTCCTCACAGAGTTATATGGGCAAAGAAGCTACCTAGACTTTCTTTAATAAGCCACTAACCTAAGCTATAAAGGTAGCATTTTAATTCTGAATTCCCTCCCAAAAGAGAACCTATTTTTATTACTATTATTTAGAATTAAATTTCAATACACTAACGGGAAATAGCACATTCAAGCCATAGAACTATGTGTCTTATTCTATTTTCTGTTTCTATAACAACATACTTGAGACTGGGAAATTTATAAAGAGAAAATATTTTAGGTATTTTTAAACAAAAATGTAATTACATTGTCGTCCCCTTTCCTTTCCTCCCTCCATCCTTTCCCAAGCTGAAACCCTTACAGAAAATCACAACTGATCATAATCCAGAGAACAAGGAACCATGTGGTGCCCAGTCAAAACTGACATGTCTGTAACATAGTTCCTGCTCCTATGGTTCGGGATAATACAAAAGAAACAGTTGGCCTAACAAGGGGGAGCTGTTGGACCCCAGATTGATGGCTGTGGGGAAAGCATGGGACTGACCCAGACTCCCTGAAGGTGGATGTCAGTGAGGAGGCCTGGGTAATCTGTGGGGCCTTGGGTAGTATTTACCCCTGGTGTACAAATAGACTTTGAGTGCCCACTCCACAACATGGGAGGCTCTCTCAGCTAGGACTCTTAGGGGAGGGCCTAGGCCCTGCCCTGGATGAAATGACCATCACTGGAGATGCACCATGGAGGGCCTCACCCTCCCTGGGGATTGGAGTGAAGATTGGGTGGAGGGGGGCTTAGGGGACCTTGTTGGGAGGGCAGGGGAAGGAGAGGGAGCTGGGATTGACAAGTGAAACAAGCTTGTTTCTAACTTAAATTTAAAAAAAAGTAAGATCACATGGCAACATAGTAGTAGATCCAGAATTTGAATTCCATTCTCCTGAAACCAAATCAAATTTTAGTTTTAATTATACAGTACCACAACACTCCAAGGCCAAGCATGGTGAGCCACCACATGGTTATTTTCTAGGACAAATTAAGTCAAATGATTTTCATTGTCCCAATCAGTTTGTAATTTATAAAATCTTATGAAGCTATATTATTATAATATGTAAATTCTCCTCTATGTGTACATAGTATACAAAAAAAAAGAGAAAATCATAAAAGTCAGAGAAACTGGAAGTTTGTTGTGAGATTTCATCTCCTAGAAATGTCAGAAAAGCTACACCCATGAAGTCTCATCAACATGGCTGCCCAAACAAGATCTGGACAAGGACAATACCAGAAGGAGTACTAACATGGAAGGGAAAGACCATGGGTCTGCAACCCTAGACAAAGAACTGCAAAGAATATTGGGAGATCTTTCTCAAGAAAGAGAAAAATAGTTATTTTAGCACATGGTTATAGAAGTATGTGAGCATAGTCCTGTCATATTTTTGACTCACAGCAATGGCCTTTGTGTTGCCTTTGTAGCAAATGGCCTTTGTATCATGTTCTGGCAGAAAAGCCAAAAGGGGAAGTAGGCATAAGGAGAAAGAACCCATGTATGAGACACAGCAAGGGCAGATGCCACCTTGTAACAACTATTCCCCACAACAATTGACCCAGTATTATGAGAACTACTTTAAATCTTTCCAGTGCTGTGCTTGGATCCCCCAAGTCCTAGTTACCTCTTGAAGTTCTACCATCTTTCCACATGACTACAATGAATACTGAGTGCCATGTACATGAATTTTGGATGGCAAACCAAATTCAAACCATAAAACAAATGTATCCTTTTAAAAGGTGGGGAAAAAACCTATTCTACAATGGTGAAACATAGCCCAAGAATGAAGCTGTGTAAGGGGAATTCTGAGCACTTGTGAGAAATCTCCAAGAAAACCAGACAATAGTCTTGTGATTTCAGTTTCTTCAAAAACATGGAATTGTTCTTTAAATGCAATTTTGTGCCCCTCTCAGTTGTAGTGGTTATGAGTGAGTTTATTTTAGGTTATTCATTACAACTGACTATTATTATTTGTTCACATACCTCAACATTTTTGCCATGTGCAGCTTTTCCTTGTGAATATACGTACATATATTCAAGTGACCTTTCTTAGCCCTCAGAGTATAAACTGTCTGATGCTCTGAATAAAGCTGGCTATTACTTGAGACTTTACTGCACCTCATTTTTAGGTTCCATTCTCCCAGTTTCCACCGCCTTCAGAGCAGTAAACAATACAAGCATTGAATATTAATACTACATAATGAATCACCATACAGTCATCCAAGAGTAATATGTGACTCTCAAGAAAGTCAAAGTATCAAGTAGTACTGAGGGAATAAAGCCATTGCTTCCCATGTCTCCTTTCTTAAACCCTCAAGGTAAATCTATATTGTAGAGAAAAAAGTTCCTTCCTTATGTGCCTAAATCTCAAAGTTAGGGAATGTAATCCAATTATTTCTTTGAAGTGCAGTGTTAAGTTCTGACTCTTAGTAAACAAAAGGAAGTCTGTCTGGCAAGGTGTTTATACTGGGATCCTTTCCACCAGGAGCTTTGTCTGTCACATTTACCAAACCAGCTCTCAATAAAACAGGAGAGGAAGGAAATCACATGCTGAAATTCTACAAGGGGAAACCTTTACAACTTCACCCAACTATGAGACTGCTCCAAATATATTTATTTCCTTCTGAGTTCCAAACCACAGTTTCTTTTGCTTGGGAACCTAAAACACAAAAGGGCAAAGTTAGACTCTGCATTGCTATGTTATAAGATCTCAAAACAAGAACTAAAATTCAATAGGGTATGAACCAATCTAGCCTATGACAGAACTCTGTAGGTGGTCAGATAGTGTGCAGTAAACCTCAGTTTATTCCATGTCAACTTTGCTGATTGGTCAAAGTATTGAAAACATACCTTATGCAGAGGTTGCCATGGTCATTAACTCTGTATTAAAGACAGCCAACAAGTCTTTGCAGCTTATCCTATCCTACTGGCTAAACCAGAAACAAAAATACAATAGAAGAGACATTAGAGAAGATACCTTGAAACTTCTCTGTCCCCAGTTCTAGAACCCAAATAGCCTTGTATTCTGGTAAAAAGAGGCCTGCATGCTTCCATTCTCCAGTGCTGCTGATGCTGTCCCTGAGGAACACAAGGGAGGTCAGTCGGTGAATAGTTCATCCACAAGGTTGTGGGAAACCATAAATAGATGGCATTTTAAGTCATTCGGCTTGGGTATGGTTTGTTGTACAGCAACGTATGACTGACACAAGCTCCCTGGAAAGAAAAGTCTTTGTTCCCTCTTTCTTCTTGCCAAATACTATTGAGTCAATTCTGCTGATAAACACAGAACACTACCCACCAAGTAGGGGGAAGTGAGGGATGGACTACCATTAAGAGAACTAGCCAACAAAGCATCATTTTTGTTCTCCATAATGGACACTTCTCATAGACCAATAAGAAATCAAAATGCACTCCTGGGGAGAAAAAATTATATGGATGAAAAGAGAGGAGGACTGGAAGGGTTAGCCAGCCCTTATCACTAATGAGAGCAAGGATGGAGCTTCAAAGTCTGGAACTTCTGGCATAAAAAAGGCTGGGAAAGCAAATGGATGAGACTCAGCAGCCCAGACTTTTGATAACAGATGTGCAAAGCCCTGTCTGAGAAGACCAAGTAACAAGAGAACTTGTGTAGAGGAGTGGAAATTACGAATAGGAGCAGTTTGGTCGGGAAGGCTAACAACCCCTTCTTTGCAATTACTCTAAATTCCTTCCAACACTCCTAGGAAGTATGAGGGACCCTGCCCACAGCAGTAAACTGGTCAAATCATTAACCTACATAGACCCCAGCACCAGGCATCAGCCATTAACAGTCCTCCCACACAGTCAACACAACACAATGATTTACTTGAGGAGGGCCCGTGACACCAGTGGAGTATGGCTGCCTCCCTATCGAGCAGGCAGCCAAGCACAGTCACTGACCTCCATAAAACATGAAAAAAGAACTGTTCTCTTCACAACTGAATCAGTTAGTCTAAAGCAGAGGAAGGGACCCACTCCTATCTACAGTAGGTTTCATCATCCATATGCCAAACCCTAAAACATCCAGAGACATTGTCCAGCCACTTTTTGTCTTCCCCTGGCATATCTCTTATCACCTTGCACTTATCACATAGGTTTAACCATTTATCTTCTGCTTCCCTCACTGGTGGACAATTTCTGCTAGGAAAGGATTCTATTTTTTTTTCTTTCATGTGTCTGTAGGACCTAGATGGTGTTTGCCACGCTTCGTTGATGGGAGATGTCATTCTGTAAATCTGTCTCTCTTATTGGTTGTTGAATAAAGCACTGTTGGCTAAGAGGGAAGCAAGATAGGTGGGACTAGGAGTCAAGGAGGATTCTGGGAAAGAGAGGCAGAGTCAGACCGCCAGAGTAAGAGGTCCAGACCCTTTTCTCCCATAAGAGAAATACTTAGATTAACAATTATGGGTTAAATACTTAAGTCAGAGATAGCCAGTATGATTCCAAGCAAACAGCCAACAGCTTCATAATTAATATAGTGTCCTGTGTGTTATTTGGGGGTTCACACAGCGAGGCAGGGCCCAGGCAACTGGCAAGGAAGACTACACTCTACACTTAGTCGATGTAGAAAGAAAAATAACCAGTTGACCAAAAGTAGCTATGCACACACATTGCAGTAGTAAATGAATAAGTGAAGGAGGCAGTGGAGAGGCTGTCGTTCTGCCGTTAAAGGTACCTGCTGCTCTGAAGATATGCCGATATGCTTCCCAAAGCTTGCAGGGCACATCTTCGTGTCCTCTGTGTGCTGCTGGATTTGCATCATAAACTCCAACATGGCTTTCAGCCAGAGACACAGAGCCCACATAATGTCAGCCTTTCAATACTCTTGCCTAAAGGGTGACACACACAGAGGCTCTACACTGGTGGCTAAACTGGAGTCCCTTACAGAAGACACCTGACAACTATGTGTGAGATGAGTAGCTGACTGATTGACAGCTGTCAGTCCTTTTCCATAAAGTACCCTTACTCACTTGTGATGATATTGTTAGCCTAGAAGGAAAAATAAATAAATAAATAAAGAGTGCCTTAGTGAAAACAGGCCTGGAAACCAGTGTCAGCTTTCACTTTTGCTGTGGCTGTTTCCTGGCTGCTTTGCTCTTTCTTTTCCTGTTTGTCCCCTTGTTTCCCATTGCCTAGCTATAAATTCAAGCATGAACTTTGTGTTGCCATTGCCATTGTCCTTCTGGTAAATTCACACTGATTGAACCCACGGCGTTGCTTTGGTGTCTGATGTCTGACCATTTTGTTACTTTAAAGCATTTCTGGCCCACTTGCCCTAATCCTGGAACTCCCCATGTAGACCAGGATAGACCTAAATTCATAGAGCTCTACCAGCGTCTGCCTCTGCTGTGCTGAAGTTAACGTGTGTGCCACCAGGACCAGCTAACTCAATTTGAATACTCATGTGTTTCTCTGGAAAGGCAGGATGAGATGGCAGGGGGTAGCAGTGCTTTCAATCAGACAATCTAGCTTTGACAACTTTGTGTCACTTAGGAACCCAGGAGAGATATCCAGACAATATTACTGTAAATAAAAAATTGAAATACCATGAGCAACGTAAAAGGAGTCCATGGGAAAAGGCTAGTTACCCAGAGATCAGGAAAAGTGGGAAGCTATTTCTACAGCTAGGCTCAAAGAATAGGGAGGGGATATAATGTCATGGAATTAAAATCTGGTTGAGAGCTAGCTGGAGCTATGGAAAAGGCACTGCTACTCAAAGCTATAGCCCTCCCCTCCCCCCACCCCTGCAGTGGGATACACCTTTCCAGAATGATGCCAAAGCAGGAGGACAGCAGAAACAATGTTTGCCCCTGTGCACCAAATTAACTGGAAGCGAGTGGGAAGGAGTTCTGCTGATTTACTCCAAAATTGCCAACTTCCTAGGGAGCAAAGGTGGTAGCAAAATCAGATCTAGAGGTAATGTCAAATATTAATGGCACTTTTTACATTAAGCTTGGCCAGCCACATGAGACTTCGTTTTTCTGGTCCCAGATGTCTCATCCTGGAAACTATGTGCTTGGAGATGTGTTTGAGGTGGTACATGCCAGTATAATGGCAATTTTTCTCGTTAGTATCCCCTCTCCTATGGACTTCCTTATGCCACAATACTTTCACATCTTTAGTAGCAATTTGTCAGCCTAAAGGTGTGAGCACAGTCATTCTGGCTTTATTGTGAACCTTTTGAAGAGTCTCCAGGAACAAAGGAAACACAGCTATACATCCTTACCAAAAGAGAGGCACAAATGGGGCGTGTGTGTGTGTGTGTGTGTGTGTGTGTGTGTGTGTGTAGCCTTACATTCCCTTTTCTTTGAAAAGGTAAAGTGGTATGAAATGAAAAGGAAAACCCCTACTCAATAAAGCCTATTTTCTCCCTTCTGTAGAAGTTACAAAATCAAACTGAAATGGATCAGTGTTTCTTGGAGGTGAGGTGTAGAAACTGCTTTCTATGCTTTCCCTAGAAGAATGCCCCCAGAAATTAGGGTTTTAGATGTACACTTGCTTGAGATCCCATGTCTACAGAGACAGATTAAACCAGTCCTGGATTTATCTTTGCTAGACTGGAATCATTCAGGATTCTTGTAAAGGGCTAGGCATTTCCAGCAAAAGGGTACATTCGAAAGCAGATTTCTAAATCTGGACCTAGTCAATTAAACACAACTCTGTAAGTGCTAACTGTGATGTCATGCAGCTAGAAATAGCTTCCACATTTAGGATTACGAGCCTGTCTCTCTGTTTTGAAGGTATTGTCGTTACTTTCAGGGCATTCAGAGTCTTTACAACTGATTTGGTTGAATTTCTTTATTCTTCAAATGGGGGAGAAACATATAAACAATAAAATGCAGAGCCAAGACATTCAATGGTATCTAGTTTGCTAAGCCTGTGCTTTCTTATTACAACACAGTTTCTTGATAGTAAAACTCTTCAATCAAGCAAAATTTTCAGAGGGGTTGCATTCTTTATAGTGAATACTGTTGATTCAGTCAAATTTGAATCATTCCATAAAACGATATCCTGAGAAAAATTAGCTTTAAAATAAAAACACAATTTTGTAAATATCCTCTAGCTTCATCTAGGAGGAACAACATTTCTAACTGTTGATAGACAGTCCCCTATCTACTGTATGTCTTCATTTCTCTCATTTTCTTAATGCTCTAGACCACTGAGTCTCTTTTTAAATGGGCTAATAATTCTATCACTGTCTAAAATAGTAGTTTGATGTCATCTACTAATTTCAATGGCTTTTATATAATCTATCAGGTCCATGTTTCTGAGATAGCTTCTTGCTACACTAGTAACACAGACCCTGCCAGAAATACCCTGTTTGATTTACTCCCTCACATGCATCCAGATCTGGGTGACTGAAGAGCAGAGTGTTTTCCAAATCTGCATATTAGCTCTGTGCTATAATGACTGATGTCAGTTCCAAATTTGCCAAATATCACTACAAGCTGTACCCCATTCCAGACTCTTGGGTTTTCTCTCTCTCTTTCTGGAGCAAGCTTCCTTCCACATATTTGCTGTATGGATTCAACAGTATGACAATCATTTTTGTTCCTTAAAGTGCCACTGCTGCAATGGATAAAAATAACTTGTTACTGTTGTCATTGCCTGGTTGGAGGAGGCAGTAATGAAAGATGAGAAATTACAGTCCGATTCTGGATACATTTATCTCCCTATGTTTATCCAAACCCATACTATTCTCTTGCCATGAGTTTCCAACTCTTAATCCCAGTTTGATGTGACAAATGGTAAAATCAGAAGAAGGTTTCAAACTCTGTGCTGCACCCATGACTTTTAACTTGCTTTAGTCTGGAGATCTTAGAGGTACTGCCAGTTTCTACAGGCATTGTTTTCTTTACTGAATTGGAAAAATAGGTACTTTATTGCACAAAATAGTTCATGGCATGCCTTCTGTAAGCTTCTGGGACAGCTGAGGGAATGTAAGACTCAGCCAGGCAAGTAAACACACATTTAATACTAAGGTAACATGGACCAAAAAGGAAAAAAAATAAGTTATTCTAAAGCAGAGCGTCAAGGAAGAAAGAATGCTCTCCCCATTTATTTAATGTTTTCCTTATGTTTCCTCTGAATGGTGCTTGTTCCTTGACAAGCTTTTCCTGCCCACTGTGTCTAACACTTCTTTTCTGGGATGGCTCAAGAACCTTAGCTGCTCACTGGGTTTGTTTATTTACTTACACTGCCATTCCTGTTCTCCTCCTAAGGAACATATGTCTGCATAGCACACGGTGAGAAGTGTGTGTCTCTGGTGTCTCTCTGCATGCTTATTTCCCTGAACTTTTTCACCAAATTACTTTTTTATATGCCTTTTGCAGTCTCATCCCATCCTGCTCAAGTATCCTGGATTAGAAGGGCTGTCTCTGGAGTCCTTTTCAAAGGGAGCCTCCCATAGTTTTTAAATCCCCCACATTTTATGATGCAGATATTCTGGATCTGGGGTATTAAGCAAGAAAGAACAAAAAGCTGAGGGGACAGACACAGAGGAATACAGTGGCTTCTTTGCCAGAGAATCACTATTAGAATCAAATGGGCATCTGTAACTATACTAGTTCAGAGTGATAAACTCTGTCATTTATCAGTAGATGTTGTATAACAGATGGAGAGAGAGAGAGAGAGAGAGAGAGAGAGAGAGAGAGAGAAGAAAGGAAAGAAAGACTGTAAGAGCCAGAGGTGATGGACGACTCCATCTGCCCTCTCTCTCTCTCTCTCTCTCTCTCTCTCTCTCTCTCTCTCTCTCTCTCTCTCTCTCTCTCTCTCTCTGTGTGTGTGTGTGTGTGTGTGTGTGTGTGTGTGTGTGTGTGTGATGCAGCTCCTACTACTTGTGGGATATCCAGAAAACAGTTTTACCACAGAAAAAGGAACTGTGTGGTAAATGGGAATTCTTAAACACAAGTAAAAAAAATCATACTCTTGACAGGGCAACTGCTTCTCTCATATATCAGACTTACAGGATATTATTCCTTCTTTCAAATTTCAATATAAGTAGGCAAAATAATAGACATTTAATAACGATTTAGCAGGAAAGGGCCAGCCTCCCAGATTTTGTGTTTTGAAACTTTGCAAAGAATGCCTGTTTGAAGTTCCCTGACTTTTGTATCCAGGCCACTGGATCCCCTCAACCCCAATTTTGTGGCATAGAACAAACATATAGGTAAAAGATTCCAGAGATCTGTAACTTAGGTTGCTTCAATAGATAACAAAATGGGACAAGTAGGGGCTATGACCTTGGCTTCCCTTATAATTTGTGAACAGGTAGACTAAAGGAAAACTTGCAGATCTTACTTGTTTTCTAAGTGGTCTGCTTGCAATCCAGTGATGGATAAAGCTTTGACATTGCAGAAAACCCCTTCGGATACTGTTAGGTAAGTACTCTTGAGGCATGTTTACATTAAAAATGTCTTGAGGTTTGTGACTTTCAACAAAATACTTCAGTAACTGCAAAAGAGTTCATGAGTTTGTACTACTGGGGAAGATTCTGGACGCCCAACAGTGGTAATACTTCAGGGCCTGGCCTCTTCCCTGATGGTATTTTGGCCTGGGAACCTAGTCACCCCTTCCCCTCCCCCTCCCCCATGCTACTGCTATGAGCCCTCCACCCCCACCCCACTTGCTCTGGAAACAGAAGCAAGAAATGGACCTTTTTGAACTCCCCCAAATTAGGGACAGTCTTTCCACATAGTATTCCCAGTCTCCCAGATGAGAAGCCAAAATGTACAACAGATCCTCTCAAGAACATTAGGAGACAAGAAGCTAGCGCCTAACAGGCGACTGAGTACAGGGGGGAAGTGCCTGAGGGGAGGAGGAATCTTCCAGAGCCACAGCAAAGGCTGGCTTGGAAGAAAGCTCTGCACAATAGCTTTTCCAAGGTCTCCAAAGCACACACCTCTGGGTCCTCCCCTTGAGATCAGGTAAAGCACCTTCAAGATGAAGGGTAAAGCACGTCTAATCCCCTGGGACCACCCGCCCAGTATCCAACCACAGCTCCTTTTATTGAAAAGGGTGTGGGGGGGGGTTGAAGAAGACCGCAACAGAGAGAAACCGAGAGGCTAAGGAGAGCTTGAAAAGGAATCTGTAGCCAAAAATCCCCAGAAACCAGGACAGGGGGAAGAGGGGCGGGTTGCCCAGGACCAGTTGCTGGAGTGAGGCGGGGTCTCTGGAAAGCCAAGGGATGCGGTCACCAGGATGTGGTGCGCCCAGCCAGAGGCCGAGGACAACAGAAGCATTGGGGCCTGGGGTACTTGGGACAGTTGGATCAGAAGCCTCAGCACACCCAGCCCCAGTGCGCCCACCTCACCCGGTCCGAATTATCCCTCCGAGGGCCTCCCCCCAACCCTGCTCCCATTCTCCCGCAGTCTTTGCAGTGTCCAGAGATGCTCCGCCACAGACCCGGGACCCCTTAGGCGCCTCTTCCCGTCCCTCTGCCAAATCGCAACGCCTGTACTTTTCCAGCTCCCTCTTTCCCTCTTGAAATTGAAAGTTATTGAGGTCGCTCGGGGTTGTTGCTCCGGCAGTTTCCTTCCCCGCCCCCCCACCTCCCCCGCCCCCCGCAGCCATCCCCCTCTCCCCCCTCCCTCCTCCTCCTCCCGAATGGGGTGCTCCCAGCCCTGCCCAACACTGGAGCGGCTCCTGCTCGGGAGCGCCAGAAGCTGCTCGGGTCTCTCCAGCGCCCCTTGGCCATGGCCACGGTACCCACGTCGTCCGCTCCCCTACGCTCCCGGGGTCCCCGCCACTACCGCAGCCGCCACAGCCTCTGAGCCCCAGGGGCTACTGCTGTCCGGGATCCCGCCCGCGGCCACCGCCGCAGAGCAACCGAGGCTAACCTGCCGCCAGCCGGGAGGCTCCTGCAACCTTTGCTCGCGGCGATGACAGCCACCTCAGAGCAGCCGGCTGTGTTCGGACAATTTGAGAATGCAATTGTTGGTTTCCCTGCCCACCCGCCCCGTTTCGCTTGCCATCACAGCACGCCTGTTGGATCTCAGTGGAGAAGTCCCGCTGCCCTGGTTCTTCACCGCTCCATATAGACACGACTAAAACCTACATATATATATATTTAAAAACATTAAATATAACTAACAGTTAAAAGAAAAAGGAGAGGAAGAAGGGTAACATTACTGGGTTACTATGCACTTGCGACTGATTTCTTGGTTTTTTATCATTTTGAACTTTATGGAATACATTGGCAGCCAAAACGCCTCCCGGGGAAGGCGCCAGCGAAGAAGTAAGTGCAGGGTTTGATTTTGGGTTTGGGGGTTTTTGTGGTTGTTTTTTCTTGTTGTTGTTGTTGTTTTGGTTTGTGTTAAGCATTTGCTCCCTTCCTCTGCATTCACCTGTCGGGGTCGCCTTGCCTGCCCAGAGTCAGCTGCCAGAGGAAATAGCCCTTCCAGTCTACATCCTATGCCTCCCCTAGGAGATAACATTTCGGGGCACTGGCTCTCCTTCTCAAGCCAGGGCTGGAGACTGTGCACCCGGCACTGGCCTGGCTTCTGCCCCCCTTGTAATTCGGGATCTGGAAATGTTCGTTTCTTGCTTAGATTCGCTCTAGGGATTTGTGTTTTCCTTTTGAGGCTCCGACGGAGGCCTAGAGCCCCAGGCAGCTGGGACGCCCGCCCTGCCTTCGGGTTGCTTGATACTGGCTCAATCGGACACCGGCACACCGCAAGTTGCCATCTGGCTCAGGCGAACCTTGGCTGGGCCCCAAGGCTGCTTTATGGTAGTCAAGGCAAGCATCTTGGGGAGTGTCTTGCGGGTAGGGGGGTCAGTGAGCCAGCGCCTGGGCTGCTGCTTCCCAGGACGTGCGCACGAGTGGAGTAGAGTGGCGTGGGGGCGCTGGGGTTTCCACGGCTGTCTGCGGAGTTGCCCAGGTCCCAAGCTCTGAATGCAGAGCAACTCCTGAGGTTTGGAGCTCCCGGGTTACCTTCTTGCCTTGCCTGCCCCACGTGAGCGCTTTGGCTATCTCAGACTCTCTCAAGTGGGTCCCCTGAGACAGGCACAGACTGAGAACCGGGCTCCCCCACTGAGCTCACCTCCTCACTGCTCTTCACCCAGTTACCTAGGGAGAGTGTTCTGTGGCAGCTGTGTGAGATGGTGCTCGGTCGAGAATTAAGTGGGGCCGTCCGGGCAACCTCCACCAAAGTTGGTCTGAGGCAAGCAGGCATCTTTCAGAGACTCGGGGAGAAATGCATGTGAGGGTGGCCTCTCTATTTGTTCCCAGGTGGCCGGGCGCGCGATTCTGCTGTGGGTGCCCGCGAGGGGAGTCCCTTTGCAGAGTTAAGAATGACCCTGGCTTGACAGAGAGCTCAGGAGGGAACTAACTGACATCACCCAGTAAAGCTATTCTGGCTGGTCAGTCCACGACCTTGTCTCGTCTCCGGATGAGATCTCTTCTCAAGTGTCCAACCCACAAAACCCTTGGGGCAGGAATGCCTGCAGCTCTCGGGACACAACAGCACTTGTGTGGAGTGGAAATTTAGTAATCGCCTCTTGCCACTGTTTGTCCCTGCACTGGCCCTGGACATGAGGGTCTCCTGAAAGCTCCCTTTGTACCGCTAAGCTCAGGCCAGACAAAGTTTGATTCACCTGAAAATTCCCTTTAAAAATCGTGGCTGGGCAGGAGCGCCAGAGGCTTGGAGTCCGAGTTGGCCCCACTGCCTCTAGGATCGCGTCTCCGGCGCAGGAGGGCCTAAACTAAACATGTCAGGGCGTTCGATTTATTATTCTTGGCCTCTGAGTGGTTTGTAAGTCTATGCAACCCTCCCACCCAGTCTATAGCTCAGGCCCTGCGGCTGCATGGAAGCAGCAGCCTGGGGCTCAGAGGTCCTCATCGCCACCCCAGGCAAGCTAGGGAACTGAGTTTCAGGGCCAGTGGGGGAATCCAAAGCCAGGAGCCGCAGCTTCTTGACCTGCATAGTTTAAGTCAATCCGCGTACCACACTCCACTCCAAGCGGGTAGTGTCCCCCATCCCCACCCAGGAGCTACATACTTGCCCGGGTGGGGCAGGATCCCGTGCATCGTGTCACTGGTACCTGGGTTTCTGGCTGGGTGGCTTCTTTTTCTGAAGGAAACAAAAGAACGCAAAGAAATTGTTTGCGGTGTGTACCTTCTCATCTCTCCCAGGGAGGACCAGAGTGGGGAAAACTCTGGGTGCCCACATCTGGGCTGGGACTAGAGGGGTGATGTGCGAAGTCTAAAGGAGATGGCTTTTCTCTGTGCCTGGATCCTCCCAAGGCTAAGTCGAAGGCGCCCTCTGCTTGTGTTGAGGGGATGAAGGAGGAAATCAGTTGGGATGGAGCTGAAATTCCAGTGATTCTATGGGAGTGGGTCTGGAAAAGAGGTTCTGCAGGCAACACCACTGCCTCTGCCGCTGCTGCTACTGCTTCACTAGAGTCTGCCTGTGCTGCTTGGTGGCTCCTGCAATCCTGGGAGAGGGGCGACCCCTTGCGTCCAGAAACTCGAAATTAACGCCGAACGTCATGCATACACCTGGATCATGTTTTTTGAACTATCTGAATAAAAATGCCCTTTATGGTAACTGGGAATATTTTTATAATGAACAATTAGGTGGTGGTCAAACTATTTTAAAACTATTTTTTCTGCGATAAGGGAACTTTAAGAGTACCGATTTTGCCTGGTAGTAAATAGTTTAATTTTTATAATCTTTTGCAACCTTCTAATGACAGAGTTAGAAGGTTAAAAATATTTCCTAAAGTTTTTAAAAATGGTCTCTTGATTGTTTCAGTACCAAAGGCCCTTGCTAGCAAAGAGTTTCATTTGCAGAGTTAAATATGTTCAGATCTGACAACCATGGTTTGTCTTCAGAAATAGTCAACAAAGTTATGCAAAGATTCTTATGTCTCTCTACAGTAATCAGTATTCTATTGATCTCTACTTGGCAGCAAATCGCTGATCCTAATTATTACACACTACTATTTTCTCTAAAAAATTACAATGTTTTAAAACAGAAGTCTTGTACTTCTAAAATACGCATGTAATTATGGTGAGCAAATGCAACAAAAATTTACTGATTTTGATTGATATACAGTACCCAGAGATGACAAGATAAATTTATTCAGGATAAAACATAAAGTCTTTACTCGAAGGAAATCACCATCCAGCCAGATGTTTTAACAGCAAGCCCTAGATATGGATCCTGGATGTTAATTTACAAATCCTAATCTCATTTCCAGCTTTCTAAGATTTTTCCTTTGAGGCTTGGTAAAGTCAACCTTTCAATTTTGGGTTGCATATTAATAAAATTTAAACATAATCTTATCATAACAATCACAATCCCTTCCTGAATCTTTTTGTGGGACCAGAAACTGTCATTTGGCTGGCATTGATCTCCCTTTTGTAGAGAATGGTCTTAAGAAGCAGTATGTCAGAAAGCAAGTCAATGAAACGTGTCTGCCTTTGAGCTACAAAGTTGTTTTTCAAAATACCTTCTTGTTTTTCTATTTTAAGTCTGGTTTACTGCTTCGGTAGAAAGATTTTACCAAGTACCTGAAAATGGTGATTTGAAATACTGTCATTTTAGTCCAAGTCTCTCTAATCATTAAGGATATAAGAACAAGTGAAAAGGGTTTACCATGATCATTTCAATATTCCTTTGAACATGCGGCATGAGCAGCGTTTTAACTTGTAAGTAGATAGGCTTTAAGCCATTTCTCCATTAAAGAGTTCCCTGGTTTTTAATGTTCTACAAATTAGGTCTCCAGAAAGCAATGAACTGAAATTACAACATGCAGTAAAATTTGATTTTCAAGTTGTTATAGGAAAACCCTTGGTATATTACTACAAAATGACTTTATCAGACATGTGATCCTTTTAGATTATTTGAATCTGGGTAAGGATCTATAGGTTGCTGCTAAGTGTCTAAAATATTTTCTACTTAAATGTCTAATCACGTTAAATATGTATTGTGTTTTCAATCCTTCATAGCAAAGCATTTCAGAACCTTACATAAAGTAATATTGAAATAGTACTCTGAAATTACAAAACTAGAGCATTACTCTGAACTTTCAAAAATACAATTATTACAGATATTCTAATTTTTTACTTTTTTCTCTTTATCTCTTTTTAAAACATTCAGCTTAGGTATTTCCCTCATCTGTCTTCCCACTTCCTCACTATTCATTCATACACATATTCCCACCCACCAAAAATACCATTCCCAGCTTTCAGTGAATTCCTGAAATGCACCACAGTGGATATTGTGTTTCATGAAATGCAATAGTCAACTTTTCTTGCTATTAGGAAAACATTTATAAATTTTGAGACTATAGCAAGAGCCAGTCATTATAATGTGTTGGAATTGTATTTGACTTAGTGAGGATGGTCTCTTCTTTTAATGGTATGTTGTACACTGGTGTTATTTCCAAAACAATAATTTGAAATATCTTAACTCATACGTTATATGGATTTTCAACTTTCTTTTGATCTTGTTGGGAGATATGGATAACTCACTTTGTAAATTTTAAGAGATTGCAATGAGGACATCATCTTAGAAATTACCATCTGTTGAGTCGCCTAGTAGATCTGAAATGCTTTACAAATAAGCCTTAGTAATATAGGATTTTTGAAAGGTACTGGCGATTTTTTTTATTTGTTCAGTGTACTCAAATGTGTCTTTTAAGTGAGAAGCACTACTAGCATTCTAATGATGCTATTCATCAAAAAGTGCTAAAAACAACGGACCGTTCCATTATCAAGTGTTATAGTTTGTCAAGAATGCTAAATGTCTGGGTGTTGCTGCATCCTAAGACTCCCATTTTCCACCTGAAATATTTCAACAGTGTGATACTTAAGTAAAAAATCTGAAATCATTTTATATGTGAACAGTGCTCATTTACAAAACATGCTCTTTCCTTATAAGATCATCTCTGCCTTAATGAAAAGTTGGCAAGAGATGCAGTTAACCATTTATTACCTCTACAATTCTTTGGGAATTAAAAAAAATAGTGGTACCAAAGAACAGGTTTACTCAATCATACTCTTGGATAATTGTAACTGTCTGTATTTATCCTACCTCTTCAAGGCACTATCTTATATGGTGTTGCATCTGACATTTAATGATTTGGTAAAGAACATGTTTCATAAGTTTGTGATGGAGACTGAGACCTAGAAAGAGAGAATCCCCAGTGGAATTTTGGAAGCATGAATGAGAACTAAAGATCTTAATTCACAATCCAGCATGGTCACTAGTATTTAGATGACCCAGACAAGCCCCATTTACCATACTTGATGGTTTTTTCTCCATGACAAGATGAGAGGTTTGATTCATTAAAAAAATCCTTAGATCTACATCATCCAATACTATTAATAGCTATTAATCTTTTTGTGTGAAACAAAATTCAGGAGCAGGGAGCCAAACAGTTCTTCCAAATATACTCATCTTACTCAACTGGGTTTACTAGGTAAGGGTTAAAAAGGAAAACAAATAAAGTCATCCATTCGTAATAAGTAAATTTATCACAGAATGCATATTATAGAGATTAACTGAGTGACTTCTCAAACTGGAGTGTGGGTTGCATATGACATTCTGCGTCCTTCAAGTGTTGCCTGAAAACCACAGTCAAGGCTTAAATAGAAACACCCAGGCAGGTTCATCTTGTCCTTTGGCTTCAAATTTCTGGAGCTGGTTCAGAGTGCCAAGTAGAGGAATGCTTCAGAGTTTCCCTGGATAGCAGCATTTAGAGGTGGCCTGTGAAGGTAAGAAAAAGTCATATCCAATAATCCACATTTAAGGACAAAAGGCCTACACTATGACACTAAATGACGAAGCAGGAGAATAATGCAGATGACTCATTTTGATGAAATCCATAGTCCTTGGCACTTAATTCAGTAGGAAGAAGAAAAGGAAGCAAGACCATATTTGGCATCAATTTAGCAGCATAAGGATTCAGATGTTAGTAAATAGAAAAACAACAGACACAAACAAAGACAAGAATGAGACAAGTAGATTTGGTAAGAAATTTAGTTTACTTTTGAACTATCTTTAGTTTGACGAGCTAGGAGGACATGTAAGTTGAGCTCCAGTTTCAGAGAGCATCGAGGGCTGAAGTCAAGGATGGCAGTGTCACTCATTAAAGGAAAACAGGAAGGAAGGAAGGAAGGAAGGAAGGAAGGAAGGAAGGAAGGAAGGAAGGAAGGAAAGTAGACAAGCTGGACACATGGGTTAAAAAATCCAGGGATGCCTTCTTTTATTTATCAAAAGTGTTTGTGTTTCTGGCATTGAGGTTGCTTCATGCAGTGTTGGCCAGATTACATTAAATCACGTTGTTCAGGTTAAACACTTTAATGTTACTATATTCAACCATGATTTCTCTTTTATAGTACTTTCTGTTATGTAAGAGAACAGTTGCTGGGATCATGAATGACAATTCTAAATTGCCAACATGTAGTTGAAAATTAGGCTTAGAAGCTCTACTACATATGGAACATGTTACTTCACCACTGATCAGAAGGAGACTTGAAAAACTTTATAGTAGTGGGAGATACATTCCTATGAGGTGGTGAATGGTTTTTGAACCTAGCATCTAATAGTGGCATTGCCACTTTCAAGTAGGAGAGTGTGTTCATCTCACAATAGGATGAAATTGGAAGGCATTTAGTTAGTTCACCTACATTGTGTAACACCCCCAATCAGTATTTAACCAGCTGTCATATTAGTCATGTCCAAGGTTTCTCACTGGTTCTGTCTATTCATTTTGAGGACTCATAGCAAAGGCAGTATATTTCCCCCAGTTCTTTAAGGACTTGGCAGAGGTATGAGTTAGATTTAGCTTACCTTCGAAGACCTTCCTAAAACTTAATGTGCAATGATGTAGGCTGTATATTCACTCCCCAAAATTGTTTCTAAAAATATGTTCAAGCATATTTGTAATTACATCCCAATAGAAAGTACATTCCTGAAAATGAATAAGTGGCAAAACAGTTCCCATTTTATTACAACATAATTAAAACCACTGCCACGTACTGTAAACCCGCAGAATCTATGAGCTTCTTATTTTAGAACACCTCCTTCCGGACATATATTCAGTCAAGTAAGAGAAGGACTGTTTCTCTTCACAGCTACAAAAGAACCTTACAGATAGGAGTATAGCCACCTTGACAAAGACTGACACACACACCGAACAAGTATGATTTCAACAGAGAGGCAGTAAAATAATATGTCCAAGTAAATTAAATGACTCATAGCGAAGTACAGCTTCTCAGCTCACAGGGCCACTGTAGCATTCTATTTATTTCACTTTCGTACACACAATTGCATTTGTTTTTTTTAATGTAAATATTATGGTAGCAATAAATTCCTTAAATATCTTCTCACCTCTCAGTAGAAACCCTTGGTATGTTCTTATGTTCTCTCTCTCTCTCTCTCTCTCTCTCTCTCTCTCTCTCTCTCTCTCTCTCTCTCTCACACACACACACACACACACACACACGACCTCATTTAGCCCACCCATCCTAGAAGGAATATGGAGTTTCATTTTATCTATTTATTATCATTTATTATTTATTCCGTTATCACAGAGATGATATTTGATTCAAATTTAACTTCAAAGCCCAGGTATTTCAAGAGTCACCCTATTTTCACTCTTGAGCTTGGTACGAGTCATGATGTTCTCAAAGCCCACTTCAGCCTTTCTCTGACATGTCTTCTTTGCTCATTCTTTCTCGAACTCATCATTTTCTTTTGTCTTCTCTCATCTAAACCTTCCCTGTAGATAGTTTCTAAACTAAGCTACCGATCATTTTTATACCACATGCAATAAAATCACACAATTTATTTGACGTATTATAAAATCCTTCTTCCGAAGTATGTCATTCACATCCAAGACAAGAAAGATTCACTTAGGCATGAAGTCGTGGGCAAAGCTGTAGTTGTGTAACTAAATGTCAGAATGCTTGTATGTAATTTACAATCACAATTGGTGTTTCCCTGGCTAGTTTTTTCTTATCCAGAATGCTATCTTTATGATGTTTCATAAAATCAGTTATTTATATTACCAAGAGCATTAATAACAACCCCCAGTCGGAATTTTTGCTTTATGGGCCTTCGTGCTGATGCTGAGTTCATATTAGAATCACCTGGAGATCTTTAAAAATAAAAACAACTCGACCAAATGACTCAATCTCTGGACATAGGACCTAAATAGTCTCAGTATTGAAACTAGTCCTGAAGATTGAGATACATACCTAAGATTGATATACTGTAAGATCCTTAACTCAAGAATATCCATCACAGCTGAGCAACTGTTGAGAACCATGCCAGTTTTATGAGGGTTAGACAGACAAAATAAACCTGTGTGAAGTGCGATAAGGGATGAGTTATGTATCATCTGAATAGGAGAAAGCCCCATCCCAGCACAGTATTATTTCTCAATAGGAAATTGAAAAACTCAAGGCACCAACTTGTACAAGCAGGGCTATCTGAAAGAGAATCAATCATTTCATTCTGAAAAGAAAGTAAAGTGTACACAGGATGGCAGAATAGTGACCTCTCCAGAGGCTGAATTCCTGCAAAATAGCCCTCAGGAGAAGGGGATTGACTGCTGTTGTGGGAGGGGGTAAGTAGTGCAACTGCAGAAATGCAATGGGGTATAAGCCACACTCACTCAGACTCTTCCGCAAAGTTACTTAATAATAAACAACTGGGTTTTTTTTTCCTTTTGGTTAGTTTTTTTTTTTTCATGTTTTACCAGATGATTGGTAATATGCCCAAGTGTCCTCCTTGTTGTCAGGAAAACCTTAATGGGGAGGCAACTGCCTAACAAGAAGTAAACATTCCTTTCTTTTATAGTCTCTATAATTCCTGACTAGCTTAGATTGACTACTGGTCATCAGTAAGACTACTATAAATAGCCCGGAGAGTTGGGGGGCGGTGTTAAACTCTATCGAATAGATTAAGTTATGGGGTAGATCATTAATTCACTGACACTTTCCTTTTCCTCCTAACCTGCTCTTCTCTGAGCAGTTGTCTTCATTAACTCTTGTTTATTATTCTTTTTCAGTCCAGACAAAATTTTCAAACCTTGCCATAAATTAGGGAAAGCTTCATGTAAAAACTAGGTGGAAGCCTGGGCTTCCTGGCAGATTTCATTGTGCTTGTTAAGGGGGCTCTTTGGGAAAATTTGGGCTGCAGTGAGTCACTAGGCCAGATCCCAACAACCACAATTGCCAGAAGTAATTAGACTGAAGAAAGCCAGGCTCCTTGGGAGGATGGTCATCGTAGCATGCTTGAGACATTGCTCCGTGGTCGGACCTAGTTACTCGTCCCTAAGGATTGGAGCAATCATGAGCTCCAGAAAGCAGGAAGACCACCAAAAACAATGCTTTTACAGCAACTTGCTTCTCAATAGCTTATTCACCCTGAGCATGCATGAGATGGAAACATGCCACCAACATGGTCTGCGGCGGCACAGTGCACGTCACAACCCTCATAAACCACCTGTCTGTCTGCAAGAGTGCAAAACCCACACAGAGAGGGCCTGCTGTCATCATGGCAAGTCCGACTCCTCCCTTCCTGCACAGATAAAAGAGCCCCAGGAATTCAGTCTTTGTAAAAGAATTATCTGAGGGGGGAAAGAAAGGAAAGGGGAAAAAAATCCTCGTAAACATCCTCAGGTCAATTTAAACATAATATTAGTGAAAGGACATTTAACGATAAGAAAATGGTAATGCATTAGGACAGGACAGGAGTGCTAAAATCTGCAGTTAGAAAAAAGGCCAAGGGCCAATTTAGGATTTCTTGTACTTAAAAATAACCCCTTTCAGAGACCTAAGTGTCAGATAAGTAGAAATTATCAACAAAGACGTGGACCGATCATTTGAAAGTTTCAGTATAAGAAAGAGAAAGACTGTTCAATCTTTCCATTCAAGAAACACAGAGGGATCTGTGCTCAATAATCCAGGGGAAAGTTTGCTTCAAAACCATTGCCATCACCTGGAATACTCAGGGCATTCTATCACCTCATGGGATGGATCTTTAACTGAACAAAACCATAAAGCTCCCAGGACTCACTGTTCTTAAAGTTGCAGATGCCTTCCTAATCTTGAACAACTTCAGTATATTCCTTCACTGCTTTGATCTTAGGCTACCAGATCTTGGTTTAAACATATGGATGCAGACACCTCTATTTAGATTTTAGCAACTGGAAATCTCCAGGTATCCTGGCAGATACGTTCTGTCCTTATATATGCCACTAGATGCAAATGAGCTACTTATCATTGTGACCAATATAGGAGAATCATAGATTTCCTTGCATTTGTTTTGAATTTGACAGTAGTGTAGGAATAGAAAAACTCAGTTATTTCTTTCCCCATCGAGCTCTAGAAGTGCCTTGAATGATTCCTACGACCATGGCCATCTTCAGCCTCCAGAGACCCACTGAAAACTATTTGTTGATAACTTTTAATATACTGTTTGTGATCTAAGGGAAATGTTTATAATTCTGAAAATCCACATGAAATAGGCTTTAGATAAACAACTTAATTTATAAGCTATTGGGGAAAAGAGATACAATTCAACACAAACAGGCTGCATTTATGTTGGTATTTATCTCAATGGATGGTAGTTCTCTCCCAATGTATAAAGTTTGCATGCCAGTTCTACTCAGAAACTACCTTTAGAACCATATAGCTCAGAATAAGTTTGATGTTTCAACACACTTCTTGTACAAGTTTCTCTCTGTGAACAATTTATTCAGTCTCTGAAAACTGTGTTTTCACTAAACCTGGAACCAATGGTGAAGTCATTTTTACAAGAGCAATTAACTGAAGTGGTTTTTCAGATATCTTACTTGACTTTCTTTTCATGCTGAAGTACCTTTTGTTAATACAAACTCTTCATATTCTAGCAGGAAGCTCCCTAAAATTCTAGGGCTGCCTAAAATTATATGACCAGAAATCCCCTTTCTCTGTAGCTACCAACCCTTTCCTTCTGGGAGTATGCCAGCAATTTTTCACGATTCATTCTGACAACTGTTCTGGTGTAAATATTTAGAAAAATCCTTTCCATTAGAGATTAAACAAAGTATAAGTAACTGTTCTGAAACGATAGGTCTTTATTAATGTTTGCAAGAGCAGACCCTATTTTATCTGATACATAGATGCTGATACCCTTAGTACAGACTAAAGGAAAAAGAGCCAAGACAGGCATTAAAATATGCTCTATGTAACTCGAACTTCAATATATTACATATCATTTATCCCTACAAGACTTATGTTTAAATAAACACATAATGTAAAGAAAAATGAATTCTTTTAATTTGAAAATATTTAAAAATTAGTCACCAGTGTTTAAGTTGATCAAAAAGGTGTGGGGCAATTTCAGATCTCCTCATCACTTAAACACCCCCTTGCTATTTAACCATATGCTCATCAAAGTGAAGCAACACGGGTCATATCTGCTCTGACATAAGCTCTGCTTTCTCTGTCATTACTCATGAATTAATATGAAGGGCATGTGAGCTGAACCCTAATGCTTACATCCAACAGCACTTGTGAGAATAGAGTAAGCCTCGAGGAGTAATCTCACAAGTATCCCTTTTCTATATTTCCTATCTGCACAAAATTCCCAAATAATGAGCGTGTGCAGGCTTCCCTGAGCATCCAGAGTGAATGGGTTATGGAATCCAGCCCTTAGGTTCTCAACTGTCAAATAGTCAATACAACAGAGTAGCAGATATAACTCATGCATATCCCCCAGCATTTTAAATCACATCTTGAGAACTTAAAACACTTGGAGCTTATAATTAGTTGCTATGCAGTATTTTTAGGGAAAACTAACAAAAAAAGGTAGGCAAGTTTAGTACAGATAGCAATTTTTGAAAAAAATTTGTCTTCAGTTGACATTGTAGACTCATTGATGCAGAGAAGGTTAAGGGTAGCACAACTGGGCAATTTAATGTATAAAGAAGATCGCTGGTCAAAATTCTGATTAGTGTTACAGTGTCAGTGATCTTATGATGTGGGCTGGAAAATAACCAGACTTTAGAAAACTTCTCTGTCCTTCCCTTGATGAGGACACTAAGATATAAAAATCTGTACTTTTGAATTCAGCTTAATCTTTGTCAATTCACAATCTAAGGGTTCTTATTAGTCTACAACATTTTCTTTATAAGGTTTTAAAAATACATTAACGGTTTTTCCAATGGAAAATTATCATATATGTCAGATGTGAAGGTGCACACATGTAATCCTAGAGCTCAGGAAACTCCAGCAGGTGATTTTCTGTTGGCTCAAGGTCAACCTAAAAACTATGTCTCCAAATCTACAATGAGATTTTCTTCCTGTACTTTGATGTCAAACATACAATATTCACTGAATTTAAAACTGATTTACATTTGAATTTTGGCAATATATAATGACTTGGCAGAGAAAATAGTAAAGAGGAATCTATGGGGCACAAATAGAAGCCTTATAAACTTCATTGTAAGCGAATTGTACGTTTTCATTGGCCTCAAAAACTGCATATTTTTGGATTTTTGACTACACTGAGAAAAGACTCAGAGGTAGAGGGCAAATAAGTTTGATTAATAACTGATAGGATTTAGTATAGTTTCACAAATCATTTAATCTGTGATTAGGTCATATGCCTTCATTTGCCAGAGAGTAGCTTAGTGGCTTTAAGTCCCTTCAGTAGCAGCATTAATGAGCTTTTCCGTGCCTTCCTGCCAGATACTCTAATCACACATAGCTACCCATCAAATCTTCATGGATGGGCTTAAATTTAAAGGTATAAGGTTTTTTTTGTATGTTCAAATCCTTTTTTAGAGTATATTTTTAAAAGTTAAGCAGAAACCAATCTATTGGAGGAAACTACAGGGCAAAAATGAAACTCAAATTTGCCCTGGTTAAAACATCACACATTTCACTGAATAGCTACTTATTGAACATTTATTCTGTGATATAGTTACCAAAGTGACCAAAAAACCTGAACACTACTGTGGTTCCATTTTTCCATTATTAAAATATTGGGTTAAGAAGCTAGAATTAAGATAGATTGGTAGATAGATAGATAGATAATATAGCTAAAGATGGAATACTTAGATATGATTTCTAAGCTGCAACATACTCATTTTCAGACATGTTTAAATAGAAATGGAAATCATATTATTTGCAATGAGTGAGTCCAAAGCACATCCAAATGTTTATCTGGAGAACAGTGTTGTGGAAATGAAGCACAAAGATGGAAGGAAGCACAGCCTAAAACTCTGGAATTTATTAGGCCTCCCAGCATTTTTCTTGTCTGAAAATTTATGGCCAATGAATAGGCATCACTACTTAGTGTGACCTTTGTGACAATCACAGGAACTACGCTATGTGCACTGCAAATGCAGTTCGCATTGTTAGGAAAAGCTTGTCATGAAGTGGCATAGTCTGCCTGAGCAAATTTCCATTTTGGGTGCACTGGTTAACTTCTGTAGCTAAATGTTCACACTACTACATTAGCTAATATTACTTTTACCAAGCAAACACAAATATTTTATGTTTAAAAATAGTGCATTTTTTTGTTCATCTATCCAAGGAATTTCTCAAGCCTTTAATGGTAGCTAACCTCTTTATCGATACATGGAACATACAACCAGATCTGCTTAAAGCCCTAGGTTAGCAAATGTATGTCAACAGGTTATTTGGATTTCTACTATAAGTCTGTTGGTGATGTTTTTTAACATCAGTTGATAACTTTGAAAAGGATCGTCCCTAAAATTTAAAGACATGAAAATAACTTGATTCAAATCTTTTTTTGTAAGTTATAATTAACTCATGAAGAGTATCAAGTAAAGAAAGGCAACTATCAGCCACTTTTTACATTTGTTATTTTGTGTTACCCCATGCAACAAGTGCATGGTGCATTGATAACCATCTCATAAATAAGAAATGGATTGAAAAACATTTAAGGAGTAAGTCAAAATGACACAGACATGACAGAGCCAAAAGCTAATGTAATAGCCTTCACTACAACACTGCTTTAAGCCTATTAAAGAGATACACAGGGGTCAGGGAAGGTTAACAGAGGGCATCTCTCTACAGTGGAGATGGCAATGTTATTGCTTCATTAGGCTGAACGTCAGTCTGAGGCAAGGAATAAACCAGAGTAATTGACAGAGTGGTCACAGGGAAATAGGAAAAGACATTAAACCGTTTTATAGCAGATCATGAGATCAGAGCTGGTGTTTCTAAACAGTTATTCAGAGCGCCAATAAGCACCAGCAGTGCTGGTGGGGAATGAAAGACAAACTCTATTCATTACAGAAGTATAATGTGTAGGAAAGGTTGATTGGAGATGGGGATGAAGAGGGCTTCTGCATTTCTGACTTTAAGAACTAAACGGTACCTTTTTTGTCTACAAATTTGTTATTTGTCTTCTCTAAGAGAACCGTCCTTAGACTAAAGATTTATTTCACATGCTCTTCATTATCTTATGGAAGGACATGTCACTCACAAAGTTCCAGTAGTCTACTCCCTGCTCTGTCACTTATGATGAAGCGCCACTGAGAAAGCAAACAGTTCTTGCCAAATTATCAAACTTCTCATCAAGTTATCAGTTTCCTATCAAGGATGTTCTTATTCTTGGGGGTGAAGATGCCTTTATCAGTTCCTTAGCTGGTAAAGTATCACTGTGCTTTTATTAACAGCAACTTATTTTACTGGTTTGAATTGTATGTACACATTGTCTCATCATTAACAGATTTGTTTTGAAATGGACAGAACATGTTTGCCCATAGTCATCTAACAAAGTTCAGAGATATCCTTTGTTAAATGTGAGATTTTTACTGGCTGACAAGATTTTTAAAGGCAGATCTTTAAAGTCCTGCTCAGTTGAATTCCCATTATGGGAAGAAAGAAATCTCTAGGCAAGAACATCAAGCCTTGTTTGACAAACCACCTAACGGAAAAAGAATAGATTGCTCTCTGTGGCAGAAGTACCCAGGGCTCTATATATAAATATTTTAAAATTAAGTATTTATAAAAATAATATGTTTAATTTATAATATCAGGGCACTTATTGATTTAGACATTCATGATTCTATAAGTTGGAAGTTAATAGCCTTTGCTAATCTTGATGTTCTCATCTGAGAATGTATAGAGATGACCAAGATTTCCATGGTCCTATTAAGTTCCACAATAATAGCATCCTCCTAAATCTTCTTTCTTCATATATATCTTGTAATTCTCATTTTCCTTCTCTCCACCTTTCCAGTTCTTTGTCCAGTTCTTTTCCCCCTAACTGCTAAAAAGGCATGTAAATAACTCAACTACCAGTAATTCCTTATGCCCTTTATGTATGTGTCATCATTTCTATGTAAAAACAAGCATTTCCTAAATCGCTGTACACTTCTTGAACAAGAGACCATGTTTTATCACAATGTTCTCTATCAGTTATTAATTTATTTCTGAAGAATGTTACCAGCAAGAGATGAACCTCTTCAGATGGCAAAGATGTGATACTCAAAAAATGTAGTTATTATATCACCTGTGTCAATGTCACATGAAATTCTTCTTACAAATGTAGATATTGACATCTACCTTCTCCATTCCTAAATCAAAACCTTTAGAAGTAGAATCCATACATTTTAATTTTAAACATATCCGCAGGCAATTGAGACTCAAGTACAGACTATGTATGTGTGTTAGTATGTGCACATGATTGCAGAAGGCCAGAAGACAGTTTCAGATCTTCTTGGAACTGGAGTTATATGAAGTATGATGTGGCCTGATATGAATATTAGGAACTCAGGTCTATTGAAAGAGCAGCAGTTGCTTTTAACCACTGAGTCATCTCTCTAGCCTCACTGTAAATGCTTTTAATTTTTATTTTCTCTGTCTTAGTCTGTTTAAGGTCCTTTCTTTTGGTGAGTTGTCAGCCCCAAGGGCATTCCTGCCTGAAATGTGGCTAGTGGGTCATCAGTCTGTGTCTGTGGTCCTTACAAAGTACGTTGGTGAGCTTCTGCCTCCCATGTTACCAAATTTCTTCATTACAAGGAACCATCACTGTATGCCCTCTTTGCACCCTTTATTATTGGGTAAATCTCCCAGCTATCTCAACGGCATACAGAAAGAGGCAGCTGTGCAATATGACAAATTGTCTTCTAATTATGGATTGCTCTTTTGAGACAGGGTTTCACTGTATAGCTGAGTTGGACTGGATTTTGTGTGTGGACCATGCTGGGCTCAAACTCACAAAGGCTTGCCTGTCTCTGCCTTCCAAGTACTAAGATTAAACATGTCCACAACCACACCCAGCTATACTTAGGATTTTTTTCTTGTATGAGTTTCTTGAGAATTTCAGAAAATGTGTTTTATTCAGTCACCCTTTCTCACACCTCCCAGATTCTTCACTCTGTCCCTACTTACCAAACCTTGTGTCCTCTCTTTGTCCACATACCAAGTCCAATTTGTGCTGTCTTGGTCTTCCATTGGAACATGGTCAACTTACCAGAGGCTTCACTCTTGAAGAAAACTCCTTCTCCCTCTTCCAGCACCTATCATAGCTCCTCAGGTAGGGAAGAGACATTGTGGCCACCTCCCATATCCATGATGGGATTTTCTCTGGCTTGAGCTTGTTTGGGGCTTGGGCATGCTGCCATAACTATTGTGAGTTAATATGGGCAGCTATTTGTCTTCATCTAGAGGACACCCTTTCCTTGTATTCATCCGCCACCTCTGGCTCTTAAACTATGCCTCTCTTCCTCAGTGATCCCTAAGTCTCAGTGAAAGGGGATGTGATATAGATGCCTCATTTTCAATACCTTGGACAGTTGTTGGTTTCTATGCTAATCACTCTATATTTCCAATAGAAACTTCTTTAATGAGATATACATTAATCTATAGTATAAGAGTAAGTCATTAATACTATGTCCATTTAGCAGAATAATAATAGTAAGTTCTTCTTGCAGGCCTATGATGTAAGTAGTCCCCTGCTCTTGGACTGACAGTATTGTCAGGTTAGGGGTTTTATCTTGTAGAGAAGAACTTAAATTCACCCAGAAAGTAATTGGTTACTCCCATGATGCTCATGTCACTATTGCATTAGTGGACATGTCTTTTCAAACCAGTCATTATTGTAGCACTGTTAAAATGATCCTGTAAAGATCAAGCTTCCAAATGAGTTCCAGCTTGATGTTTCATGTGCTGTGACTCAAGATCATGGTGTCTTCAGCAACAGGGTCTTACTTTTAAAGTTATGGAGGGTAATCAATAGCATTGTCAATAAGACACCTCACTGGTTGACAATTGCAAATGAGGTACAAGTCATTCCTAGCATTGCTTTTTTGTTTGTTTGTTTTACTTTTGTTAGCTTGTGATATCTCATAAGACATTGTCATCCTGTTACAGAATGACTCCACTTTAACTCTTGTGTGTGTGAAAGAGAATCTATAAGGTTCTACAGTAGTAGGTAGATTTCTATGTGACTTTTCCAAAAAGATCTTAGTGTTATTTGTCCCCCCCCACTTTTCTGCTTCTTCTATCCTGTTGTGGCACCCCAACCCCAATTTCACCTTTCCTGTTCCCTTAATCCCCTTTAAAGGGTTATATTCTTTCTCCTGTCCCTTGAATGACCACAAGGGCTGACTTGGATGTGGGGAAAGGAGAACACTTATTCACTACTAGTGGGAGTGCAAACTGATGTTGCTCTATTGAAATCGGTGTGGAGGGTCCTTAAAGAGATGAAAACAGATCTATCAAATGATCTAGCTATACAACTCTTGGGCCTATATCTCAAGGACTCTATCCTACACTACAGATACCTGTTCATCCGTGTTGCACCTCTGCTCTGTTTACAGTAGCCAGTAAATGGAAACAGCCTAAATATCCATCAGTTGATGAATAAATAATGAAAATATGACATAGTCACACAGTGGAATACTATTCAGCTGTTAAGAAAAGTAAAATTATGAAACTAATATGTAAATTGATGAACCAGGGAACAATAATTCTCAGCCCAGATTCTGAATGTTAAACATCACAATTTTCTATGATTTGAGGATCTTATCTTATCTTCATTGGGAATATCCATGGAGGTCAAAATACTAATAAGAAACAATGGAGATTGTGTGGGTCTTCTAGGAATGAGAGATAGAAGGTAATGGTAGTTAGTGGATTTTTAATGAGTATCTATAAGAATGTTAGGTACTCTGCACAAGGTCTTTGCAAAATATTTTGCATCATTTATCAAGGGGATGATCCTGTACTGCAGATATACAATCTTAGATTCAAAAAGTCCAATCAATTGATGCCAAAATAAATAATCAGATTCCAACTGCCTTGACACAGGTAATTTGTGTTATTTATCTTTGTGGGATTGCTAGCTGGCAGGGTGAAAGTGTTTAATAACTTAATTTTCAAATGAATACTTGGATTAAGAGATAAATGTTAGTAACTTAGCTAGAAAAATAGAACTGGAATTCCAAACCCGACTGTGAGCTGAAAGCCCGCACTCACACTCTGGCCTCCTCTGGGAAATGTGCAGGGCGCATTTCCCAATGAGGCACTAATGTGGGGAGTGCATGTGAAAATTCCCGAAAGCATCTGACTCAGGAAGGTGCATTTTTATTCCTCTGTTTCATCTGTGATTTCATGAATCTAGGAGAAAAGCTACTTACTTTTCTCTGCTCTGAACATCAAATGTGACACACAAAGCCAGGTATGATTTTTTTTTAATGGTATGCCTACTATTTGCACATCTTCTTGTGCCTATTAAAACACCACAAATCTTTGCCTGCTGTTTGTTTATGCTAAGGCTTCGACCATCAGATATGTTACTTTAGCATGCTATGTGGCACGAAGATCCAAGTTTATTCATAATATAACAAGTAGAGTTTGTTTTTTCGCACAGACCAAAGTTTGTTTCGCTCAAGAATGTGAGTTGGTAGTTATGGCTTCACAGCCATGCAAAGTCAGTACCATTAAACTATCACATTTTCTGTTTATGTTGACTAATTATTTCTCCCATTAAAAAAGGGGGGAATGGTTCTGTTAGCCAGGCCAGAGTACATAATGATTCCCACTGTTGGATGAACACTGTTGGACCTGTCTCCTGAAAAACGCTGTTATTTACCACCCACAAACTCATCAACAGTCCTGGCTCTCTGCAGGATCTGGATTCTCAGCCTTCCCCAACCCCTCTTGTCCTCTGTTCACCTCCACTTGGGAACATGGCCACTTGGAGAAAGGGAAGTTTCCCCTCCCTTAGAACCGGCTGGGGATGCTGACTCAGTACCTTACATTTTAACCCAGAGCAGAATGTACTCACTTTATGATGGAGTTTCTATTTGTGGTTAAGGAAAAGATTCTTTGCTTTTAATACTTCGGGTGCTTTTGATAATGTCTCAGGATAAGACTGAACCAGTAGGTAAAACCAGCTGGTCACAAGGAAATTAATATGATTTTTCCTATGATCCGAGTCAACTTTGAAAGCTATCCATGGATTATTATTCTTTTAATGACTAAAGTTTTAATATAATGTGGAGATTCTTATATAAGTCTTATTAGAATTGAAAATGCTAGTATTCTGAATTACTAGTCATTTCAACTTTGCATTACTAATAGATTTAGGAAAACACAAGAAAATACTATATTGCAAGACTGTAATTTTTAAAAAGATTTTATTCTTTTGTGGCCTCTCATATATTTCATAATGTTCCCTTTTCTTTTTGCTTACAGCAGCACCCAAATACACCCCATTAAAGGGGGAATGGAAATTTAAAACCCCCAAGCAATCTAAAATTACTGCTGGTGGGAGATAGGAGGGATCGGGGCGGTGGTGGTGGGGGTGAAATGGAATGTTCTCACATAAAAGAACACAGAGACAGATGCACAGGCTCTTCAAGGGTTGGAATCTGATGGAAAATTTGTGCCTAGTTAGAACGTTTCCTCTAATATAAAAATTAATAAGAGAACATATTTTGGGGAAAATACAGGATACCCACTCTTTTTCCAGACCTGTATGGCTAGGAAAAATCAAAGTGAATAGCACTATCATACCAAATATGTTCTCTCCTTTCCTTCTGATGTTTACAAAGCACAAAGTCCACTGACACCGACCTGTGACTTCATTTAAGGATTCCACCTTCTTCTAACCTCTTCGCCTGTCACTCAGAGTAATGGAGCTGCACAGGTTCCTTTCGCGACATCATTGGTGGCTAGTTCTTCCTCACTGCTGTAGTCTTCGCACTCACTGGTCCTTGACTAGGTAGACTCTTACTTGGATGCTCAAGGATGGCATCTGGGACTTCTCCTCACTGTCCAGGCCTCAAACAAAGAATAATGTCAAAATGCCTCACCTCACCACTGTGTTTATAGCAGCATCTCTGAGAGATTCTGTGCTACCATACTCAACTGAGACCGAGATAATCTATATTTATCTACCTCTCCATTTATGTATTTATCAACTGGCTATCACCATGACATCAAGAACTGGATGCTTTCTTCACCCATCTATTCTCTGTATAACACAATGAATTCTTAATTTTTTTTACTGCAAACCTTAATTTATAGCCTCTATATTACATCAACGCAGAATGAAGCCCATTTTTAACCATCTTTGACTCATGCTCCTAACCCCGTAGCATTGGGTTAGAATAAATGTAGTCCTTGATAACCAAGCTTACATCTAACTACCAAGTGTTCCACATATGGTAGACTTCAGGAATTATACACCTACTATGATTTTCTTAGCATTTTTGATGACTTGATTTTAATGGAAAAAATAGCTAATTACTATTTAATGTTAGCCTCAGCTTCTGTAGCTGTAGATTTATTTGAAAGTATTACCAAAAAGTATTAGACTTATTTTAAGAAATTATTATTTAGGAAGCAAAAAAGGAAGGTTTACCAAGTTCCCAGAGAAATTATTCCCATGAAAAACAGTGTGTTTCCTGCATTGGAATAAGGGTGGATTGCCATCTGGTCAGTACTCAGCAGACTTGAATTGACTCTTTACTGACTGAGCCTGGTGAGAATTCTGTGAAATCATAGCTATAGACACAGCTTTTCAAGTAGAAATGATAAACTGGGATAAAACATATGACAGGGCCAGGCAGTGGTAGCACATGCCTTTAATCCTAGCCTTGGGAGGCAGACACAGGAGAATCTCTGTGAGTTTGAAGCCAGCCTGGTTTACAGAGCTAGTTTTAGGACTGGCTCCAATTCTACAGAGAAACTTTGTCATGAGCCACCCCATCCACCCTCCCAAAAAACAAAGATAGAGCAGACTTTACCATTCTAACAGATTTTTTTTCAGTTTTGATATGACCCAGTGATTTCATTCTTTTAAAAATATTTTCTTTCTTTGAAAAATGACATTTTTCTAACATAATATATCCTGATTATGGTTCCTCTCCCTCTACTCCTCTCCCTGCCTCCCCAACTCCCTCCCAACCAGAGCCATCCACTTTGTCTCTCATTGGAAACAAACAAAAAGGCTTCTATGGGATAATAATAAGATTAGATAAAACAAGCTGGGCGTTGGTGGCGCACGCCTTTAATCCCAGCACTCGGGAGGCAGAGGCAGGTGGATCTCTGTGAGTTCGAGGCCAGGCTGGACCGATAGCCTCCAAAACAATACAGAGAAACCCTGTCTCATAAAAACAAAACAACAAGACAACAACAACAACAAAAAAGATTAGATAAAACAAAGACTAATACATGAGAATTGGTCAAAACAAACAAAAAGAAAAGATCCCAAGAAAAGTCACAGAAATGGATGTAGATACAAACACCCACTCATTTACACACAGAGAAATCTCATAAGAACACTAAACAGAAAGCCATATTATATACACAAGAAACTTATAGAGTAAAAAGAATGAACACATACATATAGTTTAAAATGCTCTGACATTACATTATGAAACAAGGATGCCAATGAGTCATTTTCAGTTGACCATCTATTGCTGGGCATGCAGCCTACCTTTAAGAGTGGTTTGTTTCCCCAATAAGACTCCCCTGGAGGAAACTAAATCTAGTCCCTGGCCTATGTACAGGTAAAACACCAAGTGAAGTATGTGTAGGTGTGTACGTGCATGATGGCACATTACATATGTATAATTGCATATGTATATACTAACACACCTGTATACATATGTATATTTAAATAATAGTTGAGTTTTAAATAATTTAATATGCCAATATTTAATGTTAAATCCAATAGATAAATAACATGTAAATAACATGTAGCAATATTTCCATATGTTCACATCCACAAATAAAACTGTTTCAATAAATTATTATTAAACAATAATATCAGTACAGAGCTGTGAATAAATACTTCATCCAATTGTCAAAGTATGGGTATCTAAAACAGTGTTGAGGTTGGAATGATGATCTTGAGATTAAGAGCTTTCCGGGAAAGCATGAGGGAACAGAGTTCATATGTCAGGGTCCATAAAAATGCTGAGTGCATGTCACACCTACCCGTAATTAGAGCACTGGTTTTCAAGCCCTGGGTCACGACCCTTGTGTATGGTGACAATCAAGTGACCCTTTCACAGGGGTTGCCTAAGACCATTGGGAAACACATATATTTAACATTACAAGTTGTAACAGTAGCAAAAATTACAGTTATGAAGCAGCAACAAAAATAATTTTTATATTTGAGGGGGTAACCACAACATGAAAAACTGTATTAAAGGTCTGTAGCAATGAGAAGGTTGAAAAACATTGATTTAGACCTTCTGACTGCATAGACAAGGGGTCCCTAAAGCAAGTTGGTCAGTGAGGCTAAACATATTTGGCAACTCCAAATTTGAATGAGAGATCCTATCTCCTTGAGTAAGTTGAGTGATTGACCGACAATTCCCAGTGTCAACCTCATGCAACCCACACACTCATGCAACCCACACACAAATACATGAAAGTAGAAAAAGAAGAAAAGCAAGGTTATATTCCATTTTAAATAATTACACATATTCAAATAAACTTTTGTGCCTACTTTGATATCTGTACCTAACTCCTCCAAATTGTTTAGAATTATGATCAGAATTAAGCTCCACGTTATGAATGAACCAAAAATTACCAGTATTTTCTTGTTGTAGTCACCAAAACTTTGTAAGAGACTGCCAAGCAATTTTAATTTTTAACATTGGCTGTTTCTTAGAATTGGCCTTGCTAGTCATTCAAGGAACCATGAATCATCCGAGAATTTTCAGTTACTATAATATTACTCTAGAACAATACACTGAAACAACACTGTTGCAATCAAGTCTCCAAAGACTACACTCAATTGTGTAGAAGTACATTTCTTGACTTAGTCAAGATAACAAAATAACCACCACCACCACAACAACAAAACACTCACATTTTCTCTAGGTAAGTGGATTGCTAAAGTAAAGGACATCTAGAAAAACCTTTTGTTGTTGAACATTTGTCAATTAACAATATGTCTTTAATAGCTTTTCATATTACTGGCTATTCCTTTCAATCATACTTGCTATTAAAAAATCAATGCAATAAATAGCCACTCTGTATAGAAGCTGGGAACTATCCAAAAGACCATGAAGAAATTATCATACCAAATAAGCCCCTTAACTCAAGAAACACTCAGTGTGAACACATCCATAAGAGATGAAGTCTAAAGAAGAGGACAGGGTGAAAGTGAACCCTCTTTTCCCTCCTCTTTCTCTCAAGGCCCCGGGGAGGGGCTGGGTGAGTATGCTTGTTTGCTTGCTTCCTTACTTATTGTTTAACATAACGTCTATCAAATTTGTGAATGTATTACATTTTAATTATATAAATTGTAAAATTGCTCTTCTGTAACCAGCACTTACATTGAATCCAATCAACCTTGTCTTGTGAGCCTAAAGTTTATTAAATTGGCATCTCTGAAAATCATCCAGCCACAAGAAAATGAGGAGCAGGGATAATTGTCAGCAACACAGAACAATGGGTTTCTTTCACATGGCAATTGGAATAGATGGCAGTTACACTTCTGGTTGAACTTTAGAAGTGAAGTAAAGGAGGAAAGGTCCATGAATCTTTCATTGACTTATTACATGGAGTTCTTGATGCTGCATCATTAACACAACAAATCATAGCCGGGCGTTGGTGGCGCACGCCTTTAATCCCAGCACTCGGGAGGCAGAGGCAGGCGGATCTCTGTGAGTTTGAGGCCAGCCTGGTCTACAGAGCGAGTTCCAGGACAGCCTCTAAAACAATACAGAGAAACCCTGTCTGGAAAACCCAAAAACAAAAACAAAAACAAAACAAATAAAAACCACTACAAGTCAGTTAGCAGCTAGGTCATTGGAAGACTTTTGAATTCCTGTGAATTTTTACCTGTTTTCTCATTCATATCTGTCCCATTTTCAATAACATTCACCTATATTCAAAGGGATTTGTAAAACACAAAAGATGTAGATTTTAATCTCTTAGCTGTTATTTTCTTAGTAATTGTTAATGTTCTTGAATCTGATAATTTCTGCTTCCACAGATCACAGGACAGTTTCCATGTTAATTTTTGCTATCTTATGAGACACATGCTCTTAAATATTAAGTGCTAGAAAGATATAAGGCACCATTGAAATTTGCTCATAATTCAGCCGATTTCTTTTACAAAACATCCTTTTTTTTGCTATGTTTCTTTTTTCTTTAGTCCATCAGGGCTTCTCCCTTTCAACACCTTATGTAGAATCCTATGCACATCCCCAAGAAACACTCCAAAGTTCTGTCCCTGTTTGATCATGTCACATTATGCCATAGTTTAATAATTACCTTTACCTTAACCTTAATCCAATTCATCACCTGCAGGCTTCCTCATTCTAGGTAGCGCCTTCTCTCTCAAGAACTCAAAAACCAACTTCTCAAACTCCTTTCTAATCCAGGTCATTTATGTTGGTTATCATATTTGACTGATTACACCACCTTGGTCCTGTTGGAACATGCATCCAATCCTGACCATATCATTCTGCCTTAACTTGTTTGAAGTTAATGCCACATTAAGTGCCTTATGATCTCCAGGTCTGGTGAGGTGTCTGAGAAAAACTATTTTAGTAAAACTCACATCATATCTCTCACCAGAGAGAAACAGCGTGGTTGTCCCTCCATGTTCCCCAAAGGATTCCGTAATGGAAAACACCCGAATGCCTTCAGTCTTGAGAGTCCTAATTCTCCCTTTACCTAAAGCTTACATACCCTTTTGTCAAACTCATGCCAGTTCACTTCTCAGTTGGATCAGTGACGGTGCTTCCTGCTCTAGCATGCCACAGCCATGTACATGCTGATAAACTCCAATTACTGTCCAAGACAAATTGAAAACTTCTGCAAAGAATCCCTTCTATACCCACTTCCGCTACCTCCAATGTTCATATGTAACAACATAGAAAGACATCGTTTGATAAGTATATAATAATGTGTAAGTAAAAAAAAATAAAATCAGTAGAATGGGCAGAAAACAAAGAAGCATGACAGACTAAAATTCTCTTTTTTGTCTTAGAATCACAAAATTTTATGGCTGAGAGAGTTCTTACAGGCAATCCAAAGTTTTCTGTGGTTTCCATATAAAAAAGTAAAAAGCTCTTGTCTTAAGATGAAGTTTGGGAAATTTGTATCTAGTTGTGTAATACTGGCTATAATTTCAGTGATCCTTATACAGCATTCATGAAAGCAATCACTACAGTATTCACCCATAAAAACAGGATCCCAGAATCTGCACTTCAGAGTCTCAACTTCTGTCATTTCCCATAGCCAACATTTAAACTTCCCCAAGAATCAATTTTTTTTGTCATTTTGGGCTCAAATATCACCACCCATATCATATATTGCCTGATTACAAACAAGCGAATCTCTACCACAAGCTGGAATGGCCTAACCTCCCTCGAATTTTCAAAAACTTTGTTCCTAGTGAAAACTACAGAAAGATTTGTTATATCCTAATGTTGACTTGCATCATTTCACTGGGAAAAGTTTTAGGGTAGCAGGGAATTGAGCAAGGTCTTGGCATATCTTACCATGTCACAGGAAATGGTTACCAATCATTAGACCCACTCAGAACTGTCTCTAAGTTTATGAATATCCAAACCCAATTCTTTAAATGAAACATTTTAGGGAATGTTAGTGTTTGAGGCCCTGAAAGTGTAAACCACATTAATATTAATAACTGATATATATATAAAATTTAAAAATCATGTTTTCCTTAAGAAGCCACATTTCAGAGGTATCAACAAATTGTTGGGGACCAATTGGATCCATCTTTATTGAACCCGGGATCACTGCCTGACTGAACTGGAAGCAATTTTGTTTTTCAAGTATGATCTAACTTTTCCACAGGCGGGTTTAGAAAAATCTTTGCATGTCACACTCACACCTCCAGTTTCTGCCTTCGACTCTGATTCTTAACAGTTGAGACTCTCCTGCACCTTTGTGTGGAGGGTGTATCCCTGCTTAAAAATAGGTTCTCATTTTCTCCCAGTCCCCAGCGCTGAGTGCTGGCATGAAAAATGACCCTGATACTTGGAAAGGAGTTTCCCGTACAAGTCCCTCAGGTCCCATAATGGCAAAACCTCCTCGTCCACTTTATAGAGTCGCCCCACCCCACAGAAGAACATGTACAGGAAAAGCAGCCCTCCCTTCCCCCACACGTTTCCTCAGTTTATTTATGAAACGTCTTGGAATGAGAATGAGCTGCTTGTGGTTCCTGTGGCTGATTTGGGGATGGTTTCCTGAAGGCCCGGGGAAGCTGGTCAACCGAATGACCTCTGTGTAGCTAACCCATCACCCCAATGGGAAGACTGTTTGGTTTTACGGGTACTATTTCTAACTATGTCTAGAGGACTTTGTTTTTGCAATGAAGAACTTAATAACCAAATATCACTGTGAAAACGGACTAGTAGTTTAAATGTCTATCGGAGCTCACACCTTCCCTTATTACTCTACTTGAAATTCAAAGAACTTCTCACAGGCTCGTGTTTTGAATACTTGTTGCCTAGCTAGTAAGTGATAATATCCGGGGAGGGGTGGAGACATTAGGTGGAGCCTAACTGGTGGAGAAAGATTATTAATGGGGGACCTTTAAAGTTTATTGCCCAGACCCTGGTTTGCCTCTCACTCCACTTCCTGGGGTGGCATCAGAAGACTGGAGGACTTTGTTTCTGAAATACAGAGTTTGATAATCCGACATCACTGCAAAGACAGATTAATAGTGGCCATGTCTACTGATGGTTATACCTTCCTCAGTCAATGAAAGAAGTCAGAAATATGGTAAGGTGCCTTTAGACACCTGTATACTCCCTGTCAAGGGAACAACATCTTCCTTCTGGCATTTAGAAACGCCGGAAGGATTAGCATTGTATTTGGACAGAGAATCCATTTGGAAAGACGATAACCTTGAACACGAGCTTCATGAAGCATGCCCCTTATTTAGTCCTATCAGATGACACATAATTAATGCCTACAGTAACGTTAAATGAGAGGAGCTCAATCAATGGTTCCTCGAATATTTATGTCTGTTCAGATTTGCCAGCGATCATGGATGACAGTTAGAAATCTGGGAAAGTGTACTGATGTGATTCTTCTATTAGAGTGGTCCACCCTCAGCAAACATGCCTTTACCTTGAAAGGAGATTTACATAGAGTCACAAAAACTCTAAGACCCCCCCCAAAGGACAAAATAGTAAACAAACATTAAATCAGCACTGATATTTGACCCACATAGACTTACTAATAAGAGATTCAAATGCCAAGTTTTTTACATGATATCAATTTGAATGGTAAGAAGAAATATTTCAGAAAAGCATTGGGCAGTGACAAGATGCTAATGTAGTTTCTGAATCCATTTGAGTTGTGCTCATAGTTGTGCCAGTGTTGAAAATAGATGTTCCAGACATAATGTCCCAAACCAGCCTCTCACTCAAGTGCATGTGATTACACTTGCTGAGGAAATCAGAAATGTGTGCTTATCATCTGTTGCACATACAAAATCAAGTGAATTTTACCCATTTCACTGTATAAAAAAACAAAACAAAACCACAAAATGGCCAATCCTCCATTTTCCTGGATGTTAATTCAGTGAGTATATTTTACTGAGGTTATTTTTTATGAATTATTTGACTCAAATATATTACGGATTTACAAATGCACAAATGTATGAGATTAAAATTACAAATAATATATATGGTTAAGGAAAATTTCAGGTTAAAACAAAAAGTAGGGGGCATTTTCTCTCACTCACCCACTATCATCAAAAACTAATTACAATAACGTATTCACAGACCAACATGTCATTAAATTTTATATCTGCAGTCTAACCTCTCTTTCTGTTTTTCTGTTTTGTCTGCCCAGTGCATCCTAACGTCAGCCAAGGCTGCCAAGGAGGCTGTGCGACGTGTTCAGATTACAATGGATGTTTGTCATGTAAGCCCAGACTATTTTTTGTTCTGGAAAGAATTGGCATGAAGCAGATAGGAGTGTGTCTCTCTTCATGTCCAAGTGGATATTACGGAACTCGATATCCAGATATAAATAAGTGTACAAGTAAGTATCCATATCACTTTATATTTTTATCTCATCTTCAGGGATTTCTCCTGATTAAATGAGCTTCTAACCAACCTAAAATACACAAAAATAAGTAATAGCTACATAATATTTGGGATAATGCATACATAGACTTATCCCTTGGGGCAGAAAATTTTCACTACTAACTTAAAAAAATCCACTCAAGTTTTATTTGTTGTTTGTTGTTTGTTTGTGTACAAAACCTAGAGCCAAGAACATGATTATCACTCACTGGACTTATAGAAAATTACAATAGGTATCAGAACCAACTGAGTTACCATTACCATTATAAAAGCCAAGTATTCAATAACTGGAAGAATTATTTCAGCCATTTTGACTTTTATAAGTTCAAGTACAGGAAAGAAAACATTATTTGTTAGTTGGAAATAAAGTCTATGAGTACAGTCATCTTGACCCCAAAAGTCCAGTCTCAGCAATGGAAACCAAGTGAATTTGAAAGATGCAAACCAGGGAACATCACAACTCAACCATTCCCATCCTCCCAAGCCACTGCCTGTGACTTTCTTCCATGTTGTGCTAGCCTTATTGTTCCCCTCCTAAGAGCTTACCAGGTCAAGACCCGCCTTTGCAACTTTTGTTCCTCACTGGCTCCTTGGGCACTTGGACGCTCCTTGTTCCCTCATCAAGATTCTAAAAGTGTCACCTCAGTGGGGTGTTCCATGGTCCTTCTTATCCAGAATAGGTCTCTTCCATGTGTCAGTCACCTGTCTGGTTTTCCCACATTTATCTGTTGCTATTGTTGTTGCTGTTTTTCCAAACACTTACCCCTCTGAAACCAGATTTCTTCAGCCTGCCTTCATGGTTCTTGACTAGGCTTGAGCCTCAGTTATCTTGGTTGTAAATGAGACATATTATCATGACTGTTGTATTGGATTATGCTAAAGTTTAATAACAATGTTGCAAAATACTCATAATAAACATGGTTTATGGTAATCTTTACTTAAGAACTTAAGAGTCAACTGATGGTAATGCTTACTGTGTCTCCTTGTAGAAAGGCTAGCTTTGTGAACACTGGACATAACCCCCATGAACTGCTATCAACCAGTATCTATAGCTTTTGACATATAGTGTACAGTTACATTTTAGTGAATGGACAAATAGCTCGAGAACAGTATGAATGTTATGAACAGCAATATCCCTGTGTATTTAACTCAAATTATAATGAAGTAATATATTGAGTACTCTTATATGAACTCTCCGGAATCAAATTTGATTTAGGAGGTTATTGGATTTGAGAATACTTAGATAGAATTTACTGGCTTTGAATATCCTTAATATGATCATATATCCCTAATGTGACTGTCCCAAATCTATAACATTTTGGAACATGATGTCAATGATCATAATGTTTCAGATTTTAGAGGACTCTATATTTTAGATGCTGGAAATAAGGATGCCCAATGTATGTTATCCATGTATTTTCATGAGACCCTCTGTTCCACAATTTTTAAAGCAGCAACTGGGGTTTATCAGCTAAAGATTTGAGGAGAGTCCACAATTCAGTCTAGTAACATAACATTGAACCCCATCTTTAATGTAAGAGTTGCATGTATTTGGGAAGATGATCCAGCAATAGTTTGGAGAAGAAGACAGCAGGGTCACAATTCTTTTTCTGTGTTTCTCTTACAGAATGCAAAGCTGACTGTGATACCTGTTTCAACAAAAATTTCTGCACAAAGTGTAAAAGTGGATTTTATTTACACCTTGGAAAGTGCCTTGACAGCTGCCCAGAAGGGTTGGAAGCAAACAATCATACTATGGAATGCGTCAGTATTGGTGAGAAAGGCCTCTAAGATTTAGAATGGATGAGAAACACTTCAGATGGCAATGCAAGTCTCTCTGAAGGTTCTTCTAAAAGCCCAGTTACACAATAACCTGAGAGTATCTCTAACATCCTGTCCATCTTTGCTTACAGAAATAGGTGTTCACAGAACCACGTCCATCATGTGTCATGGGCAACTTAAGAGTCCTATATTCTTTCTTAAGGGCTACTTGCAATTGTTTCAAACTATTCTGATCATCAAAGATTTGTTACATTCCAGAGAGAGAGAGAGAGAGAGAGAGAGAGAGAGAGAGAGAGAGAGAGAGAGAGAGAGAGAGAGCGAGCTTGGGACTCACTCAGATTGACAGAGTGAGACAGTCCCAAGTTTGATTAATTGCAGGCCTGGTTTTCTGGAGAGGAGGTCCCTCACACAAGTTGTCTGTCTAAATAACACATCACTGTCAAGCTATGTTTTCTCTCTTTTAAGTGTTACACAGCTACTAGAGCTATGAGTTAGATGCACACTTGGGGAACAGATGCTATACTGAATGAGAAAACAGCAAAGGAAAACTCCAAGTCCCTTGGGCAGTGGCTGCAAGAATCTTTGATGCTGCCCCAGTGCTGGCATGTGTACACAGAGCCTCTTGATTCAGTATGAGATAGTCTCCAGGAGTGCCCCAGGGTCCCTACTGTATGCTTCTGTTAGAATCTAAAGTGTTGGAGAAATAATTATAACTTGGTGGCTTAACCACTTCAGGACAACCACAGCTTTTATTTCTGTAACTCTTTTTTTGTGTGTGTCAGAAGCTAACCAACATGTGATATTTGAAAGTTAACCCCAGAGGCACTGGAAAACAGCAGTCCAGAGTCAGTTTGGGTCTGTTTTGGTTTAAGTCTTTTCTCTAGTCAATAGGAACACAGAAAAACAATGTAGGAAATGGTTAATGGTCCATGAGAGCTCTCCTAGCCTACTCGTCCTGAGGATTGACAATTAGAAGTAGTACATGTAAAACAAGCTATTTAAAATTAAAATAAAAAATGATATAAAAAAACAAAAAAAAGAAATAGTATATTCCAAGAAGTGAGAAAAAATGGGAAACACCCCATGAAATACTCAAGAATGGGTCTTGAGGATAAGTTACTGGAAGCTTGTGGGATTTGTTCTTTACCCAGAACAAAGGACATATATTTAAGTTTTGTTAGTTGTTGCAAGATTCAGCGTTCAGTCTTTAAAAGCTAAATGTTCATTAATGCTTTCCTATCAGGAAGCATGTTTTTACATGTGGCACTTTGGGGTTTGCTTTCAAAGAAAACTGCTTTTATATCTCCAAAGTTACCAAGTTTCTTTCTTGCTGTGAATTTTAGTTGACGATTATATATTTTAAAATAGGAACTAGCAGCCAAATGGCCATTTGTTGAATAAATGACCTAGGGCACAGCTGTATTTTAGATCAGCAATTTCTGCTCAGGACTGGCTCTTGGAGCCTGTTCCCTAAGGGAAGACTCCTGTCATTTGGTATTGGTCCTCAGGCATAGCACGCACAGGCTTGCTGCAGATTATCAGAGAAGATGATAGTGTGCTGCACTACACAAAGGATTATCAAGTGTCCCTGTAACAAGTATGGAAGGTTAGGACCCAACGAGCTGAAATGTTGGCTGCAAAACACATCACAAGTTTCAGTGTTTGGATCAGCACTTTAACTTGAGCTCCCCACTGCCTACTGGACAGTATTTCCCCCTGCTTAGAGTAGAGGTTGACTGTTGTTTCTCTAGAGGTTAAACTGAGAGGAAAGGTTTGAAACAGAAAGTATGGCCCCATATCAGGATGACATGAAAGATCAGTGTCACAATGTATTCAGTTCCTGTGGTTCAGGAATCTAATTGGGGGTACTGTGTCCACCATTGTCACGGACCTTTGCTTCCTCTCTGCACTGTCATTCTGTTTTCCTCATTGTTCCTCTCAGAGAAGCAAATAGTCACAGACAGGGAATGTGGCACTCTAAGCACTGAGAGGCAGGGCTCGCTCATGCCTTAGCTGTGTCTCCTATGCAGTTAATAACCAAACCCAGGACAGCAGCGTTTCACCAATTTTGCCATCCCTTCCCCTACATCTCAGAGTGTTACCAACTACAGTATGGCCCTTTCTACTATCTGGGGACTCATTATTTTTTCTGAAATACTATGTTGGTGCATAGCTTTCTATGTTAAGGTCATTCTTTTAGCAAAGTTATTTTCCAGCTCTACATTGTTCATTTTAGCTACATTGAACGTAAATCACACTTTCATGTTGAGTCTATTATTTGGCTAGCGTTTCCAATTTTTATTAAAAAATATATTATTTGCTTCATGAGGCTTTTGTAAAGCATTTCTGAAGGAGAAAGATCTCTTTCCCTCATACCTTTTTTTACAATCTGATCTAAAGACTTTTACTATCTGATCTCAGTTATATTTCCTCCTCCCCTGGAATTATCTAAGATTTACATTAGAATTTTGCCTTTATAACCATTCATTTTCTGGTTTTAGATCAGTAATTATCTGTGCTGTAACTTTTCATATTTGATTGCCTAAAATCAAAGCATGTGTTTGACTTTTCATCTTTGTCACGAAAGACCTGGCTTCCATATTAAACAATGATTTTCTAATTTGTCCTCTCAATCGTAATGTTAAACACACCACACACACACACACACACACACACACACACACACACACAAAGTTTACTTACAGACTAACATCTCTGTTCTCAGCCTTCTTGAGACTTTCTAGGCTGTATTACTTTTTGATGATTAATTTAAAGAGAGGATGTGAGGCAATAGTGTTCATAATTGTCAAAAGATTATGCTATTAAATACTGTAGCTACTTCATTCTCCAATCAGGAATGCAAAGCTTTAACTGAATGTGAAGCTTATTTTGAAGCTAGTTCAATACTGCTCACGGAAGTTTTCAGAAACAAATTTACTTTTATATGGCTCTTTGCCGCATTCAGGTATCTACAAGTGACTAAAATACCCATAAAAATGAAGAGCATTTTAAATCTCTAGATTTAAAATAAAATTTTAACTTAAAATACTTATATCTAGAGATTTCATTTTGAATCTCTAGAACACATAGGTTACTGCTTTTAAGGTTGTCATAGGAGATTGTATTCTTACAAACGAACAAACCGTTAAATCAGAAGACGATGGAAGAGATGACTGGAAAACACATTCTTGTGAAGACAAATTTGTACTCTCTGAAAGTTTGTACTGGAAGCCATTTCCGTTGTATGTTAGGAGGTTTCGTGGTCATAAAAACAGGAACAGCATTTTTAGACCAGGTAACGCACACAGTCAATGCTGCTAATCAGGAGACAGAGGCACAGGGATCATAGGCTTGAGGGTAGATTGGACTGCATATAGAGACTCTGCTGGAAGGAAAGAAGGAAAGGAGGGGGGAGGGAAGGAGGATGGCAGGAAGGAAGGTAGGAAGGAAGGAAGGAAGGAAAGAAGGAAAAGGGAATTTTGGAGTTGTTTCTTTTCTACTACTATTAATGAGAAGCAGAGAAACTACACTCACACAAAGGAAACAACTCTTCACAAGAGCTTCGGCTGGGCACACTCTGCCCTTTAAGAGCCACGCAAGGACATTCAGTCCAGATGTGAGTTATCAGCAGTCACTGACCAGAGAAGTTCCCTAAGGTGAGAGGCTGCTGCTCATTTGCTGAGTCATAGATATTATTTAGGTATCCAGCAGCATGGGAAATAGGAAGGGCACTGTGTAGAGGACAAACACATGGATTCCCAGATGTTCTCAACTCAAACAGCATTCCTGTCTGCATATAGCATTGCTCGCTTTGTAAAGAAGGCACAACTGCTCCACCTTAAAACTTTATCAGAGCTTGACAATAGTGGTGCACTCCTTTAACCCCAGCACTAGGGAGGCAGAGGCTAGTGAGTTCAAGGCCAGTCTGGTGTACACAGCAAGTTCCAGGACAGCCAGAGCTCTTAGAGAGAAAAATCCTGTCTTGAGAAACCAAAATTAAATAAATAAATAAACAAAGCAACTTCATGAGAAGTTCTAGGGTAGGGTTCATCATCCTGTCCTTTATAATGACTTCCAAATAATTCTGAAATCTGCTAAAGTTTAATTCCCTCAAGCTCTATTAAGGATCACACAAGAATTATAGCAGTGCTGAGAACCATACAAAGCCTTAGTGGAGTTGTAATTATGCTCGTGCCTGGGTTAGCTGGGTCCCCTGTAGAAGGCCAATTTGATGAAAGAAGGTACTGACCCAACAACATGTGTACTAGAAACATCCTACTTCTGCCCCTTACTCCTGTTATCTTGCCCAGTTTTAGATGTGTGATATGGATTTTTTGTTTGTTTGTCTGCTTGTTTCATTGACAATCCTACCTGCACCTGCGAGTCAGCTGAGACAGTTTCTGTTTGGTTTCAGTGCACTGTGAGGCCAGTGACTGGGGTCCTTGGAGCCCATGCATGAAGAAAGGAAAAACGTGTGGCTTCAGAAGAGGGACTGAAACGCGGGTCCGAGAAATACTACAGCATCCTTCAGCCAAGGGTAACCTGTGTCCCCCAACCAGCGAGACAAGAACGTGTATAGTACAAAGAAAGAAGTGCTCGAAGGGAGAGCGAGGTACAGACACACTGACAAAATTTGCTTCTCTGAGCCCTCACAACGTGATGCATGTCTCACTCTATAGCTTTATATGGGATATTTGGCATCATTCCTCTATCCAAAGCTCTAAATGTGTAGAAAAAGAACATTATGACTCCAAGTTACAGATTATAGATAGGATACATTTTTTTAGTATGGAACCTGATCTCAGAACTTTAGAGTATGATAAATAAACCTCATTTCAGAAGACTACTGTAAAAGCATTTGGGCTTGATTTTTCCCCCTGTGATCTGTCTTGTTAATGCGTAGGAGCTTTTGGGAAGTTTCATAAACACAAGGTGAAGATAAGACCAGAGCAAAGGGACCATCTCCACCGACACATTCCCTTCCTTGCTTATATGTTAAATTGGTGCCGATGACTCCAAGTTTCACATTGGAAGTAAAGGATCAAGAGCACTGAGGACGTTCTGTCCCAAGTTGCTTTGATATGTCTCATATAAGGTTGCATAACCTGTTAGATCAATGTGATCTGTGTCAGAACATGTTAAAATTTCTAAGTACCCAAAAGAAATTTACCTTGGATGTAGAGCATGAGTGGAAACAAACTTCGTTTAGAAGAACTGCAGCTGCTGATTTTTAAATTATCATTCTCCCATATTTCTCAATCACATCCCCAGCACCACTGCCTACAAATCTGCTGTGTGCCTTTAAATAATTATAGGTAATCTTTTGGTGAGTCTGCAAATGACCCTCTCAATTAGCTAATTGACAGAGGCTGGATGCCCCTGCAGCTGAACTTCCTTAGCTTATTTTAGTCGTTTCTTCACTTACTCATTCACATGCTTGTATTGAACGCTTACTTTTGTGACCTCATATCTGCTAATCCCTAGAGATTCAAGCTACATAGAAGGTTCTCTAAGAGTACTGTGAAGTCAAACTCAGTGGGAAGCTGGGATGGCTAAACAGATGGTCACAATGTCCTATAGTAAAGGAGTTTCTTGTGAACACAAAGGAGGATGCTACAAACATGAGCGATGTTTATATAAAAAAGAATTTGGGTCACCTGAGCTTTGAAAAATGCTTTTTTATAGTATCTGCAGAATGAGTTGGCTACAATAAGAATGTTTGGAGACTTCCATTACCATTGCACTCAACACATAAGAGTAGTAAAATTTCTGAAGATATGGGTTATGTTAAAGAGAACATCAGACTTTTGTAAATTTGAAAGAGGTTTTGATTAAAATTTAGTTTCGGGAATGAAAGTTGGCTAGTGGAAAAGGTCTTTTAGCATTTGTTACCAATTAATTTAAAACATCTTAGATTGTAAGAGTTGGCTTTGGAAGTCAACTGTTTGAGCACTCTGTTGGTATGAGCCCATTGCTACATGGTTACTTCTATTTACTAAATGGTCTTGAAATTTAATGAGCTACATGTAGTCTTCAATCATACTCTTTCTATAAATTATACAGTATTAATAAGTATTTTGTACATTTCCCTTTAAAATATAAATTAGATAAAGCTTACCCCATAAAATTGCCATATTATCTTTCCTATTTTATTTTAGAATATGCTTTTCCAATCTACCTTTTCTTGCCCCTGTCATAAATATTGTCATTTCTTAAAACTAGTCACTAAAAGAGAAGCTATGCCATAAAGCTGTTTGAACAGCCACCTGTAACTTAAGATTTCACTTAAAATTTTGATTCTGATCTTTGTCCCTTCCTTCTGAGCATACAGACACACATTACACTTAAAACGGAACTATATACAATTAGAACAATATAAATGTTTCATTATTTTTCAAATTTGATAATGCGCAGACTAACAGGAATTGTGAATTCCCTGTAATGACATCTCTAGTCTCATATCAGTTTTTATTACTCTTCATTTGTATCTCAGTGTGCTGATTTCATTTTTTAACGTGGGATAGAAAATGTAAGGAAGGACTAAAACTGCGTTCTTAATTCATTACCTCCTTAACTTCTTTTAATGTCTACTCATCTAATATCTTATGTCAACAGCAAGAAGTCAAGAAAGTGAGTAACTGTGGTCTGTGTATAGACGCTTTCCATCAACTATATAGGATATGGCAATTTTACCCAAGTCCTCACTTAGGCTTTGATGCACATTTATGAAACATGAGTGGTCCACCATGAAGTATTTTAAATATAAATAGTAAGAAGCATAAACACTAAGAAAGGAAGGATTCCAGAAGGCTAAATAGACTAGAAGACAGTGACCTAATGGTTTCTGGATGAGCTGATCATTTTTTTTTATCTTAGGAGGGTAAACGGTAAGAAACCTTCAGGCAGTTTAAGAGATAAGCACTGTACAATGATAAGGACGAGATCTACCCTCTGGCGTATCTATCTGCTGCTTAATTACTCTGATTTCAGAGTTTAGAATGCTTAAAAATAGGAAGAGGTTTTTTAATTGTCTGGCTTCAGCACTGATAGACAGTGAAGCAAAAGGCCAGGTCTTTGTTACAAGGTGCATGCTCACATCTTGATTTGAAACCTGCATCTGGGACCTGCCTGAGAGGGAAACACTGGGCAGAGACAGGCCACTCTTATTTGGAGCAGGTGCAGACTTGTTTTCAGGATTTCTTTTCTGCTGCATTCTAATTACCAAAGGCAGAAGCTCCAGGGAAGAGTGATAAGATCCAGAAATGGTTTTCCACGAGGCATTCAGAAAAGTTAAGTAGAAGGAAATAGTTTCTAGATACAGATAGTGTTTTGAAAAGACACAAAATCTCTCACACACATTATTTTTCTTACTTCCACTTTTCTTGTGCTTATAGTAACTATAGGAAACAAGGCTAAGGAAGTCAATGTATTTTTTGAAGTCACGATTCCTAGTTATAACCAACTGTACTATTTGTCTACTATTTAGGATTATCTTCTTTTATCTATCATGCTCGCCTTTTAAAATCAGCTTTGAATTATTCATAAGTTACTCTTAAAAAGCTATCACTATTAGAATGTGTCTGTCTGTTGAACATTTATGGACTTAATAATGTATTTGGAGTGTTAAGATATATAAGATGCATTCTAAAAGGTTATATAGACAATCATATAGACTTGTAGAATATACATATTAAAACTATTGACATAGTAAACGAAGAGACTGTACATTTTCAGTGGTTGTCAGTCCACAATTATTGACTTTTTGACATGCTCAGTGTAACTTCAAGGGAAGTGAAACAGCATGTGTGTGTACCTGTTTTTGGTGTAAAAGGGTGTGTGTGTGTGTGTGTGTGTGTGTGTGTGTGTGTGTGTGTTGGGAAGAAGATCAACGTGTTTCTTATTCATTCGTACATTCCATCAATTTATCACATAGATAATGTTTAGGGCAGTTAACAAATAATGGAGAAAATTCTTTAACTTGTGAAAAGGATTTCACTAATCAGAGGTGTCCTATGACCATGGGAAAGAAAGAAGAGAGGAGACATGACCATACTAGAGCAAGGGTCTATCTTCTTCCCTAAAGATGAATGAGCACCCACTCCATCTGAAAGACAAGAGGGAATTGATTAAGTAGAGAGAACAAAATGTCCAGAGGCCCTCCAGGGAAGAAACCAGCACAGAATTAGCAGGCCATCATCTTAGCTGACTAAACTGTAGATGGCCTCTGTGTCTTCACAGACTTTTAGAAAGACATAGATCACTATATGTAAACGACAAAAGGGAAGATAGTTGGGTGTTACTCAACTACCAACGTTATAAGCATGGATTATGTTTATGATGAATACTACTTTTACAATCACAGCAACATCACATTTTATAAAATGTAACAAAAATGGTGAAATGTTCTAAAGATTTGGGTGGTCAGCTTCTTTGTCTTATTGGTTTGGGGTTTTGGTTGTTTTTTTAAATGCAGGGTCTCACTATATAGGTCTGTCTGTCTGTCTTAGAACTTGATATGTAGATCATGATTGACTGGACCCCCCCCCCAGGGATCTTCCAATCTCTGTCTTTTGAGTACCGGAATTAAAGGTGTGGTTTGAATAACCATACTCAGCTTCATTAACTTAAACTTTTGTGCAATATTTGTAATTATTCTCTTGATTCATAGATGAGTTACTTGCAGGAAGGATTTATATTAAATGTTATTTTAAAACAATCAAGATTTCCAGAATGCAACTAGATGAAGCTCTTGTTATTGACGATAAATAGATGCATTTCTTGTTGTTAGCAACTAAGAGTATACCATCTTCATCTCTCAGAAGGCTGGCTGGCTAACTGGAGACGCTTATCCTTGCAAACATTTCAGGATGAGGTCTTTTTGCTCTTTAGCTATTGCTGTGAGTAAACTACCCTCTCCAAAGAGTATGAAGTGATAGGAGCTCTCTTGTTTCTGATGGGACACTATTACCTCCTAATGATATATGAATAAAATGCTGCAGGGACAGTTAATAATCTTTTTGTTACCTTTCTTGTATAAAGCCAGTCCTACACAAATGGATGGTCTGTTGAGATGCTGGGGAGGACCTCTTGCCATTGGATATCTATATATGGTGGAAAGAACAAAGGGGGGCTCAAATAGGTATAATCTTTCCTTGGAGTATATGCACTAGTCAATTTTGCAAAAAAAAAGATTAATATAGAAATTTGAATTTTATTAATATCTGGGTATCTGGAGAGATATATCAGTGATTAAAGCACTTGCTGCTCTAGTGGAATATCAGAGTCAGTTGCCAAGCACCCACACTTGCCTGCTGATAACGTCCTGTAACTTCAGTTACTTCCTATAACTTCCAGTTGCAAAGTACATAATACCATCTTTGACCTCTGACAAAACCTATATATATATATATATATATATATATATGACAACACACACACACATCTAACTTTTAAAAATTCCAGTTATATAGATATCATTCACAGAGCAGAAATTCCTTATTGCAGAAATTCCTTATTGTAAATATATTTATTTTTTCTTAAAAGGCCGACCCAAATATTTTGCTATATGTCATTAGTAGGAAAGCCTACCAGTGTTCAGTGAGTATTTAGCCTTCTTTTCACCAAATTTACTTACAATAGCTATTGTTATCTCTTGTTTTACAATATTCTTTATTAGACAGAATTTTAAGTTCAACAATCTTCTTGGTTGAGATGTATTTATACATCTTCATGGAATTCATTATGATAATTTAACATATATTTCAATGGTAATATTCAAGTAAATTTTGTAAACACTTACATCTTGGAGTGTTAATACTATTTATGTGTTGGGAATTTATGCTCCTCTTTTAGAGTTACACATTAATATATCATAGCTTATTTGAAACAATAGTTACTCTACTTTGTTAGAGAAAGCCAAAAACACCTTTTAATTTGACCTTTAATGGCCAAATCTTTCTGAGGGTTCTCTGCTGCCCACATTTGTAGGTCTGAAACTAATCCAAGATATTTACTTTGTGTAACTGATACCATAAGGAAATGGAAGTACCCAGCCAGCATTTGAACGAATATAGAAAAAAGTGAATGACAGTTACTAGATCTCTTGCCTTTTACACATTTTATAATTCCACTTATACTCCCAAATAACAACTTCTTTTTCTCCTCCTCTTTCTTCCTTCCTTTCTTCCTTCCTTTCTTTTTCTTTTCTTTTCCTTCTTTCTTACTCTTCTTCTGATTTTTGAAACGGCCCTTGCTGTCCTGGAACTCACTATGTAGACCAGGCTGGCCTCAAACTCACAGAGATCTGATCTGCCTCCCAAGTGATAGGATCAAAATTGTGAACCACTATTCCCAGCACTCACAGACTTCCTAATGTCAAAAGGGAACTCTGTAGCAAATGGGAAGGCTTTCCTTTCCTGGCTTGTGGTATTTGGCTTATATTACTTTATCTCAATATGATGCCTCTTTCAACCTGGAGATCAGTGATTGGTTAGAATGGCTCAGCAATGAGCTACTAGATGCTGTTTGTCTGTCCTACTCAGTCCAGGGCTGATGCTATGACCCATGCTGTTGTGCCTTGCTTTTATGTGGCTTCTGAGGATCTGAACTCAGGTCTGATGCTCATGTGGCAGGGATGTAATGAACTCTGTCTTTAATGTGTTTAAAATAACACACTGTTTTGTTACTTGAGAGAGTACCAGCTTATTGCAAACAACATTCTTCAGTCCCTAACCTAACAACATACTGTCTTTGTGAGCTGTTTCAATAGACTCATGCGACATAATAAGTAACCTCGGAGCATAGAGGCTTCAGGCAACAACTGTCCATTTAAAAAACTGTGACTGGTCAGTTTAGGCAGAGATGCTCCTACCAGTTGTGATTTTAGCTGGACTTCCTCATGTGGCTGGGTGGTTGAACACTGAAGAAGTTAGGCTATGCTCAATGTCAAGAAAGGTTCATCAGGTTCAAAGAAGAAAACAGAAGTAGTTTTTTTGTGAGGATGTACTTAGACCTGCCAAGCTTATATTTCCACAACCTTCTGTTACTTTGTGCTAGTCAGAAGGCATTCCTGACTCACAAGATGAGGAATAAGTTGCACCTGTTGCCTGAGGCAACTGTGACATTACTTTGCTGGGTGCCTTGTAAGCACAGGCAGGAGGGAAGGAAAGTGAGCATTTCTGCCACCCAGTGATCGTTATCTTGTTCGCAGTTGGATGAATAAGGTCACCTAGTCTTTACCAATGTCTTATTGTGACCTCATTCTTTCGAACACATGGTATAGATGTTCAGGATATCATCTCTATTGTACCTTCCTATGTGTAGAGTGAAGTATATTATATATTACCCCTTGATGCTACAAAATACCTGCCACCAAACACACACACACACACACACACACACACACACACACACACACTTTTAAAAGGAGGGTTTATTTTGGCTCCCAGTTTGAGGTCATAGTCCATCACCCCAAAAGCCCTGGCAACAGGAACAACTGGTTGCATTGCTAGGTCAGCCAGGAAACAGAGTGAGATGAGTACTGGTGCTCAGTTTTCTTTCTCCTTATTATTTAGTCCAGGACCCCAACCCATGCAATGGTGCTACCCACACTTAGTGTCAGCTACCCTAATAGAGAAACTGCCTCATAGATATGCCTATAAGTATACTTCCACAGTGTTTCTAAATCGCATCAAGTTAACAACCAGAGTTAACCATGGCAAGAAGACTAAGGAGAAAAATGTAAAAGGCAGGCCAAGGGTCTGGAGAGATGGCTCAGCCATTAGGAGAACTTGCTACTGTTTCAGAGGACCAAGGTTTGATTCCCAGCACCCACAGGGCAGATTGCAGCTATCCATAACTCCCACCCCACAGGATCTGATGCTGTCCTCTGACATCTAAAGGCACCAGGCACACAGGTTATACACACATGTGCAGGCCAAACATCCATACCTGAAATCACAAAAAATAACTTTTTAAAGTTGAGCCAAGATATACTCACATAGTACATAAATATGTACATAAGTACCACTTTGTGCTAGGTGTTCTGAAGTGTAGCAAATACAGCAGTGAAATTTTTAAAAAATACTCTCCCCTTTCGCCATGATTTTTATATTATAGGTATTAATATGATGCTTAATGTTCCATACAGCTGTGATCACCCTGTTCAGTTCTCTTGGAGCAAAAACCTGTGTTGAGAGTTTTCATTTTCATGATAATACTAGTAACTGTGGTTTTCATTAGAGTTATCTAGCACATTTACAAAAGCATTTATTTATGCTGGCAAACATAAAATAGACCTGCCTATATTTTGTTTAAGTCTCTAGAAAATATATGTATTTTCCTGTGGATTCCCCCCCTCCCCAGTGATACACTAATGGATGTTTTTCAAATGGCTGAGTAGGGTTAAAGGTACAACTTGGGTCTGTGGGACAGAGCTTTGAGCTAATAGGGCCTTTGGAGAAATGACCCCAAGACCTTTGGCTTCATTCATAACCCGCTCTAGCCAGATGAGACTCCTGCCAATTAGTAGGGTTCCCCAGAGAGAGACTCCAAGAGCATCAGCATAAATTTAAATGCTGGACCCCCAAATGTAGTTTGCAAAAGGGCTTTCTTGTCCTTTGCTAATTACAAAGTAAACATTTCTCAGCAAAAAAGACACTTCCTCCTTTCACGTCCCTGTCTAGCTCCCCGCATCCGTACCACGCCTTAAAACTGCTGCTGTTGCTAAAGCCCCTTTGGCATAGGAGACACAATCCCACATTTGTACACACAAAAAGAATTATTCTTCCCGTAGATTACTGTCTTGTTCTCTCTTTACTTACTGCAGCAACTTCATAATAGCCTCACAGACAAACTTTGAAAAATGGACTGCGCACCTTCTTAGGCCTCCCAACAGGTATAAGGGAGCAGATTCAACCGGATGGCAGTTGATCTCCGGGGCATCACTGGACAGAAATGCTCTCTTGGTTACATTAAAAATTGTCTGTTTACTATGTCATTAAGACGCTTTATTTGATGCCAAACCATAGCTATGGAAACTAGGTTATATAAATACCAGAGTTTCTGGATTTAAAAACTGTCTACTTGGAATATTACAAATAAAAATACTTCACTCAGGCTTCAGGGATTTAATCCCGTATGACTGTTAAACCAAACTCTCAGACCAAGGTGGTATGTATTTTACTGATGAACAAATCCAAGCATGGAATTCCCAGCACAGTGTCTTGCACCAGTAAGCTACTATGTTAGCATGGCAAATGGTGTGAAGGGAAAATTCCCTGACACTCTAATCTACTCTACTCGCATTTGCTTCCTCAAGGACTTTCAGTCCCTTTCAACACTTTTTCCAAATCATGTTCATTCCTTCTAATCTAAATTTAAAATATTTTTCAATAATTTTTCCTTCTGATTGTACCATCTCTAAGAATTATTCATTATCTATATGAACTGGCTGCCTGTGTCGAAAATAATGTACCAGTATTCATCAGGACCTTTGAGTTGAAAATGATGGATTTGAAATTATCTTAAGCAAAAGAAAACAATAGGTTTTAAGCATAGAATTTTGTAAATGCCCGAGGCCATTTAAGCCATCTGTTTTCTCTGTTTTCACCATTTCAGCTCATGTCTCCTTTTCTTTCCCTGTTTGTTGGTTTGTTGCCAAATACTGTGAGTCTTTTTTGGAATTTAGAAGCAATCTGGCTCCAAGTAGTCCCCGTCTATATGTTAAAATCTCAATTTAAAGGGAAAGTTACCTTTACTTCCCTCTCCACTTGTCCTATTTCATGCAAGATTCTAGTTGATCAGCTTGAATCACAAGTCCATTCCTAGAACCAATCACTGCAATGAACATTTACGATATTTTGATTGGTCTGATTTTCAATTGATCACATGCCTACAATTAAAGCTGGGTACAAGTGGACCATTGTAAATGGTAGTTTGACTTGCAAATATGAACATGCTCAAAATTGCTCAATATAAAAGCATACTCTTTCACAAGATACTTTCTGGCCAATATCTGTGGAAAAGCAATTTAAGTGATGAAGTTGAAGCAAGGTTTTTTTTAGTTTTTCCAATTTTGACCAGATGTACAGATCTAGCATAATGTTAATATTTTCATTAAACCAGTTTTTACAGTTTTGGGGTTTTAGAAACATTTTTATGGGATTAAATTGACTTTAACTGAACCCAATACTCTTTGAATGGTTTCTGGGACTGATTTGCAGACTCCAATGAAGGCATGCTCATTTCCATTTCTAGCTGCTCAGGGTTCTTATGAGACACACCAGTGTGGGTAATGACCTTTGACTTAATTATTCATCATGCCACTGGAACTTTAAGATTAACTCAAACTTAATTACTGAACTCTTTGTGTTTATGTTATGCATACATCACTGGGTCATAACTCTGGCCTCTGTGAGGCCAAGCCACTATAGCAGGAAAATATGTCTTACGAGGGATTGTTTTGTTTATTTGTTGTTTCTGAGAGGCGAGCCTGGTCTTTTTCTGTTTTTATTCAGAGAATCAGATAAACAGAAGAGTTGCTCAACAAAGAGCAATTACGTTTCATGACTCAGGACCGATATGTAGGTGTCTCTTCACTTTTACATCACAAGCAAGAGAGTATTTGGAAGCACATTTATTTTCCACTTTGGAATACTATCTAAATTCAGGCAAGGAAATGACATACTGAACTCACACCTGAGACAGATTGTTATTTCAGAAGCAAGGCAGCAGATAGAAGTGTGCATATAGGCCAGTGATATAGGTCAGGGGTTACAGTTCTTGCCACCAAGCCTGACAATCTCAGCTGGATCCTAGGACCATACAGTAGAGAGAAAGAACCAACCCCTTGACCTCTACACACACACACACACACACACACACACATATTCACACATGTACACACACGCAGACACACACATTCACACACATGTGCACACACATTCACTCTAAATAAAAAAATAAATAAAGTACAATGAAAAACAGCTATAAAGAAAATGTATATAGTTAAAATTAGGAAACTTTGCCTAACTAATTGCAATTCATGAACAAAAGCATTATTACCCAAATAAATCTAGATTACAATCTAGCTTTCTATAATGCAACTAGTATGCTTAGTAGACAACTATTTTGGTGAAATACTGAAATACACAGTACAATAGTGAACTGTCTCTCAGGATAATGAGTATGCATTGTGTCAAATAAGCGGCCTAACAGTTCCCTGATCTATACCACATGCTACAGGGCTTATGCTTTCATTTCTTTCCCCAGCAATGACAATTTAGTTTATCAAAGTATTTCACGAAGCCTGGCGTTGGTGGCGCACGCCTTTAATCCCAGCACTCGGAAGGCAGAGGCAGGCAGATCTTTGTGAGTTCGAGGCCAGCCTGCCTGATCTACAGAGTGAGTTCCAGGACAGCCTCTAAAGCCACAGAGAAACCCTGTCTCGGAAAACAAAAAAACAAAAAACAAAACAAAAAACAAAAAAACAAAGTATTTCATGAAGGAAGCCATAGTAGATTCACATTTACCTAGTTCCTCAAGATCTGTTTAGAAATGTGTAAGAGAAGGGAGTTTATGTGCATTTAAAATGTTTTATTTAGTGAGTGTATGTATGTAGTATGAGTATGTGAGAACACATGCAATTAGTGAGCATATGTGTGTGTGGTATGTGTATGTGAGTACACATGACTAGTGAGTATATGTGTGTGTGGTATGTGTATGTGAGTACACGTGACTAGTGAGTATATGTGTGTGTGGTATGTGTGTGTGAGAGCACATGATTAGTGAGTATATGTGTATGTGGTAGTGTATATGAGAACACATGTGATTAGTGAGTATATGTGTGTGTGCTATGTGTATGTGAGTACATGTGACTAGTGAGTATTTGTGTGTGGGGTATGTGTGTGTGAGAAAACATGTGATTAGTGAGTATATGTGTGTGTGTGGCAGTGTATTTGAGTACACATGTGACTAGTGAGTATATGTGTGTGTGTGGCAGTGTATTTGAGTACACATGTGACTAGTGAGTATATGTGTGTGTGGTATGTGTGTGTGAGAAAACATGTGATTAATGAGTATATGTGTGTGTAGTATGTGTGTGTGAGTATACACATGTGATATACAAAGGACCACTTTCACAGTCAATCCTCTACTTCCAGTAAGGTCTAGGGACCAACTGAGAATGTCAGGCCTGCCATGGAAGGACTGTAGCCTGAGACATCTGACCAGGCTAAGGGTTTAAATTACGACATTTATTTCTACAATGCTATTTTTTTTAACTGGCAGACACAATAACAAACATTTATTGAGTAACAATTGTGAGCTAGACAGTATTAAGCACACTAATGTAATTATGTTTATATACATAAATGAGGATACATGTAGTATTTGTATACATGTGTTTATGTATATATGTATATATAATATATACACATATATATTTATATGTTCCTCAGATATCATTTCTGTCCTGTTTTAATGGAAAAGGCTTGTCTTAGACCATTTTTGTTCTAAACAGCATCCTCTTACATAGTAATAACAATTTATAAAAAGTCAAAATTAAAGTAAAAAATAACTCTTGGCAGAAAGAGCCTTTACAACTAAGCTCTCTTGGTGACTCTTGTCAACCCTTTAAAAAGTAGCTATTTTAACAGACGTGAAGTCATTGTTCCTATTTACTGAGTATAGTATAGTTTGATCTTCTAATACATGTACCTTAATTCTTGTATCTTCACAACTACTTGAACTACTTTTCACTGCTAAGGCAGTCTCCCCTCAAGGAAACACGTTCTTCTAGCAGTTATGCTGACAGGCTACAGGGAGATGGAACTAAGTATTATGTGAAGATTAAGCTAAGAGAGTTGGAAAGGTAGTTTAAAAGAAGAAACGAAAAAGGGGGAACAAAGATATAGAATCAATGGGGCAGTCTGTGTCTTGAAGACACAGGGTATATCAACCATATCAGGGATACTGGTAATTGTGTTCTTGGCTTTTGCAGGTGGTTCTACAGTGACATGATTGCATTATAAAAGCAAGCAGGTTTTGTTTGCTTACTTGTTTTAGAAATACTAGGGAGTGAAATAGGGTCTTGTGTTTAGAACTATAGCTTTTCAAACTGATTTTTAGAAACAAAACACTTTGCTCTACTGAAGTACTATGCAGATCCAGTACATAAAATATATTGACAATGGAAAGAGGAGAAATTGGAACTTTTATGCAGTGTCTGTAGGAAATGGGAGATGATAGAGCCTGTGTGGCAGTTCCACAGAAATCCAAGCTGGAATTACAGTATGATCCAGCAATCCGAATTCTGAATGTATACTAAAATAATTGAAAGTGGAATATCAAGGAGACATTCGTTTACCCATGTTCATAAAAATATTACTTACAATAGCAAAAAGTTATAAGGAATTTATGACAATTGATGGAGGACTGAAAACACAATGTAGCATATGCATGGGAGGTACATCTCTTGTCTGAAAAGGAAAGGAAATTCTGATGCATGCTACATCATGGATAAACCTCAGAGATGATACGCTAAATGAAATCAACCAGTCACAATAACACAAATAGCCATTGACTTTGCTTATATGAGCTACCAAGAATAGTAAAATCATAGAGGTAGACGCTAAGGACTGGAGAAAAGAAAAATGACACAGTTGAGAACTAGAGTTTCAATTCTGCACAATGAAGAGTCCTTAGAACTGATGTTTGTGATGGCTTCACAATGTGAATGTTCTTAGTGCCACTGGACTGTATTCTTGGATTATTAGGATCTTTTCTATAATTTACATAAATTTAAAAAACTACAGTGCTGCAAAGATGACTTTCCAAGTAATATTAGTAACTTGAGCTCTATTACCAGAATGCACTAAAGGTGAAAGGTTGAACTGATGCCATACACCTCTAATCTGCACAAATGTGCCATGGTATATGCAACCCCCTACACACACACACACACACACACACACACACACACACACACACACATATGCACGCACACATACACACACACACCATAATAATGAAAAAAATTATTGTTCAATGAAGAGTGAGTTCTAACCAACCAATATTTATGGATTAGGCTGCTGTATTTGAAAACCATTGAATAACCTGTAGCCTATTTTCTGATCCTCTTTTATGGTTCTCAGTTACCTTCATGGTAAAATCTGAATTTGACATTTCTCTTGATTCTTTGCTTCAGAAAAGAGTGGTGCCTTTTTTTCCCCTTGAGAAAATCTCTTGAATCTCAGAGAAGGGAAAAATGTCAGTGTGTTTCCCAAGGGGCCTTGCAGTTTATCCCAGATGATGTTTTAGCATCATCTTTGCTATAGTCAAAGTGTGTTAAAGGTAAAGCAACAAGAAAAAGCAGCTGTAACACATAGCTTCCTTAAGATATGCTATCCTGAGCTTTGTGTTGATTTGTTTCTTGCCTTCCTCCTCATGCCTGTATTCCCTTACACAAACTTAAGAACACGGCCCTTCCATTTATCCTATAGTATAGTAAAAATAGGGAACATAGAGATATAATTTGTGACAGGGCCTTACAGATCTATTAAAAACATGACATTACCTTGAGGTAACATTTAACATACAGCTTCATATCACGCTGAACATCTTGTGCTGTTAATCTCTTGGTCTAATGTTTTCTTCGGGGTTTTTGCCATTTGTTCCTCCTTTGTTGATTGCTAAATACATAATGTAAAACATTAGGTTGCAAAGTGGCCTAAATTGGCTGAGACCTCAGGAGAACTATTCCCAACACTTTTATATAAACTCTAAGGAGGTCAAATTTAGAAAACTCTCAGCTGCTGAACTTGGATTCCACAAACCACTGACCAGTTATAATTAATATTAATAAATGGCAGATGACAGATGTTTATTGCCTAACTTAACAGTGTGTATGCAATACTAAGTTTTCAAAAAGATAGCTAAATGTCAAAAGATTTAAACATATGTGCTAAAGTAACCAAAGCAATAAGGCTGCCTACATGTAATCTGAATTCTTCTAACTGTAAGCAACTTAATATGTATAGGAAACATACAAGGTTTTTCTTTCATTGTATTAAACAATGGATTGACATGAAACCCTACTTCATTAGTCTTAAAGGCCGGTTTTATATGCCTACATTCCACAGACACTCATTTACACAAATACATAAACACAATATACTTAACTGTTGATCTTAAAGTCTGAAACTAAGTTGTTTAACATGCACAGGTTTTGAGATTATAAAAATAATAATAAACAGTATCTAAATATTAACTCAGTTTAGTTCTGGAAAGTTCTACTAAATAATAAGAGCAGTGACCAAGGTTTCTCCCCTTGTTCACCTCTGGATACTAAAGATAATTCAGTTACCTGGTTGAGTAATTCTGGGAGCATAGTGAGGTGCTTAAAATATAAATGAATCCTCCAGCTATTACAGGCAAAATAAAAGAATTGTCCAGGGCAATCATATGAAGACTCAAAACCATCTTAACAAAAAAAAACAGAGAGGAAAATATCTTGCTTAGTTTACGTCCTTATTCGATTGAATTCATTTAGTATATTTAATCCATTAGCACACCGTCTCCCCAAATGGGTTGTGATTGAGTAATAATACTATTTCTTGGTGTTTGACGGTTTCATATAATTATCTTCTGTATTATCCTAGTCATGTGTGCATTATTAATAACAACTTTATCTTAAGAAGAAATTGAGATGTTGGGCAAGAAGTTGACTGAGAAATGTTAAGTAATTGACTGGTACAGTACTAAAGGCAAGTCCTGACCCCAGTCCCAGTGTTATTCCAAGTGTTTTAGACAGAAAGGTGCATGTATGGAACTATGATAATCACCAGCTAATAGTTGGGACAGCATCTTTTAGACAATAAGCCTCATCCTTTCTGCTTCCATACTTTTGCCACATATTCAAGATGAAGGTGCAATTGTTTTGTCTCTCAATCTCTATTTGCACCACTATGCATAAGAGTTAGCAACATTCATTATTTTCTTGATATCCTTGTTCATGTTACAGATACAACTGACAATATTCCATCTCTACCACCAAACTTGCCTATTCTTTTGTTTATAACTATTCTAGTGTTCAAAGAGCAAACCTGAACTTAAGAAATGCCCCAATGATTTCCCTTTTGCTTAACCACACGATGTTTAAAACACATGGTTTTTGAAAACTGTTAACATCATATTGAAATGCTATAAATGGCTATGTTCACAGTAACAGGCTTTCTAAACAAAACCACTGCCAGTGGAGTCAGCAAACTGCAGTCACTACGTGCCTTGTGCACTTTTCATGGGACTATGTTTAACTGTGAATCCTAATAAGAAACTTCATTTAGCTTTCTCAAAGGTTATAAATGTTCATGCCACATCAAATTACTCTTAAGTAACACTAAAGACAAAGGAGAATTGGCTGAAGGAGGTACTTCAAGAGATTGAATTTTCTGCTCAATTTGTAAATATGGACTCCTCAGTGTTATACGATTGAATGGATGTGCTGGACGCCCAGAGCAGAGAAACCACCCCAGGAGGCCTCTCAGTGTGAAGCTCTGAGAAAGAGCACCATGTGTGTGTGCGACTGAGCAGATGCAGCATGGCTTTCCGGGTTGTTCTCTGAAGCTCACGCTGATGTGGAAAAAACTCACATGCTGCTCTTGTTGCTGTAGACATCTGCTGAAGGCATGTGAGGATGGTGCAAATTTTCTCCTAGGAGATTGTGTCTCAGTACTGGAAACAAGAAAAACTGGCAAGGAACAGAGCAAGGATGGTGCTCTAGCATGATCACTTTACAGAATGCTTGCTTGCAGGTGCAAACTGTGGGCAACAAGAGAACTACTTGTAAAAACAAAAAAACAACATTGTTTTCGCTGTTAGTATTATATGATACCTATTTCCAGCCTTTACCTCAAGTTATCAAAGACTATCTCATTTCAAATGGCATGCCCAATAATCATTCCTTTCATCAGTGAAGGCATAAAATACTAAAGAAGCTTTTAAATATGCCTTAGACATGAAATTGAGCTCATGAAATAGGTCTAATTTCAAATTAGTCAAAACACGTGGTTGCAGCTCCGCTTTTATCAGTTGTGGTTTTCTGTAATGGTCTCCATCTGTTGCAAAGAAAAGTTTCCTTGATCTTCTCCAGAGAAGAGCACAGCAACTGGTTATTCAATATCAAATGGCCATTCTTGGAAACATATACACACAAGTAGACTAAGCAGGTTGAATTTATGTACACACATGCACACACACACACTCACACACACACGCATGCATACATACATATGTAACAAATGAGGACATGAATTTGAAAGAAAAGTTGAAGGGAGGAAAGGTAATGGGGAAATGTCATTGTCTTAGATAGAGATACTATTGTTATAATGAAACATATGACCAAAGCAACTCATGGAGGAAAGGGTTCATTCAGCTTATGCTTCCATGTCATAGTTTATTATTGAAGGAAGTCAGGACAAGAACTCAAACAGGGAAAGAACTGGAAAGCAGGAGCTGACGCAGAGGCCATGGAGGGGGACTGCTTACTGACTCTCCATGGCTTATTCAGCCTGTTTTCTAATAGAACACAGGACCACCAGCCCAGGAGTATCCCAACCCACAATGGACTGGAACTTCCTCCATCAATCACTAATTTAGAAATTACTCTATGTTTGCCCTATAGCCTGATCTTAAGGAGGCATTTTCTCAAATGAGGTTTCTTCCTCTCAGATGACTCTTGCTTATGTCAAGTTGATATAAAATTAGCCAATGTGGATATAACTATATTATAGTCTTAAAATTTTTTAATTAAGACATGGATGTATTGCCTATAAAGTATATACAAATCTTTTAGAATTAAGATGTTATCAAAACCTTACCAATTGTCAATAAAGCTTTATAAACCTCTTGAACACAATGAGACATTTGCAAATTCAAGGTTGGCCTCAGGGGATACTGCCTGTGTGTTTTTATGAGCACATCAGTTAGTCTATGAATAGCAGCAGTTAGACTTTGAATAGCAGCTTTGCTTTCATGAGAAGGCCAAAGGTGCGAAGAGAGCAAAAGAAACAGGTAATTTTTAGAATATCAGTCATGGACACATGCAGACACTGCCTCTACACTAGATTTTATTTCATTGGCATTGTCCAGTTGGAAAAAAACAGCATTTTCCCTTGACCTCCTAGAGCCATTAAGAAAATGTTTATAGATAACAGGCATTTTTAGCCAAGTATAAGTATACAAAATTCACACAAAAGTCAGTAGCCTTCCTATATACAAATGGCAAATGAACTGAGAAGGAAACTAGGGAAATAATATTTCAAAATAACTTCAAAAATACATCGGGATAATTCTAATGAAGCAAGTGAAAGACTTATATAATAAAATCTTTAAGACACTCAAGAAAAAAAACTAAGATATGAGAAGATGGAAATACCTCCCGTGCCTATGGATCAGTGGGATTAATACAGTGAAAATGGCTATCCTACTAAACACAAAAATCATACATAGTTCTTCACAGAAATTGAAAGGACAATTATCAGCTTTTTATGGAAGCAAAAAAAAAAAAAAACAAACGAAACAGAAGAGCTAAAACAACCCTGAATAGTAAAATAACTGGTAGAGATATCACATACCTCACATTTAAGACGCAGTACAGAACTGTAGTGATAAAACAGCAGCATGCTATTGGTATAAAAACAAACACCTTGATCAATGGAACCAAACTGAAATCCCAGAAGTAAGTCCACACACATATGGGTGCCTGATTTTTACAAAGAAGCCAGAAAAACACACTGGGGACAAAAACATCTTCAACACTTGGTGCCGGTCAAACTGGATGGCATGAAAAATACAATACAAAGAGATCTACATTGACTACTCCACACAAAACTCAACTCCAAATGGATCAAGAACTCCAATATAAGCCCAGTACTTTAAGTTTGCTTGAAGAGACAATTGGGACTAGTCTGGAACTCATTGACAGAGGAAAAGACTTTCTGAGCAGGATACTGATAACACTAAGAACAGCAATCTATAAATGGAAGCTCAAGAAACTAAACAGCTTCTGTATGGCAAAGGACACTGTCTTTGGGACAAAGCAACAGACTACAGAATGGGAAAGGAGTTTCATCTACAACTCAGTTTAGATCTGTGGGTGCTCCACAGACACTAGAAACAAGATAATTATAAACAATGTGCATGGAGTCACAGAACAGGAAACACACACATCTACACACCAGCGTGCTCATCACTCTCTTACATTAAGGAATCTTTTTATTCTTTCACTTTTCCGATGTCTGCCATTTTATCTGTGTTATCTTTGGTTTGCCCATGTGCTTTGCCTTGTTCATTTCAAGTTAAGAAAATAGAGATCCTTTGTAGAAGATCAAGGCCTAAGGAGGTTATTTATTTGAGGGGTAGGGTGGGGTTTGATTAGTATGGGCTTTGGGTATGTTTGTTACTTTTCTCTTGGCTGTAACAAAGTATCGAGAAAATGTCACATAAGGAAGGAAAGCTTAGGCTCATAGTTTGAAGACACCAGCAGTCATAGTGGGCAAGACATGGTAAAAATCTTTAAGATTCTTTTAACAAATTTCTACTATGTTTAAACAGAAAGGCATCATATTGAGTAACAAAATTTCCTATTAATCTTATTTTCTTATAAACATTCCATATTTATCATTTAGAAGTCACTGATAATACATATATATATGTATATATATATATATATATATATATATATATATATATATATATATGCTCACGAAGTCCTTGTCTAAAAGGATATGCCACGGATATTCTGTTATGTTAAACATATCCATACTTACAAACAAAAGCAAATTCCTGAGTGTTTTTCCATTCCTGAGACTACCAAAAGAGTGACCCCACTTTTACCTTAACATTGTCTTCAGCATTTCATATTTAATTATAGTATAATATTCACCAGTATAATAAATGTAGATTTATGAGATACTTTAATATTCTTAAAACTAATGAAAACCACCCAAGAGGAGCCTCACCAAACCAACCTGAGGTTGTCCAGATTGCACTGGCTAAAATTAAGTGGAGGCTCATTCATCTACAGGGGTCATGCAATTAATCTTAGAGTGGGAGTTCAGGCAATGACTAAGCAGAAAAGGAAGCCAGAGTGCAAGCCTGTAACAAGAGGGGTGGGCCTCCAGTATCATGGAGCTATTTCCTTTTTCTTTTTTTTTTCCTGAATAAACCTAAAATAGTCCTTATTGTTAGTTTTGGGGATCCTAACATCCCATGTGTTTAACTCAGCTATTTTTATTACTATCTTAACATGATCAAACAAACACAAACCAATTGCAGTTAAAACGATCTCAGTGGTTTTGTAGCATCTAGAAAGAAAACATGGTTCTTCATCTAGTTGCTACCAGGAAAGAGCCTAGGAAGCATTTAGGATACTTGTGAACACATGTATTCTAACACTCAAAGTAAGATTTAAGAGGAAATAGTAGGCTCTAGAGTTTCTATATTTACTTAATTTTATTGGAGGTCCAAGTTCTTTTACATTTATCTCGGGTGATACCTGCTCTAAATGAGGAAAGTGTCCCCATGTCATTCCTGATGGCTGCAAGTTGCCTTTCCATGGCCCTGGATGTTCTCTGTGACAGTCAGGGTTTAGGTGAAGTACTATGTATTTTTCTACCCATCATAACATTTTAAGCCAAGAACTCTCTCCAAGTTGGGTCTTCCTTAGTGGTAGCACATCTTCTAGCTAAGAACTCTGACCCAAGAATGGCCTGCCTCTGGGGGTTTGATGGGATGTGCCAAGGTTGATGTCCCATGAAAGTGACTGCCCAGTCTGTTGCTGACATCAATGTTCCCACTGGGTATTTTGCTCATTCCTTGGGAATTTCAAAGAAAAACAAGTAACCAACAAATCATCAAAAACTATAACATGTTACCCAATTCTTGAGAACAAGCCAATAACACTGAAATCTGCTTCAGTGTCACCAATGTGAATTTCTAGTCTTTTTTAAGTGACCAATTTGTACCAGATGCTCGCTAATGGCAATTCTATACAGAAGAGACCTACTGATCATGTGAGACCTATTGGTCACCGTGAGACAGCAGGGTAGGTAAAGCCCCATCAGAGACACAACAAGATGCAGAAGTAATCTGAAATAAATTTGAAATTGACCCTTAGATAGTCCACGCCAGTAGTGAGGTCTGATCACAAGAGCTTATTCTGCATCGTATCAATTAGTGGAAATATATAAGCACAATATGTCACAAACCATAGGAGTGAAAAGTCGGAGCAGAGAAAAAAATCAACCTCCAGGATTTGTGTTTACTTTATCTCTCTCTCTCTCTCTCTTTCTCTCTCTCTCTCTCTCTCTCTCTCTCTCTCTCTCTCTCTCTCTCTCTCTCTCTCTCTCTCTCTTTACTTATCTCTTTTTATAACCTGAGTAAAGGAGCTAAAAGACAAAGGAACAGAGAAATTAAGAAGTCAAACTATTTTTTAACATGTGTGCTTGTTTTTCCTCAAAAAGTCAATTGCAAATGCTGTCCAGAGAAGGACTTCAGTCAGAGCCAAATAGTAGACTTAAGATTTTGCATCAGTAGTTGGAATTGTGTTGTTTTTCAAGACAGGAAACACCTTTTATCAATTAGTGTCCATACATAACTGTGGGATACAGCCTTGCTTTGATGCATATGTATTTCAGAAATTAAGAAACAAATCCAGTGTCTTCTAGATGTTCATAGATATACAAGAAGCTTCAGGTCTTGAACTAGGAACCCTTTAAGGCAATGATATCATAAATTAAAATACAGGAGTGTTAACTACTACATATTCCAGGATAGCTTCTTAATGTTTTATTAGATATTACATTTTATGGGGAAACACTGAGCTACATGTGTCATACATAAAATTTACCTTTGATTTCTACTTTTTACCATCACTGAATAAAGTACTAATATTAATAAAACAATTACCTTTTAAACAAAATAGTTTCAGGTTCCTCCTCAAAGATTTTCATTAAACAATTGCACTTCTGGTCTGGAGATATGGCTCAGCTGTTAAAGGCTAGGCTCATAACCAAAAACATAAGTATTTGCAATTCTGACCAACAAAAACCTTCTCTGTGCTACATATAAATATCTCTGGCCGCATGTCTTCTCACATGTGACTTCTCTTGATTGTTTCTAGGGAGGCAGACTAAACATGTAGCTCTGATGCAATGCAGCCTCTCTATTGATTTTCACTTAGCTCAGAACCCTTCCCTATCTGAGGGGGGAAAAAGCCTCTGACAAAGGGGAGAGCAGTGAAAACACCCGGGCAACTCCCCAAAGCTCTGTAAACTCATGTAGGTAATGGAGGGACGCATACAATTTTATAATTAAGGAGTATCACTGTTTCACACTCTTTCATGTGTCTCTGACCCTGAAGATGATACAACCCAGATGAGTTCCTGCTTAATAGGCATCATTTTCAGAAACTGACACAAAAACGTATACACTGAGTTTGGGAAACTATGGCACTACCCCGCCACATGTGGTAAGCCTTGTTCGCTATTTAATAAATATCTACTAGGATCATTTTTACAGAAAGCAAATTTTTGCTACTCATGAGAATTGGATTCAGAGTAAAAGTATGAAGCTGAAATAGAACTGGGAAAAGGTTTCTTTCTGATTTTCAGCCTCTTTCATCATTTTGTATTTGGTCATTGATAAATTCATTTTTGCTACACTTGTTGGAACAAAGTTTGCAACAAATCACTGCTGTCCTGTTTCAACTTTCTACACAAATAAGTTATGTGGTGCTCATAAAACAGAAGAGCTTACTGTGTGTACCCTCCAGCACTGAATAATGGGATAGTGGTCTTTAAAACTGTTACTAACAAATTGAAATACTAGAAAAACATTACAAGCTTAGTCTTGCATGCATTTTACATTACAACCAAAAATTATCAAGAATTAGTGACTTAAGCAGCAAAACGTTGTCATGGTATAATTACATAGTTCAGAAAGTTTCTACTAGGCTAAAATCAAGATGCCAGTAAGATGGTGCTCCTTTCTGGAGATGCTGGAAAGAACCTATTCACTTGTCTCTTTTAGATTTCAAAAACAAATTCCACCTCTTAGCTTCTGGCCCTTGTCTCCATCTCCATCTTCACACGCACAGATTATGAGTTGAGTCTTTTTCATATTGCATCTCTTAGCACCCCTCCTTTGCCTATTCTTCTCTTTCAAAGACTTATGTAACTAATGAATCAGTCAGAATAACGCAGGTTATTCTTCTCATCTCAAGTTCCAGACAGTGAATAACTTTAATTTCATCTGCAATCTTAGTTGCCTTTTGGCATTTAACATGTTCACAGCTCCCGGGACTAAGACATGCCCAAGACCTCCTCTTCGGGGATTATTTATCTGCCCACTATAGGACTGTTTCATAAAATCAGTTCATGCCTCTTTGAAATGTGAAGGACTCTCATTTGCAAAATACTTTCTTAGTGGTGCTGGGATGAGCAGTTTACTAGTCAAGGACAGTACTCACTCTGATGAAGCGGCCAGCCATGGTGGTGATTTCCTCCATAATCACTGTTGAAAAATTTAGCTGAATCCCTCTGGGTGTTTCTTTCATTACTATCTCTTTTTCCTACCTGTTTCCACTGATTCCAAAAAGCCAATCCTTCCCACAAACATTGTTTGGGAAAATGTAACTAAATCTGCTTTCCCTAAACTAACTTATATGTAATTGTGTTGTTCATACTAATTAGAAATCCAGTTGGAAGCTGGACGTGATGGAACTCTAGGTAACTCTTCCATACTCACTTCTCCAAGAGGCAGTGATCAACAATTCCATGCCTTAATTTTATCTACTGGGTAATGTTATCATCAATGTCAAAGTCTCCTATATCATAAATAGGGCAAAGAGGGTGACAAAGGAAAAAAAATGAAGGAAAAGGAAAGACCATGAAATTATCTGAGCTACAAGGAAAGTTATCTATGAATAAAATTGTTATCAAATTGTATTATTTAAGAACAACTGTTATTCCATCTTGTGACATCACCACCCATTTTACTATTCATGGTTCTGGAGGTGTTAAACATTTTGTCTACTGACTTTTCTTTCCATCTGATTTTCATGAACTACTTGCAACGGCCGTGTGTCAGACATGTATTAACTTCTATTTGTGAAACTGACAGAAGGTACAAATATATAATAGACAGATTTAGAAATTTATGGAATTTTTCTGGGAGGTTTAGTTATAAAGGTTCAAAAGCAGAGCCTGTTCTCTTAGCTTGAAGAGATAGCTGTCAAGACTCCAGCAGGCCAGGGAGAATTTTCCTCCTGTGAAAACGCAAAGGAATGTCCAACCGGGTAGGATTTACTAAAGTGCAAAAGCCAAATAGCCAAGTAATATGGAGATAAAGAATTCGGGTGAAGCAATGGCAAATTAGAGAAGAGGTGGTTCTCAACCAAAACAAAAACAAAAAGAGGAAACAGGTTGCAGTTGGCTATGAGGGATCTTCTTTTTTTATTTTCAAGATACCAATGATAAATTATATTTATACAGTAAATAAGTATCAACAGTCAACACAAATCCACAACCAACCACAAGTCCTGGGCCTGAGAAACAGCTGGATGACTTCCAAGGGCATTCATAGGAAGGGCATGGTGGCACGTGTCCAACAGACATGGCAGTGACCAGTGGCTTCATGATCAGTGCAATGGGTAACAGAGACATGCACTGAATGGCCTGTGGAAAGAGGGAACCCAGTGGCTATTGGGGTAGCTTTTGGGGTGGGGCCTCAGTCAAAAAGGCTGTCATCTACAGCGGAATCACTGGCCCTGAAAGATCTTCTGTACCTTGTGAATATGTACTGCAGACACATAAAATGAAGGTACCAACAAAAATAAGAAGTAAACCATCTGTGGTGCAAGAGACAGCCTGACTGAAAGGTAGAAGGTACATGGAAGCATACACACACACACACACACACACACGCACAAACAGTTTTTACAAAAAGACGCTTTGGCAGATGAGGTGGTTCAATATTTGAAAGCCATTGATGCATAAACCTGATGATCTGGGTTGGATTCCAGAAACCTATGGTAAAATATGAGAACCAGGAAAGTTGTCCTCTGACACACACACACACACACACACACACACACACACACACACACAACTGCAAGTGTGCTCATTTGCAAATACACACATCATAATAAACTAGATGTTAATAATTAAGAAAAGACTTCAGAGTTGGTAGACACTTAACTGTAGATGACGAATGAGTGACACATTTAAGCGATATGCAAGTGGTAAAAACTTCCAAATTTTGCTAGTGCATGTAGACATGAAAAGGATAAGAATCATTTCCAAAACCTTAAATGAATCAAGTACTGCTGAGATTTTATTAGAGCCAGGTCAAGACTAATCAATTTTTTAAAGTGACTTGATCTAAAAGTTCTTTTGTGGTTTCATAGAATCATCATAGCTAAGCATTAGTTTACAGGTTTTGTAAACGGTATTTTTCTACTTTCTAGTATTTATATATTACTTGTTCTTCATACCTATTTCAAACAGTAATTAAACATTGTATTTTTATAAAATGTATTTTACAAATACAATAAATAAAACACAAAAGTGCTTTACTTACAGTCACATTGCTGATAAATAATATAGCCAAGGGCAAAATGCACATCTCTTGATACTTAGTTTGTATATTTACATTTCATGTCATATTCTTTTTTAAGTACACATTTTTTTGTGGATGAAGTCTTGAGAGTTTATGTGTCACCCCTCAAAGATAGACACTGACTAAATGGCTTGGCAGAAATTCAAACTCTGATCATTGTGACTTCAAAGTCAAAAGTCATACCACCTCTTTCTGTTGTAACCCTCCTCACCTGCTAGAGAATGACCACTTGGGGTTTCATGAAAAATAACCTTTGAAATGTACCTTGGAATATGTATAGACAAGGCTAATTTTAAATACTCAATAGGTGTGGTAAAAATACATTAATATAATATTAACTTCAAATGTTACCAACCATTAGAAACAGGGATGCAACTTGGCTGAGACTGTTCGTTAATGTTAGAAATGTTTGCTGTTTTCAGAAATCATGTGGCAAGGTTTTATTTGGTAGGGCAGATGCCCAGAGTCATGCCCCAATCTGTTGAGATATAGTAAAGTGTGCCCAGAAAACATTAAACACTTAGCTCAAGTCCCCCTTGGCTTAAAAACCTCCAAGAGTGTGAAGTTACACCCTATGCTTGATGAAGGGCCATCAAGATCTAATGGAGACAAAATGGTTCTCCCTACTTTCCCCCAAAGAACAGAAAGCTAGTAAGTCTACATATCTTACTTCTGCTTTCTCTAATGGTTTCATCCCTAATATTCTTAATCATCTCGGATCATTACATTTTCCCCTAAAAATTCTATAGAAATAGCAAGGGTTGTTATACAACCAGCAGCAATCACCTTTCTATGTTAAAATGGTCTTCAGGAACACAAAGAAATGGCTCATTTCACTCAGAGGATAAAACCCAGTTCATGAATTATCTAAAGCTATGTATACTTTTAAGTTCTTTATCACTGGTGCTGGAGACATGGTTCAGTGGGTAGGAGTGCTCTGCCTGTAAGCATAAGGACATAAGTTTACATTCCAGCACACATGTAAAAAGCTGCACATGGCTACATGCATGCCTGCTGTAGACGATAACTTAAGAAAGTTGTTTTAGAATCTTCTAACTTTTCATAGTCAAAACTCCTATCCTGTCCTCCTCTGTTTCTCTTTTCCATTGCTCTACAACACTACCTCTTTTTCTCCAGTCTCAGAAGTTTTTTGGGTAGACCTCTGTCAAGCTTGGAACTGGGGCATGAATTGTAGCTCACATGCCCAACTTCATGGAAACATGGGAGCTCTTCAGTCTCTAAGAATCCTCTAGAATTTAAAATTTTCAAAATATGAGGGAATATAATCCCCTCTCACTTCTCTGGAAGTTTGGCTTCCTAGAGTCTCTTCTTGCCAGGGATTTCCTAGGTATTCATAGTTCTTCAATCATTGGCTTGGTCCCACAAAGAACCTACTAGAGCATGACAAACTTGAATGATATTCCTGGAACCATGATGAGTCTGAGTGGGCTGTAGCCACTTGAATCCAGTATTTGAAGGAAACAGACTAACTGACTGAGAACACCATAGTAGCAAATAGGGTTTCTTGAGACAATTTGCCTGAAACACAGAGTTTTGAGGAGAATGTAAGAGTAAAGTCATCTCTCTAGGTGTCTGTTCTCTTTATGTCTTCTTCATTCCATAGTGGCCATGAATTAAGAAAAGGGTTCTTTTTCATTGAATTTATTCAATATATATGTATCGAGTAGCTATTGCATGACCATTCACAAAGAAGAAAGTGTAACTGCCACCTAGTTTCAGATCAATGAGATAATCAAGAACATGAGAATATATATTTCACATGCTTCTCTTCATGCACAGCCATGCAAATCGTCAGAAACCCATACCCGGAAACCGCACAATCCTAACCCCACCTCAACCTGCTACTATATAATCTATGCTAGCCATTTTATTTCACGTTAGCATACTGGTGAATCCAAATTAAGAGAATTTCTAGAGGGCAAGTTCATCATAATTAGTTTTCCCACACTATTCTAAACAACACTATAAAAAATAGAAACAAAAGTCAATATCACTTAAATTAGTTACAAAAGAACTATAGTTGTAACTGATTATATATTCCATTATCATAGCAAAGCAAACTAATTAAATAAAACACACTATCCTGGAACAAAGTAATAGTAGAGAAATTATATCATTGTTGAAAGATAAAGCATATAGAGAAGTTGGAGTTCCCTCCAAAAGGAAAGCAATCCTTTGACAATATTTTGCAATATTTTGCTTTAATCAGGTGTTTATTACAAAATCGTGTTTCATTCTTCCAACAGTGTTTTATGAAGAAAAAAACAAGGCAAGCTACATGTTAGTTCAATATAGAGCATATGGTTGATAATAAAAAGACAGTCTCTGTGATGCAGTCTAGTTGACAGATTACTTGCCTGCCACCTGCTACATAACCTGAATATGGCAGCACATACCTGTAATCCCAGCTCTGCCAGTACAGGCAAGAAGATCAGAAATTCACTGCCATAGCTATATAAGAGGTTAGAAGTCCGGTTGGGCTAGAAACTCTATTTTGGAAAAAGAAAGAAAAAAGGAAAAGATATAATAAAGCAGAAATCTCTTGAAGATTCAAATTCTTGAAAGAGCCTTTCAAAGAAGACATTTCCATTTAGAATTATCAAAGATTAAAATGAAAAGCCAGCTGTCTTGGAATTTATATTTTTAAATCCACCAAAAAAAATTAGAACTTTTCCATCTGCGGTTGGAAAGGACCTATAAATAAATACATGCATTTATACACACACAAACAATCAAGCACATTTGATGCATATGTGTCTGCTCTTCCAGCCCTCACCCCTCACAACACACAATACAGTGATAGACAAAGAAGGGTGAAAAGCTATAAATAAGATAGTCAAATTTGACTAATATTGCTAAATCACTGAGCATCCAATGGCTAAAATATTTTAAGGAAATTAAGTCACTATGTAACCACTGCAAAGAGCTGTCTTTCTGGTTAGGACAATGCATATGGAAAGCATTTTTCAGTTTGCCCTGTTACACAGAGTGGGAGAAACAGTTGCAACTTTTTGCTATAGGTGAACTCTGCCCTTCAGTTTTTATTTACATTATGAGTAAAGCCAATTAATCACAAGTTTAGTATAGTAAATATTGAGCGTGATGACTAGCTTTCATTGTCAACTTGACACAGCTTAGCATGGGAAGGAAACTCAATGAGGGATTGTCTGCATTTGGGCTGGCCTGTGGCATGTCTTTGGGGGAATTGTCTCAACAGCTAAGTGATGGGGTAAGACACAGCCCACTGTTTTCAGTTCTAGTCCTATCTAGATGGGGATAGCGGGCAGGGCGGGTGGGGACTAGAGTATCTGAACCATTTAAGAAACCAGACACGGAGCTAAACACAAGAGAACAAGCAAGTGAGCATGCATGCTGTTATTTCTCTGTTCTTGGTTGTGGGTATGATCTGACCAACTACCTCAGTCATCTTCCCCTGACTCCCTGCAGTGATGGCTGCTCTCAGGAGTTACGAGCCAAATAAACCTTCCTCATCTGAGTTACTTTTTTGATAAGGTGTTTTACCACAGAAATAAGAATGAAACGAGAACACTGTGTAACATTTCTATGAGCATTTTTTTTTGGTTTTTCGAGACAGGGTTTCTCTGTATTGCTTTGGAGGGTGTCCTGGAACTCACTTTGTATACCAGACTGGCCTCGAACTCACAGAGATCCACCTGACTCTGCCTCCCGAGTGCTGGGATTAAAGGCGTGCACCACCAACGCTCAGTTCTATGAGCATTTTTGTTTGCATGTTTTCATGGTGTTAGGAACTGAACTCAAGACCTTATGTATACCAAACATGCTCCCTACTCCTGAAATACAACCTCACCACTTTTTTGTTCTTCAAACCAGTTATGAAAAGAACTCAAAATGGCACGTAGCAAAGACAAAGGCCAAAGAAAACAGGAATTAAAATACTCAGGGTTACATTTTAAAATTAGCTTTATGCCATCAATAAGTAGCTGGAAATATTAATTGGCAGCCACAGAAGGCTATAATGTGTTTAGCAAAAATGTCACAAAGTGCAGACTTAGAAGTTGTTTTATTTTCCCAGTGAAGGGACTCTAGATTAGAGCCACTCCCCCCAACCCACCACACAGGACAGTAAAAACTTCAAAGAAGAGACAGAGTAGGCTATACTAGACATAGAATTAGACAGCAAATCCAGTGAGTTTGTACAATCAATCAGGCAGGACTGTCAGCAAGGGCGAGGCATCCAGTCCTGTGAATCCGCCGGAGCAAACAGCTCGGGTACTGGAGGGAGAGCAGTGAGGTCAAACATGGCTATCAACACTTCTCTTTCTGTCTCCCAGAAACAGAATGCTAAGACAAATTCTTGGAGCAAGTAGAAATTTATCCAAATGAAAATCAAGCGATAAATGCCGAGAGACCGTTCTTTCTTTGGAATTCTTTCAGTTCTCTCTTCAAGTTACTCAGCTGGAGTAAATTTCCCAAGCAGTATTCAGTTCAGCCTTTGGAAACAAAGGCCTCTCCGGCTCATTAGAAAGCTATATTTCATCTAAGATGAAGACAATGCCCTTGGCCTAGAGATTCCCTTCCAAAATAATAACTACAAAAGGTTTAGCTGCATGGTTACCATGAATAGGTGTGCAAACATCTCTTCCACACATAAGTATACTATAAACCTATGTGTGTAGCTGAAGAAAACTGGGGAAACCCGAAATTATTTTTATGAGAACTCTACAAAAATGCCATGATTATACTACCTTATATTAAAGCGTATGTGCCTAGAGTCAGATTCTGACACAGGGCTGGGGAGATGGCTCTGTGGATAAAACCCTTGCCATGTGGGTGTGAGGACCAGAGTTTAAATGTCCAGGACCCCGCATAAGATCAGACAGGATGGTTAGCCCCATGTAATGCCTGGTTAGAGACCCTGCCTCAACAAATAAAATGGAGATCAACAGAGGAAAGCTTTAGACAATCCACATGTACACACACACACACACACATACGCATTAATATACCCACACATGTGAACACGCATATACACATATAACATATGCAAGTGCAAAAGCATTAATAAAATAATGGGTTCCCATTTTCTTAAAGAATGAATTAGATAAGGCAATGAATATAAGGCTTATTTTTTTTGTATTACCATCTAGCGGTCGGGATCAGGTTCATTTACTATACCAATTAAAGAATTGAAAGGCAAGGAATATTTCAGACACAGCAGGCAGTAACTAGTTATAAATTCTATCAAGAGTGAAGAAGTGTGTACTCAGAGCAAGGCACACAGAAAGAAGGCTCTTTCCAAACTGGAGAGTGACTTCAGTTTCGGAAATCCACTTTTCCCCTAGAGGGCATGAGGAGTAAGTGAGTTTGGTGGGCTGACTGAGTGTCCCTCCCTTTGTTTTGGATTGGTTGGTTTAGAAAGTAACAAGTGGGCGTAATGGCTCACAGACAATGACCAGGTCCTGTCGTGGCAGCTCAGTCGGGAAAAGGCACACCAGAACAGAAGGAAGGAAGCCTACCTTTTTTGTCTTTTGTCCTTGGTGTGGGAGACAGAAGGGTGCCCCCTTTATGGCTTGTCGGAGCCCCCCCCCGCCTCCTCACCTGTGTGTACATCAGGTATTTGTCTAGCATCTCGGGCCTCAACCTTGACTCAACTCAAAAAGATGCAGACCAAGAAAACGGAGATTGACAAAGAAAGCTTCTTTTGAAAATGTAAACTTTGGGAGCAGACTGCAGTTTAGAAACGACAGTCAGCCTTCCTATTGCTTAGTGATAAGATCATTGTATTTTTTCTCCTTATTTATTTAAATTAGTAACAAGCTTGTTTTACATGTCAATCCCAGTTCCCCTCCTCTGCCTGCCACTAATGCCCCTATTCCATCCCCTTTCTGTTTCCCTGGAAGAGTGAGACCTTCCATGGGGGATCTTAAAAGTCTGTCATATCATTTGGAGCAGGGCCTAGGCACTCCAACTTGTGTCTAGGCTGAAAGAGTATCCCTCTATGTGGACTGGGCTCCCAAAGTCCATTCGTGTACTAGGGATAAATACCGATCCACTACCAGAGGCCCCATAGATTAACCAGACCTCCAAACTGACATCCACATTCAGGGGGTCTGGATCAGTCCTATACTGGTTTCCCAGCTATCAGTCTGGGGTCCTTGAGCTCCCCCTTGTTCAGGTCAGCTGTTTCTGTGGGTCTCTCCAGCCTTTTGCTCATCACTTCTCCCTCTCTGCAACTGGATTCCAGTTCATCCCAGTGTTTAGCTGTGGGTATCTGCTTCTGCTTCCATCAGCTACTGGCTGAAGGCTCTAGGATGGCATATAAGTTGGCCATCAATCTCATATGATAGGGCAATTTTAAACTAGCACCTAATTAAACCAACTAATTCATGAGGAATAATATGAAAATTTTTTAAATGAACTAATTATAGTCAGAAACTTAAGAAGGAATTTTTCCAAACTTAATGGAATTGCTGGATAGATGTTCTGACTAATAAATATACATACTGATCATACAAACTTTTATAGGAAAACTTATAGTTGATATGATTTATGATCTTCAAATTCAGGAGCTGTATGATAGAGGTTTCTAAGAGTCTTTACATTGTTTAAATTACTGAGAAAACTTGCTGAAGTAATTTGAAAAAATTACATCATCTCTCTAAACCACAGTTGTGCCTTTGGGAATTCAACTAACTTCAGATCAAAATGCCTCATACATGCCAACTTTAATTCTTGTCACTATTCTTTAAACAAGATAGGATAATAACTTAGTTACTTGTCAGTATATTGTGTTAGATATAGTCAATAGTGTGACGATGACTGGAAGTATATGAAAAGATTGTATAGGTTATGCAAATGGAGTTCTTAATTGGTCTAGATAATAAAAAGCTGGAGTCAGATATAGAGGGAAATGCTGAGAGATCAGAGAGAAGGGCCAAGCCACGGCACGCCTTACCTCCTTAGCATCTCAGCAGACAAGAGAGCAATTTCCTGTTTCTCTCTGCATATATCCTGTTTCTGCCCAGCTACCTCACTTCTTGTCTGTCTGTACAGACCTCCAGACCTCTATGGTTAGCCAGTGGCAAGATCCATTCTCTGACCTTCAGACAAGCTTTATTTGTACAAGCAAGATATTACCACAAGATTATCTATAAATTCTACATCCTTTTATGTAAGAGACTGGAGTTTCCATGGGGATATCTATCCGCTGGTGTCCTGTCACCTATGCTTTTCTTATACTGAGGCCAACTATTTTACATAAATATTACATAGATTTACAGATATTCTCCAGCTATATTCTAAATGAGCAAAGACACAAATTGGGTGGGTAGTGAGAAGGGAAATTGCATAGAATGTATATATTACAAAACCAAAAGGTGGTGGTTTGGGAAGACATCTCAGTTCTTAGGAGTACTTGCTGCACAGTCGAGAAAATATGATTTTAAATACCCAGCACTAACATAATATCTGGGTGTGGCCATATACCCAACTTTAATCCCAGAGCTACCATTGCCATAGATGGGGAATTTTAGGACTTGTTGGCTATCAGTCTAACTCTAGGTTCAGTGAGAGATCTTGCCAAGGGAAATAAGGCAGAGAGTGATATGACAGAATGCCTGATGTCCTCCTCTCATCTTCATACATTGCACATACATACACACACACACACACGCACACACACACACACACACACACTCATGCACACATGTAAAAGATATGAGCCCATCAATTCATTTGGAAGATATTCATTAATGTTTTGAGAAGATTAGGTACAAATTAAAAATCTTTAGTAAGGCATGACAATATTACCAAGTACAAGTCTGTGGTCTTTAAAATATTAGAACTCAGCCGCTGCCCGTGGTGTAATAGTGGCAATAACATGAACATTATGAGAGTAACCAGCAACTCTCTGATTGAATTTAAGGCCTGCTTAACAAGATAGAACTAACTCCTGACACCACAAATAAAGGAACAACTCATGGTTAGGTGGGTCAAGGATCCTGTAGGAGAACTTACTTCTATTGTTCTGCTCAATGAAGATAGCATTAAATCAACTCCTGATGGCTCATTGTTACACCCAGAGGTTTGTGGATCTCACGACCCTCATCAGAGAAGCTTCCTTTTGAGGTAGATGGTGGTTAACACAGAAATGATAAACACGACTGGTCAAGGTGCAGAGAATGAGCAACTCCACAGAGTACTCAGTCCTAAAAGGGACATCTGCTTTGCACACCCTTCTTCACAGGCTCAGGGATTAGCATGTACGGGAGGAGGAGAAAGAACGAGAGGGTCAGAGACAATACATGACCACAGAGGAACAGTGTTTCCCAGGCATGAGGGCGTCACACATATGACTCATGGTGACTGTGACAGCATATGGAAGACTTGCGTTCACAAGTTCAAGCCAGACAAAATCCCATCATGGATGAGGGAAGAAGTCACAAAATTGCACCCCTAGCTGAGGCACTATGAGCAATCGGTGGCTTCTGGGGCAGGGAGAATCAATTTTTTTGTTTTGTTTTGTTTTTTCAGGAATTTGACCTTTGAGAGGCTACCAATGCTCCAATAGACGACCCTATTCCCAGATACATACTGGAAGCACTAAGTGAACTAAATAGGTTTTTAAATAAGAATAAATAGGATAGGGAGGGAGTAGCGCAATAAGAGGTAGGAGTAACATTGAAAGGGAGGGAATTGAAAGCACACTAGATCAGAATACATTCTTAAGCAATAAAACTTCTCCAAATTCCTGAATTATAAGTAATTTTATTTTAATTTATAACAGTGTATAACAGTTTACAGCTGGTATATAAAACAACCAAAATATTCTATACAGAGTAACATTTGGTAAACAATAATATACATTTCATAAGGTAGCCATGAGTTTTACGACTAATGAATTTGCAAAAATTAATAAACTAAGTTAGAAAGAATTTAAACTTAATATTGTCATCAAGTGATTGTCAGAATTAATTTATATGTTTATCCAATAGATAAAACTGCTTAAGACTCAACATCCAATTCAAAATGTGCTACTCAAAATGTACCAATTAAGAACATTTCAACATGTAAATTAATGTGTTTGATTCACTGTCCAAGAGTTTTGTAATCTGACCTAATGTGGTGGAAAGTATTTCAAAATTAAGAATTCTTACACTGAGTATACTGAAATTGCTAACTTTAGCTGAACATTTAGCCAAAGGATATAAGAGAAATAAGCCCATAAAGACAACATTAAATTTAAAATAGCTAATATAAAAGTTTCGTTCCCCACTGTTTTAAAATATTGTAAGTAAAGTTCACTTTATTTTTTAAATGAGTACATTTTAACTATTACAAACAGTTCTGATTTTTTAAAGTGTTTGGGTGTCTTTTTCAGTTTTTACTATTAATTTATTTAATACTTATGACTTACAACAAAAAGGCATCTTACTAGATAATATCCAGTGCCATGAAGAGTTTCTTTAGGGAGTACGCCAACAAGGAGGACTGATAAGAGTTCAAGGCAATAGAGTTCATGAGGTGGGATTGATTTAGTCCTGTGTCTAGAGTCACAGAAAACTTTGTCAGGCCATGAACCAAAATTCCAATGTAAGATTCTGACAGTGGTGGGGCACACCTTTTATCCCAGCACTCGGGAGGCAGAGGCAGGCAGATCTCTGTGAGTTCGAGGCCAGCCTGGTTTACAGAGGGAGTTCCAGCACAGCCTCCAAAGCTACAGAGAAACTGTCTCAAAAAAACAAAACAAACAAAAAACAATTCAAATTTCAGATTCTGACTTCTAAGTGGATAAGTAGCCTAAACAAGAGAAAGGTGGGGGAAATCTCTTAACAGACTTTCTTAAAGGTATTGGAGAGATGCTCACTGGTTATTCTTGCAGAGGGCCTAAACTCCTAAATTGCCCAGGTTGATCTTGAACTTAAGATCCTCCTTCCAAGTGGCATTACAGGCTTATACTCCCAGAACTGCTCCGAGCCTCTGCATCTTGATTGATGCTGGGATCCTCACTGGGAGCTGAGGTCACCTACATAAGGAACACAGGCAAACTAGCTGAGCCTAGGGAATGTTTAGAAAACCGAGGAGGATGCCCTGAAGAGATCCTGTGGCCAGAGACTTAAACATTTATCTGAGGTAAGGCACGGGGTCCTAGAAATTGTAGTATATGAGATCAGAAGGAATTATTGGGATACGGTTGTGGGGACACAGGGATGCGCAGGAAGAGAAGTCAGAGGCCAGCCAAGTGGGTGAGGGAGCAAGAAGGGAAAAGTCACAGAGGACAAGGATCCCGGGGGCTGCATTAGGAAGCTTGAGATTAGCTGCTTTCACCTCCAAAATGTCCATGCAGCATCTTACCTTAAGTGTTTTCTTCTTCCTGAATTCTGGAAAGAATGTGATATGAACAGACAGAACTTCTTGAAATCTGCTTTTCCAGTTGTGAGCAAAACACAGCCTAAGTTTTAACAGATCCCCGTGATCAGAGCTGTCCCTGCAAAAGTGGCTTCAGGACACTATCCCTAACTCACAGAATGCAGGATAGTACGTAATGATATGGCTAATTAACTTTCTCTGGCTGATTAATCAAAAGTGCCCTGGAAGTCAAGCAGAAAAGCCACAGAACTGACTTGTCTATGAACTGACAGAGTACATAACTTGGACAGGTTTTAACTTTCAAGTTTAAAGAAATCAAATGTCCGCCTGTTTGTCTATAAAAGATGTCTAGTCTCTGATTGCTTTTACTGTATTTCTTAAAATTACAGCAGACACAATAAGTGCATCTATTTTAGTAAAAAACAAACAAGCTAAAAGGGGCAAAAGGTTTGAGTATGTTTCTCAAGTCATCTCTACTGGGTAATAATATAGCTGAGGGACATTTGGCCTTGATGGCTTTCAGCTGCATTCTTCACCGCTGGGTCAAGCTGTCCTGTGTTTATACAGCCCACAGGTCAAAGGCCTTTCAAGTATGTATCTACACAGCAGATCGTTATTGCTGCATAAAATTATGTGTACTGTAGCAGCCCCCTCCCATGCAACTAGTCTCCACTGACTTACTAACTGAAGCTAGGGAAAGTTGTCCTTTTTATCCTTTGCACGTAAAAACACGGCCAAATGTAGACTCACAAATCAGATAAGCTCTTTTTAACATATAAAGCCATGGGCTTCAGATTGAATTTCATTTTATACAGGCTTCGTGGTAAATTTTATCTTTTTGGAGGGATATTTCACTAGTTGGTTGGGTTATAGAATTGGTGATGCTTATTCCTCAGTCTAAAATAGGAGTACACTTTTAGACTTCTTGTTAAAATGTTTTAGTCCAGTGTTTCTTAAAACAAGGCACTACTTGAAGCTTCATAGCTCCCCCTACTGGCATTTTCAAGAACTTCACAAACGAATCCCTTACAAAGATTTCTGTGCACAAAAAAAAGAAAAATATATAGTATTTATAATCTAAGTAATTGTTACTCATTATTCTAGGAAAAATGCCTCTCAATAATATTCACATTGTGTTTCAAAAGAGTATTGAATGTTCTCTAAGGCTTGCATTTTCACATGAGAATTTAATATCTAATACAAAATGTATAAATATGAAATGTACAAAAAGAAAATAATTCGAGTTACTTTATGCTCTCAGTTAGTTTTAAGTTTAATCCTTTTTGTTTTAGCTGATTTTTATGTGTTTTTAAGGATTATTTGTGAATAATTTTCATTTCCCTCCTCAGTTCCTAAATGTACCTAATTTTAAAATTGTCCTTCAGATTACTAGGATTAGCAAGTCAATGCTAACTTTACATCCATTGTGAAAAATAAGCAATTAGTAACCATGTGATTTGAGCCAAATTTTGATTGTATGTGTTTAAGGAAATTGGGTAGTCTATTTCTCTACAAATACAGTTCTTAGGAGTGTCAGATATCAGATAAGACTCAGGAGGTTGCGTTTATATGTATTTGTGCACACACACATAATTATGTATATATAATGTATGTAACAATAATAAAGAAGAAGATGCTGTGAATGTCAATTTGAGAGTGGCAGAAAAGGCATGGGAGGGATTTGAGGTGTGGAAACGGGAGAGGCTGGAGGGAGCAAAGCGAACCGGGAAGAGTGTAACTCTATTTCAGGTAAATCACTGGGAATAGAATAAAATTCTTTAAAAAAAAAGGAGAGGAAGAGGAAAAAATAAATACAGTTAAGCTCAAGTCGCTAAGTAAGGGTACCTGGATTCTGAGTCATGGTCTCCAGACACATAGTACAGGACTTACATTTTTAAAAATCCTCTGTTTCCAACCTTCTCTATAGAAGGTTCTCGACAGTGCTTATGCAAAGGCTGTGCTTTCTCATCAGTAGAAAATAATTTCACAATCTCAATCCTATGTTATATGTTCACATATGTGGTAATAATTTGTATTGAGTCCTTAAATCATGTGTGGCTTCTTTGCATGCATAGAGATTTTAATTACGCTTTGAAAAGCTAGTCTCTAAAGGGAGGGCATCCAGAGATGGATATGTCTAAAATCCATTTGTATATGTGTATGAAACGGCCAAAAATTAAACTGAGAGTACAAAACTGTAAGGCTGAATTATACATACTGCCTGCACTCCCTTTAAGGATTTTATTACATATTACAAGTTTCTGGAAAATGAAATGTCACCTATTAAAACATGAAGTTTTTTTTCTTTTCTATATTATCACCCAAGCATCAAAGTTCCAGTGTGTTCTGGGATTCTGATCGCAGCCCTTCCAGAGTTCCCCGTACCACCGATGCTTCAGGACAAATTCTGAACATGGCAATGGAATGCAGTGCTTCTCAGTAACTTCCTATATGTAGACTGTGACCAAACCAAGGAAGTGTACTTTCAGTGTCCCAGTCACCACGTCCTTGCACGCCATCCCATGTTGATGTACCATTCGCCGCCTATCCTGCCCTCTTCCTTCTCCAGCCACACAAACCCTGCCGTTCTTTTTCATTCAACTTAAACATCATCTGAAGAATCGCATTCAGTCTCTATTAGCCGAGTGCAGCACTTCCTGTGTGTTTCCTGTATGATCTTGTGGTTGCCTCCATCTCGGTATAGACATGGTGCCACAGTTATGCTGTTCTCCATAGCTCATGCTCATGCTCAGGCAAAGCCATACAAACACTTAGCATGGAGTGAAGACTTACAACATGTCTGCTATATAATTACAATATTAGCTTTAGTTTATTATATGATTAACATATCAGATACCATGGTAAATGCTCTATAAGCATCTTATTCAACCTCGAAAGGTTTGGTAAAGTGAGAGAATTTTTTTTCTACTTGAAGTATCAGTTAACCCTGAGGTTTATCAGAACCTTGCAAAAGGTTATGCAACTACTTGAATTAGACTTAGAATCTGAGCAGAGATTTCCACCCCTAAGGATGGTATTCTAAAATTTCAGAGAAAGTGTCTCCATAGAAGGACCATCCTGGTCTATTTCTATTTTTCTAAAAGACTCTCACAGGTTATGTTATAAACAATAGAAGCTTACTTATCCCACGTATCTGGAGGCCAGAAGTCTAAGAATGCTGCAACGGTGTCTCATGGCAGAAAGACTGGTCGGTTTGTGTGAGGAAGCGAAAGGAAATGGGACCAAACTCTCTGTTAACAGTAATCCATTCCTGCAATAACCCATTTCCAGTGATAGCAACACTAATCTATTTACCAGGGCAGCGTTCTCACAATGCAGTCACTCTTTCAAGGTCCCTTTGAAACTATGGTTACTGTGGCAATTAACTTTTACCGTGAATTTTAAAGGGGGGACATTCAAACCTTAGCAGGCTCAGATTGTACTTAACTACTCATAGCAACTTCTCTTTGATGATTTCTGCTCAAACTCCTCCTTATAACTACAACACTGTAGGGAAATGAATGTTCTTTTAATCATTAAGATACTTCACAATCCAGTTTAGGCACACCTACACGTGGTCATGAGTAGCACACACATGGGTATTCAGTGAAGGACAACACACACACACGCACACACACAACACACACACCAGATTGTTTTAATTGGAATGCTTAGTTTGCAAAATTGCAAAAGAGTCACAAAATAACTATTAACCACATCAATGAAATCTCAGCAAGTCACTACAATAGAAAGAGAAGTCCCTTTAATGAAAACATTACAAAATTATCCCAAATTGCATGTGATATTTAATGGACTGCAGCCACTTGGGCATTTCTATTTCATTTCTTGGACAAGAGTAAAATATATTATTTATGCAGAAAAAACAGTGACTATTTCCAACTACTAACACATGGACTGTGAATAAAAGAATGCCATTTTTTCTCTTGTGCAATAACCCTGCATTGGGCAGCAAGCATATACAATATGCTAGTTTCCTGTTGCTGTAGCAGAACCTCTCTTTTCACTCACTGCCCAGAGTAAATAGCAATTTCTTGGTTAATAAAACCATAATACTAAACTTCAAGATGCTTCCAAAAGTGTTTCTGCCTGTCTCAGGAAATAATCGAATCAGTTTACTAATAAGCAGGAATACTTTGGAAGTCGTATTTGTTGTCACAAGTGGCCAAAAAAAATCCAACATATAAAGCAAGCCATGATGGAGGAAGAAACAATATATGCCATATGTTTCTGAAACATTATGACTGGAATTACAGCTGTAAAATGTTGGACAATCATCAAGAGAACAATGTCACACACTGAACTTCTGGGTAATTTCCATAAAAATAGCACTTTGTTTGAGGTCAGTGATTCCTGTAGAACTGTGGAATGATTTTTGTTGACTTTTTTTAATTGAACTCTAACACCCTCCAGGCACCCCTTCATCTAGAACTGTATCATTCAATGCTTGCAAACACCTCCTAAGAAGAAGCTCAAGTGTGTGAAAACTCACATTCTCTCAGCCTGTGAACTTTATGAAGCTTGAGTTATGCTACATAGTCAGGAAGGGCAATTTGGTCAAATTCAGTTTTTGTTGTTTAGTTACCTTATTTAAGTCAGCTCTGCAAATATGCAGTGCGAACATTAAAACCAATAGAAAGGCTGTCCGTAGATATCTTGCCAATGCCACAATATTCCTTAAAGTGAAAAATAAAACTGAAATTGGCAAATCAGTGGGTCATTATTTCATCTTAGAAGTAATAGTTGACTGTTTTTGTTAAACTCTATATGCCTCAAATAACCTGATATTTACTTTATCCTTCTCTGGGTCCTCAACTTATTAACGGTTCTACTAGCATTCAAAAATTGGAGATGTATTTTGTTGAACTCAACAAGGAAAGTTTGCAGGAAGTGATTGGAAGGTCTTGTAAATACAGTCTCCTGACAAAGCTATTCGTGGCATAAAATCATTAATCCAAAGAGATTTCAGTGGTCTAGTATACATATGAAATATTAATAACACCACTCCCTGCAATTCTGTAACCAGAGCATGAGAAAATAGGAGCCAAACCACTGCATTCGGTACTTGCAGCCCGTTTCAGGATATGAAAATATTTTGGTTCTCTCACACAAATAATTTTTCCAAAATATTTTCATCCATAGTGCCTCATTGTAGGCAGACTGATTTCAAGTTTGCATGGCTCTGGGTGTGGAGTCAACAGTCAAGATTTGTCTCACATTCAAAACTGGTTTGTTCCCAGTTTTCATTTATTATGAATTTACTTGTGTACGAATAATTTCTTATTGGTACATATGAGTTAATGCATCTTACCAAAACCATGTTTCCAGAAATTACAAATTTTATACAAAAAATATTTACCAGACAAAAGTTAATTCCCTGTTCTTAAGGAAAAAGGGGGAAATTTTACCCAATCTGGTGTCTTGGCAAAATATTCACCAACATTTTTCATGGTTATCTAATACAATGGTATAAAATTTACTGTTCATGCTGGCTCCATATGGGGTGCAATATGCCTATTCACAACAATATCTTCATAGTCATGATGATTTCATTTGAAAATCTACCTCACAGTACAGTACAAGTCTGAACTACATCTATGCTACAAATCCAGTTTAAGGACAAGAACCTCTATAGAATACAGCGTACATATGACAAATATGTTTGATTGATTAAAAACAAAAAGTTCCTGTCCTTGTAGCTTACACCATAGCAGTACTAATAAATTTATTCAGCATATCATGCACACAGAGAAATTATGATACAAATTATTTCAGTTGGTACTAAAATAAAGCATAATTATCTTGATATGCATTATGAACTATTATTTCCATATTTGTTATATAAATCAATTCTTTCCTCTTGGGTAACATGCAAATGTCACCACAGCTGGCAAATATGTAACTGCTATTTGTAAATTTGAATATAAAAAACTGCCTTAAATATAAACCAGAGAAATGTACATATTAACAGAGTTTTCAGGTGGCTAAAAATGTATGTAAGTTTTCCATTCGGTGTGCATAAGTGACTATCATGTAAAATAAATCCCTTAATGCTATTAGTCACAAAAATATTCTATTGGCTTGACAAAAGCATCTGAGAGAAAGGCTTAAAGACTATATATTTGTTATCTGTGAGTACAATATGCAACTTGACAAAAAAACTTATTTTTAATACGTTTAGGATAACCAAAGAGAGTACAACTGAAAAAATATTAAATGAATGTCCTTTTCTTTCAGGAAAAAAAGGAAGGGAGAGAAAACGGAAAAAACTCAATAAAGAGGAAAGAAAGGAAACAAGCTCCGACAGCAAAGGTTTGGAGTCCAGCAGAGAGACCCCGGAGCAACGGGAAAACAAAGACAGACAGCAGCAGCAGAAGAGAAAAGCCCAAGAGAAACCACAGAAATCGGTATCAGTCAGCACTGTACACTAGAGGGTCCTGTGAGGGTATTGTAGACTCGTGATGCTGCTATCTCAACCAGATGCCCAGGACAGGTGTTCTAGCCATTAGGACCACAAACGGACAACACATCAGTTACCGCTCTGTCTAAACAACATTCCGAATAGTTGCTATATTCTTCATACAAGCATAGTTAACAGCAAAGAGCCAAACGTTCAAAGAAGGGATACTTTCAGATGGTTATCTTATGTGCTTCTGTGTATTCTTAAAAGATGAGAAAATCTGTACATAATTATCAATAAGCTATAAGCTATCCTCAGTGTAATGATGACACCCAGAGAAGAAACATCTTTTCCCTATAAAAATTGTTCTTCAAGTGATTGTCTTTGAGAAGCAAAAGATAATTCTGCAACTTCAAAGAGACAGTGTCCCTCACAACAAAGGTCAGGGGAGGTAAACATCGCTCCAAGCACAGGGTGGATTTGTCCAGGAGATCTAGTGAATGCTCAGAATTAAGGCCTGGCATGTGGAATCCTAGAGTTTAACATCAAAGAAGCAAATGTTTTTAAGATTACTTCTATTGCCCTCATCCTGTACTTCTGCAAGAAACTGAGTGTGCATAACAGAGTTAAATATACTGTGTGGGATTGGAGTAAGGCAAACTGTGGAAGAAACCATAGAACTGGAGATCGCCTGTGCTTTCCAGATTGTGAAGGGTTGTGATCACCTGAAAAGGTCTCCAATCTGTTAGCATTGTGTGGTTGATCGTCTGCTACACCTTGGCTTATATAAGTCTCTAAACATGTACCTGTAACTTTCTTCCAAAAGCAAAACCATACATATTAGAAGAAAATTCTGACTTTATAGAAAAAAACTAGAGTGAGGAGAATGTGATATGTTTGCAAAAGCGTGTGTTTTCTTTCTTAATGAAGGGAAAACAATTTTATTACCTACTTAAGGGTCCATCTGGAACTAAAGGGATACTACTTTCTAACAAGGTGTATCTAGTAGGGGAGGAAGCCACCACAATAAATATATTTGTTAATAGTTTTTAAAGTTTGGTTTACTTTGTTTTATTGTGTAAGAGTTAGAGACTCAAGAACTAGGAAGAAGAAATCTTCTCTATGGGCGACCTGTGTCTTACAAATGTAGATGAGAGTTCAGGGTCTCCTCCTTCAAAGCCCCATTACCTGAGCCAATGGAAACTTACTTATGCAATGCTAGAGGATATTTATTATTTTTCTTTACTTTAATAAAAACAATCTATTATGGGACATGATCGTACCTAAATGATCTCGCTGCCCCCCTCCTTCGTTTCTTAGAGATGAACATCTTGTGTGTCAATTCCTCCTGCATCTTCATTTAGCTTTTCTTCTCCGTGTTTTCTCAGTCTGTGGATCTCTTTTGGGAACTGGAACCTCCCTATCAGAAGGCCTCTGCCATGTTTCCCAGAGGACGCAGCCAGTCTTGAGCAGGAGGAGGATCTCTGAGTGTGCGCCACAGACTCTGTCTCATGACCCACTTTAGCCTTCTGCAACAACAGGAGGACGTGCAGCCACTCTGTGCACCATGTTTGTGGCCCTCTCGAGGTCACTGCCTTCTGAAGACCCTGCTGTGAATCTGCCTCCTGCCTGACTGTCTGTCTCTGTCCATCCTTTCTTCACCTACTCTACTGCTCATGTGGGTTATTTGGCTTTTCCCCTTTTAGGATATAAAGGTTTTAAATAGTTTATTACTGGTTCTTACTCTGGTGTTTCTTTTCTCGCCTGCATGGGACACAATCTCCAATCAACTGGATCTATGCTATTTAGGAGAGTTCTCATTCAATCTTCATACAACACTCATGCTACTGAAGGGAACTGAACCCCATGCTACAGAATTCTGTTAAGTGGAACTATGTCCCCGGTTAAGAACTTTTGAATGTATCAAATATAACTGCCTCAGTGTTGTCTTATTCAGTGCGAGTCATATTCAATATTTTCACATATATTTCTCTTTACCAGTACCTTCATTCTTCCAACAGCACTGCCTAAGGTCTAGGAAAGGGATAGACTACATCAAAGACAGAGCAAACATAGGCAAATTATTGTCATATCTTCCCACATGGTCCTATATATTACAAAAATATTTGTATCTTTGATGAAACACTTAAATAAAAGTACAAGAGAAAACAAATTACAATGAACATTTTTCATACATTGGATAGAATATACATGAATATATGTGATAACTTCTGTTAAAATTTTCAATCTACCCTTGCTAGATTCTTAAGCATAAGATATCATATAATACTCAAATAATCAGTCCTCATCAAGCATTTTAAGTCTCACCACTGACTTATGGAAAATTTGCTGCACTCACCTTAAAAGGCATTGTTGACACTAACAAACATACAAGAATTCTTGGCATAGAAATGGAATTCAAAGAGTAGAACATCATAAATCGGCCAGTACCTAGTGCATACCCTTGCCCTGGTTTCCGAAGTCTAGCTTTATAACTTTATAACCTATCACCAGATTTAGGTTATACCTCTAAGTCTGTAGCCATTTATATGACACTTGGGGTCTCCATTTTTTATTGCAACAAGAGAGTGGGGGATCCAGGTCAGGGAACGTTTAGCATTTCTTCTACATCATTGTGATGCTCCCGGTGAATCTTCCTTAATGAGAATGTCCTTTGGAAATGATCCTAACTCTGTTTCTCACAAAAGTGGAAATGTAAACTGTGATGTAGACTTTACTGATCTGGCATTATTGAAATATTAATAGGCAATGCTGGTGTTATTCAAATACTAAAATAAGTAACAGAGGGAAGAAAAAGAGTATAAAACAGCTACTGCCAATAATAGAGACTGGTCCTCACAAAATGAAGGGGAAAGAAAGTGGAGAATGTATGCTTTGACAAGAATACAATGAAAAGAAAAAGACTCGTGACTCAATAGAACAATAATTATTCTGTAGGCAAATAAATTTCACACACACATGAAAAGCAAACTAATATCTACAAGTCAAACAGGTATATCAATTTTATTGCTTGATTAATATATGGAATTCCAGCCGGGCAGTGGTGGCGCACGCCTTTAATTCCAGCACTCGGGAGGCAGAGGCAGGTGGATCTCTGTGAGGACCGACAGCCTCCAAAACAATACAGAGAAACCCTGTCTCATAAAACCAAAAAAAAAAAAAAAGGAATTCCAGCAAGTATATATGTGTAATGATTTCGAGAAATATATTTAAATACAAGAATTGTGGAAACAGAGCAGTAATAACTCTAGAATAATTATAAATTTATAAGCTGCCTTCAATCTTTAAAGCAAGAAAGGATTATTCTTAAGAATGTGCACATTTTATAAGTAGGCATAAATAGAAACACTCCATATCCTCCTGTAGTTGAATTTAACAGCAAAATGACTAGCTAAATTCTTTCTTAATAGTATTGCAAGTGTGTTTAGGCAATTTAAGGGGGAAAGAATTCATCCTCAGGCAAATTTATTATGGGGTAGAACTTCTCACATGCTGTGGGAGTATATATGAAACTTGTCTTCCACAAAAAGGCTGGTCAAAGTTGTTGCTCAGATCAATTGAGAATTCCCATTTTAATTTTTCTAGCATATATTAGCTGTGCATCATAATGGGTTTCATTACATGCCCATATATTTTCATATGTGCATTATGTATTTTGATCACATTTGCCCTGCATTACCTGCTCTTGTCCATCTCCTACTTTTGTTGAATTCTTCTTCTTCATTCATAGATCCCCTTATACTTTTATGTCCTTCTGATTTGTTTGGTTTTGTGGCCCACTGGAATTTGTGGCCCATACTTACAGTAGCATGGGTGAGGGTTTGTTTATAGGAACACAGGTGCCTTGCCAGTAGCTATATCACTAAAGAAAAATGTCTTATTTCTGCCCCCTTTAACAGGTTATAAATCCAAAGATAAGGGTTGGACCCCATGATCTCTCCTTCCTCAGTGACATGCTGTTGATCAACCCAATCTCATGCAGATCTCATGCAGATAATCGCAACTGCTGGGAGCCCCAGAGTTCCTGGAAGTCGGTGCTCCACAACCCGCCCCTTCATTCATTCAGCTCTTACATTCATTCAGCTCTGACATTCATTCAGCTCTTACATTCATTCAGCTCTTACATTCTGTCCACCCTCATTCCATGACATGCCGTGAATTTCAAAGGGAGTGACATAAATGTCCCATTTATCAATGGTTCTTCAATAGGCACTCAGAAAAAAATTCCCATTTTAATCAAGGATAACTCAACTCACTAACCTAACAGTTTAGTGTTATATTCCAATGTTTTGTTGTTTTTCTTTGATTATTAGGAAAAAGGAAAGAACAACTGAATCTCCTTTACAGTAGCCAATATTCTCAGTAAGATGTGTTGTGCCATTATGCCAAAATCCCTCTAAAGAAGTCAGGGATGTCCATGTTTCACAAACAAGACACTTAAGGCACAGAGAACTATCCAAAAGTCACTTGACCAGTAGGTAGTCAGATGTAAAGCCAATCATTTCTTTGACCAACTCCAACTTCCCTACATCATGTCTTTTAAAGTCATTTAATTTTAGTTCCAAGATTAACTATAACATATCATGATCTACCTCATGAAGAAGACTGGGAAGTTCTATTAGAGGAATTACCCAGGATAAGACTTAACCCTGAACTAGAACCCAACATATGGTTCCCCACATGGTGGGGAAATAAGCGAATGCAACAAGAAGCAAGAAGACTAAAAAGGAGAAATGAACACCATGTGCCATTGGAGAAAAGCAAAGATGAAGCCAAAAGAGACTAGCAGATCTGAACCTTCGGAAAGCCTTCAGCTTTGCAGCCCTTTATGCCTCTGGAGTAGATGTCAATTCGATTGTCCTCTATTGTTCATACAGTGCTGCCCAGCACTGCCGTCTTTTCCTTAGTTCTCATGCTGACATGCAGAAATGAGTCTTTACTGTTGGAACAGCAAAGCAAGCTCAAATGACACCTCACTGTGTTTCACTTTCAGACTCTGAGTACATGTGTTCTAATGTTCACACATCCTTTCTTATCATCTATGGCATATAACAAAGAAAGGAATGAGGGTGGGTGAAAGGAAGGAAAGACAGAAAGGAGTGAAAGAGGAACTCCACGACAGCAATGACTTTTATTCCTAGCCATTGAGATGAAGGGATAGCTGGGCGTTGGTGACACATGCTTTTAATCCCAGTACTCCGGAGGCAGAGGCAGGCGGATCTCTGTAAGTTGGAGGCAAACCTGGTCTACAGAGCAAGTTCCAGGACAGGCTCCAAAACAATACAGACAAACCCTGTCTCAAAAAACCAAAAATAGATAGATGGATGGATAGATAGGTAGATAGATAGATAGATAGATAGATAGATAGATAGATAGATAGATGGATAGATAGATAGATAGATGATAGATATGCAGGGATAAGAGAACTTCAAGTAGTACAAACATCCCATTTTCTAGGAAATCAATGACATAAGCATTTCAGTAGACAAAATTACAGGACCATAAAATAATCTGGCTATAAACAATGAAAATTACTCAAAATCAGAGATGGTAAAAGGACTCACTAGATAAAGGTGCTTAGCCCCAAGCCTGTCAACCTAAGTTTGACACCCCCCTGCCCTGTGAACCCACACAGTGAAAGGACAGAATAGACTCTTGAAAATTGTTCTCTGCCTTCCATGTGTGCTTGATGACATCTATTAACACCCACACACACATACAGAAAATCAACAATGAATCAATCAATTAAAAGATATTAAACTTTTTATTATTGTTTTGCTTGCTTTATTTAAACATAATATTTTTTTACTGATTATTTGGGTAGTTCCCACAATGCATCCTGATCACACTAGAGTCCCATTCCTGTCAGGTCAATGCTCCCAACTTTGTGCCTTACACCCCCAAAAAACATCAAAGACTCATAATAAACTTTTGTTTGTAAAGATGGAGAGCTGGCAAATATCAGGAAAGTTTTTACCTCTTGATGTTGAGCAGACTGCTCTCCTCCATTCCTCCCATGGTTGCCACACTTGGAGGAAATTATTCAGAACCTTCCCTAAGAGGAGTTAATGGAAATTCTAATGCCTGAGGTGAACACTGCTTTGAGACTCTCGGCCAATCCCTGCGGTTTGTTTTCTGAAGCTACTGGCATTGGAGGTGCATTAAGAGTGTCACGAGAACCAGGCTGTTGGTGGTGCACGCTTTTAATCCTAGCACTCGGGAAGCAGAAGCCAGCAGATCTCTGTGAGTTCAAGGCCAGCCTGGTCTACAGAGCGAGTTCCAGGACAACCTCCAAAGTAATACAGAGAAACCCTGTCTCGAAAAACTGAAAGAAATTTTTTAAAAATTAAAAAAAGCATGTCACAAGAACAACTGCAAATATTGTGACACCCAATAATAATAAAATAAACTCTACTAAATCTTGCATCATGAATTGGAGTCATTTCTGAGTCAGTGAGTACTACCAGATGTGGTCTTCCCAGACCTCCTTGGCCCCAAGCTTCCTAGCATTTGAACTCGATACCTTCAAGCCTTTAGATAAGAAAGATTTCAAATGTTCCAACAAATCATAGTTCAGGCTTATCCAAAGCAGCCATGAGTACAATGTGTGGTCCTAAAGGAGACACAGACAAGTAGGGTCACTTTAAGAAAATGAGTCAGTTTCAAACTAGGAATTCTTTGTGCTTTTGATTGTTTGATGCTGGAGTTTGACACTGAGGGGAGAGAAGAGTGAACTACAGCAGTTAAGCAACAGCTGCACTTATTATGGGATGTGGAGAGAACAGCCTGTCATGTACATGCAAAGGGGGTAAGAAAACACTTTTGACTTGTGTATACATAACATCTAATAGAATCCATAATGGTGTAATTTATAGGAAGGAAGACATCTTTTTAGAGCATGCTTGCCTAGAATCTCTAGATATTCCAAATTTATGTCTTCAGATCCATAATCGTTAGAACAGATAGTTTGCTCACAAGCATTCTCAGGGTCATACCAATTTTCTTTCACACTAATACCTTTCCCAACACCACTGCTCAAGAAATCAGCCAATTAGATAACAGATAAAGTCTAAATAAGCAAAGTATAATTAGGAATCAATAGGTTATAAAGTAAAATTGCCTTAACAAGGGTCATTTATTCCATGTTTAGAGTAGTGTCTTTGAGATATGAATTTTGTAAAAGAAGCCATCCATCAGAAAGACATCATCAGCCAAACTGATGGCAAAATAGATTATGTCATCCTTAACATACAGTAAATTAGGCATATATCCAAAGGATGCCCATTCATACAACAAGGATGTCTGTTCCACTATGTTCATAGCAACATTATTTGTAATAGCCAGAACTTGGAAGCAGCCTAGATGCCCCTCAACCGAAGAGTGGATAGAGAAAATGTGGTACATTTACACAATGGAGTACTATTCAGCAGAAAAAAACAATGGAATCCTGAGATTTGCAGGCAAATGGATGACACTAGAAGAAACCATCCTGAGTGAGGTAACGCAGTCACAAAAAGAGAAACATGGCATGTATTCTCTCATATATGGATTTTAGACATAGATCTGGGGAGTGCCAGCCTACAATCCCATGGCCAGAGAGTCAGGGAAACAGAACCTTCATTCAGTGGCTGATGGAGGCAGAGGCAGACTCCCACGGCTAAGCACTGAGCTGAACTCAAGAAAGCCAGTAACAGAGAGAGAGGACTGATGACCAAAGGGATTAAGACTGGGCTGGTTTAACCCCCAGAAACAGCTGACCTGACAAGGGTTAACTCTTGAATCCCAGGCTGATGCCTGAGAATCCAGCATGGGGCTGATCAAGACCCCCCTGAATGGGGGTGTCAGTGAGGAGGCCTAGGTAACCTATGGGGCCTTTGGTAGTTGACCAGTATTTATTCCTGGCATACAAATGGACATTGGGTGCCCATCCCACAATGAGAGATGCACTCTCACCCTGGACTCTTGGGGGAAGGTTCTAGGCCCTGTCCTGGATGAAATGACAGACTATGGACACCCCATGGAAGAACTCACCCTCACTGGGGAAAGGAGGGAGTATTGGGTGGGTGGTGGGAGGGGGGTGGGAGGAGGGGAGGAAAAGGGAGAGGGATGTGAGATCGACATGTGAAGAAACCGTGTTTCTAATTTGAATTTAAATTTAAAAATAAAAGTTTTAATAAAAACATAACAAAACAAAAACATACAGTAAATTGTCACTGACAGTGTTGTGACATCCCATTAAAGTCATAAGACTGTATTTGAATATTCTAAAAGCATTATCAAGCCTCTCAGTGGCTCTTAAAGGCTTGTGCTATTTTCCAATAACTTGTATATCACACCTGGCATTCATACTAAATATTAACACTTTCTATTTAGTACAAATAAAATGAAAACATACTATGGTTTTCCAGGGTGGCTATTTCTTTTCCTTTTTTGAGTAAAATATTAGCACCTAACCCCTCTACTCCCAAAAATACCAGAAAATACAATTGATTAAGAACAAATTCACATAAATTAAGAGTGATTCAATGACCAGCTTGAAAGAAAATGTGTATTTGTAACAATCAGAAATGAGTTTCTAGACTGGGCAGAAAAAAATCAAGGTCGCCATGCAGCAACATTTCAAATGAGCAAAAACTAAAACAAACTCTGTCTTGAGGCACATTCAGCCATGAAATCCCCAGTTATAATGGCTAACCACGGGCTATGTATGTGCCAAGGGGACTCTTTCTGTGTGAGATAATTTCAGGTCCTCAGAGAAAAGGTGCCAGGCAGATTTGCTCTTCTTCTGTCAGCTGGAAATACGAGAAATGAGAATTATGTTAAATATAAGTTGAGGGTACTTGAGAAAGCATCCCTTCCCAAGCTGCCTGTCAAAGGGAGGAACTAGAGCGCTATGCAGGTTGTGAGAAGTGGCGTCCCCCAGAGACCAGGCTCCTGCAAAGGAAGCACTGGTTCCACAGACATCAGTGAAATCCTAGGGGAAAGTCTTCCGCGCTTCCCAGCCTTCCCCTGGATCTCAAAATAAATCCTGGTGCCCTAGGCCGCAGTCACCAGCTGGGTTTCCCTTGAGGAAAACAAAGCTCATTGTGAGGAACACAGCAAAGTGAGTCAGGAAAAACTGACTTAGCATTGCTTTATATTACAAAAGAATTGTTGAAATAAATGCTGCTCAACATTAATTAGCAAAGATGGCCTGAGGTCGTCAAAGGAAAGAAATGAAACTTAGCTGACCCTCCAGTTTCGTCTTCACAGTTGAACATTGTTCTGGTGTGCAGTGCATAAAAAGGGTAGCAGAATCCCCATCCATGGGAGACTCCAGTCAATTTGACTCACAAGAAGAGACATCTGTTGCTTCTGCGGATTCCTGGTCTAAGTTTCCTTTGAGAAACATTAGAGTTTGATTAACACAGAGTCACCTGGTCTCTATCCAGTTGTCTTGAGAAACTCCATCTACTCCAGTCTCACCTCTGATGGCAGCCAGACTCAAAAGCAAATATGTCTAGTCTACCATCAATCCCACCATGCATTTCTCCCACTTCCCCTGCTAGATAGGAGTTCTTTGAACTCATTCTTTCCAAAGCGAACTTAACAAAACTTCCAGTATTAACAACACAAACTGAAAAGGACAAAGCAGAGTTCTAGAAGGAAAGGAAATGAGGAGTAAGAGAAACACGCTGGAGGAAGCCAGACGTGCCATTTCTCTGGTGCTGTGTAGCTAAACCCACACCCAAAGTAAACTGTCTTCACTTCACAAAGCTGTCTCTCTATAAATAAACTCCCCGATGTATCTCTAAGACATGAACATCTTGGACTGTCATAATAAACATTGCAAAATAAATACGAAATAACATCTGGAAGGAAAGTTTTGCACGCAGTGGGGTGAGAGGGGGCCTGACTCTTCTTAGTACTGCTAATAGAGAATGGATTTCTTTTTCATTTTTTAAATGTGAGGAATGTTTTCCACTATTAACCAAAGCTAACCAAAGCGTAAATTGGTTTTACATTAAAAATCTCAAACGTAACACTGCCTGCAAAGTATCCTCTCACAAATTAGGGTAATCCTGGCAACACACGTTAATTCTCTTGCTTTCTATTATTTGACCAGTGTGACGAGCATCCCCTTCTTAAGTCAGTTCATTTACATGTGAAAATGGTTCATATCTAGTTTTAATTATTGCTTCACTTGGCTTAAGGCAAAACTATGTCTTCTTTATTTTAACTAAAAAAATCACAAAGTCTCAAGTATAATGTATTACCAAGGCACAGCAAGTCCTCTGAAAGAGGAAACCATTGTGATTGTGGCTTTACCACTTCTCATCACAGTAAGCAAAAGGAGCAAGCTTCGTGGGCTCCCTGTATGCATTCGCCTGTGTGTAGTTCCCCCATTCAACTCATGTTCATAAAGAGATACAGGATAAACAATCCCCCTTCCTACGCAAAATAATTACCTAGACTACTCCAGTTGCTCCAGGTAAATTTAACAAGTGTGTAGGTCCTGTCCCTCAAATCATTTCACTTACCTATGTAATGTTTTAAATAAGATCTTTGTACATAGCCATCAAGCATTATATCGCTGATACAAATGAAACAAAGGCACTAGAAATTTATATAATGTGTGAGTAAATTATAATACCTACTCAAAATCATTAGGTCTTAGTTGTAACAAACAATAAAAATTAAAATGAGGATCTGGAATGATGGCTCAGTGGTTAAGCCTTCTTGTTTTTGCAGAGGACATGGGTTCAATTCCAACCACCAAAGAGCAATTCACAACTGTTCATTAAGTGCAGTTTCTGGTGTTCTGACACCCTGATCTGACTTTCATGGACACTAGGCATGTACAGCCATGCATGCAAGCAAAACAGTCATGTACATAAAATTAAAAATAATAAACTTAAATCTGCAAGAAAATAAATAAAGGTGGGACCAACCCCAATTTATATTTCCCCATTTAGTTCTTATTCCCACTCACAAATCTCAGTGTTTAAAAAAAATAAGTAAACCTCTTACCAGGGAAAGGTAAATATTTCTGAAGTAGTCAATAAATACATTGCTATATTTGATTTTGTAGAGGTATTTTTAAAGTGCATGTGACTCTCTTTCCACAGAGAAGCATTTGGCAGTGAAAGATCATTTAGCTGAGCCTGAGATGTAGTTTCATCTGTTCATTTGCTCACAGTCTGTTCCTAGTGACATATAGTTATGTATTTCTCAGATGTTCCAAACCAAACCAGCACAATGAGTTTTACTTTAACATTTTCTTTCTTTTAAAGATAATAACCATTTTACCCAGCACTCTCTACCTTTGATTAATTTAACACAGTTGCTATTTGTAGGTGGACTGCATACAGGCTGTCCTAAATCCCAGACCTTGCTTCTGCAGACGGACCCAAGAAAGGAGTTGTAATACATTTTAAAGGATTGCCCTGATTTTTCATGATTAATCGTTTAAACAAAAGCAAAGACGGATTCATACCGCAAGTTTTGAGACAAGTGTTTTCATTTTTTAACATGCTTCTCGGTGTAACACAGCAAAACATAACCAGCCAGAAATAAATCTTCAACAGAAAGGAGAGGAGAGGACAGAGGGCCAGAGAGGCAGGAGAGAGAGAAGTAGTAGGACACAAGGGACACAGTCCTTTGTGGTGCCTCTTCACAGGGTCCTCCATCCACCCCCTGCAGAGAATTCGCTCATCTGTTCCTCTTTCTCTCCCAGTTGGCCCGCCCCATCTGACTGCCTCCAGGGACAGCCAGATGCACTTCTGGAGAAGCTGCCAAGATGAACTGTCAGATGGAATCGTTGGAGAACACGGGACATCAGTTGGGGGTGGTGGGTGTTGGATGAGTTAGTGGGAAAGCACAGGCTTTGAGAACAGGGAGACACGCAATTTAAATCTCTTTGCTATATTGACCTTGCAACACTGGAGAAATGGCCTAAGCTTTGATTCTCAGTATCTGCACACATAAAAATGAACAAATTATTACCGACTGTATAGAGTCACTGCAAGGGATAACAAAGCATGCAGCATGTGAAGCACAAGTCAGGTCCTTGGTGATCTGCTGTTTTTCTAGGCTTGCTATGAACAGTGTTTGAAACAGATTTTCCAAGTCAATCTAAAATAGAAACACTTACACAAATACATATGAACATGTGCATACATTACATGCTCACATCTGTATTCATTTCATATCACTGATTGCCAAGCAGCGCACTTGATACTCCTGATGTAAGCCCATAAGACAGTTTGTCATCTTTGACTCTTCCCAGAGGAAGAAACCCACATTTACAGCCACATGCTGCTAATGTGCTTTTCACTGACCTGCATAATGTTGTGGCGGTCAAGGGGAATGAGGCCTTCACCCACCTGTGGACCGAAGACAGGTCAAGGATGACTGTCTGGGCCCTGAATCTGCTCCTTAAATTTGATTGTGAAGCAAATTAGAGAAACAATGTCCTGGGTGGCACAGGCCATGAGAAGTCATTTAAAAAAGAGAGAGAGAATTTACAATTGGAAGAATTATAGACTCTGCTGAGAAATTTAGGATGCCGGTAAGGAGGAAACTGATGACAAACAGTATATATATGAGAAAGTTCTCAATATTATCTTGAAAAGAGTGATGATGGTTTTCTTTTGCAGACATTTATGAAAAGTCAATGGCATGATTTAATTTCTTTTGCAAAGTATCGTTTAGTGGAGATGAACAGGTGGATTTTGCTAAGAATGAGTCAAGACTGATGAGCAGCAGTTTTGGACAGTAAAGTATAAAACAACAGGCAAATCCACAATAAATAGAGCCAGAGTCAATGCAGAAAAGGATGAAGGAAGCATTGAAATGTACTGGCCATGACACACGACCTCTAGTAAGAGAAAGCAGGCAAGAGAAATGAATCCTGTGTTTGAAAAGGGGTGGGGAGGAGGGAGCAAGAAAAATTAACAATATTTAAAGATTAGTAGAAGAAAAGGAAATTATGTTAAAATTTGAGACCAAGGGACAAAAAAAGTGAATAGGTCAAGAACCAAGCAAATTAAGATACTGAAACATTGAGAGTATCAGAAAATCAAATGTCACATCACAACCAATCTACTTAATATTGGCATGTCCACCTGGATCTGCCAAGATGATAATCTCTCATGAATTGTCTCAATGCAATCAGGAGAATAGAATCAAGCCCATGGTATGTTGAGGAGGGAATCAAATGAAAGAAATTGCAGATGTGGAATGAAGGCAGCTCCAGAGAGCACCTCTGCAGTCAGTGGATAAAAAATGAGCCCGAGGTCAGGATGAATTATAGCGCCATGTACTTATGTCTACTTTACTTTAGTTGGTGGTAGTAGTGCTGATGGTTATTTTGGGGGGGGTGTTAAAATAACATTTATTTAGAAACAATGATACATTTTATAATTATGACACACAGTGGGTATAATCAGATTTTACTTTGGGTCACCAGCTCACAAATAATGATATGGAGGTGTCTTATTAATTATGAAATCTCAGCCTATAAATTAGGCTTGTTGCTAACTAGCTCTTAAAAGTTAAATTCTCCTATATCTTTTAATCTACATTCTTTTATGTGGTTCAGTTACCTTTACTCTGTACTGCTCATTCTGCTTCCTCAACATCTGGCTGGTGACCCGCCTCTCCTTCCCAGTATTCTTGTCACGACCACCTCGACCAGCAAGGAAGACGCGACTCAGGAATCTTTCTCACAAGCAGTTTATTCAGGACCTTGAACAAAATCTTCTGACCCCAGGGAGTGCCCGCCCACAGCTTAAAAAGGCCCTTGGGCAGCCAACCCCGGTAAGCCATGTGGCGACAGCAGATAGGTCCACATACGAGGAAGCAAGCCTGATATCCAGCCTTGACCAAATAAGGAGTTGTTTATCACAGAGAGCACTTGCTATCGGGCTAGCAAAAGGCAGAAGCCAGCACCATCTTAAGGGTGCGGCACTTTGCAGCTCTCTACATATTCTCTCTCTATCTGGAAGTTCCACCTATTTCTCCTGTGTAGCTATGGCTTTTTATTACACCAATCACAGAAATACATCTTCATAGTGTTTAAATATCCCACAACATTTCCCCCATTCTGTCTCAGTAAAGAGGGAAGCTTTTAACTCTAATACAGTAAAACTATATAAATAAGAACAATTATCATGTAAGAAATACATTCACAATGTCCAGTCTATTAGTATTTGGCAAATTCAGAGAAAATCCTCCATTATCTATCTTATGTTAGTGAGTCCAAAGTTTTGTACCTGATTATTTTCTATCAAAACTATAGAGATACCATAATAGATCGAGTCATTATAGGCTTGAGGAGAGAGCTGACACTAGTAAGATCTCCAACGATCTACAAGGATAACAAACACCAAATGGCAAACTAAGCAATAGTGGAGAGACTACACTAATAGTCCCTCCTTGATGATAGGGTTGATGACTACCCTATATCCCATCCTAGAACCTTTATCCGGGGACTGATGGAAGCAGAGACAGGTACCCACAGCTAAACACTGAACTGAACTCCTGGAACCCAGCGACAGAGATGGAGGAATAATGAGCAAAGGGGTCAAAACCGTGAAGATGAAACCCACAAAGACAGCTGACCAGATAAGGGGGAGCTCTTGAATCCCAGACTGATGGCTAAGAGGCAAACAGGGGGCTGATCCAGACTCCATGAATGTAGTGTCAGTGAGGAGGCCACAGATATCACTGGGGCCTTGGGTAGTAGATCAGTGTTTACCATTGTTTATGAATGATCTTTGGGAGCCCATTCCAAATGGAGGGATGCTCTCTCAGCCTGGACACAAGGGGAAGGGCCTAGGTCCTGCCCTGGATGAAACGACAGACTTTAGAGATCCCCCCAAGGAGGGCCTCACCCTCCCTGGGGAATGATGTGGGGATTGGGTGGGGAGTTTGGGGGGCTGGTGGAGGCACAAGGGAGGAGGGGTGGGAGAGGGAGCTGGGATTGACACGTGAAGCATTCATGTTTCTAATCTAAATAAAAACCTATATTGAGAAAAAAACTACAGAAAACTGTTAACTATAACTTTCTAATCTTTAGCCCCATCAGTGACTTGAGAAGGATATAATATTATGTGTTTAAACTAGAAAGGCAGAGAAAGCACCTTCTAAAATTAAGAAATGACAGAGACATTAAACTGACCACCCCAAAGTTCCTCTGCAATGTTGGAGCATTCATCTTTGACTTATGGGTCACAAATATCTGACAGACTTTTCTGTGAAGCAGGAGTTTTGAAGGACTGACCTATCTTGTCTTTGCAAAGTTTGGTAGTTGCCTTCTTTTGTATTCTGTTTGTCCAATTTGGACAGCATTCGGTCAGCAGTCAAGTCAAGGGCAGTTTCTTTGCCCAGTGGCTAACTCTGACACAAAAGAATGCAAATTCCATTTGGAGGTTCTTCAGTGCTCATTATCCTCTTTTAAAGTAAATTGATGATTTCTATAGCAGACATGTCTCACTGTCACACAAAGCCTTGCGTTATTAAAACATTTTAAATGGCATATTCTGTAGGTCTCTGAAGTATTTGAAGACCATCTATCTGTTTAAAATGTATCTCTGTTTGACTTTGAAAATATACCTAACATAATTGTATGTCTGGTTGTTATAGATAACTCTTAACTACTAATACGTATTTCTTTCTTATATTAAATGGCATTTTAGGACTAGAAATTTGCATTACATTGTTAAATGAGCTGCACTGGGACAATATCTTAAACAAGAGTAGAAACATATGTACAGTATAACAAAAATAACCTTAAATTTGTATCAATATATAAAAATCCACACCAGTATAAAATATTTGAAACTAGTAGTTGTTTTTAGTTCAAAAATAGACTCAGCAATCCACCCTTTTTATCTCATCATTCCTATAATATATCCCTCCTTTTTCCCTTCAGAGATCCCTGAATCTAATCTTTACTCAGCTTTCTCCCTGACCATGACGAATAACAACTTGTAACCAACCCTCCTAAATGATGATAAACATAATCTATTGAAAGACCAAAAAATTTCCCACCCCACCTCCTGGGAATGTGGATGTCATGTTCTCTAGACTGCTTCCTGTTGTCTCAGGGTGATAGCATCTTTGGGGGACAGTAGAAATTTGGGGTAATAGTCAAGTCCTGGGAGAAACAGCTATATTATTTTTAATTTGGTCTCTGTGTGATGAAAAAATATAGAACCTATCTGAAATCCTGACTGGAGTAGTGCATTAGCCTGGACCATCTCAAATAGCACCTTTGAAATTGTTTTGGATGAAGAATTCCGAGGAAACTGTAACAGAGGTATTCTGAGAGGCTGGATCACCTAGCTCATTTGTGTCTGGTTCTTTTGTTGTGAAAACACATATACTATTAAAGGTAACATATATATCTGTATTAACACAAGTGTGGAATGTGTGGTATACCCAAGTCAGTTAAAGATGATTCTTTGTTTTATGTTTGAGAAGGTAAAAGCCATCTGTTAACTTCATAAGTTTGCTTGGACTTATAACCAAACTTCTGTGTGTATCATATGAACATTTGGCATGTAATAACAAGTCATGAGGATTCTATAGCCAATAAGATTTATCATGAAAATCCAGTCTCAGAACTATTTTCATAGGAAGGGATCAGCATATACACCAACTGTCCTGCGGTCTTTCTTCATTTCTTTCTTTGTGTTTGTAGCAAGATTTTCAGGAGGTCTCCCCCCCCCCATCAAATCTGATCTTTATTAATTTTTAAGAGAAACATAGCTTTTTGAATACTGTGAAAACAAAGGCATAACCTCTCCCCAAGTGCAACACATTTTTTATTTTCATTTTGAAGTTAAAGCATTCCTAACATACATAAGTTGGGTTTAATTTAGCAGTTTCCATAATCCGTTGTCTCCTGTCTAGTTACTGGGCATTCAGCTTTTTATTACACTAATTACCACAAAACATCTTCACAGTAAACAAATATGCCACAAGTTGGAAAAAAAGTTTCTCGATGTTTTCAAATGGGCCTACTTTAGAAAGAAACTTGACCAGAGCATGTTAACCTATTAGACAAAAGGAGGAATGGAGCAATTTTCTTTCTTTTTAAAAATGTTTTAATTGAAGTAGAATTACATCACTTTCCCCTCCTATTTCCTCTCCAGCCCCTTCTAGTTACTCTGCTTGAACCTCTCCTGTACCCCCCTCCTTCTCAAGTTGGTAACTTCCTTTTCTTTTAGTATATTTAACTAAATGGGAAATTGTTAGAATTATCCTAACCTGTGACAAGACTAGAAATACAACCAAAAATATCAATTATGATGGACAAATAACAGTTTCAATAGTATTTCCATTTCAATTTGTACACCCACCCCTTTTTTTGGTTTTTTGAGACAGGGTTTCTCTGTATAGCTTTGGAGCCTTTCCTCGAACTAGTTCTTGTAGACCAGTCTGGTTTTGAACTCACAGAGATCCACCTGCCTCTGCCTTCCAAGTCCTGGGGTTAAAGGCATGCACTACCAATGACCAGATATACCCCATTTTTAATGAGATTATTTGATGTCTAGTCTCTTGAACCCTTTATATATTTTGAAAATCAGCCCTTTGTCAGATGTGGTGTTAGTGAAAATCTTTTCCCATTCCACAGGCTGCCATTTTTGTCTTATTGACAGTGTCCTTTGCCTTACAGATGATTTTCAGTTTCAGGAGGTCCCATTTAAACAATTATCAATCTCATTGTGCTACTGGTGTTATATTCAGGAAGTAGTCTCCTATGACAATACATTCAAGGTTATTTCCCACTTTCTCTTCTACTTTGATTTTTAGATTTTGTTTATTAATTATGTATACAGTGTTCTAGAAGGCTTTCTCTTCTATCCGTTTAGTGTAACTGGGTTTATGTTGAAGTCTTTGATTCACTTGGACTTGAGTTTTCTGCAGGGCGATAGATATGGATCTATTTGCATTCTCCTAAATACCACCATCCAGTTATGCCAGCACTATTTGTTAAAGATGTTTTCTTTTATTCATCATATACTTGGCTTCTTTGTCAAAAATGAGGTATTCCTAGGTATGTGGATTTACGTCAGGGTCTTCAATTCCATTCCATTGATTTATGTGTCTGTTACCAAACTTTTTATTACTATAGTTCTATAGAGGAGCTTGAAGTCAGGAATGGTGATACCTCCAGAAGTTCCTTCATTGTACAGAATTGTACCCATAAACAAATGCTGTCAGCTTTAATATCCATTGTCATCATGAACTCACATCTGTTGGGATTACCTGCATTTTGTCTGCCCAAGACTTGACCTGTCAAATAGCTAGCCATGGATGGTGGAGAAGGCCATGGAACTGTACCCGTAATGATTGATTGATGCTGAGATTATCTTTAATATGTCTACTGTAAGGTAGAAGGTTCTATACCACAGTCCCATTCCCATAGTCAGTCTGATTACCCAGTGGATCACAAAACAAATAAAAAAGACATGAACATGAGAAAATGACCTGTAGAGAGAAGTGAATGATTGATGAGTGGGTGGGAGTTAAGACCAATCAGGGGTGAGAGTAACCAGTGTAAATTACACACATGTATGAAATTGCCATACAACAAATTTTAACTAAAAAAAACTTACATAACCATATCAATCTCTACTCACTGCATGTTCCTTTAGAAATGAATTATAAAGTTAAAGGATTATTTTAAATATGATATGTGATGAGATATAAAATGTTAATGGCATTAGTATGAATTTAAGGGTGCCCTTTCTCAATCCATCAAGTCACACACTAAAATTTGAATTGAGTTCAAATCACCAACAAGAAAGAACATCTTTACCCTGTTAAAAAAAATTCAGTTTTTTTTTTAGACAGAGTTTCTCTGTGTAACTTTGGAGCCTGTTCTGGAACTTGCTTTGTAGACCAGGCTGGCTTCTAACTCACAGAGATCTGCCTGCCTCTGCCTCCCAAGTGCTGGGACTAAAGGTGTGTGCTACCACTACCCAGCAAAATGTTTTACTAAAAGTTTAAAGAAATTAATTATAAATCTCCTCTGTATATTCTACTTTTTCAAATATATTCAGTAGCAGCCCACTGTGTGCAATTTTGTTTAATTCACCTTCTTTTTGTAGCAGTTTATAACTCTTTTATATATTGGCATGATTTCAGCTATTCAATTAAAAATGGGATGTTGTATTAATGTAGTCAGCTGCTGACACAAAGCATCTTGTACTTTTCATATTCAGCAAAAATGCAGCTAAACTTTCTCCATTAACTTTTTACTTAACAACTAAAAATAGAAACCTAATGTAATGTTTATATTACAGAACCAGGGATAAATATAGAATTCTAGTTTTCTGCCCAATGGAAATTTAAGCTGGAGTGAAACAAACATCTTCAAGTTTCTTTTGAGTTAATGGCAGAGAGATGCTGTCTTTCTTGTTAGATGGTAACATGTGAAATCAGACGCAAGGTCAGGAAAGTTAATCTCTGGTGTCTGTGCACCCTTTGAGAAAAACAAAACAAAACAGAACAAAAATACCTTGAATACATTTCAGCACACACACATACTCAAAAGCACCTAACTTTAAAATTGCTTTATTTTCTCAACATTCTCCTTAACATAATGTAAGAGGTCATTCCCTGAAGAGCAAGGGGAAATTCTTCAACTGGAAAGTTGCCTGTGGCTATATGACAACATTCTAAAAATAATGTGAGGCTTGAATATGGAAGCAGGAAAGTCAGACTCAGCCATGAGAGGGGGTAGCACAGGAAGCCTGACTCACAGCAGGGTCCACACCTCCGGCTCTGCTTTCTTGAGGTATTTTTCTGCTGTGTAGCTGTTGTTGCTTAAGGCTTTTACAATAATATATTAAGAAATCTACATGGGACTACATCTATCAAAATACCTGCCAGAGTTCTTCAAGATATCTTTATTAATAATATTTAGAGAATCAGCCCTGCAAAGCTGGCTTTGTAACTTACTGAACAACCGTGTGTAAGGGATGCTGGAAAAAATCAGTGTCAACTGCAGGTTGCATAACGGTAAGCTAGAGTTTGCATACTTGAGCCTGTCCATTACTTTCATCTCAGTAACCTAAAGTAGAGCTAAAGTAATGAATGGTTCCTCAAATTTGAAACAATAAGGCAATGCAAAAAGAATTAACATATGGGATGAGAAAAAATCAAAATAGTAAAGAATTACACGGGCTAGAATGATAAATTCTCGACAAATAAGAAAATCATGGGTCTCCATTATAATAAACCACACAAACAAGGGATTAAGAGCCATTGTCATTGACAAAAGTCATCTGTGGGTTTAACTTAGCCCAAGTTTAAAAGCAGAGAAGCAAATTTGGCGTGGCACCTAGAGGAGCTAAGGGAGCCTTGCTATTGTGTGTGTGGGTGCTGATATTCCTGGGAATGCTCTAATCTAAGTTGCATTCCTGGGCTAGAATTTCTTCACAGACACCGTAATAGTGTCCTTAAGAATTCACTGGGAATCTTAATTTTTTTAATAAATTTTATTTAAATTAGAAACAATATTATTTTACATATCAATCCCAGTTCCCTCTCCCTCCCATCTTCCCAGGTCCCCCATGGAAACCTCCCCATCCCATCCCCCATCCACTCCCCAGGGAGGGTGAGGCCTTCCGTGAGGGAACCATCAAAATCTGTCAAGTCATTTGGGGCAGGGCCTAGCCCCTCCCCCATGTGTTTAGGCTAACAGAGTATCCCTCCATGTGGGAATGGGCTCCCATAGTCCATTGGTGCACTGTGGACATATACTGGTTCCACTTCCAGAGGCCCCACAGACTGTCCAGGCCTCCTAGCTGACACCCACGGTCAGGGGGCCTGGTTTGGTCCTATGTTGGTTTCCCAGCTGTCAGACTAGTGTCCATGAGCTCCCACTTGCTCAGATCAGCTGTTTTCTGTGGGTTTTCCCAGTGTGGTCTTGACCCCTTTGTTCATCACTCTTCCCTCTCTACAACTGGGAATCTTCAAAAGCAATCATTCAGTTGTGTCCTCAAACTGCTACCGGCTGCTCAAGAGCTCATCTGAGCTTTACCAAGGAGCATGATTCTAGTGAGTTTGGTACATCGATGGGATAGCCGCAGGCTTTTCAATTTAGAAGCCACATGCTGCAGTTTGAGTGAGAAACTGGGAGGGAAGTAGAATTGAAGTATGGATAGACCAGACAGGAAGCTGCACAGATTGGGAGAAGCAACGAATCCGAGGGGTGAAATGGGGGCTGCCCTTTTAAACCTTTACATTTGGCAAAATCATGCTTTTCTCTCCCATACCACTTCTACTGCTGCCCCCCCTAACTGCCCACGTGCTCCTTGAGGACACAGTGCCAACTCCTTTATCATCTTTTCACCTCTTCTGCTTTCTGTCTTGATGATTGACACCTTTGTATAGATAGCAACCCAGCACTCCCATCTCAGTACGTACATGAATACCCTTGACAATTCCAACTCAGACTATGACCAGCTCTGGGATGACCGTTTCTAGATTTCCATATTTTCTCACAGTCACCTCAATTTCCTGGTGTCTCTACCTTTTGGTTTTCTAGTAATATTATCTTAATTTCTCATCTGCATACTTGGTTCATTCAATTAATCATCTGAGGTCATTTTCCTCATTTATAAACAGGCATTGTAACACCCACCTCATGTATCTGATCTTACAGAGATCAATTATGCAAATCGGCATTGCTTCTGGATTAGAGGGGCCACTGAATGATGCATGTTATCCAGGCCATACATATAAATCCTGTGATTTACTACTTGTAAAACTTTCTGAGACTGTAAGTGTCCTCCTCTGTCCTTCCTAAAACCCCAAATCTAACCCTGTGCCAACCAGTCCCTCCCTTTCCCATCACATATCTGGCTTCCAAACCCCAGTGGGGGGAAAAAATGCCATGGCGGCATGGATTGATGCCACTACAAACTCATAGTCTCCCACATCAGTAGAGCTATTAGCACTACACAGTAAAATTTCTAGCTACTCTGTCCACTTCCTCTTCCTTATCCCACAATAATATTTTTGAGTCTTCACTGCTTTGATGTTCTCTATCACTCCTAGTAAATGAACTCTACATCAGAGAGAAAATGCAGACCCTTTTACAAGAGCATTTTCCCTCTTCCAGATCCTCCCCACAATACACACTGCAGAATAGCTGCCCTGTGTATGTAGTGTCTGTCTGTTGTTTGGACCACAGCTTTCTACTTCTTTAGGCACCTTAGTTAAGTCAGCATATTTCAAGTTTTTTTTTTAATTTCTCATTTACCATAACCTTTTTTGTTTGTTTATAGTACTATGTACTCACATCTACCTCCCCATTTCCTGACTCTCTTTGATTCCCAATCTGTGTTTCGTTATCTCTGTCATAAGTCCCACCTTGCAGATGTTTCTGGTTATTAAAATCATCAGGCATATTTCAGTCCTTACCTTACATGCCCTCTGATTGCTTGAGATGCTTGCCTTCCCCTCTTAATGCCCTTTCCTTGCATGGTTTCCATGGTATCACTTGGTCGTGATCCTCCTCCTTTATCTGCCATAGGAAAAACTCATGTCCATGCTTAAGATATTAATGACGTTTAACACAGATCCTCTAACATCTAATCTCCTAACCCTACTCTTCCCCATACCCTTATCGCTAACGGATAATTCAAAGGAATTCAAATTAAACACATCTCGGGTGCCCTATATAGCATTTCAAACATATGCTAGAGCAAACTGAATTGTCATCATCCTGGTGTTAAATTTTCATACCTTCTGTCTTTTCTAGCTTGGCAAACTGTACCACATCATACCCCCTCTCTTAAGCCAGAAGCTTATTAAATCTGCTTGTGGAGTCTTATCAAGTTTTTCTATATTGTTTTTAAGTCCATTCTCTAATTGTCTTCCTGTGATCACTGTTTTATGCCTGACCTTTGTTATATATTCTTCAAAATGTCTCTCCTTTGTCTCTGCCAGAAGGCACTGGATGATATTAATCTTCATGCTGCTGTTAGATAGCCATCCAACTGAAATTCTCTCCATGTGTCCTATAACTTCCTAAAAACAAGTTAGTCACAACTAAAGTGTATTGTCCTAAGTACTCATTATACGACAGTAACTTTTTATAAATTCAACCTAAAGATAATCTTCTGTAATAAAAATAAAATAGGAATGGCCGGGCATTGGTGGCGCACGCCTTTAATCCCAGCACTTAGGAGGCAGAGGCAGGCAGATCTCTGTGAGTTCGAGGCCAGCCTGGTCTACAGAGCGAGTTCTAGGACAGCCTCCAAAACAATACAGAGAAACCCTGTCTTGAAAAACAAAAAAAAACAAAAAAACAAACAAAAATAAAATAGGAACAAACAAAATGCCCAAGATTAAACTATTAGGAAATGTAGTAAAGTCAGAATTCAAATAAAAGACTTTATGACTTAAAAAATGCTTTTCATAAGGTTTGCTACAAAAATAAAACACCAATGGCCTGGTGTCTCTATTTATTTCCTCACAGGAGGCTGAGCTCCACTAGTTTAAAAGCCTGTGACAAACTCAAATGTATACATTCAATTACCTTAAAATAGTTCAATCAAACAGAATTTTAGACATTTAGAGACCGCCAGCTGCACACTCTTGTAAAACTTCATGCTGCATCTGCTGGCCTCTAATAAAAGTTTTGCAAAGACAAGATCCCAAGATTCTACAACATTTTTAAACAGAGTGGAGTGGAAGCAGGGGGTGGGGGGGAACGATATGAGTGAGATTTGAATTCTACTTTTGGCTAAGTGGTTTCAGAAGTACTCAACAATTTCCTCAGAGGAGTTCCCACAATATGGGTGATATTTCAACAGACTTGCTCTCAAATGACAATGGATTTGGGGGGACAAAAGCAGAGGCAGTAGCTCAAACCAGTTGATGTAGCAGAAAGCATCTGCAGGGGGTCTGGTAATAAAGGCTCAGAGCTAAGGCTACTTCAGAAGTTGAGCTACTGCATTTCTCACTGGCTATAACTGGAATGTGCAAGAGAAAGAGAAGGCTGAGAATGACTCCACTCCTTTCTCGTGGGAACAGATAGAAAGGTGGAGAGGCGGCTAGATAAGGCTATGGAGGGAGACTCTGGGAGAGGGCTTAGGATTTCCTTTTTCTCTTCAAGCTTATCCTTTCTCCTCATTGGACATAAAAGCTCTTAAAATGTATTGACCCGAGAAGAATGATATAGTGCAAAGCAAGCAATCTTATTGCCAATTGTAAAATGAAATAATGGCAAGGCAGTCAGATCAGAATGTTCTAGATTCTCTGATATTCCACACGCTTCAAGGACTTTCACAGTTCTGAATACATCCATAATGCATGACACAAGCAGGAACTGCTTAAGGCTCAAAAAAGCTTAAGGTTTGCAAAAATACAATACAAACACCGGAGTAGATTTATTTTTGAAAAATCTATTTTTTAGTTTTGTTTTATAATCCTCCTTTTCCTCATCCTTCCTTCCTTCTTCCAGACCATTCTGCTTTGTCATTTTTGTCTATTTTCTTGTAATTGAGTATGTCACCTTGGGTAAACCTGTGGTCTGTGTCATTTTCAAGGCATTGTTTGGTTGGGAGTAGGGTGGAGAAGCCCCCTTCCTCCCTCTCTTCTGTCCCCCAACCAACTTAATCCCCCATTTTAGTCTCCTCCATCCATCCAAAACTATTTATTCTATCTCATTTCTAATGAAATCTATTTGTCCCACCCTACTCCCAAGGCACTTCAAAATCCTGAATTTGAAGTGTGGTTTGTAGGGTAAGTGTGGGTGAAAACACGCATCCATATCTACCATGTTTCCACATTTTCTGTCCATCAGCCTCTCCCTAGGAACAATGCAAAAAGCTCCAAATTGAAGATGAACTTAGCTGACTAGTGCAAAGCACTGGCGGTTGTCTGATGAGGAGAGTAGGCACATGCCTCAAATGTATACACTGAGGTAAGACTAGGAAGCCCTCTGATAAACAGAGTCTAGCATTTGTCAGTCTGAAAAGCTGTCCAAGCCTCAACAGCAGATCTGGGGACCATGCTTCATAACAGGTGACTTCCAACAAGTCACTTAACCTCTTTGATGCCTAACTTCATGAATTGTAAAAACAAAACAAAACATAACAAAAAGTCATTGTGTAGTTTTTGCATTTTTCCTTTTGTCTTTAGTTCTTTTCCCTCCATCTCTCCACCCCTCTTCTTTTCTCTCCCTTCCAATAGTTCATGCCACTTAGTTCCTGAGAGGTTTTTTGCAGCATGAATACATTAAACAAAATTGTTGAATCAAATATTGAAAAGGTAAAAAACATATGGGGAAGGTAAACACACACACACACACACACACACACAGGTATCCTTACAAAGCAACTGTAAAAGCCAGGTGTTGTGGTCCACCACTGTAAGCCCAGTGTTCCTGAAGCTGAGGTAGGATACTCCACCATGAGTCTGAAGCCACGAGAGGTTGCATGATGCATAATGAGTCCACCAATCAGAGTCACAAAGTAAAACACGGTCTTAAAAACAATTGTGCATCAATGCAATTGAAAGTCAAAGACTTGATCTTAGGCCATCATACTTAAAGGAGAAGTGAAGTATTCAACCTGCAGTCTGCTGGATAGAAATAACTTCACCAGCTCAGGGTCTCAGTGTGGGTTGGAGGTGAGGGAGGAGTACTCTCTTCTCTTCCCTCTCTGTCACAGAACAGGTGGCATAGGATTTTCTACTGGCTAAACAACCTTTCTAAACTAAAGGCTCCCTGTGTGTACACAACCTAGTTAAACCAACTTTGGCACAATGTTTAATCTTCCAAAACTCAACTTCGTTGTCTGTAAATCCTGATACAAAACAAAGTCTGAGTATTGGATAAGACAGTTTAATGAACATCAACTATGAAAACAGTAAGCACAAACTAAGATTCCCCAAAACAATTCAAATTCTCTGAGTGTTGGGAACCTTGGACAGGATTAACTGGTTCTTCTGCTTCAGCTCTTATTAAGAAACAAACACAGAACAAAACAAAACAACAAAAATAGGCTCACCAAAATGTGGGCCTTCCTCATTTTGAGGTCAGGGTCTTCTCCAACCTTGTTGGGTTTGTAGTTATATTCAGTTCCTTGGAGTTGTGCATCTGAGGTCTTTATTTCATTTTTGACCTTTGACTGTTGGCCATTCTGGGTTACAAGAAAACACCTGCAGTATGTCACAGTATAACTTCCATAGTCACTTCACATCATAAGTGTTTGCATTCTTCCAGCCCAGACAGTCTGCTAATGCTGCTTATGTATTTGTGACAGCTAAACTGTTTCTAACAAGGTCAGAGAGGAGAGTTTCCATTTTGAGGAATCAGCTAACTGCTTTGTAACCTAATTGTGAGAGGAATAGCCCATTTTACTAATTATGCTTTATTCACTCTCCAGGGGTGGGAATGATTCTTCGATGCCCATTTTCCTCTCAGACGTAATTGGTGCTGCCAGGAGCAGACATTTCTCATAGTCAAGAAAAACCCTAAACCATTTTAAATGCCATGTTCTGAAGGTCTTTGAGAGGTTTGAAGACTGTTTATCTATCTCAAATATATTTCTGTATATCTAGAAAATCTAACTTACCTAACTATAAATTCTATTATAAGTAACTATCTATAGTCTGTATTCAATTATGCATTATGTTTTAAAAGATCAGTATAAGCACAATACTTAATCAAGAGGAGAAATATACACATCACAAAATTGACCTTGAATTTGTATCAATAAATGAAAAACAATATCCATACCATGATTCCCTTTTCACCATTAAAAAAAACTGGCTATGATCACTAGCCAATTATAAATAACCCCATTTAAATGAGAACAAAGATTTATAAACAAGATGGGAATTAGGAAGTCGCTCATTCCAAACTGCTTCGTGCTGGAAGGGGGCGCTGTTTATACCATGGGGATCATGACAAAACTCAGAAACCTGTATAAGTCCTTATTTTCGTGGTCTGTAAAGCTCCATCATCTTAGCTGTCTCAATTGTTGGAACATCTGGTCCACTGTTTCCGGGGGTCTTGGTTCGTCAAACCACAGAAGCCTGGAAGGAATCCTCAGCTTTTCATTTTCTGTGGAAACATAAACTAAAACTCCTTTTCCGAGTAATATATCCTTATACTTAAATTTTGAAGTCAAGGCATTTTCAAAAGATAGAAGTTGAATTAATTCAGCAGCATTTATAATCAAGTGTACTTTAGTTGTTCCTTCCTTAGCAATGAAAAAACTGAAAAACATAATAGCGTACAGTATCCAGACTCTCTGTGTATTTTCCTAATGCTGATGAAAAAGGGCAATCTGCAGCAGAAAGACACTGGACTACAGAGAAGACTTCTGAACTGAACCAACCGGTGTATTTTAAGGATGTTATGACCTCAGTCTGGAAACCAGGATATGTGTTACGTTGGGGAAGGGGTTATGCTTTTGTTTCCACAGGTGAAGAAAAGGTTTGGGTTCCATAAAAATTAATTAAAATTCGATCAGAACAGAAAACATCTCAGGAGGAGGAAGATAACAGCCCATCTACAAATTCATATTCCACCATGGGTAAAGTGACCTCCTAAAAGGAAAGAGAAGTGTTTTGTTTTTTATCTTCACAGGTAAACTCAGCAAAGAATTCTGGACATATGGATTCCTGTAAAAGAATGAATAGCTACCCTGAGGACCATCAAACAAACAGTATCTCACTGTGTGGTATCAAAGTCTAAATCTCTCTATATTGTTTTTTCATAGTACCCTTTTATTTTTATTTCTTCACATACCTCAGTCCCCATTCATTTAACTGAAGCTGGCTTTGGAGTTGGATTGGCTCTCCTACTCTAAACTCAAGCATATTATTTAAATACGATTCAGAATTTCTGTATTATATCAAAGAGCCATTGATATAAGACAGACGAAAATAAAATTAGGGACTGTTATCTGTGGATTTCTTTTTCTGTAAAGTCTAATTTCCTTCAGGTTTGCCATCTTCCCTATTGTCACCTCTTCCAGTATGCATACATATGAAAGTTAAAATATTTCTTTGTTAACATTAATGTTTGAGTTTTCCAGAGAACAAGGGATTTCCTGACAGCAATCTTCAACTGCTTCAGAAAAAGAATGAGGATCCACTTCCTTGACTTCACCTGATTCGACTGGAGGCATCTGAACTGCCCCACATCATTGACTCCACCTGACAAGCACTATCCTGAAACTGGCTTGAAACTACATCACTCTACACAACTCCGGACCAAGAAACTGAAACAGCACATCTTCTACAATCTGGCTAGAGCTTCAGATGAGAGCTTCAATCAACACTAGAACCCCAGTCAGGAACTTCAATCAAGCATCTCCTGCCATACAGAGACTGTCTGATCTACTGAGATTTTGTTATACTAACATTTTTCTTCTCACAGGTCCCCATGAGATTATCATCGTCCCATCTCAGCAGGAAGTAGTTTTGAGAATTCCACGCCCCCTCTCCCTACTATTGATATTATAAGATAGTTTACACCTGTTAGTGTTAGTTTTCAATTATTTTAGAGTTGGGATTGGAAGGAGGTGTTCATATTTGGGTGTTTCTTTTAGATAAGTTTAGGTTTAGATAGAATAGATGTTTGACACATTTTGTTCATGGACACAAGTTAGTTGTCTTTTTTTAGACTAAAAGGGGAATTGTAGGAGGAAGTCTGTATGCCGCCATTAAACATGTGACTTACTAGAGGCGCATACAGATGAGGTAATAAAAGGGCGGTTTACCACACCGCTAACCGCACCCACTTTAGGCAGGACTAAAGACGTATACATACGTAGGCGGTGAACTACGTCACTAGCCAGGCCCACTTTTGGGCATGGCTAGGGGGCGTTACGGGGGGAAGGCATAAAAGACAGCACACAGGAAGTCTCGGTCTCTTTTCCCAGAGTTCGGCTTCCAGTTCAGCAGCGGAAAACTGCTTGGCTCATCTGGGTTACTTGTTTGGTATCTTGTGAGTAATTTCTACAATAAATACTTAGTTTTACTTTCAGTAATTGTGTGTCGCTTATCGTTACAGCGTCAATTGGAGCTACAAATGTGTATTGATAATCTATATGCCAGAAATAGTGCTAGACCCCGGGGACATAGGAAGATAGTAATGGTGTCAATCTTGGCAGAATTCTAGTTAATAGGAAGAACTATTCTAAACTCCAAATAAAGATAGGAAAGTAATAGCTACTAATTGTGTTAAGTGTTATCGTATGCTGAAGGACGTTTATCAGCATAATTACATCCACTATACAGATGGCACTTCTATATGGAGACACTGACTTTGTGTGGATATTTGATTTAACATTATTAAGATATTGGTACATATTGAAAAGACTAACTCCACTCATGAAATGAAAATTCTGTATTTTCTACCTCCAGGGAGGGTGTAAATTTCTTATAATGGTGTCTTAAATTCTAACAAACTAGCTTCCAAAATGCTGGCCTTCCCAGTCTAATTTTGTTTAAGTCTCAGAGTACTACTTTAGGTCACTATGCTAGTAGGAGGAATGTGGTCACTGGAAGCCCTTCTTGATACTCTATTAATCCTATTGAATGTGATCTTAAATGCAATACCTGGAATGCTACTTCACTTAATGTTAGTTGGGCTATATGTAAAAAGTAATTGTTATTTAAAGAAGACAGATGTCAATTCTAGCTTATGATGCAATTAAATAAATAAAACTCTAGGACAGCAAGATGTTCAGCTGTATCCGTTATACACACAGGGCATATGATGTTATGCCCAATTCAAGGAACCCCAAAAATCCACCAACAAGGAGGCAACTCACCAAATGCAAGAACAAAAGTTTCTTTATTGTCACACTGCAGCATGGATCCTGCCCTTTCGGAAGCAAGCCGAATGCCACTTACAGTTGGGGGAAATGTGGGGGGGGCTGGTGATGGAGTTTAAAGGGAAAGTTCGAAAGACTGAAAGTCTCGAAATTACAAAAATGTCATGGTTACACAGGATGAAACAATAACTGTATGTTTCAGACAGGATGCAATTAAGCACGATGCTGTAGGGGAAATAAGTTTGTTAATTATCTCCTGGACCAGGGATTTTTCACAACCGTGAATTGATAACTATCTGATCTTCTTTAAGACAGAGAAATGTTGACAGTTGGGGTGTGTTATTTGGTCTCAGGCTTCTAGTCACATACTCAGTTCTTTATTTAGCCATATGTAGCTGTCTTTTGGGAACTTAGAGAGTCTTGAATGTTTTCCTTTTCCTATATGAGCTTTGGAGTCTAAATTATTAGATTTTTATTAATTTTTCCCATTCCACTCCTTTCAGTACCAGCAAGTCTGAACACCAAAGTTTGATGTGAGGAACCCACAAAGTGGAAGAAATTGATTAATACTATAGGATTTCTTCAGACCTGTACAAAAACATGTATGGTGCGCGTGCACGCACACACACACACACACACACACACACACACACACACTAAACAATGTTAAATAAATACATGTAGAAAGAAAATTCTGAACATATGTGTTTCTGGATTAACTCAGAGTTCCATGGTGTCATAAATGGCTCTATCAATCTGATGTCATGATGTTCATCTTGTGGTACAAGAGACATGATTAAATTCCTGCTAGACTGCACTACAGTCAAAAAAAGAGGGGTGCTTGAAGGAAAGGAAAGGAAACATCATCGACAGTTTACCATCTAGAGAGATTTTGAAAATCTATGAGATCAAAAAAGAGAGCAAACCTATCATTAAAATGTCATGACCTGAACTTAGCCTCAAGGCATCTTTGACTATAGGAAAGAATATGAGGAAATCAAGCCTTGCCTTCCAGACAGCATACATTGAAATAAGTTCTGGATTTCTATTATATGTGGAAAAGTGAGACTGAGATCTAGAATGGGTACATAACTGAATCTTCCATGTGATGAAAGACAAGAATGGATTTCAGTAGAAAAGACAAGCTCTACAAGTACTGGAATTTGTTCTAAGTAACCTAGGGCTAGTCAGTTCTAAATGCAAGTGGGTCTTTTCCATAACTAAACCTCATCAACCAAGGTTCCCACTAGGAGTTTGATGTTCAAGCTCCAGTTTAAAGCAGTGTAATAATATTTTTATGGGGGGAAATGGAGTAATGAAAATCTTGGAATATTAGGATTCTATCAGATATATATGACCAAAGGCTATCTTAACCTAGATGAAGCAACAGATAAAGCTTTGTTGGATTGACATTTGTCTGATGTTCAGAACTTATAAATTACCAAATATCCCCAAGATTTTTGGAGAAGAGGTACTGAAATAGCTTCTGGGATAAACCTGACAGACTCTTTTGCATATAACATTTACAGAACTCTACTTACTTCTCATCTCTTTGTCTTTGGAAGGTGCAGTTATGCAAATCTATTCTGGAAGATTTCCTAACACTTTGTATTTGGTATTTGTTTTTCTTTTCTTTTTTTTAATGTTACTTTAGCTAGAAGAAACTTAAGGGAGAAACAGTGCCAGGAAGACAAGGCCACAGGAACATGGCCATATTGCATCTACAGTCAGAGAGCAATGAGCTGACAGGAAGGAGAGATGGGGTATAAAACCTTAATGCCTTCCCTTAATAGTCCCATACCCTCCACAAAGTGTCAACCTTTTAAAGAGTCTACAACCTTCCAAATTTGCATGGTTAGCTAGAGATCTAGTATTCAAATGTAAGAGCCTATGTGGGACATTCCATATCCATACTACAACAGTAAGCATATAGTGCCTTTGATTAATAAATCATCACTGTCTTTGGAAGGTAAAGTGATGCAAATCTGCGGGTCCACATTTCCTGATAAGAGTGGTAATACAGATTCAATTCTTGGTGAGCTACTTTGAGAAATTGATCATCATTAAACTTTCACTGTCAACTCCCAGGTTGATGATGCAAACAAAATAGTAAAACAGTGCAGGAGAGATGACCCAGTCATTAAAAGCTAGTTTCGGGGCTGGAGAGATGGCTCAGAGGTTAAGAGCACTGGCTGCTCTTCCAGAGGTCCTGAGTTCAATTCCCAGCAACCACATGGTGGTTCACAACCATCCATAATGAGATCTGGTGCCCTCTTCTGTCGTGCAGACATACATGGAGGCAGAATGTTGTATTCATAATAAATAAATAAATCTTTAAAAAAAAAGTTAGTTTCACAACCACAAATAGGTAACAAACAAGCTAACAGTAGCTGTATATGAAAAACAGGGAGAACACAAACTCAGCAGAGGTCTGTTTAAGTATAGAATTGGCATGCTAAAGCTTTGAAAATTATGACTACATATTCTACTAACAGGATAGGAAGTAAAGAAAAAATAAATGTTGCTGTGGAACTTCAGAATTTTAACATTTCTTCAGGAATAATTTCAAAGGAGGATCAATTGTAGAGACTAGTTATTTCTCTGTGGGGGGAAAACGGATGTCCTTGATGGTTAATTTTATAGAAAGACAACAATTTTCATGCACTTTAAATTTCTGGCTTTTTGTAAATGATAGAAGCGTTTATCTGGTGTGTGTTGCATAACCCTGGCTAGCTTCCTCCCAGCTGCATAAGAAGAGCCAAGGGAGCTTCCTTGAGTTTCCTTTTCTGCCAAACCCTAAAACACAAGGGGTTCTAAGAAATCCAGGATACTTTGCCTTAGGTCTGGGGCCAAACACTTTCTTGGTTTTCTGTGCTATTGTCCAGTGCTTGTTCTTCAACAGTGTGTTCTCTTTGACTCAGGAACTGTTGACAAAATTTAGAACAGAGCAGAAGACAAAACAAAACAAAAAAAAAAGCAAGTGGGCCTTCTACCTAACCTTGGTTCTAGACTATTGAGAGCCAATACACCAAACTAAAAGAATATTTGAATGGTCAAGGCTTTCTCAACCCACTGGAAATCTCTAAAGGAGTGTGAACCCCAGAGTAACAAGGTATTATCATGTTTCTTTTTATTTCAGTTGTATATGTATTTTCCCCTGCTAGGTAGAAATGAGTACCTGTTAAGAGGAACAGTAAGATGCTCTATCCTAGTTAGCCATTTCTTATGGCACTCATAGGTTTACACACACACACACACACACACACACATCTTCATGTATCGTAGCATAACTAAACCTATGCATATATGTGGTGTATATATTAAAATAATATAATCAAGAGCAGACTTTCCCCCTAAGGAAACCTGAAATCCCCTTAGCCAGTTTGGATATCTGTTTTGCTCTGGTATCCTTACTATGGCCCTGATAGTTTTAGCAGGCCAGCTACACTGGGATTTGTGCCATTCTTACTTAAAAGCCCTCATTACTATTTTCAGAATCTTTTTTTGTATCTTTACATGTTCAGATTTTCAGTATTGGTTCATTTCTTTAGAGAGTTGACTCCTCCAATTTGTTACACAATGTACATTCAGCCTGCTGCTTTTCTTAACCTGGAAATTCTTTCCTTCCTTTCTTCCTGCCTATCTGCCTTTTCTCAGATAGGTGGATAGAGGGAGGGAGGAAGGCAAGGAGGAAGGAAGGGAGGCCAATGGATGTTAAGGGAAAAAAAACAAAAGAGAGGTATAGCAAATTAGCAATGTGTTCCACAGATTTGGCAAGAATAGTTATTTCCGCCGGGCATTGGTGGCACACCCATTTAATCCCAGCACTCGGGAGGCAGAGGCAGGTGGATCTCTGTGAATTCGAGGCCAGCTTGATCTACAGAGTGAGTTCCAGGACAGCCTCCAAAGCTACAGAGAAACCCAGTCTCAAAAAACCAAAATAAAAGAATAGTTATTTCCAGATGTGGCACTAACTTTTACATGGCACCTACATGCACCCTAACAACAGAGACTGGGCATGTTGACTGAACTGTTTTGCATATGGTTTCACAGAAGTAACAGTCAGCAGAGCTTGAATTTAATGTTAGGTTCCTTCTCCTTTCTCAGAGGAGATGGCTGACGTTCCCAAATCTCTCTTCCTGCACATTGTCCTGTTGTGGACATCTTCTGTGTTAATTACTAAAAAAAAAAAAAAAAAAAAAAAGGCAGTCTCCCTAATGAGGGCCTAGTGAGGTGCTGATTTATGGTACAGCAGAATGTTGCTGGGAGTCATTTTATTGCTATGTACATTGATCAGATTAATGATAGCAGGCTTCCCCTTAGGTTTTTAGCCTTTTAGCCTTTTAGCAGTGTCAGGCATGGGTTCCACCTCACCAAGTGACCCTTAAATTCAGTAAAAATTAGTTGGTTGCTCCCATCAGGTGTGGTTTTTCTGGTACCTATCAAGCCTGACACTAGCCTTTGTATCGTGATGCTTTATCAAGTAAGAACATGAAGGAAGAGAATAGATTTAGCAGGATAGGAACATAGAAGCAGCTGATAAAATAAGCCAATATAATTTTGCCAGGACATCAAAATCTCTACAACAACAACAAAAAATTTGCTACAGCATCTGTCCCCGTTGGAAAGGGAAAGAGGCAGTTCTTCACATTTCCTCTCAAGTTAGCAGTGGGACTTGGGCTGTTGGTGGGAGGTAAACAAACTACCAGGAACTCTTGGATCCTTTGTGCTAATATCCAAACTGAAAACTCTTCAAGGATTTTCACAAGTCTTAGGGACTGCCAGAAACTGACAGGGAGCTGTTTCGGAGTAGGAATGGGAGCCTAGATGGAGCAGAGCATCCTGCTACATTAAGTATCGACACGTGTGGGAACACAGTCATCATATTTTGGAATGAAAATGGAATCCCTATGAGCTTACCCTTAAAGCAAATCTCTCAGTGGTGTTAGCATTTTGATTCAGGAGATGGCATCCTTCCCATTCAGGGCCTATACCATTTGTGTCACAGTCAACTATATAGACTTAGGCAATTGTTTGTTTGTTTTTTAGAGAAAAAGACACAGCACACCTTAATTCAAACTGATTTTCCTTATGCTCTGATTGTGTTTAGAAGCTGGCACAAGTGATAATGACATAAGAAAAAGAATTCACTGCAAGGCGCAAAGCTATCACAGTTTCATTAACTCCAAGTTGATAACACTTTCAAAGGATTCTGCAGCCATACCTGACCCCTGTTGACTTGAGATAGCCCATGCAACCATGAAAGCATCAAGTTGAATAGCCCAGCCCTCTCACCAACTCGCTGTTTTGAGAGGTTCCAAAGGCACTTTTCAAGTCACATGTCCTGTCGGCATGGATAATACCTCCACAAATTCAAGTCAGGCAAAACCTAAACACTGAGAAGGTGAAGTGGGCACAAGTCCCACCCCTAATTAAGAAGCTGTTTGCAATTGGTACTTGCTAGGGGAGGGAAAATCCATTTTCTCTAATTGTATGACACTGGGTGTATCAACCACACTCCAGGGTAGGCCTCATGATGAGGAGTAGTTGGTTAATACAAAAGGGACTCCTTGTATTTTGTTTGCTTTTTGCTTGTTTTGATTTTATATTTGTGTCTTTTTGAATTGTTTGTTTTATTTTTGAAAGATAGGGGAAGAACATAAAGTTGAATGGGTATAGAGGAGGGAAGGAACTGGAAAGAGTTTGGGGAGGGGACATGCTATGAACAAAATACATTGTATAAAAATTTAATTCAATAAACATGAAAATATCAGAATTAAAATAGAAAAGAAACCACTTGAGACAATATCCTACTTTGAATAAAACAGCAAATTTTTGCAGTGGTTGTACAGAACTCAGAGATGATCAAAATTGGTACCCTAGCTAATAATATTTTCTAGCATATATGTCACTCAAAAATTAATTAGTTAATTGAAATAGCTCTATAAACCAAACCTGGATAAGGATGTTTTCTTTTATATATTATACTTGAAGAAAAAATTATAAAGACAAAATCCATAAGGGGTGGGGCACAGGGGTTGTGTGTGGGGGAGTATAAATGCACGTGTGTTCCCTGCATGTGGAGGACAGAGGTCACAGTCAGGTGTGCCTTTCAGTTATTCTCTACCTTACTCTTTGAGGCAAGGTCCCTCATTGTATCTATAACTCAGCTAGACAGGCCAGCCAGAAAAATCACAGACATCCAACTCTGTCCACCTGCTCAGCACTAAGATCACATGTACGCCCTACCTGCAACAAACTCAGGTCCTCAACCATGGGCAATACCACCTGAATCATCTTACCAGGCTCTTAGCTGGAGTTCTTAAAACAGTAATGATCACAACATACTTTTTTTTGTTTTTTGAGACAGGGTTCCTCTGTATTGTTTTGGAGACTGTCCTGGAACTCGCTCTGTAGACCAGGCTACTCTCGAATACACAGAGATCCGCCTGCCTCTGCCTCATGAGTGCTGGGATTAAAGGCTTGTGCCACCAATGCCCGGCCATACTTGTCTTTTTAAAATTAAGAATTGTAACGTTGCAATCTATTCATTTAACTAGAGAAAAGCACAGTTCTACATCCATTGTTTTTAAATGTGAAAAGTGAAATAGGGGAAGATCAGGAACAAGATAGTGATAAAGACATAGACAGAAGTTTCTGTCTCACCTGGTCCTGTAGCTGTTTAGTCCCAAGTAAACACACAGAGGCTTATATCATTTATAGCCTGTTTGGCCTACTTCTCAGGCTTATTGCTATCTAGCTCTTACAACTTAAATTAACCCATAATTCTGATCTATGTTTAACAATGTGGCTTGGTACCTTTTCTCAGTGAGGCATTCTCATCTTGCTTCCTCTGCATCTGGCTGGCAACTGTCTCTGCTTTTCTCTTCCCAGAATTTACTTAGTCTGGTAGCACCGCCTATACTTCCTCCTGGTTACTGGCCAATCTGCTCGTCTCTGATCTCGATCATAGCCCCAAGAGAAAGTGCTACTCCTCCTTCCTTGCCTGTATCCCTACCTTTCCCCTCTTACCTATCTGGGCATGGTCAGTGCTGCAGGTATGTGAGATATCTACCTACAAACACTGAGACATTAGGGAATTTGTTCAAAGTTGACCCATAGAAAGAGGCAGATCTGGAACCTATTCCTTACAATAGGTTTTCAGCATCTGCTGTAATGCACTGCTCTGTATTACTTGACCTGGGAAAGGGTGGGAGAAATTAGCAAGAAGAGTCAGAAAGAAATGGTGAAGTGGAGGGTAAGCATACAAAAGTTAATCCATATAGAAATACAAAACATAAGAAAGGTATCGATTGATTGAAGCTCACACACACACACACACACACACACACACACACCTTCCCTAGAGGCCATTGGAACTGAGATCAAACTTCAGTCATGAGGATTAAGCCATTGATGAAGTCATAAATGCATGTGTCATTAGGACCTACTGACTAATTGGAAAACAAGTCACTCTGCACACAACTTTAGGGTAGATAACATCTCTGTGCCCTTCTGCTGTTTCTTAGTTGCCATGAGATGTGCACCTTTCTTGTAGAATGCTCCTCTGTCAAGCACACTTGAAGCAATGAAGCTGAGCAGTCATGCACTGGAGACTCTGAAACTATGAACCAAATCAGCTGATTGTCACTTTTAAAGTACTTTCACCAATGGGCAGCTAACACAGGAAACTGGTACCCAAAAATAGGGTTGTGAGATTGAGGAACCTTGGGAGCATGTTTGTGAGAAGAATGTGAAAATTAGAAGTAGGCCAGAAAAATGCCTAGAATACTATAAGTAGACCTTAGTGTGTGATGTATGTGATCTCACTCTGAACTCCAAAGACCTGAATGCTGACAGGAATGTGGACAGAAAGGATTGTTCTCAAGAGGTTTCAGATGGAAATAAGCAGTCCACTGGGGATTATTCATGTTACACGGTGGCAAATAACTTACATCAGATGCATGCCACAGACTTTGTAGTAAACTGTGTGTTGGGGGAATGGACCAATGAATCTGGTAGAGATTTTTAGGCAGACCATCATTCATACTCTTGCATAGATCTTGCTAGCTAGCATTAGGTAGATTTACAGTGAAATTGTGAGCAAGAAGAGCATAAAGAGTTGAGGGTGTGTGGTGCAGCCAGAAAAAAAAAACGTGGGTGTAAAGTTGTATTGAAGAAGGAAGTCATTCTTAGATATTAGTGACATTGTAAAGAAAAGCTAGATATTTTGCAGAGGCACAATATGACAGTTTGAGGGTATCTCAGGAATTGATCAGATTGTACCCATTGTAGGTTGAATGATATAAAAGTAAAATCTCCTTTGAAAGACATTGGGGAAGATAATTCCAGAGCAGCCTGCTTGCACAGGGTCTCCTAGAGATGCATCTGTGGGTGTATCCAGCTCTACTAATATTCAGAGTCCATGAAAGCCAAGATTCAAGCAGACCTTGTGACTGCTTAAGCTGCTGGCAGATTTTGGCCTTATCCACATGATGCTAGTTTTGCAGGCATAGATAATGCTATAATTACTTAGTCACAAAAGCTTCCACCCAGGTTTCAAAGGAAGGGCCATGATCCAGTCAGTGTGCAACAGGGTCAGAGTACCTACTGGATGCCTCTGAGAGGGTGGTGGGTAGAAGTTGTGAAAGAGATATCTAAGCTACAATGGAGATTCCAAGAATGTGGAACATGATGCAAAGAAAGAGGAACACAATGTGTAGAAAACACATCAGGATTTACAAAAAGAGTTCTTTCTGCACCCAGAAAGATCATGGTACCAAAACATCTGGAGTGCACATCATGCCATTGTGTCACTAATAACAGACATAGAAATGCAAGACAAAATATTTTCCCTGATGTGGATTTGTCTTACATTAGGTTCATCCTTTTTCTATGTCCCCATTCCATCCTTTTGGGGTGATAATGATAATCTTGTTCCTATCACATGATTGTACTGGTATATGTAAAGCTTTTTGAAATACAAGTTCATGGCTAAGAGTTTGGAGTCTTGAGTCCCCAGAGAAGAGTTTTGAACTTGGACTTCTGGACATATTGGAGGACCTATGCAGATAGGCTACATGCATTTTAAATTTTGAGATGGACATGAACCTCTGGAGGCAAGGAATGAAATATGATGATTTAGATATGCACTGTCCCATGTAAAAGTCCATGTATTGAAAGCTTGTGCATACCTGGTGTTGCTAATGAGATGTGAGTGTATTATGAGAATGATAAAACTTCATTAATGGACCAATCATTGATAAATTCATAGCTGAATGTGGTGGGAGGTGGGACCTAGTTGGAAGTGGTTTGCTGAAGGCATATGTTTGAAGGTTGTTATATCTTGTCTCTGGATCTTACCCTTTGTTCTTCCTCTATTCTGGCTAAATGAGGCAAGCAGATTTTCTTTGTTGTGCCCTCCTACCATAATATCTTCTTTGTCAAGAGGTACAAAGTGACAGGTTTATAACCGAAAACTTCTGAAACTATGAACAAACATAAATCTTTCTTCCTTCTACATCACTTATCTTGGGTGTTTTCTCATATGTAGAAAGCTAACACAACATGAATATAGGTCTATGTATCTTCTGGTCTGTTGTTTCTTTTGTTTATTCTATAAAACTAACAGTCAATCATCAGACTATACTCTGACCTGATAGCTTTATTTAACCCTTTTCATCAACAATGTCCCACCTATAAACACCAAAGTCCCTAGATTTCCAACACCAGAATAACATAATGACTCATATGTCCATAATTTCAACACATGAAATTCTCATCACTACATTTAAACCTTATGCCGTTCAACATCATCACAATGGCCATGTTTTAAAGATTTTTGAGTTCTGGCCTACTTTGTTGTCCTTTATGTATATATATATAATGTGTGAGTGTGTTGTGTAAATATATTTGAGTACCTACACTCCACCAATGTTCTGTTTTCTAGTTGACCAAGGTGAGAAGGGATGCATGCTGGCATATGATTGACAATTAAGTAATTTTATCAGCACTAATTCCCCTTCCTGAGCCAAAGCATGCTAATTCAAAGCACAATAGGTAGTGTGGGTAAAGCATTCATTGTGTAATGAGCAGAAAATTGCAGCAATTGCAGGACTATACTTTGCTTAAACAAGGCTTAATAAAGGTTAAATCTACAATCTTTTGGAGTTTTGAGGGTTATTCAATGAAGTAGACATTATGCACATAAGAGCCATTCAACAAATCTCAGTAATCATATTGAATATGATACCACAGAATATTGCAATGTAAGCAGAGATCAAGAAAGAAGCAATAAAACATACAAACCATAGATAAGTCAAATATGTATATTTCAGAGGTTTAAATTCACAAGTAAAATAATATTTATAAACCTTTGGAATATATTCTTAAACTTAGCTGGTCACTAGCTTCCACCAACCCTACTGCTAAGAATGTAGTAACATCAGAAACACGTATTTCTCCATTATGATGCAACTTACATACATGATACACCAACAACATATTTTCCATAAGAGTAGTTTTATTCTTTCATTCTGTGATTGAAAGTATCCATGCAACTTCTTCCACAGTAGGGATTATCATTCAGGGTAATATGAGGCCATATTCTGAGGCCATCTCTTATTATCTTGGGAGTAACAGCTGTGTTTTACATTGAGAAACTGAAAGTCAGCTTTATACATTAAAAAAGTCAGCAAAAGGCAGAAATTTCATAACCTGCACACAAAATGCAACCATGTGCTGCATTAACCTAGGTCACACCTGAGGTACTACGTTTTCTGCACAAGTATTTCTACTATATGACTGTCACACAAATTTTTGTGCTCTACTATTTTTGATGAGAATTACTGGGAGTATGTCTAGTTTTCATTCAAATATACATCATCTAGTATCTTAAGACAGAATTACAACTAGATATCATATGGTTTCTTGACCAGAGTGATCACAAAGAGCAGCATTAGGACCTGGAAATGAAAATTGCCTGGTTCCACGTCAGGTGCATTGCATGAGCGCCTCTAGGATGCTGCAATCAGGGATCCATGTAAACAAACTCTCAGAGTAATTCTGGCCAATGCTAAAGCTAAGTTAAAAAAGAAAGTGAGAGCCGTGTGTGTGTGTGTGTGTGTGTGTGTGTGTGTGTGTTTGTGTGTGTGTGTGTGTGTGTGTGTGTGTTTGACTATAAGTAGTTATTCTAAATGAGACCTAGAACCAGAACGACAATGGCATTGTCTCATTCAGGAATATTAGACCTGAATTGTCAGATATGTCATTTTGAATACACACAGAGGATAGGAGAATAGTTAAGGGTCACAGAAAAAGTGGGGTGAGAGATATAACACCATAGTATAAAGTACAAAGGGTTAAAGAGGAATACTGGAACAGGGAGTCAAAAATTACGGTTGGGGAGGGCAGGGTAAAGTAGAGAACACTAGGATACCTCACACTAAGGACATTTTTAAAAAGTCACGGAAACCCACTACTGCAGAAGGTGAAAGACTTTCTTATAACTCTTTGTTTATTATATAAAAACCAGGAGTCATGAAGAAGTATAGTAATTTTTCTCAGTGGCAGAACCGAAATCACAAGAAATTTTAATTCAATATTCACTTTAACACTCCTGAGATCATGTCTTAAACCAAAACAACAAAACAAAACCAAAAAAGGACAGTTTTGCATCAATACTAGGTAGAATTTGGAGTCTAAAATATAGTCAGCATTTTTTCAAAGTGTAAATCAACCAAAAGCTCCATAATAAAAGGGTCTGCAGAAAGGTTGTAGTAAACGCCTACTGGAAAGGCAACCTCACATGTAGTTATACACAGAAGAAATTTCACTCCAGACATTTGCTTCTCATAGTAGTATCCTTCTTGTCCATGCTGTGTCTGAGAAAAGCACACACCTATGTCTTGTTCCTAACTTTGGAACATCAGTTTAGAAGTACACTACATCGTCCTCTTAGGAGTACTACTTTGGTTTGCGAGTACTACATCATCAGCTTTAGAGTGCTACATAAGCTTAGGAGCGAGTACTACATCATCAATTTAGGATTATCATTAGCTTAGGGGTGAATAGTACATCAGTGTAGGTGTACTATTTCATCATCAGCTTAAGAGTACTACATCATCAGCTTAGGAGTACTACATAATCAGTTTAGGAGTATTACATCATCAACTTAGGAGTACTACATCATCAGCTTAGCAGTACTACATCAGATTAGGTTTCTGCACCCACCTTTAAAAAATCAATTTAAGCAAGGTTGGGGGTTGGGATAAGGGGGGTGGCATGAGTCATCAACACTTGGGAAGCAGAGACAGGCAGATGTTTTCTGGTCTATAGAACTAGTTAATTTCAGGACATCCAAAAAGAAACCTTGTCTCAAAAAAATGAAAAAAGAAAGAAGAAAAGAAAGGAAGGAAGGAAGGAAGGAAGGAAGGAAGGAAGAAAGAAAGAAAGGAAGGAAGGAAGGAAAAGGAGGAACATTTTCAGGTTAAATATGAGAAGGACTGCTATTTGTGCATTTGGTTGATTAGTTTTCTTTTTACTTTTTGAGACAGGATCTCAGGCAGCTTTTCTTGACCTCAAACCTTGAATTCCCGGTCGTCTCACTTCCTGCTCCAAGTTCTGGCAACACTATACCACTATACTTGGCTTAGAGCAGTGGTTCTCAATCTGTGGGTCAAGACTCCTTCAGCAAACCTTTATCTCCAAAAATATTTGCATTACAATTCATAACAGTAGTAAAATCACAGTTGTGAAGTAGCAACGAAAATAATTTTATGGCTGGAGGGGCATCACCACAACATGAGGGACTGTATTAAAGGGTTGCAGCAGCAGTAGGAATATTGAGAAGGACTCACTGACTTAGGGATTCCTGTGTTCCTTCTTGGTCAATTTTTCTTCAAGAAAAGATCATAAGATTATGCTTTTTCTAGGTTCATTGAGGTAAGTTTGAAATATGTTGGTTTTTTAGCATGGAATATAGAGAATGTATTGATTTATTGTCTGTTAAGCCAACCCATTGCTCCTAAGAAAATCCACTTGGTTACTATGTATTATATAATTGAAATATTCTTGGCTCAGTTTTCTATAATCTGTTTGAAATTATATATATATATAATGTATAATATATACATATATATATATATGTAGGCATTTTGACGGATGGGATAGGACAGGTATTCTGGCACTCGGGAGCCACAGAATACTGAGTGTTGCACACCTCAGATGGAAAGGTATCCTGGAGCTCAGGAGCCAAGGACTATCACAGGTCCCAGTAAGCATAGCAGCTTACAGCCCTGCCTCAGGGAAAGGCTTCCCCAGTGTATCAGCTTTGCTCCAGCAAGAGAGAGTCTTCCAGCTGGGGATGTTTGCCCAGTGTAGCTAGCAGTTTTGCTCCAGCAGGAGGTTTTCCGGTTGAAGTTGCTACAGTTCAGCTCTGCTTCCAGGAGAGTGGAGAGCAGAGTGTGATAATTCCGCTTTACCAGGGGAAGTTTTCCCTGGCAAAAGTGTTACAGCCCACTCACTCTGCTCTGCCATGGTCATCTCTGCTCTGCGGCAAAAGATTTTCACCCAAAGCTCATCCAAGGTGTTTATTGGGAGGGAAGAATCCAGAGTGGCAGAAGACAGCCAGGTTGCAAGAACAGCCACAAGCTTGAACAGACACAGAATTTATATAGGGCTTCTTAGGGGGCAGAGTTTTCCAGGTGGGGATTGGTCAGATTTCAATGCTGAGCTCAGATTGGCTAGAGCTCCTGCTCAAGGATTGGTTAGTTTTCTGCACAGGGTTAGGGTCAGATTTGGCTCTGGTTTCAGGGCCAAAGTGTGTTTCCTTCTCTGGTCCTTTTTAGCCTTTTAGCACTAGTTTTAGGGCCAGGGTGTATTTCCTTCACTGACTCTGATTCCAGGGACAAAGTGTGTTTCTCTGGCACTGGTTTCAGGGTCAGGGTACATTTCTTTGGTTCTGGTTGCAGGGCCAAAGTGTGTTTCTTTGTCTCTGCTCTGGGTGTGTTTCTTTGGCTGGTCCTTTTTTCCCACATATATAAAGATTATGAACCCATAATTTTTTCTTGTTTGGGAAGTTCTTTGAATTTTTTTTCCTAGACCAGTTTTGGTATCAGTTTTAAAAAGTGGCCTCAGAAAACAAATTGGAAAATATTCCCTAGTTTTGTAAAAGCTTATATATGTTTGATACTATTTTCTCTTAAATATTTTCATAGCTTAGTAGTTAAGCAAGTTAGCCATAAATTACATTATTGAGAATCATATAATAAAATTTTCACTTTATTTAAGAGATTAATAGGGATATTCAGACTATTCATTTCTTCTTGAGTCAACATGGATGATGATTGCCTGGAAAGTCAAGGCATTGAACTATGAAGATCATAGAATTACCATATCACGTCTCAGGATAATTATTTTTCGTGAGACAATAAAGTTAGGAAATACTTTTAGCAACCCAGGACTCCACTTGGTTTGGGATATTCACACAGACATGTCTTCTAATATCAAGTAAGACATTTTGCAGTCGACGACTCTTATCTGCATACACTGTGCACACACCTCCACCCATGCCCCACAATACACCTACAACCTGTTAGGCATCCAGGAGCCCCACCCGAACCCCATAGACATCCACTTCCAACAAGGGAGTAATTTCCCCTCTTAATGACCACCAGGTTTGTACAGTTTTAATTAAATTTGTTCTAAGTAAATTGGTCCAAGATTTGAGAGTGTGATCAGGCCTAGATTGGTTCTGGATGTATGTACAACAGGACAAAACTGTATCTCCAGTGAACTTTCAGAGAGAACCTACTATTTACCATTTTATGCCTGCTCATAACAGGGCATGTATAGGATGCGTAATGTGCTGTGAGAAGGGACATTCACAATAAAGAAGTAGTAATGTAATGTAGAAAACCACTCCCCTTAGCAAATCTTCTTTCTCTTGAATGCCATAAAAAGAAGCCTTAAACAATAACTCGGGTCCTTGATACCTTCACTCATGTGACCTCCTGTCACTTTTGACTCTATGTCTTATCTGAACTATCACCTTGTTATGAATAAAGGCTTCTCTCATTTTGTATTCTGTCTCAGCTTCTATTCTTTTTTCTTAAGTAGGAAGCCAACAACCTGGAAACACCTGTCCTAGCTCCTAACCACTGTTACGCCTCCCAGAAATAACTAATGCATTACAACATTTATTCGTGTTTATGTTGTTTCATTTGAAAAGTTATTATCCCTGTTTCTTCTAAGCAACAAAGGAAACTCACCCACCACTCCTTCAATGGTATACATTATTCCTCAGCATGCCCCCTCCATGATTTTGTTGCTCTGTTTCTTCCTATTTAAATTTACTACCTTTTTAAAAAGTTTTTTCTCCTCTATGTTTTAATTATATGTATATGTTTGTGTGTGGAGACATGTGCAAGTGTAAATGCAGATGACTGCAGAGCCCATATGAGGACATTGATTTGTCTGAATCTGAAGCCTAGGACAGCTATGAGTTGCCCTTTGTAGGTGCTGGGAACTGAACTCAGGTCCCTGAAAGAATAGTATGAACTCTTAACCACTGAACTCTAAGTTAATAAATACCATGGATTTTTGGCCTGGTTTTTCCCTCAAAAATCAATCTGAATATCTCTGAATTTCCGTGTGTGTGTGTGTCTGTGTATGTGTGTGTGTGCACATTGGAGAGTGTCTGTTTACTCCTGTATGTTCTTATTGTGCAGGTGCACATTCAGGTGTGCTCCACCATGCCCAGCATACTATGTGCTTTCTAACTGTTCCATATAAAACCCTATTCATTTTTGTCATCGTTTGAATTACCGTTTTTGCTCTATTTTATTCCTATTATTGTTTGTATATATGTGTGTGATTATATATATATATACATATATATAATCATATATACAAAACATATTGTATTATAATATGAATATGTATTGTCCAGCAATTATAGCAGCATAATTTTAATTTCAATATTTATAAAGCAATGACAACACAACTTTAACCAATATAATTTTTCTTAAATTTTTTTAGTTACATTGTGTGTGTGTGTGTGTGTGTGTGTGTGTGTGTGTGTGTGTGTGTATGAGAGAAAGAGTATTCCATGACATATGGGTAGAGGTAAGATGACTACTTGCAGTAGTCAGTTCTCTCCTCCTACCATACGAGTGTGGTTGCTCAAACTCAGGTCACTGGTCTTTGTTTAAGCAACCTTATCTGCCGAACCATCTAACATGCACTAATGTTTTCTTTAATTAGGATCTGTGTAGCCCAGATGTCCTTGGACTATTGAACCTCCTTCCCAGAATACCAAGTGTTTGCGTTACAGGCACGTACCAGCACTGGCAGGTTTTGATATTTTTAAATTTATATACTACCTAAAGACCATGAAATATTAAGTCCACAATCCTCTCCTTTCCTTTGTCATCTAATTCTGCCATATATTTTAATCAACAGCTGCTTTAAGCACCAGAGCACATTGTTACTGTGTTTGTTTTACATAGTTGCTATCTTTAAAGTTAATGAAAACTTATTCAATAATAAAATATCCATCTTCCGTTTGCTCTTTTAGGGGCTTTCCATTTCTTAGATTAAATCCAAATTTCCTTCCAATGATATTTTCCATCTGCCCAAGGAAGTGTCTTTTATAATTCTTGGTGCTCATGTCTGCTGGCAAGGAATTCCTTCAGCTTTTTTAGTCAGAAAAAGAGTTTTATTTTGTTATGGCATTTGTAACATAGTTTTTCTGACTTACAAATTGTGGTTTGAGTGTGTACATTTCCTGAGTTTTGATGCTATTGCCTCATTCCTTTTTGGATCAAGGAGAGTCTATTGCTACTCTTAAATGTTCTTCATACTGTGATTTCTTCTCTGCAAGGGTAGTGACTACATTATTAGTGATCTTACAGGTATTCTTTCTGGATTCATTTCAATTAATTCATTTTCCCCTTAGCTAAATCAGGTTTTTCTTCACTTTATGATAAAAATTTCATCTTGATTAGCAATAAATATGGTGGGTTTTGTACTCTTTCCTTGTTCTCATCTTTTACATTTCTTAAAATTGTGGTGGCTTTGTTCCGAAATGTAACTGGTAGTTCAAATTCTGCTATCAGTTGGGTATGTGTGCATAGAGTAATACCTACATTTTCAAGTTCTGCCTCTGAGCTTCACAGTGCCCCAGGGACCAAGCAGCAAGTTTCACTTGCTCTCATCAGCAAAATTTCTACCAGTAAAACGTGAGTTTCTCTGCTAGCTGCATCCACACTGTCTTCAACTAGACATGTCGAGCTTACTGTCAACCTAAGAATCATTCAAAGTAAGAGACATACTTAGATTGACAATTATGGGGTAGTTACTTAAGTCAGAGCTAGCCAGTAAGAAACAAGCAAGGCCAACAGCTTCATAATGAATATAGCCTCGTGTGTGTTTATTTGGGACTGATGCGGCTCTAGAACCAGACTGGCGGGAAGGCTTCTCTCAAGGAAAAAGCTTCTCATTACAGAATGGTTTTCAGGAGCGGGATTGAATTTCCACACAAAACAACAAAAGCTTTAAAGGAATTTTAGAAACAGAAGAACAGAGAGAAGCACAGACTTTGGTAGCAGCATTTTTCTCAGGTGTGCTCTGTTTTGCTATCGACAAGCAGAGATTCACGTGGCTCGCTTACCGGAGTCTTCCTGACGCGGCATAAAAAAAAAAAAAAAAAACCAGCAAGGTTGTTTTAAGAGACTCTGTTAACAACTGAAAAGTTGTACGTATAGCTGGAAGTGGCAGCTTTTGCTGGAGGTCAGCATGGACTGAGGCGGTAAGCTGAAGTCACGCTTACGCCCGCCATCTTGAAAAAAAAAAACGGCAGTTTAAAACAGCCGCGGTTTTACATATAAGACACGTGGCCAGAAAAACATAAAGATTTACAGTAAAATCAGACTTGGATGAACAAAACCTCTAAAGGATTACAGTGTGTTTAAAAATATACGTAAGATTGAGAGAGAAAATAAAGAAGCTGGCTGTCGAGGGAACTGGGATTGACATGCAAAACAAGCTATTTAAAATTAAAATAAAAAAAAATATATATATATAAAAAAAGAAGCTGGCTGTGGTGGCACATGCCGATAGGAATTGCTTCAGAGGTAGAGGCAGGCAGATTTCCAAAGAGAAACCCTGTCTCAAAGAAAAATAAATAAAAGTGAAAGAAATAGAGTAATAATAATAATAGATAAGTAAATAAACCACGTAAAGATGGAAAATACACAGAGAGTCTGGATACTGTACGCTATTGTGTTTTTCAGTTTTTTGCTTGCTCAGGAAGGAATTGCTAGTAAAGTACACTTGATTATAAATGCTGCTAAACTAATCCAACTTCTATCTTTTGAAAATGCCTTGACTTCAAAATTTAAGTATAAGGATATGTTACTTGGGAAAGGAGATTTTATTTATGTTTCCACAGAAAATGAAAAGCGGAGGATTCCTTCCAGGCTTCTGTGGTTTGACGAACCAAGACCCCCGGAAGCAGTGGATCAGGTGTTTCAACAACTGAAACAGCTAAGATGATGCAGTCTTACAGACCCTGAAAATAAGGACTTATACAGGTTTCTGAGTTTTGTCATGATCCCCATGGTATAAACAGCGCCCCCTTCCAGCAGGAAGTAGTTTGGAATGTGCGACGTCCTAATTCCCATCTTGTTTATAAATCTTTGTTTTCATTTAAATGGGATTGTTTATAATTGGTTAATGATCACAACCAATCTATTCTTAAAGGAAAAAGGGGATTATGGTATGGAAATGAATACTTTGTATTGGTATGGTTTTTCATTTATTGATACAAATTCAAGGTCAATTTTGTGATGTGTATATTTCTCCTCTTGATTAAGTATTGTGCTTATACTGGTCTTTTAAAACGTAATGCATAATTGAATACAGACTATAGATAGTTACTTATAATAGAATTTATAGTTAGGTAAGTTAAATTTTCTAGATATACAGAAATATATTTGAGATAGATAAACAGTCTTCAAACCTCTTAAAGACCTTCAGAAAATGGCATTTAAAATGGTTTAGGGTTTTTCTTGACAATGAGAAATGTCTGCTCCTGGCAGCACCAATTATGTCTGAGAGGAAAATGGGCATCGAAGAAACTTGTTATGGAGTTTGCTTTCAACATGGCAAGATTAGCCATTTGGACAAGAAACTGCTCTTGCCTAGACGGTTTGACTGTTGTTGTATAATCTGGACATGCAGGACCCACAGGAAAGTGACTGCTGAACTTAGTCTTACAGGGTTCCTGCTTCATGGAAGAGTCTACAGGACTTTCTGCAGGACACAGAAAAATGACTGACAGACTGCTGATGCAGATGGACAGTTTGAAATTTCCTGCTTTGCTGAGAAGTGTTCCAGACACACTGTGGCCTATGGGCTGAAGATGGATACCCCAACATTACAGAGGAACTTCGGGTGACTGTCCAGGCAGTAGGATATCTCTGTCAATCCTAGTGTTTATATATTATCCTTCTGTGGTCTTTGATAGAGTTGAAGACAGATAGCTATAATTATAGTTTTCCTTAGTTATGATAAGAGATAAGCTACATATAGAACTTTGGACTCACAAGAATGAGATAGATGATATTTTCTTTAAATCTTGCTAAATATTGTAACTATGTTCTTACTTGATAACTGTTCTGTTATATACAATTTGACTATGTTAAAGTTAAGACCTTTCTTTTTGTTTAAACAGAAAAGAGGAGATGTTGGGGAAGTCTTATGTCAATAAAGCACTGTCTGGCCTATAGGGAATCTAGATGGTAGGGACTAGGAGTCCAGGAGAACTCTGGGAAGGAGAAACACAAGAGAGTCGAGATGTAACACCATTGGGGTAGGAAGCCCGGAAACCTCTCCGGTAAGAGACATACTTAGATTAACAATTATGGGGTAATTACTTAAGTCAGAGCTAGCCAGTAAGAAACAAGCAAGGCCAACAGCTTCATAATGAATATAGCCTCGTGTGTGTTTATTTGGGACTGATGTGGCTCTAGAACCAGGCTGGCGGGAAGGCTTCTCTCAAGGAAAAAGCTTCTCATTACAACAACTGCCTTGGGAATTAGTCGACACCCCTCCACCTCCCAGCAGCCTTCTTGTTATAGCAAAGCCTGCATTTTATGGTCCTTTCCTTTTCATTTTCCTTATTCCCCATGTGACCCTTCTGTCATCCTCCATGGCATTCAGCGTCCACTCTGGGTGTGCAGGCATGTGACCAGTAGACATCAGTGTTTGGGGTTCCTCTTTTACCAATATAAGTAGATAAGAAGTGTTGCATGAAAAATTAAAGACCCAGAGACTGATACCAGGATTCAAGCTTCAAGCTGAAGATCAGAGAAGCAAAGCAGTCAAGCCATTAGATCCTATGTCTACCCAGCTGAAATGACAATTCTGGTCCCCACACATCCTCAAAGGCAAAAGGCTCTCAGATCCTCCTTATATTCCTTTCGCTGCCCAACCATATCACTCCTGTCTCCACCTCCCTGCTGGGATTAAAGGTATATGAGCCCAGATGCTGAGATAACCTTTGTGTGTGTTGTTTCTTTTAGGACTGGGTCAATTTTGTGTAGTCAGTGTGGCCTTAACCTAACAGAGGTCTGTCTAACTCTTAATACTGTGTCCTGGAATTAAAAATGTGTGCTTGGCTTCTATGGTTAATATGGCTGCTTTGCTATTTTGTTCTCCAGTGGGTTTAGTAAATCATAAACAATATCACCCCAAAGAGGTCATAAGACTAGCAACCAAGCCTGGCAGTGGTGGCGAAAGCCTTTAGTCCCAGCACTCAGGGAGCAGGAAGATCTGAGTCCAAGGCCAGTCTTGTCTACAGAGTGGATTCCAGGACAGCCAGGGCTACCCAGAGAAACCCTGTCTCGCCAAAGCAAATAAATAAATAAATAAATAAATAATAGCAGCCAAATCATCTTCACTATATGCCCTACCCCACTTCTATGGCACTCTTCTGAGAATTCTATGCCAATGCACTTTGATTACAGGGTCTTCACATATCTGCTTCTAGGAATGAAGAAAATGTCCATTCCTTAATACCAGGAATTGTTCTGTCAGCTCCCTGGTACTGGTTCACACTGTGATTTTTTTCAGTGCAGTAGCTGCAATTTAAGCATCTAGTGTGCTAATTGGCAACTGCAACTCTGCAGCTACCTGCTGCGGTTGGGCTGCAAGGGACAAGCCCTATCCTGGCCACTAAAGGAAAATTTATCTAAATCTCAAGCTTTCTATAGAATTTAAGATTCAAAGCTTTAGGTGAAATTCTGCTAGCTCAGAGAGGCTAAACAGCAAATAGCTAACCTCTCCATGCTTTGTCTCCAAAAAAGGGTCCTCTTTAAGAACCCCAGATATACTTAGTTCCTCCCTACCACTTCCTGTCAGCTAGTTGTTGACCCCGCCTCCAGACGCCAGGTTAATCTTCTTTAATCAAACAAATGTAACAAGTCTTTACATAGTTATTAACATAAGCAGTAGAAACAAATGTAACACACCTTTCCACATTTAAAACAGTATCCTACAGCGCTGTGATCCTTGGGAAGCTATGCTCTCACAGTGTGAAGGCCACTTCTCAGTAACCTATTGTAGAGGCTCTGATTAATATAGTTTAGATTTTCCCATTGCTACTGATTCTGATTTCTTTACACTTGGTTCCACTGTCCATATATTGGCTACAGATACACAGATGTTTGACTCTGGGCAGCAGAAACCAGGCAGCTCCAACATATCACTGGAGAGGTCAAAAAATATGTAATAGCAAAATTTGAAATTATGTGCTTATCATGCAGTAGAGATGTAAAGCTTGCTAGGGGAATGATTGGCCATTGAAATGAAAAGTGAGACAAAACGGGCAAGTTCTTTAAAATGTTTCTATAACCTACGAAAACCGACACCAAAGGTAAGAGGAGAGGAAATGAAGCATGAAGATAGTGAATAGTTTAAAATCCAAGTGTTGTCTATTGAAACCGACCCACATTATCTATAAGTAAATTTTACCAAGTTTTGAATAGGTTCTTAAAGTATAGATCCCAGCACAGAAACATCAGTATCACCTGGGTGCATGGTATAAGAATTCTCGAGGACTGATTTATACCTACTAAAATGGAAACCCTGAGTGTGGGGCTGATGAATATGCATAAGGATTCGTGCTGCAATCTGAGGACTACTATTTCAAGGAATGCATCAACCCAAATTTATACAAGCTATTCTAAAGGGTATAAAATAAAAGAAGCCACCCTAGAGTCGTCTCATTTTATGACAATATAACATCCATTCCAGAATCAGTCATAAAATACTATAAGGAAAAATTGTAAGTTGACATTACACAGGATATAAACCTTCTAAACCAAATATTAGCAAACAGAGCCTCTAATATTTGGTGTGTGTTTATGTGTCTGCTTGCTTATATGTCAGCATGTACCAAGACTGTTAGGAATGTTATAGTGAATTTACTCATAATCAGATTGGAGCTATCTGAATGAAAAGATATTTCTGTATCAGAAAATATACTGCTGCAAAAATAACCAATTAGAAATGAAAAAAAATCACATGATAATCTCCATAAGTGCAAAAAACCCACTTTTATATTGCAATGACCCATTTGTAATAGTAATAGTAATAGCAAATTAGTTCTAAGCCAGCCATGCAGGGCTACATAATGAGACCTCGCCTCAAAATAAATTAATTCAGTAACAAAATGAAAACTTTTTAGAGAAAGAAAATGATATTTGTGGGAGAGGTGGCTAGATGGTTAGGAGCACATGCTACTCTTGCAGAGGACATGAGTAGGATTCCCAGCATCTGAGTTGGGAGGTTCACAACTGCCTATAAACCCTACCCTGGGGAACCAAAGGCTCTTTTTTGTCCTCCAGAAGCACTGCACTCACCCAAACCCACACATAAACACACACACATATACACACAATTAAACATAAAAATAAGCCTGTTGTGGTGAAACACATCTTAATCCCTATACCTGGGAAGCAGAGCCAGGTGGTTCTCATGAGTTCCAGACCAACCACAGATGCATAGTGAGGCTCTGTGTATAATAATAATAATAATAATAATACAACGCAGTCATAAAACAAATAACAATTAGCATCGAAGATATAAACAAAAGTATACACTAATTGTGGGAATTCCAGAAATTGTGGAAGTCGGTGTGGAGGTTTCCCACACAACCAACAATAGATCTTCCATGTACCCAAACTATAATATTCTTGGGGATTTATCTAAAGAGTTCTAAGTTAACATGTCACAAAGACACCTGAGCATCAACACTTATTTCAGCAGGTAAGTTATGGAGCCAACCTAAGTATCCAATAACAGAGGAGGAATAAAAAATGTGATGTATAAATAAATACTTGAAGATTTTCAACCCTAAAAAAGAATAAACTTGTGTCATTTGTAGAAAAATGGATGCAACTAGAGGTGACCATATACTAAGCAAATTAATCCCACCTCGGGAAGACAAACATGTGTGTTCTCTTATTTGTGGCTCATAGATTTACATACATGCAAAAAGTCATGTGTGTACATGAAGGGTGGCAGACACAAAACCCTGTAGGACAAAAAGGAGACTGATGCCCGAGAGGAGCAGCCGAAAGTTGAGGCATGGACAGGGAATATGCTCGGTGCATTATACACCAGTGTGAGAACGTTCTCATGTGAGATACAGCATGGTGTACATTAAGTGTACACAATGAAAACTGAAAAGCTGTAAATTACAATAATTGTAAGAGAAGAGGCCATGAACATGAAGTAGGGAAGAGTATTAGGAGACATTGTAGCAGGAAGAGAGAGTGATTAAAATGATATAAATATAGTAATTATGTATGAAATTCTCAAAAAATGATTTAAACAATCAGTAGAGGGCCAAAATGATGACTCATGAATAATAGCACATCTCATGAAGCCGGATGATATGAGTTTGATCCTTAGGGTCCACAAGGTGGAAGGAGAAAACTGACTTCCCCAGGTGGTTCCTAAGCTGTGCCAAGTGCACATATGCATGCTCTCTGTCTGTCTGTCTGTCTGTCTGTCTGTCTGTCTGTCTGTCTGTGTCTCTCTCTCTCTCTCTCTCATGCACACACAAGTTAATTAATTAAATCAATAAAATAAATTTATCAAAACTCAAAATATGAAGCCAGCAGGAAGTTTCTGCTACAATAACAGCAGACCTTTTCATAGTACATTTGATCTTCTAAACTCACTTGGGAATATACCTAACTGTTGGGGAAGTCTTTTGTCAATAAAGCACTGTTGAGCCAATAGGAATCTAGATAGGTGGGACTAGGAGTCCAGGAGGATTCTGGGAAGGAGAAACACAAGAGAGTTCGACATGTAACGCCATGGGGTAGGAAGCCCGGAACTATTCTCCGGTATGAGAAATACTTAGATTAACAATTATGGGGTAATTACTTAAGTCAGAGCTAGCCAGTAAGAAACAAGCAAAGGCCAACAGCTTCATAATTAATATAGCCTCCTGTGTGTTTATTTGGGACTGATGCGGCTCTAGAACCAGGCTGGCAGGAAGGCTTTCTCACAAAGAAAAAGCTTCTTTTTACACCTAACAAAATTAAGTAGCGTATGTACCCCAAGTGACTTGCTATAATGTGAACCTTAGGAAGAAGCACAGTGTGTTGGTGAAGAGAGTGATTCAGCATTTAAAACTCTCACTTATTGTAACATTAGGGATGCCAGATTTGGTAAATAAAAATACAGAATACAGCTAGGGGTGGCAGTGCAAATCTGTTATTCTAGCACTTGGGAGGTGGTAACGGGTGACTGTCATGAACATAAGGGAAATGAAGGATCATAGCAAACCCTTCCTCAAAGCCACAAAATACCTTCCCTCAAAAAATCTACCCACTCAACCAACCAACCAACCAAACAAACAAACAACGAAAACCCAACCCAAACAATGGGGGGCGGGAAAATAAGACAAACACAAAGAAAAATCAGTTAAATTTTAACTCAGGGCTAGTGAGATTCAGGGCTAGCTAGTTCAGATACTTGCCAGCAAGCCTGATGACCTTTCAACCTAGGACCTGGACTCCCATGGTGGAAGGAAATAACTAACTCTCCCATGTTGTCAATAGATCTCCATGGAAACACAGTGGCACCACCCACACAACCCCCCAACACATACATTCAAAATAAATGTGATAAAATTTTAATTGAATTTCAAGTGAACAAAGAATATATTTTCAGCATTTCTATCTCCTCCAAATTGAAATAATTCCTTCTGGAAGGAGAAAAGAGACTCCCATGAGTCTGGAAATATGATCACTAAGAGGCTCAGGAAACTCATCAAACTTACAGGACTCACCAAGCTCAGAATGTTATGTAACTCACAAAACCACTTCCCAAAGTTATGACAGCACTAAAATGTTGAAGAGGCAGGAGGGATTTCATTCATTTACATCTGTCTGCTAACTAGAGGGGAACCCAAAAGGCAGATTTTGTGAGATTTTGTTGAGCTGGGCCTTCCAGTGAGTAACTTATGAGTGACCCCTCACCCCTGTTTGACCCCTCACCTATACCCCTGGAATGACCCCCTCATCCAAGTCCCTGTGAGTGACCCCTCACCTATGCTTTTGTGAGTGACTTCTCACCCCTGCTCTTGTAAGTTACCCCTCATCCATGCCTTTATGAGTGACCCCTCAGCCCTGCCTTGTAAGTGACCCCTCAGCCATGCCCCTGAACACAGCTACAATGAACTTACTGACTCACCAAGGCAGATTTGGTAGAATTGTTTTTGTTACTCTACCCAGAGCAAGCAAACATTAGTTCACATCTTCCCAGAAAAAAAAATCACATAATATTAATGTATGATTCTATCTTAGTATAGAAATAAAACTCAACAACAGGAAATGTGGGGAAAGAATATACCTATATAAAATAAAACTGTCATGGGGATAAATTGCATCTGTTAGAATTTCTTAGGTGTAAGAAACAGAAATCAATCTAGCCCAAGAAGCAGAAGAAATGGGTAAAACTGAAGAATTCAGGCCCCTATATACAATCAGAGAGTCGCTTTTGAAGTCAGAAGCTGACAGATGTCTAGAGAGAAAAAACGAAGGACAATTATAACAGGCAGGAATAATTAATGCCAACTGCTTTTTATATCATTCTCCATCTCCACATTCCCTATAAGTTCCAGATTTAGAGGAAAAGAAAGTCTTGAATTGGTATAGTTAGGTCTATGTGTCCATCCCCTGACTGGAGAAAATGGGAACATCGTGTTTAACAATTTCATGCCTGTATTTATAGGGAAGGGGCAGTCTTCCCAGTGTGAGTTTGGGGCACAATTTCAAAAGAAAGGGAAATGGATTTTTGGCAGACATAGACAGCAGATGTCCACTGCGTGACTGAAAAACACAGATTACATGAATCGTGCCAATGTACCACAGAGTTGCGATTGCATGCTTGGTGTAAGATCTTTTTTTTTTCTTTTGAAGTGAAAAGTTCTGTCAAGATGAGTCATTCTGGGAAATCATTAAAGGTGGGACACAAGATAAAAATGGGCATACATCTTGATGAGGAAGGGTCTTTTCTTACTCTCTGTGGTTGGAATAATTCTACTGAGATCAGGGTATTTATTATCCTCAAGCTAACCCTACTTGTAGTGGCTACTAAGAACTCTGTACTGTACAATGGTAATAGCTACTCCTCTAAAGCTTGCAATATCCATGACTGATTGTCATGTCTTCCCAAGTCAAAGAAGGTACCTTCTCATGAGTAGTCAGCATTTGCTTCACAGCTAAACAACGTCCATCCTTAACAAAACAAAATATGAGGAACCAAGTCCTCTCTGTCAAACGTATATTTGTCAACAATTAAATAAAAAGTGACCATGAATTTGAAAGGGGCACATGGGAGGGTCTGGAAGGAGAAAATGGAAGGGGGAAATGATATAATTATAATCTTAAAAACAAAAAAAGTACTTTAAAAAATAAAAGCAAAGCAAAAAAAAAAAAAGGCAATAAAATGTCATTTGGCCCGCAGATGAAAAGAGTTGCTTTGCTCAAGATCAAGATGTGGTTTCTCCAGGGGTGACCACAAAAGGATGCGTGCCCAACAGAATAGCTGTCATGACAATCAACAGCAAGGGCAGCGATGAGAAAGCCAGGGCAACAGGCATGTTTATGCCTGTGATCCATGTGGACACTGAGAGAAAACAGTCTATCCTGCTTGCTTGCTTATTTTAGTACTGGGGGCTGGGCCTGGGGCTCATGCATTTTAGGCAAGCACTCTACTACTAAGCTACATTTTCTAATGTCCTTTAACTATGTTGAGACAAGGCCGTACCACTAAGTCAGCCACGCTGGAATTTGGAAGATGTTATCAAAAATGTTAGCGGTCCCACAGCAACATTGCTTTCATGTCACTCACACACAATGCTTTTTCCTATTCTACATCCTCATCTTAATGAAACTTACCCAAGATTCCCTGAGATACTGAACATTTATTTTTAAATATAGTTTGCTTATTAGGGTGCCCATGTGCCACTGTGTCATTGTGGACGTCAGAGAAAAACTTTGGGGAGCTGATTCTCCTCCATTGTGTATTTGGGAGACAGAACTCATGTCTTTGGGCTTGCTTGCACAGCAAGCGCATTCATTTAAGACAGGTGAAAACACTCAAAATAGTAACACCTGAGGCTTTGCTTGATTTTAGCTATGCATAGCCTCACCCACCCCTTTCTGTTTCCTGGTGTGTGTGTGTGTGTGTGTGTGTGTGTGTGTGTGTGTGTGTGTGTTACATATAGATTTTAAGTTTTGCAAGCATGTGTGTAAGTTCACATGCTAAGGCTGATGTAATGAATTGCCTTAGATTTCTCTCCCACTTAACAAATGAGGCAGGGTCTCTATCAAGCCCAAACTCTTCATAGCCATCTTACTCTGGGTCCATTTTGTCTCTGTCTCCTGAAGCTGGACTAACAGGCAGCTAACCATACACCCATTATTATAATGGTTCTGGTGATCTGAACTTGGGTCCCTAGGCTTGTGCAAGTGTTAAGCCACTTAGGCATCTCTGAGCCTAGCCCCCTCTTGTAACAATGCTCTTGGTAGCTTGGTTCCTTCACCGGCACATAGTGTGCACACAAACCACTCCCCAAAGAACTCACCTGTCTACCTTGGACCTCCACCTGAATATAGCTGCATATTTCTCTGCCAATGGTAACAATCAAATTTAGACACTTTCTAGCCATGTGTATTCCCCATGTCTGGTAGGAAGAATGGAAAGGCTCATTGGCCCATCTAGCCTGGATTTGGGTTTTGATTTTTTGTTTTTGTTTTGGTTCTTGTAAGGCAAAAATATCCTCAAAGTAACTTTCAGGGGAGAATGTTCTATTTACCATCCTCTGCTTGAATAATGGCCATGCATGTGATTAAAGTCAGGGAAGAGACATCTGAAGCTGAAAAATGAAAGTGAGAAGAACTATATGCCCTAATATAAAGCACTACACAGACTATGCCCCTTAGCAACTTAACTCTTCCCCTGGAACACAATCAAATGAAGCCTGAACAATAATCAGGGTTCTTGAGCACCTCCACTCATGTACTATGTCAATCAGTCTTGGCAGACTGTCTCTAGTCAGAATTAGGCCACAGTCTCATATAAAGTTATCATGCTGCATCTGCAACTGTGTAAGCCCTTATTTTCAACCCTTGGATAAGTCATGAAGGACCTACAAGTATTCCAACCACATGATACACTTTTACCTGCTGAACAATCTCACCAGCCTGGTACATTGGTTTCTAAATCTGAATAAAAGTATTTGGGTTTTCAATATTTGCTTTTATTTTGATTTCTATATTTAGGTTTTTGTTCCTCTATTCTTTTCTCTTTGTTTTTTATTTTTTTACTTTCATAGTTTTAAGTAACAATTATAGCACTATAACATTTTATTGGAGGGTAACTTTTGCTCATATTTGAAAACTGTTAATGCTGTCTCTTCTTGCTATTCTTGTTTTACTATCATCCAAAATTATAATTGTGACTTGATTGATGGCTCAGAGTTTGACTTTAAACTTTGAAATAATAACTTTTGATTTGCAAAATATCTTTGTACATGAATTTCCTCCATCCTTTCTTCCTTCCCTCCCTGGATCACTCCTGCTTCTGTCTGTTTCTAGTGACTGTTTCATGAACCTCTAACTGTATATTGTTCTATTGGGAATAAAAATTGAATCACAAGTCTGTGGATTTACTTATAAGTTGTTCAGTTTCTTCTTATTCTCTTTCTTTTCTACATTATCAAAGATGGATGGAGACACAAACTTCTTGAAGCAGGGGTTTTCCCTATTTGGCTCTTACTTTTGCCATTTTAGGGGGACTGAGAATGCAAGAGAGTGAGGAATAGGCTAGTTTGTAACAAGTGTGTGGCTTGTTTCCAATCAGGTACAGGAACTTTACAACAGGCATCAGGATGTTCCTTGCAACAAATTCTGCCCAAGTGAACCCAAACTCATGTAAACAATGCAGAGGGTGGATTAGCAGGCTTTCCATTCATTCACAAACTCCAGGAGGGAAAGTCAGTTCACAAAGAAAAGTTTATTTTGGCTCACAGCTTTGAAGGTTTTGGTCCAGGAGTGGTTTCATCACTTGGTTTTGGGCCTGTGGAAACACTTCACAGAACAGTGTGACAGAGAGAGCAGCAATGCTCCTCATGGCCAGGGCTATGAGAGGGGGGGCAGGGAGGGAGGGAGGGAAGAAGGGAGAGAAAGACAGAGAGAGAGAGGGAGGGAGAGAGGGAGAGAGAGGTGTCTTACTTTTCTATGCATAGCAGGCCACTAATGATCTAAATCCTTCTACTAGCCAGTTCTTTTTAAAGGTTTCTCCACCCTTTCAATCATACCAACCTAAGACCTCAGCTTTAGCACATGCTGTTTAGAGAGGGACATTCTAGATCAGAACTGTAAAACGGATGACATGACCTCACATAAGTGAGACACAGAAGATAAGCAGCCTTTAAGAAGCTACAGCGAGACCTCTTTTTTTTTTTTTTTTGGTATGCGTTTCACCTTTAAGCTGGTTTTCCTCAGAGTTGAAATATGAATGAGTGAGCTGCAGATGTCACATATACCAACTAAGAGTTTGTGTCCTACATTCTCGTTAAAATTTTCTGCAGTTTCAATGTCAGTCCTCTCTTATCCCAAGTTATGTCTTTACTGTCATTAGCACATTGGCAAACACTCATTGTCTTAATTCATTTCATGTGCTCCACTTACAAAAATGGTGTTCCCTAGAATTTCAAAGATCCCCAACAGAAATAAGGAAAAAACCAGTGGGCACCCATAGCTGCAGAGAAAGAAATATGTTGTGTAGCAATAACTCATGTGTGTATGGGGACTGTGAAATTCTACATTATGTCGTCTGCAAGCTGGAAGCCCAGGAAACTGATGTCATCTCAACCCAAGTGTCTGAAAACCAGAGATTCCAGTAGTGTGATAATATAACCATAAGAGCTAAAACTTTCCATCTGTTTGACAAATTAATGAGTAATGGTAATAGCTCATCTCTGGTTTATGGTAGCAGGCAGGAAAAGTGAAGTGTGCACATTTTAAAATGATCAAACTGCTGTGTTCATTAACAGCAGCTCTTATCCCAGGATTCTTCTTGTCGTTACCACCTTACTCATGCACATTCCTCTCAGCCAGGCTCCCTCAGCTACCCTGGATTCTTCTCTCGACCCCATTTGAACATGGGTTTCCATGTTGAATTTCAGGTGTTCTTCATTGAAATTATTACCATAACAACTTCTATGACTGGATAAGAAAAGGCAAAAGACAATTATCATATTAGGTAAGAAAAAATACCAGTTAATTATTACTGACAACAGACTAGTATCATTTGATGACTGTAAAGCAGGCAGCATCAAGCCATAGGGTGGGGACCATGCTGTGTATTGGCTCTCAGAATAATGCTTCAATTAAAAATGGAAAAGTTTGATTCCCAAAATTCCCTCTTACTCTATTCCTCTTCATCTGCTAGCTCTAATGACTAGTGCATTCCTGAATCTGTTTTGTTCTGCTTCCAGATAAATGAGAAAGCCATGTCCACAGCTATCAAAGGATTGCTTGCATGTGTAACGAAATCTAGCTCACAGTTACTTGGTGTTTGAAAGGGTTCCATATCAGTACTCCTTTCAACACTTAAAAGTTACACAGGACCCTAAAGACATTTTATTTGTGTGTCAATATTCACCAAAAAAAATAAAAACTAAGGATGGTTTAAAATGTATCAGTTCACCTAAAAGTCATATTATTGCCATAAGTATATAAATAGTATGTTATGAAAAGCAAGTGTATTTCCAAAACAAAGATACTTGAATAAGAAAAGTGGCACTATTTTACATTTTCCAAATCTCTTTCATGCCTCACCTACTAGATGCAGTCAAATGATCACATCTGCTTCTACATTTACTTTTTTCCTACATCCTATGTTTTGTAGATTCTGAGAAACACTGGATATTTGATAGAACTGAACAAGACCACTACAGTCTCTATATTATTAAACAAATGATTTCCCCCTTGTAGACAGGTGTCAGGAGGAGTTCCAGGGTCCATTAGATAAAGTTTCTAAAACCATTGCTTTCCACATGCACTCCACTGCAACATATATGATTTTCTCCTGCACCTTTTGTCTTTCAAGAAGTAAAATAGATCTTATTCTTAAATTGAACAAACAATGTGAAAAATGTGACATTCAGGGGGGACATTATGGTGAAGAATGGTAACCAGGAGATGTGTCATATCCGTGAAAATCTTTCATGAACTGGTATGAAGTAAATTACAAATACAGACGCTTCCTAGAAGCCAGCTGCATCTCCTTTATCTTTAATTCAGTGACACAAAACAGAATGCCAATGACAGGAACATTATAACAGAGATGTCTTCAATCTGTTAGGCTCTAATTTTATTCTTCAAGTAACTAATTTGAATGTTTCAGCCTTTAATAATGACTGGAATACATTAAAACACAATCCTGATGATGCTAGAAGATATCATCTTGCATAATACAAAGACAGGAACTCACCAATATCTTTCAGGAAGCTGGAGATGTGATAAATAGTATTGAGTTAATTCAGTGATGGTCTGTACCTACAATTACTGATAAAGAATAAGCTCCCTTTTTTCCTTTTATGTATATTGTATACCTACTCTTAGGTACGTTTTCTCACATACATGCATGAATACATGCATTCATCATCCATTAAGCATTTTTTGTGTACAACTTGTCTAAATAATGGCAGGCATTATTCCTGGCAATTGACATATGTATTGGTTACTTCTGTTGATTCGAGAACTTAAGGTAAATGGGGGGAGGTGGTTCACAGTGCTAGGTTAGAGTCCATCAGGCAGGGAAGTCATGGCAACTGCACCTAGTTACCTTGTATCCACAGTCAGGAGGAAGAAAGGGCGAATGCTGATGCCTGACTCTCTTTTTATTCAGACAAAGGCAGGCACCAGCTCAAGAAATGGTAACACCCAGATTTAGGGAAGATCTTCCCACTTTAATTGTTTCCATAATGACTCAGAGTCTCAGCAAGTTGATAATATTAACCAACATACCATAGAAATCAAACACAGATTCTTTGCCCTTGTGAGTTCTATGTTAGGGTTCAGAGAAAGATTTAATAAACAGGGGTAAGTTAAAGAACATACTTCTACTGCAGTGTGTGCTGAATGATTGCCCCTGGCCATGGGGCACAAAGTAGGAACTTAAAATGTTTAGTGAATGAAATAGTTAAATGTGAGATAGCGAAGTTTCTCTCTCTCTATAGCTGCTTCCTTTTGTTAGTTTGTTTTAATGACCCCATTTTTAGTTTTATTACATACTGAGGATAATCTCAAGAAAAAAGTTACAGACAGTAGGAAGAACCAAGCACAGGATTTGGCTGTCGGGGTCTCTATACACCTGCTTCCCTAGGTAATTTGTTCTAGAGCAGCGCCCCCCAAATAATAGTGCATTACATTAGTTGTACACATACTGCTGTAAGTATGAAAGAGAAAATGGAAAGGAGAATTAAATGTTAGTAAATAAATGACATGATGATTTAAAAGATAGAGGAAGGGAGAGGACTGCAAAGATACTTTAGCAGAGAGGGCACGAGCAAACCATTATGGGAACGAGTGCTCAAAGTGTGGGTGTTAGGGGGGTAGAGCAGCCAGCAAAGAATGTGGTTGAGAATTTGTGTAGAGTACTGTGGGAACAGGAAGCTGTTTGAGAGGCCTGGGAGCTAATAAAGGAGGGGGGCACATTTGGGAAGCCAAGGGGATTGTGAACAGAAGAGGGACGTGATCTCACAACTTTTCAATTGGTTTGATTTAGAGATAATGTGATTAAAGTGAACGTAATAAATTATAGGAACCTGAGTGTATTTTGAAAAAGGAAAGTGCCATTGAATAATCTTTTTACACACTGTAAAGATTTGTCACTCAAATTAGTTTAATAGATGCTGATTGGCCAGTAGCCATGCAAGATATACAGACTGGCCAGCCAAACTAAGGATGATAGGAAGAAGGGCAGAGTCAGGAGTTGCCAGCCAGATGCAGAGGGAACAAGAGATGAACGTGCTTTGCACATGATGGAATATAAATAATGAATATGGGTTAACTTAATGTAAGAGTTAGCTAGTAACAAGCCTGAGCTATTGGCCAGCATTTATTGTAAGCGTTTTGGGCGGATCAGGATGGAACTGGAGTGGGTCAGATATTCTGGAACTCGGGAGTCAAAGAATACTGAGTGTTACATAGCTCAGGTGGAAAGGTATCCTGGAACTTGGGAGCCAAGGACTACCACAGGTTGCAGTAAGCTTAGCTGGAGAGCAGAGACCAGAGAGCAGGGAGCAGAGTGTAACAACTCTGCCAAGGGAAGGTTTCCTTTCCCAGGGTCGCCTCTGCTCCGTCGCTGCCGCAAAAAAAAAGATCTTCACCCACAGCTTATCGGAAGGGGTTTATTGGAAGGAAGCTTCTGGCTCCTGGGACTAAAGGTGAGTGCCTGGCTTCTATGGCTTGTGGCTGACTTTGCTTTCTGAATCCTCAGGCAAGCTTTAATAAATCATAAATAACATACCACTACACTCCTACCACTTAGATAATTCATACCTCATATGTATCCAGGGAGACTGAAGGAGGGCATAAAAAGGCACTTTCCTAAAAGATGTGGGGGCCAGAGGACATATTTATGTTCTGATTATATGTCTCCCCAACAAGAATTTCTTTGTGGAAGTCATTTCCTAACCCTGCAAATGAATTGGAGCATGCATCCTCATGGAGTCTCTACCTGAATTCAAATCCCAGCTATGTGCCAGTTCTGTAAAATGGCAACAGCAAAGGGATGTACATCAGGTGACTGTGGGATTGGATGACTGTAAAGCATGCAACCCAGAATACTGGGTAGCACTGCTACTGCTTCTTCAAGCTTGAATCTCCAAGTAAGCATCATAACATTGCTATTCCTATACACATGGATTGCAATACCACAGGGATTAAGGATAAAAGTATATGACGAGGACCTAAGCTTAAAGTTAGATGACATGTCCGCCAATATCTGCACATTAACGTTATAAGAAAAATAGTACTACTTAAAAGAAAACTTATTGAAGTAGCTCACACCAAGAGACTTTCACAGGTGTGTGTGTTTCCCTAAGGAACCACACTTATATGGAAGATCCTGTGAACTGATTGGCTGACTAAACTTTCAGAGTCAACATTTGCTCTTAATCCCTGTATCATCTGACCTAGCATCCTCCTGACTGGAATATACTGTTGAAACCTAGCTGGCCAGTAGCTTCCTTTTTTATTCCCCTGGAACGCAGTGTGGTACTAGAGACTGGATCCAGATCCTCAAGCATGATAGGCAAACACCCTACCACTAGATGCCTAGCTTGTTTTCAATTATAAAACCAACAATGTTATAGCACCCACACCTATACAGTAGAACTATATGCTCCCTCACAGTTGCCCACCTACCCGACGTCCTATCCCTACCAAAATACTTAATAATTCATCGACGTGTAACCCTTTTTGTGGCTATAAAAAGTTCATGTAATATTTCCTAGAACAACAGATTGAGTAGCCCGAACCCATGCTCTGGAATCAGTCACTCATGGTTGTCTCCATATGAATTCTTCCTCCCTTCCCTTAAGAACAGAGGCTGTGCTTTGTAGTTATCATATAAGCACCGCAAACATTCTCAGTCCTGCAGTGAAACAGTTAATAAAACCTCAAAATGCAACATTGCTGCAAACACAATGCAACAGTTACAGGATGTGGAAATACTTTCACACAAGTAGACGCCCTGCTAATCCACCTTGTTTACCTACAAATTGAGAAAATTCACTCCGTTCTGTAAAAGACCATGTGCGGGTTAAAATGAACGACTAAATTTTGATGTTTAAGACTGTATGCTTGCCATGAAATGAATCCGCAAAACTTACTCTAGATTCTTACTTAAGTCTACTGATTTCTTCTTCTAGTTTCCTATGCTGCTCGGGTACAAAAGACTTGGTGGGATACCCCCAACACGTCCCCTCCCCCATTAAATTTCCGAGCCATTTGTGAGTGAATAAATTAGAGCATTCCAGGGAACCCTCCAGTGCACGCCGTGGCTCTGCTGATGTCTTCTTGATAAGGAACAAGCGGTTAAGGACACTTCAAAAGGAAACTTAGGGCTTGGCCCAAGGGCTTCTTGGGGTCAGAAGGCTGGATTTCGGGAGAGCTCCTCTTCCCGGTTCCCGGACACCTAGCTGCCTCCCACCATGCTCTCTGGTGGCACCCCACAGTGTCAGAGCCAGGTGGTGATTATAAGGTAAGTCACCTAAAGGGCTCGGGAGGGGTCGCGACCAGAGAGCCGGCCCCCACGCCGCAGAGCGCGGACTGCGGGGTCACGAGCGCCGGCGCGCGCTCGCCGTGGGGGCGTGGCTTCCGCCGGCGCGGCCCCGCCCCCTGGAGCGCCGGGCGGTCACGTGGCGGCCGCGCGCGTCCCCGTCCGCTGCGGGCTCCGAAGCGGAGGGTGAAAGGCTGCGAGGTGGCTGCGGCGGTGGCCGTGAGGTGGGCGCCGGGCGGGACCGGTGGGGAGCGCGGGTGTCCGAGGGCTGCGGGGCCTCGGCGGGCGGCGCAGCGACCGCGCTGGCTGCGGGGCGGCGCCTGGTGGTGGCGGCGGGCGGCGGCGGGTCGGGGCCGGTAGGACAGGGACGCCCTTGGCCAGCGCGGCCCGGACGGGCGCGCGGAGGGAGGGAGGCAGAGCTGGCGCAGCCCGGACCGTGACGGGCGCGGCCCCGGCCATTACTACGCAGGCCGGGCTGCGGGCAGCGCCGCCGGGCTCGGCCGGGCCTCAGTCGGCCACGGGCTGCATTCTGTCCTCGCTTGCCCTGCTGCTGCTGCTGCTGCTGCTGCTCTGCTGCTGCGAGCCTCTGGGTCTTGCCCAGCGTCCCGAGCCGTCCCTCCTCCTTGCCCTGGCGGAAGCCGCCGAGTGTTCTTGTTTTGATGGCTACCAAAACCTGAAACCACCCAGAGGTGTCGGGAGACGCGTCGGGGCCTCTCCCTCTACCCGGGTGCATCTTAAGAGCCCCGGCTGTCGCTTTGTTCTGGTTGCTGGGTGTGGAGTTCTCTCCCTTGCCCTCCACCCGGTCTGAGAGCGCACGGGATCCTCATTGTTGTGGCTGTCTTGTTTTCCTGAGAGGTTTTTTTTTTTTTTTTTAAAAGAGAGGAAGGCTGGGTTACGTTGTTTTTGAGGATGTGGAAATGGAACCGTCCTCTAATTAGGTAAGAGATTCCGGACTGTAAGTTAGCACACGCATTCTGACAACTATATTTTGTCTTTTCTCCGGGTGCTGTTTAAGCACTTCCCAAGTTTTCAGCATTTTGGGGCTTTTGTTTTTGTTTTTGTTTTGTTTTTACAACGCCGAAAAACTAGAGAACCTAGGGAAGAAGAAAGTCAAAGGAGATAGAATAGGCTTTGTTCGTTGATTGACATTTCAGGTGCCCGGGTGTGTTCACCCCCTCGTGTGTGTGTGTGTGTGTGTGTGTGTGTGTGTGTGTGTGTGTGTGTGTGTGTGTGTGTGTGTGTGAGTGTGTGTGTGTGTGTGTATACCTTGTTTTGCAAACAGGATGTGCACCTGGAACTTGGGTATTGAAAGTCATTTATTGTCATCGAATTTGAGCATGTAGAACATTTCAGTAAATGACCTGTATTAGACTTTTTAAAGGACACGGCATATTGAAAACAAATGAAGAAAATGGACCATACAAACTAGCAGCGAAGCTCCTGGGTGCTGTAAAAACACATGAAAATAGGTCACGTAAATCTCATTTTTAAAGAGAAAACTCAGGAGTGACTGCCACACTAAAGGAGTTTGGGATGTGTTTGGGTCTTGGATATGATATTGTGGAACACGGGTATGGTCAAATGGGCCTGTGTAATGTGGGCAGATTGAAACCCCTTGTGCTTAAACGTTTGAAGTTTTCTGTGTTTTGCTGGTGAAGAACTGAGTAGAGTTGTAATCATGGGGAAACATCCCAAATAACTCGTCGTTAGATAAGAGGAATGCATTTTTTTTTTTTAGGAGACATGTCAAGTGGTAAGAGTCATTTTTGCATTTTTTCTTTTCTGTTTTTAAAGGATCCAAGATGATTCCTTAACTTGAAAGAAAATAATAGGAAGAACTTTTATATATTCATATCGTTGTGACACATTCTCTGTTAGCCATATATGTGCTTGAAGTTGGTCCTGGTTCTTACACGTATTTTTCTGCAAGTGTTAGAGGTGGAAGGTTCTGAGTCTTTCTCAGTTCTTCCGTCCAATTGGGTTCTTGATAACAGTGGATTTGTGGAACTGCTGGCTGGATTAGAAACAGTCTTTCCAAGATGTACAGCCTCCTTTGCTATTTGTACTCTGATTTACCTTAGTGAATTAATACAAAGCCTGTTGTTAAAGGCCTGTTAATTAAAACATTTAAAATTGTAGAATCACAGAGGGGAGGGTGAAGCAACAAAATCATAGGGTTGACTTGACCAACGCCACACATCTAACAAGAGGACTTTCTTATTTACATAATGGTTGCTGACGGTGAAACATGTGATGAGATTAAAGTATCTGTTGATGTTCATATCGCATGAGTTATTGAAATGAATACAAAACTCACTTGGCAGAGAAGAAATTTAAAGATTTACACTTAAATATGAAGATTGTGAAGGCATGAAGATTGTGAAGGCACTCGGTAGTCATAAGATGATGCTGTTTACATTTTAGTCATAAGATGATGCTGTTTACATTTAACTGAAGTTGAGTTTTGACAGAATGCGTGTTTCCAAGTTGGACTTTTTTTGAAAGCTGATTGATGAAGAGCAAAAGTTGATACATTGTAATAGTTACTTGCCTGTGAATTTGGGAATCTTTCTAAGAAATTTCAAGATGTGTATGTTAAATCCCACCTGACCTCTGCTCTCTTTTCCTGTGTTTATAATAGATGCATATGTAGGTAAACATGTATACAGAACAAGGTTTGAAGTAGTCCCCCATTATTGACACCTTTCCTATACAGTATATCCTGCTTTGTTTATTTTGAATACAGAGTAAACTCTGTTTCATTAAATCTTTAAATAGGAAAAACAAAGTGTTCAAGCATATATAATTTGATATTTATATTTTAATTATTTATGATGTTTTATGTGTTCATGTTTTTCTTTGATTTATGTTTTTAAAGGTCAACATTTTATTCAAGTTGGTTATCTAGGGAAAGTGGACTTTTAAAAAGTGTAACTGACTTGATAAATGCAATTGCTATTAACCCTAAATCTTTACATCAGGAATTAACAGTGTATCCAAGTAATTGTAGTTTGAATTTCTTTAGTGGTTACACTTTTTAAGTAATACAATGTGACTTTATTTTTCAGTTTTTAAAAAATTAACTGGGTTAATTGATAAAGATCTAAATTCATTACTAATCTTTAAACCTCTTTATAAATATTGTCTATTGCTTTTTTTCTCCACAATTGCTAAGGGCCAAATAACCTTGTTTCTTTGGTGTTTTCATGTTACTTTCTTAATTTGTATTGAGTTTGGTGTATAATTTAAAAATTATCATAGGAGGGATTGTATATTTGAATCATGTATGTTTGCTAAATTATTTCTAGTAGGTACTTTGAAATCACCCATTTCCCCCTTAAGAAATCCTCTTGATTAAAATAAAAACACTTCTCTAACTTTAAAAACATGTTGTTTGAAATAATGTGAAAATTGTTTTCTGCTGTCTATATGCCTCTATTGACTGTTACATGTATGCCCTGTTTTTTATCTTTGACATTGTCATTTGCAAGATGGTAGTTGATGGGTCAGTTTGGCAGTGTCACCCACACCTGTCACAGCAGAATATATACAGTTTGGTTTTTTTTTTTTGTATTGTTGTTTTTAAAACTATGTTCAGTAAAGTAAGCAATCATTTAGAGTTCATTCTTTTCTGTTCATTGATTATTTTAACAATTTGTCAGCTTCATCTTTTAAGTGAGATGTGTTAATACATATGGCGTTGTAGGTTCAATTTGGCAAGGATGCTCAGCAGCTCTGAGTTGTGCTGAATATAAAGTCTATGTGGACTTCACAGGATACACATGCAAATGTCAAGTGTCCCATTAGTGATTTTATAGTGAATACATAATAAAATGGTGATACTGTAGATATGGTGAGTTACATAAAACAGATTTTAAAAATTAACCTGTTTCTTTTCGTTAGCCTTAGTATAACTAGTAGAAAATTTCAAATTAGATACTTGTTACAAGTTCTTTTTAGATGTTAGTTTTCCTAAGAGAAAGTTTTTTCTTTGTGTTACTTTTTCATTTTTCTTTCTCTTCTTTATCCAGAGAGAGAGAGAGAGAGAGAGAGAGAGAGAGAGAGAGAGAGAGATTGTTTGTTTTGAGATAAAGCCTCATTCTGTAGCTCAGGCTGGTCTGGAACTCCTGGCAATCTTCCTGCTTTTGCCTTTCCAGTGATATGACAGCATTTTTAAAAGAAGGTGTAGTATGCTTGAATTTGAATCCCATTTTAGAGTCTCAATAGCTTTTAGACTTTGAGTAAGCCATATGTCTTCTGAACTTGCTGTTCTTATTTGTAAGTTGTATACTCCCAAATCCAAGGCTGTTTGAGTTTGCATTGACAGAATTGATTTCCCAGTGCTTCATGGACTTGAGAGTGCCCATAAGTAACTAGGAGATCTGACTCTAGTCTGGGATTCACATAGTCATTTCCAAAGAACCTTCTGGTAGTGCCAGTTCTGGTCCTTTGGGACCTAGATTTCAGTAGACATTTTAGTTCATTTTTCTCCTCCCAAATTTTACCATCTATTTGTCTCAGCTTGTATCTGTGAGATATAGAAATGGAATAGTCACTATAACCTGCAAGATTTTAGAAAAATACATGTACTATGAGTTCATGCAGATACTATGGAAGTCCTGTTTACATCTATAAAGTTATTCCCATTTGGCTGGAGTCATGTTTGTTGATGGGTTTCTTTGACATAGTTTGTCTATGAGAGCCAAGGATTTTGAAAATAAAGGCATAACTGGAAGTAAAATAATTTTAATGGTGCACTGAATAAATAATTGTGTTTATCTTATTAAAGATCTTTAGAACAAGAAATAAATTTCACAATTTAAAAATTGGTGAAAAGAATTTCTAGGAGTTGTATCTTCTATTCATTAGGTCAGATAAAAGTGAAAAAGTGTCAAAGAAATATCAGGCAAAGTAAATGTATTTTAACTTTTTGAAAAGCAAGCTCATTAATTTGTAGGGAATCATACTGGAATGTTCATTGTGGCCTCTTAGGAATACTTTTTCACTGCTAATCCCTAGTACAGAAGATAGGTGTGGTAAAGATAAGTGTCTTTTGTTTAGTGAAGGGATAGGATTAGGATGAGAAAGGGTCTTTGCCCACAGTCAATGCTCTGCTGGTGTTACTGAGTGGCTGGTTCTATAAAAGACTACAACCTGATTAGGTGTCCAAATGGAGGAATTCTTAAAGATTTATATGAGTTATTTTGAAACTTCTTTGCTTCTGTTTACTTTAAAGTACAGGCCAGTCATAGAGTTAAAATATTTATGGGCAAGACTAGAATAGATAGGTAAGTGAATAAGTAGGAACAGTTGTGATTTATTAAAGAGAAAATATGTAAATAAATACACGGGAGAAGTAAAGCATTAGAAATAGGAACAATTTTTTTTCTCTGTATTTCATTAGTAGGAAAAAGGTATTTTCAATGACCTGCTAAGACTTTTATACGAAATTTATCACCAAATATTACAGGCCAGAATTTTACCATTCAGTCATATGTACCTGGAATGCATGATTAAGATGAATCAGATGATCGACTCTGGTTAACATAACTTGTAAGACTGTAAGATGGGAAGGACACAGCAGATATCCAGCAGTCGCATGTTAGAATGTAGGCGAAGTGTAAATTAAGTTCTGAGTCATGGTTCAAAAACATAATGAGTGAGGCACAGAATATCTGTGTCCTTTATTTTCCAAACCAAAGCACTCTTTCTCAGGAGACAAAGGACACATACAGATTGCTGTTCCCTCTATCATCCTTAACGTCATTCCATATCTTTATCAGGAAAAGACTCTTTGTTGCTGTGGCTGTCTGTATTCTTGGGATTTATCTACATTTTGGAGAATCTTTCAGTGGGCATTAGCCAGGTGAATCACGTGCTTGTCAAATGATAAAAAGTGGACAGGTTCTAGAGCTGGAGCTGTAGGACTGAATTACACTGTATGTTCTTTAAGGAAGGGTCTCTATGGATTTGGTAGTCTCCCAAAGAGTGCCTTCTTCTCAGGTGAAATGAAGATATTTTATGTGAACAGATGATTTAAGTATTGTGGTCTTTAAACAAATTCCAGATGAAATCAACATTAATTGATTGGCAACTTACTAACCACTTAGAGACATAAAATTTGTTCTGTCTTCATGCTTCAGCAGAAAGTCAGTGCATAAATTAGTAATGCTAATCCTCGTGAGAAGCTCAATAGTAAAAGAATATATAAAATGCAAGAGAGGAAAGTGGTTTGGGTGACCATTCCTGTGCAGTGCAGTGAATTTGGTCAAACATTTTATAAATTGGAGAAGAGGAAGAATTACCAAGAGCTGATTTGATGTAACTACAGTAGTAATCTGAAAAGCTGGTTGTCATGGATAAATCTGAGGCAGTTATGTATTTAGGGCTCAGAGACCTAAAGCTTGTGTTTTCCTAAGAAGCTTTGTCTTTATTGTATAGACTGAAACACTGAACTTGAGCTTCTAGTATAGGAGGAACATGATCAGTTCACTCAGGGGCATAGTGAATGTAAGACCAGTTACTTAGAAGTAGATTCCCAGAATGTTTGGGATAAAAGTTGACAGACTTCGGTGTGACAGGATGTAGGGCTAGAGAAGGTAGTAAAAGTGTTTTCTCTTTTTCTTTGTGACCCTTAAGGTGTGGAAACTGAAATGGATGTTCCATGATTCCTCAGATAGGTGTTTGTGTAGACCATAGAGGTGAATAAATGTGTGATGTTGCCAAACAAGTGTTCTGTTAAAGAAGAACTTTCGGATGATTCTAGATTGGGGAGCAAAGGAAATGACATCAGGAACTGTATAAAGGAAAGAAGATGAGGAAGTGGCCAGAGGTCTGGTCTCCATAATAAGAGCAATTGTGGGAATGAGAAGTGAGCAGAGAGGACTAGCACGTGGGGTCTGAGAGTGGGATTATGACTTCTGATTTTAGATGACAATGCCAAATGGCATTTTATGGCTAGGATGAAGTAAACTTACTTACATTTAGCAGTTCAAAAGTTGAAAACAAAGGACAGTTTTATGCTTTTTAGACTCAATTCACCAGTGTCTCTGGCCTAGAGTCTACATTGTGAGGATCCCCCTAAAGATACTATGTCCTTATTTCTAATGAAGATATAGTGGAGCAAGATTTAAGGACGTCTGAGAAGCTGGGGTGTTGGTTCTCGAGGACGCGTGTGATGGAGTGAAATCAGCACAGCCAGGGGTACACATCTCAGAACCAGTGGCGTTGGAACAGGGGGATGTATGTTTGCCTCTGACCTGCCAATGGGAGCTGATGGCACTGTGCGGAAAATGGACCGTGAGAGGGAAGTGCAGTGAGAACCCTACGATACCACTGAATGTTTTGGCAACATGAAAGCAGAGTGAAAAACTGGTAGGAAGAGTAGAATAGTGGTATCCATGTTATCTAAAGCCAGAGCAAAATGAAGCACATTTCTTAGAAATGCTGTTTAGCTAGTTACTTAGAAAATTCTTCAGCCTTGAAATCAGTTCTCTTAAACATTTGATGGGGAAAGCTGGCTCCTATTTAAAGCCCAAGGGTGCTACATTTACCTTTAGCCATGAGAATCTTAGGCTATCGAGATAGTTGTCAACTGAGAGACTCAAGGAACAGGAAGAAGGATCCAGGTCTCTCCTCTCAGCTTTACCTACTGTGCAGCTGCTTATTTCTTCAGTGGTCATGTGTGTGATTTCAAGGAAGCTTTACATGGATTGATGTGTGCTTTAGAAGCACAGGAAGGTATACTTATGAGAATTAGAGGCTGATGGTGTTTTTTGATTCCCTGGACAAGAGGTAGCTTGAGAGAAAGTTGGCATAAAGGTTGTGAAATTAGTTATGTTTGTGCATAAAAATAGACCCTTTGGTTAAGGTGCTAATGCTGCCTGTGTAGGAAGGCAGTGAGGCTAACTACACTCTGGATTAAGGATGGCCTGTTGACATTTTGTTGCCCTTTTGACTTGTTCATACAGAACTTGTTTGTTTTATTTAAAGTACTTATTGTAGTAGAATGTAAGAATTATGACATACTCTACTCTTTAACCATTTTAAATGTAAAACGCAATGTAGCTAATTTTATTTGCAGTTAAATAGCCATCCTTATATGTATTTCTATAAATAGTTCATAAATAATCCAGACAGAAAATAATGTACTTTTGAGGCAGTGTCTCCCTCTTCTCTCTCCCCCCTGGTCTTTAAGAACCCTTAAGTTGGTCTCTATGAAGTTTCCTATTCATTCAGGACTATATAGAGTATTTCTCTCTTTGTGTTTAGCTTATTTTGTTTTCAGGGTATATCCATATTGGATGAACTTAATTTTTCTTTTGTTCCAAATACAACACTGTCAAATGCCATGTTTCCTTTATCCATTCATCTACAAAGACACACTTTATGTCCACCTTTTGGTTTATAATTCTATTATAAACTTTGGTATATGAATCTCTATGTGAGTCGTGGTTTTCTTTTTATTTATATGTGGCAGTGGGGTTACTGGGGTGTGTTATAATTATCAAACTTCCCTAGGAGTGATATTATCAAAGTGATATTTTTCTGCATCCTCATCCACACGTGTTTCCGCTCTTCCTGTAGACACATGACTGTCTACTACTCTACTAAGGATTATCAGTACTAAGCAAGCACCTTCCCATGTGATCATTGGTTGTCCCCCTTATCCCCAGTGATTTTATTTTTCATGCCTGGTGCTTATTTATTTTTGTTTTTCATTGAGTTGTAAGAGTTCTTTAAGTAGTCTGAAAATCAAGTCTTAATTTTCAAAATAGTCTTATATAAGTTGTCTATTTGTTTTGTTTTTCTGATAAGGTATAATTTATATATTCCTTTTGTTCCCTGTGTTGTTGGTGTTGTGTGTTCTAATGCTTGAAGAGTTTCTCTTCTGATAACTTCTAAGATTTTGAGGATTTTATTATGATATTTTGGTCATTGATACACTTGGGATTAATTTTTGTGTTCCATGAAGTGTGACTTGACTTAGTGTAAATCTGTTTGTCCCAACATCTATAGAGGAATATTCTTTCCCCGTTGAACAGGCTTGATACACTTTCTCAAAGATCATTTGACTATATGTTTATTTCTACATTTAATGAAAAGATTTATTCACATATTTTAATGTGTGTTTGTGTGTGCGCGCGTGCACACCTGTATGTGCGTCATATACATGTAACAGCCTGTGGAGGCCAGAAGAGGGTATCGGATTTCCTGGAAACTGATATTGTAGGTGGTTGTGAACTGCTGTGTGGTACTGAGATCCTGAATCTGGGTCCTCTGCAAGTGCAGTAAGTGCTGTAATTGCTGAGCCATCTCTCCAGGACCATTTATGAATCTTTATTTTATTTTATTGACTTATTTTTCTATGTTTAATGCCAATACTATAGTATCTTAGTGTCCAGATTTATAGTAAGTTGTATCATTTGGAGGTGGCAGTTGTTGAACTTCTTTCATACTTTTCAAGATTATTTTAGCTAATTCCATGGGAATTTAAGGACTAGCTTTCTAATTCATTCAAAAGGGCTGTTAAGATTTTAATAGGAACTACATTGAATCTGTAGAGCACTCTAATGAGAATTATTTGTCTTCTCACATTCTCCAGTTTATGGACACTGGTTCTCTTTTTACTTATTCAGCCCTATTTTATCACTTCAATAATATTTTATCTTTTTTAACCAAGTCTTGGTGAAGTAAATCCAAAACTAATTTATTTTTTTAGATATTATTGTAAATGGATATTTTTCTTTGATTTCCATTTTGCTGACTGATATTATATAGGAACACACTCCTGGGGTTTGTGTGTGTGCGCATGCTTGCGTGCATGTGTGTGTGTGTAACTTATAGTCTACAACTTTGTTGAATGTGGTTATTCAATTTCTTAGGATTTCATAAAGAGAAAATAAGTTTTCCCCCCTCTCAGTACCAGTGAAAAATGTACATTTTAAAAACTTACACTGTGTTAATTGGTACATCTTTATTGCTTCTTCAGTCTAATGTCTCTGCTGGAGCTTCCATTGTTTAACAGCAGTGGTAAAAGAAAGCATCCTTGTTCCTTGCCTTTACTTTTAATTATAAAATAAAATTTGCCACTATTTTTTATTAACAAACTTAATTGACTAATTCTACTGATCTTGATTTGTAGAGCCATAGCTATTGATACTGTTTTTCTTTTTCAGTACGGAGAATGAACCAGCAGTGGAAGAGAAAACCCTACAAGTTGGCTGACAGCTGGTAAAGAAGATGTTTTATTTTTGTGACAGGTGCCTCTGGGATCTGTGATAGAAATGTAAGTAAGACATCTAGGGTGCCATGGCTTTCCCAAAGCTCAAGTGGATTGAGGAAGATAAAGGCAGAGAACCATACCTGTGTTTAATTTTAGTTATGCAAAATGAAGTTTTTTATTGACTCACCTATAGAGTTTGCAGTCCTATTCATGCTTTTTGATTATAATCAAAATTTCTAACGGTTTTCACATAGTGAAGGCTGAAAAGCTGGAGGTCTGAGTTTCCCACCTTTACTTTGCATAGTAACTTACTTGAGAAAGATTTCTGGATTTTAGAACTAATTACTACAAGTTTGTTTCATGAAATGTAAGGGCTTTCCATACAGTATGTGATTTAAAAATTAGTACTCTTTATTTTATTCATATCAATTTACTCTAACTTGTATTTTTATTATGTTTTCTTGCCATTTAGACTTTATGTACTATGCCTTCAGGTGTTTGACAATTTGAACCTATTCATATTAAATTTCATTATATTTGATGAAACATTTCCTACAATCAATACCATAGTTCTAAGTCATGGAAAATGAAAATCTTGTTAAGTTTCAGTCTTGATCATTACAGCGCTCAAATTCCTGGACCAGAAGGACTTTTTCAGATGCTGTCTTTGATACAGAAACTAGTTTGTTACCTCCTTTTTCAGTATGATAACACTGCCATTAAAAGAATGACTATATCATTCAAAGTCAGTATTGAGAAATGATACCATGTCACTTTCTTTAAAATTAGAGCCAGTGAATCTTGTATATTTTGTATCTGCCCCCACTCTCCTCCCCCCCCACACACATACACAACTGGGGGTCAAATTCAAGGCCTAGGCCTTGTGCTTACTAGGCAACCTCCCTACCACTGAGACAGATCCACAGCACCCCCCCCCGCCCATGTGTGTGGTGGTGGGGTGGGTTTAATCTTGATCATCTAGGAATGCACTATAGCCTAGTAACTGAGATGAGACAAATATGTTACCGATTAAGTGGTAGTAGAAATACTATGTTGAGATAACAGTAAGTTGTTTTTGGAGTTGAGAGGAAGAAGAAATGAATGTCATGTAAAGGATGGAGAGTGGAGAGAACAGGAAAGGGGTACACATACCTAACATCAAGGTATTTATAACATCAGGAATTGATAGCACATATACAAAGTAGAGTGCAAGAAAGAGCCCTCAGAATTGAAGGAGTGGGTGTTTATGCAGTACCGGCTGCCTGGTGGATAGTTTCCTTGAGTTGTTGAATTTAATCATTAAATATGAGTAGTCTTACTGTTGAAGAAGCAGAATTAAAGAAATTAAGTCATTTCCCTAGGATGGTTTATACCAAGTTTCTTTGAGAATAGTCCCTTGGAGTCACTTATTTAAAAACACAGCCCATTGAACCCAAATCCAGACCCCTGGGCTCAGATTTTTAGGAAAGTGTACACTAGCTAATTCCTATCTAGGCAAGTGTAGGATGTGTTAACGTAAAGAAAAATGGAATGACTAAGATTTTAGCTCTTTTAATGAAAAGTCTATATTAGTGATCTTGAAATTCTATGCTTAGGAGCTTCTATTGGATTATGTATACAGTAAGAAACTATTAAAGGTTGAGAGATGACTAATACACATGACTGAGAGAAGCCAGGGAGAGAGAAGACTGAAGCCTATTGGAAGGTTAATATTTTGTGCAAGGGGTATCCAAGGGTCTGGAGTGAAGAGGCACATTCTAAAGGAGTTGTGGCCAGGGGTTAAATGAGTGCTGAAAATGGTGATTTATTCAAGGTGAGAGCAAAGGTAAAGACACAGGATTGTTTTCAGTTGTGATTACTTCAGATGTCGGGTGTTGAAGTGGAATTTTGGAATACAGAAGCAGAAATACAGGCTTGAGGTGTGAGGAGTCACGTAGATCCATACGTGTAAGATACTGATAATGCCGACTAAGCATATAATGTGTACAATAAGGAATACGGGCAGAGTCCTGAGCGAGTACTGACTTTGAAGGGTACTAGAGAATGGGAAAGAATGGAAGAGACAAATTGAGAAAGTGCTAAAATCCAAATGAAAAACGTAACGATTGAAAAATAATGGGTTCAAGTATATTAGGGCTAAAGGAAGTCATTAAATTAATTTTGAGATGCTAGTCAGAGTCTAGAGGGTTAGATCATGGTTCCGATTCCAAAATTTAAGGGGATTTTCAAATAGCTGGCAGAAGCCCATGTCAGTAAGGCAGAGTACAAAGTTGAGTTACGTGGAGCATGCTTGCTGGTCTCCGGCAATCGGAGCAGCAAGGCAGTGTGTGAAGCTGCAGTTTCTGACTGAACTGGCTTTGGAAGGCCTCTCCCCTCCTGCCTTTTGTGGGAATGCTGTCAGTTTCCTGACTTCTTCTGAGCATTTTTTAATTCTCTTGCAGGCTGCTTATCATTTGTAAGTATTGGATAACGCAAGGTTTCGTGCCACCCATTTTCATGACTTTAAGAGCCATGCATATGTTGATGACTAGTAACTGGATGATTATATATGCGGACCAGTTTTACTGAGATTCTTAACCTTTTAAAATAAGATTATTTCACTTAAGATGTTAGTGACCTTCCTATAGGTGACCAATTCCTCCTTTGTGCTCCCTGGTTCTGTGGTGCTCAGCTCATAAGGTGATCAAATGTAAGGGCCATAGTTCAGATCCCTGGCACCTACATGAATATGAGGTAGGAAAGACAGTTTGCAGTTTCAGCACATAGAAGGCAGAGACAGCATCCCCAGAGCAAGGTTGGCTAGCCAGACTAGCCATATGGTGAGCTGTGTTTCTGTTGAGAGAAACTGCCTCAATGAAAAGGGTAAAGCAGCTGAGAAAGTCAACCTTGGGTCTCCATGCGCCTCACTCACATGTCTGTCACAAGGGGGTAAAAGGAATATTTATTAAAATTAATTTCTTTGATTTAAATTTCAAGGAATAAAGGTTTTTGAGACCCTAACAAAAGGTGCACACCATCAGTTTATTAGGGTTGGGCAAGGAGAGATAAATGGTGCTGATGACAGAGAGGATAACAAGCACGTGATTATACTTGTAAACTCTGCTGTTTTTTTTTTTTTCCAGTTAGATCTCGGAAAGCATGGCAAAAAAGTTTGAAGCTCTTATAGTGAGAAACACGTGGAGTTGTATTTTCTTGGTTTATTTTGAATGACTTAGACATTATCCTTTTCTGATTCCTGTAAGTTTCTGGAGGAGGGACTTAATTGGTACTATGTTGTGTCCTTTCCTGTAAATACAACCTAGTTTATAAACTGGTATCATTTTGAACATGTGTCTTTGGAGAAGCTGGTGCTATAAGGAAAAGGCAGAAGCATAGGCTATGAGATTGCATGGACTGTGATAAAAGCCAAAGAATATTCTTTCTCGATTTTTAAAGCATAAACACTTTTATTGGCTATCCCTTTCATAGGTACTGGTCTAGTTTGGAGTGATCTTGAATAAACATTCAACGTCCTTATAGTAGTTCAGTTTGAAATGCTCTGTGTTTAGTATGGCAGAATTAACTGAGAGAGAGGTCATCACTCATTTCAGTATCAGCTAATTCATAATCTCTGAACCTTCAGTCTTTGTTCCCATGTCTAGTCAACTCTGCTTTCTTCCTTTTTATCTGTGGTTTCCTGTCTGGAAATTCCTGGAATAATAATTAAGTTGTGTTTCTTTAGCATAGTAAATAAGGCTTTTAGCTCCACTCCTGTTATTCATTGTTTACTTAGTTGAGGACGTTGCATGTGTCCCTGGCTGAAATTGCCACCATCCATGTCCATTCCTCTCCACTCACTGCTTTTAGTAGCTTAACACATTTTTACTACTTCATATTGTGATTCTTGTACTTGAGTATGCATTTCCTTATTTAGCAGATTACACGTGTCCTATTTGTCATTAGATTACAGCACTGTTAATAGACTGGCAGTTGTTCAGTGGGTGCTTTTTTAATTTAAATTAGAAACAAGGTTGCTTCACAAGTCACTCCCAGCTCCCTCTCCCTCTCCCCTTCTCCCATGCCCCCCCACCAATCTCCCCTTCCCCCTCCCCCAGTCCCCACTCCTTTCCCAAGGGAGAAGGAGGCCCTCCATGGGGGTTGTCCATAGTCTGTCATTTCATCCAGGGCAGGGCCTAGGTCCTCCCCTAAGAGTCCAGGCTGAGAGAGCATCCCTCATTGTGGGATGGGCACCCAAAGTCTGTTTGTACCCCAGGGATAAATACTACCCAAGGCCTCATAGATTGCCTAGGCCTCTTCATTGACACCCACATTCAGGGGGTCTGGATCAGTTCCTTGCTGGATTCCTAGCCATGAATCTGGGGTTCAAGAACTTCCCCTTGTTCAGGTCACCTGTTTCTGTGGGTTAAACAAGCCCAGTCTTGACCCCTATGCTCATCAATCAGTCCTCCTTCTCTGTCACTGGGTTCGTTGAGTTTAGCTCAGTTTAGCTCTGTGGGTGTCTGCCTTTGCTTCTATCAGTCACTGGATAAAGGTTCTGTTTCCCAGACTCTCTGGCAGTGGGATTGTAGGCTGGCACTCCCCTGATCCATGTCTAAAATCCATATATGAGTGAGTACATACCATGTTTGTCTTTTTGTGACTGGGTTACCTCACTCAGGACAGTTTCTTCTAGTGCCATCCATTTGCCTGCAAATTTCAAGATTCCATTGTTTTCTTTCTGCTTAATAGTACTCCATTGTGTAAATGTACCACATTTTCTCTATCCACTCTTCAGTTGAGGGGCATCTAGGTTGTTTCCAGGTTCTGGCTATCACAAATAATGCTGTTATTGAATGTAGTGGAACAGATGCCTTTGTTGTATAAATGTGCATCTTTTGGGTGTATGCCTAAGTGTGGAATTGCTGGGTCTTGTGGTAGGCTGATTCCTATTTTCCTGAGGAGTCTCCATACTGATTTCCAAAGCAGTTGTATGAATTGGCACTCCCACCAGCAGTGGAGGAGTGTTCCCCTTTCTCCAATCCCCTCCAGCATAAACTGCCATTGGTGTTTTTGATTTTAGCTATTCTGACAGGATTAAGATGGTATCCCAGAGTTGTTTAGATTTGCATTTCCCTGATAGCTAGGGACATTGAGCACTTTCTTAAGTGCCTCTCAGCCATTTTAGACTCCTATTGAGAATTCTCTATTTAGTTCTGTAGCCCACTTTTTAATTGGATCCTTTGGTGTTTTGGAGACTTGCTTCTTGAGTTCTTTGTAAATTTAGAGATGAGCCCTCTGTCAGATGTGGGGTTAGTGAGTATTTTTTCCCATTCTGTCGGCTGCCTTTTTGTCTTGTTGACTGTGTCCTTTGCCTTACAGAAGCTTCTCAGTTTCAGGAGGTCCCATTTATTAATTGTTGCCCTCAATGTTTGTCCTATTGGAGTTATGTTCAGGAAGTGGTCTCTTGTACCAATTCATTCAAGGGTACCTCCCACTTTCTCTTCTAAGAGGTTCAGTGTGGCTGGATTTATGTTGAGGTCTTTGACCCATTTGGACTTAAGTTTTGTGCATGGCGATAAACATGGATCAATCCGCATTCTTCTATATGCCAGCATCCAGTTATGCCAGCACCATTTGTTGAAGATGCTTCCTTTTTTTACATTGTATTTTTAGCTTCTTTGTCGAAGATCAGATGTTCATACCTGTGTGGGTTAATTTCGGTATGTTCAATTCGATTCCATTGTTCTACCTGAGTATTTTTGTGCCAATACCATGTTTTCAGGACTATAGCTCTATAATAGAGCTTGAAATCAGAGATGGTGATGCCTCCAGACGTTACTTTGTGTTAATGAGGCAAAAGTTCCAAGTGTCCAGACTGGAGAGAGCAGTTAAGAGTGCTTGCTGCCCTTGTAGAGGGACAAGAGTTCAGTTCCCAGGAGTCACATCTGACAGTTCATAGCCACCTATAACTCCAGCTCCAGGTGATCAGGAGCCCTCTTATGGCCGGTGCAGGCACCCACAAACATGTGTGCACATACATATACATTAATTAAAATAAAATGGTTTTTCAAATTTCCAAATGTTTTATGTGTGTCAAGTTCACTACTTGCAAATTGGCAAATCTTTTTTTCCCCTTCCTCACAACAAATTCTATATCATTTTGTTTCATAATTATGTGGAATTTTCATAGAACTTTAGAAACTATTGGTTTTTGGAGGGGGTAATTTTTTTTCTTACCTGAACCTGGTAATTTTTTTAAGTAATGAAATTTAAGCTACCAGTTTACCTGGATGACTAAAAGCATGTATTAGTAGAGGAAACTGAAACTCGGATGATTAGATTTCCTGTTTAATGTTGTTTTCGCTGTGTCTTCATACTATGCTTTCTCGGTGAGTACTTGCAGCTTTCTGTTATCTGGCTCTTTGTTGAGCTTTCTCAGCACTAAATATAAGCGCAGTGATGGAACTTTTTCATAGTGACATGGTATGTGTATGTGTCTTGTATTGAAAAAGTTTTGAATTAGATATTTGAGCTTAATTAAAATAAAATGAAACTTAAATATCTATTTTACAATATGATAATATCCAGGGGTTTGCTTTTAACAGTGTTTTCTTTTCACAAATGTTTGCAAGGTCCTACATGGAAATACATAAATCACACTGGTGGGTAGTATACAGGAAGGCTAGATGCATGATTAGAGGGAATTTTGACAGGAGATGAAGATGGTGTGAAAAGTAGCAGCCAGATCATTTGAGGCATCCTTAGAAACTTTGGATTATACTAAAATCAACCTTTTTAAGGAAGGAGTGTGGCTGAATTAAAAGGCATATGTAGTGATTTAATAACCGATGCTTGATGACTTAGAAAAGGTAGGATGGATTGGGCAGATGGGAGATGATATTAATATGACCTATTGATGTTTTGGATGTGATGAGGCAAAAGGCAGTTTAGGAGCTGAACTTCTCACTTGTATACACATCTAGAACTATAACCTAATTGCTAATTAAAACAAAGGCTACAAATTGCTGTTTTCTAAAGTCACAATCTGAAGGACTGAGCTACGCTTTTGCTTCTTCATACTGAAGTCAGTTTGGAGTATGTTTCATGTTTTTAAATGCTACATTTAGTTCTGTTTTACAAATTCCATGTCTGGGTAGAAACTATATTTAAAATACACTATTTTTTTTTTTTGCTTTATTTTTTGCTTATGGTTCCTGTAAATAAAACCTGATGAGTTACAGCTACAAATGAAAAAGGGTGTTTACACATATTGAGTTTTTTCTGTTTTAAGTTTTCCATCTTTGTTTGAAATAGGGCATTATGGAGCATGTGGGCTTTGAATTTGCTGGTCTTCATTTTTATATCTTCCTCCTGTAGCATGTGGTTTGCCTGGAATAGGTACTCTCTGGGTATTTTCTGAACTAATGAATTAAGATATCAGAGGAGTTTGACCTGGCTTCACTTTTTTTTTCTCTCATTTTCTTAGGATGGCTGGCTGTGGTGAAATTGATCACTCAATAAATATGCTTCCTACAAATAAGAAGGCGAGCGAGTCCTGTTCTAATGCCGCACCTTCTCTAACAGTTCCTGAGTGTGCCATTTGTCTGCAGACGTGTGTTCATCCAGTCAGTCTGCCCTGCAAGCATGTTTTCTGTTATCTGTGTGTAAAGGGCGCTTCGTGGCTTGGGAAGCGATGTGCTCTTTGTCGACAAGAGATTCCTGAGGACTTCCTTGACAAGCCAACCCTGTTGTCGCCGGAAGAACTTAAGGCGGCAAGCAGAGGAAATGGTGAATATGCGTGGTATTATGAAGGAAGAAACGGGTGGTGGCAGTATGATGAGCGCACTAGTCGGGAGCTGGAAGATGCTTTTTCCAAAGGGAAAAAGAACACGGAAATGTTAATTGCTGGGTTTCTGTATGTTGCTGATCTTGAAAACATGGTTCAGTATAGGAGAAATGAACACGGACGTCGCAGGAAGATTAAGCGAGATATAATAGATATACCAAAGAAGGGAGTAGCTGGACTTAGGCTGGACTGTGACACGAGTCCTGTAAATCTAGCGAGAGAGAGCTCTGCTGACGGTGCGGACAGTGTGTCAGCACAGAGCGGAGCTTCTGTTCAGCTTCCAGTGCCGTCTTCCTCCAGGCCCCTCACATCCGTCGACGGTCAGTTAAGCAGCCCTGTAACACCGTCCCCCGACGCAGGCACTTCTCTGGAAGACTCTTTTGCTCATTTACAACTCAGTGGAGACAGCATAGCTGAAAGGAGTCACAGAGGCGAAGGAGAAGAAGACCGGGAATCCCCACCATCTTCTGGCAGAGTACCAGACACGTCTGTTGAAGAAACTGAGTCGGATGCCAGCAGTGACAGTGAGGATGTCCCTGTGGTGGTTGCACAGCACTCCTTGGCCCAGCAGAGACTTTTGGTTTCAAATGCAAACCAGACAGTAGCTGAGCGATCAGACCGGTCAGGGACTGACCGATCCGCAGCAGGGGCTGGAACCATGAGTGTCAGTGTCAGGTCGAGAAGGCCTGATGGACAGTGCACAGTGACAGAGGTTTAAATAAACGTCTCAGTGCCACCACTCAAGGGTGAAATGGGTACCTGTAAATTTCTGCCCACATAACATACTCATCCTTAGTAGTGCATTGTGGGAGTTGGGGTGGGAAGGGATATGGGAAGGACAGACCTGAAATTAAAATGTCTAACATGTCTCTGTTGAAATTTATTTAATGTGAGGAATTGGGGTGTTGATATTTGAGAGCTGTTCAGTAATAACACAGTTTTCTTGACATCTGTTTACCTTCTAGTGTATTTTTTTAAGTCTTTAGTTCTTTTTTTGGCCAATGTGTACCTGTGCATTAATGGTCCTCATCTGACTCTTGCACTACCTTATTTTTCTGCATGGATTGGTATAAAATCATTACTAAAATTTGGCACCTGTGAGGTATTTGATATCGTTATGAGCAGGAAGCTTAATGTGGAAAATAGATGTGAATTTGGGGTTAAGACTAGATGACTAACAGCTACTTCATAGTTGGTCTTACCGAGATAGAAATGTACAGCAGCAGCTGCTAAGTTGTTCCACAATCTGTGACACTCTTCATGGTGTTCCTTTCCATAGGGTCTGCTGTCTTGTCCTTGTCCTTGGACGTTTCTCTTAGTCTGCATTTTTCTTTTTGATTAAAAAAACTATATAATTTAATAAATACTAGAGTTTATCAAAAATAATTGTTTTTTGTTTGAGTTTGGAAAAGGGATGGGGGAACTTTGGCATTTGTGGCTGAAGAGCTTTTTAAAGAGGCTGGGTTTGAATTGATTGTATTCCGCTTAAATTGTCCCCACTCAAGTTTGATTTCTTCATAAGAGAATGTGTACAGAGAAGCTATTTGTGGCATTGTGTTTGGAATAAACAGATGTGGAAAAAAACACAAAGGCTGTGAGATTTAAATTTCTCAAGCAGCTAATACCATTAATTTTACATTGCCTTTACCAGTTTCTATCAGTGGTATTACTGTCTAGGCTATATAGAAAACTTGCACGCATGATGTTATAGATCAAATAAGCCTACTTTCTATGGCTTGGCAAGGTAGAAAGTATCGGTGAGCACAAAACTGAGAATTTGTATCTTGAAAAATCGTGTCTGTATTCCCTTTAGAAAGTGGGATTGTGTGGTGCATATTCCAGATTCTCTTTTAAGGTTACCAAGTTAACCGAATACTAAAACAAAAAGCAGTCACTATTTTGAGTGTCTTTTACCTTTTATTGAGACAGGTCAGGAGAATTTAATTCTTACACATACATTTTAAAGAACTTTTCTGAGATGAACATGACATTTCATTTACGTGTTTTTATTTAATTTAGTTTTTAAAAAGATAGCCACACAAGAATTTTAAGTATTATTAAAAAAATCAATCTGATAAAAATGAAAATGTTTAATGATGCTTCACAAATCTTTAATAGTTTCAATTATAAAACCCCATCAACAGCACTATTTTACCATTGGCTTTGTAATTCCAGGGAACAATGCAAAGCTACTTTGTACAGCCAGTCAGTGCTCTGTATAGTGGCTTTCACTGTTTAGTGGGTCATTTGAAACACAGTTAAAAAGACCAACTAAAGCTCCAAGTTCAGCAAAGATACACCTTTTCATTTCCCCAATAAAGGGCCATTTCCCATCAGTATCCTAAATGTACAGAGCAGAGCAAATGACAACCATTTCTTACACGCCTCTAATCCTCCCTTTTTGCTTCATAAGAAAAATTTACTGAGGTCTTTGGTTTTTAATTTTGTTTTTGTAAATTACATCAACTTAAGAAAGAACAAAATGGCCAGATGTAATAGTATATACCAGCATTTGGGAGATGGTGGCAGGGGGATTAGAAATTCAAGACTATCCTTGGCTACATAGTAAGTTTAAGACCCTGCCTTAAAATTTAAATTAGTAAATGTATTATAAAAGATAAGCCAAAGAATAGACTTTCTGTTTGAAAATTGATCTTTGGCTCTAGGATAGGAATTACTATAGGAATGTAGAAATTGGTAGAAGAGATTTTAAGCAAATGTTAAAAAAGAAAAACCAACAATATGAAAAATATCATCCAAACCACATAAGTGTATTAGCAGTCAATTTCAAATGAATTCTGCTGCTCATTTTTAATATCACTTCACTTCCTCCCATATTTTAAAAGCTATTTAGTGTGTTTCCCTCTCTTAGCAATAGCATCTAGGTTTGCAGGTCCACCCCACAGTGTTGCTAAAACATCTCTTTCATTCTGCAGTGCTTCCTCTAAATACAGCTCTCTGCCTGAACAGACGGATTTTTTTAACCCCCTAATGACTTCTGGAGGCCCACTGACAAATTGCTCTAGCCATTCCTGTGCCTCTTCTAGAGCCTTAGCCTCATCGGAAGACTGTAAGACCTCATCAACAAAGCCCATGTTTAAAGCTTTCTTGGAATCCAGTTTGAGGGTCCCACTTAACACTTTGAGAGCTTGTCTGCTGCCAATGATTTCAACCAGCCGGCTGGCACCACCCCAGCTTGGAACTATCCCCATCTCCTTGTGGACAAATCTGATCACACTCTCCACAGTCATTAACCTGTAAGAACAGAGAGGAAACTCTGTAAGTACACATATATATTACAACTGTAAAGCAGTACATTATCCTGAGCTAACAAAATTAATTGGTTTAGGCAGACATAAAAACATTGTGGAGAATGTTCCCAACTACAATTTAATTTACCACGTACTATTCAACAAATATTTGCTTTTGATAATATCATTTTGTTTTAGCTTTTTCAAACTTTGAAAATGAGAACCCAGCCTTCAAATAAAAAGAACTTCATATTAACAAATTTTTAAGAGTAATTGAGACAAATACTCTCATTTTACGGTTGAATAAGCATGCAACAGAATCACCAGGACTTGACCCCAGATAGTTGAGCTCAGTGTCTCAGCTAGACAAAAGCAGGAGCAGGAAAAGTAAGATGGCGGTGGCTTGGATTGGCCTGACTGACAGCAGTAGGCTCCTATAGAAGGAGTTATATCCCCAAGTAGTATTTTTATGATCAGGGTAATTCATAGAATAATAAATGGAAGTTAATAATTGGTGGGTATAATACTAGTTGTATATTACAAAGTTCTACAGTTTTAGGAAATGTTGCTTGTGTACGTTCTTGTTGCATGCATCAACAGAAGACTTATTGTATCAGAACCTAACTTGACCTAACTAAATTTCAAATCGCAATTTATTTTTTTCCTTTGGAATAATTATTTTCAAAACTACTCACTATAAGAAAGAAAAGCTGAAGTGATTTGCCTTTCCAGCACACTGTACGTTCAACTATGGATGACTTAGTTCTCTTAGTACCAAGTTTCTCAGACTGCACCCTGACCTTTAATCATGAAACACTGCAGAAAATTTTTGCAAAAGCTTACTAACCCACTGGGAAACTTTCTCCCCAGAGAGATGAATTTCCATCAAGAGTATGTCACAAGAGACAGAGCAAGTCTAATTGTCAAAAGAATCTAACTCCACAATAGGAACCTGCCAAAATTTTGGAATTAAACTTGCAAAATACAATATCTAATAGCTGTGGAAATGGAAACAATTCTTACTCTTGAGCGCAGTCTCAGGACAACTTAATATGCCAGTTTTTAAAACAAATTCTGGAATTGGCATGGTTTAGCTATTAGTATAGCTAATGATGTCAAGAATAAGCTCACTTAGAACTGAACATAAATTAGTGAGACATTAGATGTCAATATGATGTAGAGGATACTTTACGAGTTATTACAGTGGCCATGCATGAGTTGTTATAATGTAGGTATTATCCTTACATGTGTTTTGTCTCTTCTTTACTTTGCCAAGATCAGTTATGTATGTTTAAAAAGTTTTATCAAATTCATTTTTCATGTGCATGTGTGGGCACACATTACATGCCATACGTATGGAGGTCACCTGGTTCTCTCTTTTTTACCATGTGAGTATTGGGGATGGGATCGGGTTGGGTTGCCACTTGAATCCTATTTTACAACTAACAAATCCTCAAGTAATCTGTGTAAAAGTATGCATTATAAACTGACATATATTCTTTATAAATTACATAGCTAGTAGTATACTGTATTGACATACCTTTTAGCATGCATTAAGCATAATTTTAAAAATCCATTCATTGGTAGCCCTTAGTCACCAACCCCTCTTTCCTTAGACCCAATAAAAAGAGACCTCGGGCTGCAGCTTAAAGCCCTTGAGAACTTCTATCCATGTGCAATAAATGTCAATCACTGCAATGCATCCGTCTTTAATCTATCTCACTGTTAATCTCCAAATAAAATTATCGTGCTTCTTTTGCAAAAAAAAAAAAAGAAAGAAATCCATTGGTCACAAGAAAACAAGGCATTTCTACAGTTAGAGACATACAAAGCTCTCAGCAGGAAACATTTCACAAGATCCTTCATTAGCCTCACAGAGTTAAACTTTAAAGTTTCAAGTGTTGGAAAATAAAAGGAAATGGTCCAAAAAATATATCTCAAAATGGGAACTGCTGCGTCATCATTTCCCAGGATTATACATCTGAGTTACCCAGTATCACCTGGAATGCTTATTGCAAGGAGAATCTAAGAACCCATATAGGAGACTTAGCCCGTATAACTATAAAGTCATCATATCCAATTTATAAAGCTATTAAAGTCCCTAACTTTGATATAAGAGCTCTAAGTGCACCTGATATAATGGTGAGGAAGAGAAGAAATTCATCAGATGTTGGTATGTGTCTTACTATTTGGATGGAACTACCACAGGAAAAACCTCACAACTGGGCGAAGATGATTTGTGTGTGTGTATGCACACACACCACAGCACACACACACACCACAGTACACACACACACACACACACACACACACACACACACACAGGTCTCCACATAGTTTGTGGGAGGCAGTTCTCCCCTTCTGCCATGTGGGACCCAGGGATTGAATTCAGGCACTTTTCCCTGCTGAGCTAGCCATCTCTATGATCTGACTGTTATTTTTGACAGGGATGCCAGATCAGATGCAAAGTACAGAAAAGGCTACTCTGTCATGCTCCTGCCTTCTAATGAGGGAACCCTAGTTCAGGGTTAGCAAACAGGTCCAAGAACATTTCTAAATGAAGTGAAACTCTACTGAACAAGAAATTTTTTTAATAAAATATACACAAGAAAACTGGAGTTAGTGTTCATTAATGAAGAAAGGTACATATAGTAATCTGTAATAAAATATGGAATATGTATTGAAATGGAAGACTGCAGAGCTCTCCTATGCAGTACACGGAGGTACAGCCAGATCACGTGGCTGGAAATCCTAACATGGCCTCTCAAGTGTGACTATTCTCCAGTTTCTTTTTGTAGGCACTTAGTGCTATGAATTTTACTCTTAGCACTGTTTTCAAGGTTTGGGTATGTTGTGCCTTAATTTTCATTGAATTCTAGGAAGTCTTTAATTTCTTACTTGATTCAGGAGTGATGCAATTGAGCATTGTTCAATTTCCATGAATGTGTAGGCTTTCTGCAATTTGTGTTACTGTTGAATTCTAACTTTAAACCATGGTGATCTGATAAGATACAAGAGTTTATTCCATTTTTTGTTTGTTTGTTTTTTTGTATTTGTTGAGGTTTGCTTTGTTGCCGAGTATGTGGTTGATTTTAGAGAAAGTTCCATGTGGTGCTGAAAGGAAGATGGAATGTTCTATAGATGTCTGTTAAACCCAACTGAGTCACAACTTCTGTTAATTCCTTTATTTCTTTGTTACATTTCTGTCTGGTAGTCCTAGAACATCTATAAATTCTTAACTTGAGCTCTTATGGAAGAATATTAGGTATATCAGTACCTGTTTGCACATAGCTTAGAACTCTTTGAATATATTTTATATCTATATAATTACATACTATACTCTGTACGTGTATTTCTGGCTAAAATAAAGAAAACAAGCATTTATCACCTTATACATAAAGCATTTCCTATTTAGTCTCACATCGCCCACAAAGCTAGTGTGACTGCTTCTTCCAAGAACAAAACCAAGCAGCAACCTAATGCAGTCTGAAGTTCTGACAGCAGAGGGTGCTATGACAGAATGTTTTTTGGTTTTCATTGTATCCATGAATCCACTCATACTGGTTTTCAAAGAGGTGACGATCTTGGTAAATTGTCTTTTACATCAAAACAACTTTAAAGTTTCCGAGTAATAAATAAAACTTAACTAAAATAAGTCCTTAATTATCACATGAAAAACAAAATTTTCTTATTCAAGAGTTTGCTGAATCTTCTCATTATTTCTATTATTCTACGTCATCTATAAGAAGTTAAAACGGGAAAACATTTATTACAGAACATTAGTTTATAAGACTGGAAGTCATGAAGGGCATTATGATAATATTGAGTGTATTATGTTAACCCTGCATGGAAATGAGAAGTTGTGAAGAAGAGGGAAAGTAGGGGAATCCAAAGGTGTTGCCAGGTACCTACTTTTGACTGAGTCATTGTTGCCTAAGTTCTGATTTTGTAACAGGTAACAGAACAGTTATGTTTGATATACATAGAACCAAAATCTTAACTGCCTTATCAAAACTTAGTTTCTAAACTAGTCAAATAATACACAACAAAATAAATAAACATAATGCCCCAAAAATTCCTTGTTAGGGAAAATTTCATCCCCATTTATGACGTTAAAAAAATACGTTACAAAACTCTATAAAGTAACTGTGTGGAATCTGTGATAGTTACTTTTCTCACTGTGACGTCAAAATTCCTGACAAACAAGGAAGGTTTTACTCCAACTCACGGTATACAAGAGTGCACGCCATCATGACAAGGAAGGTGTGACATGAGGAATATGAGGATACATTCCATCATGACAAGGAAGGTGTGATATGAGGAGTATGAGGATACATTCCATCATGACAAGGATGGGAGGGTGCACTGCATCCTGGTGAGGAGGTAAGTCATCAGGAACAGGAGGGCAGCTCTGCACACTGCATGCACACTTAGGAAATAGAAAGCTATGCATCCTGGTACATTCCCTTTTTAATACAGTTCAGAACCCCAGCCCACTGAATGCTCCTGCCCATAGTTAGGGTGGATCTTCCAACCTCAAGTAACCTAATTTAGGTAATCCCTCATGGATAAGCTAGTGATTTCTCTCTGAAATGATTCTAGATCCTATCAAGTTGGCAATCAGTATAAACTAGCATAATATACCCAAATATTCTTTCTGATGAAAATATAATTTGCATGGCAATTTACTTTCACTATGTGCATTTATTTAAATGATAATTGACTAAAGCAAAAATATAATAATTGTGCCATTATAATGCACAGAAACAAAATCAATATTAATATACCCAAAGAACAGGACACAAGAAATAGATATATTGTGTAATACCCTAGCATCTTACATGAATTAGTTTATTATTTGATGGAAGGCTGTGAAAACTTTAAGATGCATATTGTTAATTCAAAACTAGAAGAAGCCAGTTTTTCTCTCTCTGTCTCTCCCCCCTCTCTCTCTCACTGTGTGTGTTGGGAGGGGGGTCAATAGAAGTAAAATGTTATTACACAATCTACAATGAGGCAAGAAAAGAGAGTAAGAGAACAAATAGAATCAGGTTATTAAAAAATATTAAGATGGTAGAGTGAGGAGGCAGGAAAGATAGTTCAATGATTATGAGCAATTTCTTTTGGAGAGGACCCAAGCTTAGTTCCCAGCCCTGACAGGGTGGCTCACAATTACCAATAACTCCAGGATATCTAATACCTTCTTTTACCCTCTTGAGAGGACCATGTGGTACATATAGGCAACACCCTAAGACATATAAAAATAACTTTTAAAAAATATGTATGGTAGACAGAAATAAAATCATATCAATAACGAGTATAAAGTAGGACAAATCCATCAATTAAAAGGCAGACATTGCAACACTGAATAAAACATACACAGAACTCAAAATTGTATTTCCCCAAATAAATAATTCAACCAATAAACGAACAAAGCAAAACAGACAATTTTCAAAATAAGTGTAAAAGGCCAATGAGCACATGAAACATTAAGTTCAACATTTTACCTGCTAGAAAAAATGCAAATCAAAACTACGTGGAGATTCCATCTCACCCAAGACTGAACAGCTGTCATCAAGTCACAGGAAAAGAACAAATGCCAACAAGGATGCAGAAAAAAGAAGCTGTCTACACTACTGGAGAGATAGCAACTAGTACAGTCACTTTGGTAATCCACAAAGGATCATCCAGAACTAAAAACAGATCTACCATATGATCCAGTTATATGTAGCACTCCTGTGAATATACCTTGTAGGAACCAAGTTAACTTATAGAGATACCTGCATACCCATGTTTATTGTAGCATTATTCACAAGTATATAAGTAAAGTAAAAATGTTCCATGTCTTAACTTTGGTAGCTACATGGGATGATATATCATCAAAATTCCTGTACACTGCACAATTGATATGGGTGCTTCTAGCTGCAGGTAATTTATATCTGAATACAAGATTATTTCAAAAACTTGATAACTTAGATCAACATAAACTATTGGAATATTCAGAATGCTATATTATCAGATGGGCTATGTCCTTAGCTTCAGAATTTGGGCCAGAATTGGGTTGAAACTTTTCTAACACATGTGCCAAGATTTTGAAAGATGAAGTATACATAATGGGTTAAAAAGAAGGAATGGGCACATCTTGATAATTTGATTTTTAGGAGCTGGAGAGATAGTTCAGTAGTTAAAAATATTTATTATTCATTATGAGAAAATGAGTTCAATTCCCAGTTCCCACATTACAGCCCAAAACCGTCTTAACTGCAGCTTCAGGGGATCTGATGTCCTCTTTTGACCTCTGTGGGCGCAGATACACATACAAGCAAAAACATTCATACAAAAAAAGATAAATAAATCCTTTTTTAAAAAGTGATGCTTAAAATTATACATTCTGTGAGAAAGATTTTAGAAGCTGGAATTGTCTCCTGTTTAATATTACATCAAATCATTCTATATTGCTATAAAGTACTTTTTAAAAATGTAAAATAAAACCAAGATTAGCCCTACAGCAGAAAGAACACCAAACAAAGAATAGCTTTAAAATATGCCATATTGTTATTTTATTGACATAAAATGTCAAACAAAGAATAGTTTTAAAGTATGCCATATTATTATTTTATTAAGTAATTTTAAGACTCAAAGTAATATTTTGTATACATTAAGGGTGAACATTATGCTATAATCTATATATACACGACCTCACTGAAAGCATTTAAGGGAGACATAAAGAGTTAAAACAGTTGCTTCCTTGAGTCAGATAGAGTGGCTCAGAGTGAGACTCAGTAGATGGAGGGTGAGTGCTCGGGCTCCTTGCTGCCCTCCTGTTTTAACTCCGGTTGCAACACACACCATTTCTGAACACTTAAAAGGGTCAAGGGTACTTGAAAAGAAAGCACCCTCTCTTGCAGACACACTTCTCTGCTATGACTCAAGGCTCCAGCGAATTCTCAAAGCTGTCAACACAGAACTGTTCAACATGATATTGTCTTCCTCCACGTCTATGGGTCTCAGGACAAGCACACAACAGAATAGTTCCCTTAGAGTGGTTCCTTGGGACAGTACTATGAAAAGCATCAGATTTTCTAGACTCTGTACCCACACTGCTACTGAAAGCTGGAAATAATTCTAAGGGAGAGGAACTACCAGCTTCCAAAATTTCCTGCAACTTTGTTCTCTCATTTATAAAGTTGCTATAAATTATAGATGATGGAGACATGGATCTCAGAAAGAAACGGAACTCAGCAAATCTTTCTTGAAGACAGGCACAGGAATCTTTATGTCCATTCTTTTCTCTTTTTCTTACGTTCTTCAGCTGTTAACTCCTTCTGAATAATGCTCTTGGATTTTAGAGTTACATATATTTCCTTGGCTTTCCTTCTTAGGAATTTTGCTAATACTGAAATTAAGGCAAAACTACATTCAAGCATGTGCTAATTGTGTTTCTGGCTGCAGTAATTTTTATCTTACCTGAAATCACATGCTGTAGTAAATTCTGCTCCTCCACCCATTGCCCAGCCTTGAACCAGAGCAACACTTATCAACGGTAGTCTGGATATGGAAGGAAAACAGATGTGTTAATAACAAGCACCATCAAGGGTAGTGAGTCCTTGCACTATCAGTAGTAAAGTGGCATGAGGCGACACACAGGGCAGCTCACACCAGTGCTGCAGAGGTTAGCAAAACTCACTGCCTGCTGCACAGTGGTAGTACATACTGTCACTGTCTTCTAAACACGGAGCCTAGGATACACCTGCAGTGCCAAAGACTCTCCACAGCACACTCACTGTGAAACTGTCTGCTCTATATTCAGGGTTGGGGGTATTACAGTCATATCCAAAGAGATAACCTGATCTAAAACACAGAGATACAAAATCAAGTATTTAAGAGTTCCACCAAAAGACACATCACTACTGCCTACATGGCCATAGACTGCTCCTATATATAAGTATTACTTAGTGTTTAAAAGAAATCTTATTGCTTCTGTTTATAAAGACCCATGCATGGCAGACATTAGTAAACACCTTCAATCCCAGCACTTGAGAGGCAGAGACAAGCAGATGTCTTAGAGTACAAGGACAGCCTGGTCTAGTTCTTGCACAGCCAGGGCTACATAGTGAGACCTTATTTTTTTTTAAAAAGTAATAATAAAATAAAACCTTGTCACAGCAGTGTAAGACATACTACAAGGTAGATCTAAAATTTATTTATTTATTTTTGGATTTTTCGAGATATGATTTCTCTGAGTAGCTTTGGAGGTTGTCCTGGAACTAGTTCTTGTAGACCAGGTCGGTCTCGAACTCACAGAGATCTGCCTGCCTCTGCCTCCCAAGTGCTGGGATTAAAGGCGTGCGCTACCACCACTCAGTCCCCTAAAATGTTTTCAAAGTATATATTTTTAATAGGTTCTAACCAAAATGTAATGCTATTGGCCTAATCTGACTAAATGTTGCCTAGTAAGTCCTACTTCCACATACAAAGGATTACTTAAACAAGAATAACTTTTAGCCAGATGTGGTGTTACATACCTGTAATACAGGCACTCAGAAGATGGAAGCAGGAGAGTCAGGAGTTTAAGGCAGGCCTTAACTAATAGTAAGTGTGTGTGTGTGTGTGTGTGTGTGTGTGTGTGTGTGTGTGTGTGTGTCCAAACTGGGCTACATAATATCCTGCCTCAAAAGTAAATTAATAAAAATTAAAAAAAAAACAAGAACAAGGGCTGATGGCTCAGTGGTTCAAAGTGCCTGTAGTTTTTGCAGAGGACCCATGTTCAATCCCCAGCATCCAATGGTAGCGAATATAGTGTTCTCTGAAGGCACTAGACACACATGTAGTGCACAATACAGACACCCAGACAAAACACTTATCCATATAAAGTAAAATAATCTAAAATAAGAAAGTTTTACACTAGAAAGAGCAGTGTGGTGGGAGAGAGAGTTAAGGCAATGGTATTTAAAGCAGTAGTACTATGATCCCATTACTTTTCTAGACTCTCAGATGAGTGCTAAAAATACAGAAATGTACAATTAATAAGCATACTTAAATATGAATTTTCTTAGTTTTCATAATTTTAAACTGCTTATATATAGATTAAGAAATCAGAAAGAGATTCAAAGCATATTGAAATTTGTCATCTAAAATGCATATTTTTTTCTCCCTTTCCCTCTATCTGGATGTAAAGTAACCCCATTCTTGTCAGAAAGCAAGAAAAGGATTCTGCAGTCCCCAGTCCTCCCCCATCTGCAGGCTGTCTGCTTCACTCCACTTCTGCCACCCTCCATCCTGGAGGGATTCTGCCAGTCACCTCCTGATCCACACCCTTCTCTGCCTGCTGTCAGTATCTGACTGTCACCAGCACTGTTCTTGGTGGTAGCTGGTTATATGGGCACGGTTTCTCAAATGGTTTTCCTCTTTCACCTCTACAAAACTGTTCACACACACCTCACTAGCATTTCATCCTAATGATTGCTCCCTATGGCGTAAAGACAGAGTCCATCATGACAACAGACACAGTGAAGCTCGTCTAACCTTTTTAAATGTACCACTAATGGAATACTAAATTACTAATCTGGGTATTTAAAAAATCCTATTTTTAAAAGAAAGACACATTACCTCATAAATCTTGTTAAGGTGTTCTGCATGAACATAGATAAAGCCACTCCATTCTTTAAAGAAAAATAAGCATAAACACAAAAATTAGTATCTTACATAAGAAATACTTTTAAAATTCAGATTTAGAAAGGAAACAAAGCCATTTGTTTTGGAAATGGAAGTTTTCATTTTGCACTTTGTGGGGCTGAAGTGTAAACGGTACTGTCTGTGCCACTCTCCCAGGGCCAGCTGGGACTGAGCACTGCACACGGGAGCCTGAATCACTCACTCTTCTCAACGATGTGGCTAAAGTTCTAAAAACAGGGAAGGAAGGGAAGGGGAGGGGGTGGGAGGGGGAGGGGAAAGGCAGGGAGGGAGGGAGGGAGAGAGAGAGGAAGAGAGGGAGGGAGGGAGGGAGGGAGAGAGAGAGGGAGGGGAGGAAATAACTATGGAAAAAACAGGGAGGGTTGATCTGGCATAATAGTTTGAGCATCTAGTTGGTCATGGCAAGGAAGGCATGGCAGCAGACCACGAGCAGCTGGGAACACTGCAGCCTCGGCCAGGAGGCAGAGGGGAACGGTGCTACTCAACTTGCTTGCTCCTCATTCAGACCAGCACCCCAGCCTATGGAACAGTGCCACCCACACTCAGGGTGTTCTTCCCTTCTCAATAACCCTAATCTAGCAAACCCCTCACATGAATGCCCAAATGCTTATATCCATGGAGACTCTTCAGTCCCATCAAGTTGACAACCAAGACTGACCATTTCAGCTTCCTAGTACAGAGTCAAGAATCAGTCACCCTAACCCGGGAGAAACTTGAGTCAGACTCTCCCACCTGCTTCCTCTAGGAAGCCATGTGCAAAACAAGAAGCTATAATGAGCTCTGGGATTCTGTACTCTAAGGCTTTCATTCCTAGATTTTTCACAAACTACATATTTTCTCATAACAGCCATACCTTCTTTAATCCAGTATAACTTGGCTTTCAGCCTTGTCCCAAAACATTTTAATACTGTTTGCCAAATTAAATGACTTTTCTTTATTCCGTATCATCTTCTCTTCAACTTAACGAGGTTCCTTCACTGTGATCCTCTCTTTCTAAGAACAGCTTTCTGTTTGTCTGTTGCTTTGACTGTTCTCCAGATTTCCCCCTTCATTCATTCATCCCACTCAGCCAATCCCCTAAAGAAAAGTACTCTTCTAAACCCACCCCATAGCGCTCTCTCTCTCTCTCTCTCTCTCTCTCTCTCTCTCTCTCTCTCTCTCTCTCCCCCCTTCTCCCCCTTTACTTGTATTCTTTTCTTTGAAAGTTTAAACCACTCCCACTGTTAGTTTATGTGAAGCATCAGAACCTCAAACTCAGCACTGCAAAACTTACCAGGGCAGTTTGAGTTCTTATTCTACCACTTAGCAACAGCATGCACTTGAGCAAATCATGACTATGAGCTCAGTTTTCTCATCCATAGGAATGGGGGATAAAAATAGGAATCTGGCTGATTTACAGGATGGTGGGAAAGACTCACACACACATGCAAGCACACACACAAGCACACGCACACGCACGCACACACTGCTTAGCAACTAGAAAAGTCACAATGAAAAGCAGGCTCAGAATGCTGGTGTTATTACTAGTCTTGTTCTATTTCAAGGAATGCCCATGTCCAATAATGTGATTCCATCACCACTTTCCAAATGCCTCAATAGCGTTCTCTTTTGGCTTCACACTACTGCTTTATTACTATTGTTCCTGCACCTTAACTGCAGTACTTACCAACTGTTTCAATTCATGATTTGACATATTACCTCTACAAGATGGGGGCTAAGGAATGTAACAAGTCCTCAATAATATTTCTGCAACAACCATTAAGGTACTGTGTACTGATTTTTTTTTTTTGTTGTTGCTGTTGGTACACGCTATAATCCCAACACTTGGGAGGCAGAGGCAGGAGAATCTCTGTGAGTATCAGACCAGCCTGGTCTACACAAAAAACAAGAAAGTAGAGCATGAGGAGGGAGAGGAAGAATTGTTATTATTAATTCATCACCCAAAGATACAAAGTCAAACACTCATTCAGTTACCTGAGGTGAGGGAAGAAAAGAAATCAATGGGCTAGAGACATTACTCAGCAGTTAAGTGCACAGGCTATTCCTCTAGGAACCAGGGTTCAATTTTCAGCACGCACACTGTAGCTCACCATATCTGTAACTCGCATTCTAGGAGATCAAATACCCTATTCTGTCCTTCCTGGACATGCAGGTGATACATAGGCATACATTAAAAAGAAAGGAAGAAAGAAAGCCAGACAGACAAAGAAAGAAGTCAGCAAAACATAAAACACTACCTGCAGGAAATAACTATGGGAAAAACAGACAGACAGACCTACTAATGTTTGGGTATAGGCAACTGGGAAGTATTGGGCAAAGGTATGGAGAACTGCTGCAGATGCTGTTTCCTCTGTCTGTATCCTGAGATCCAACCTCACCTGTCTAGGTCTTCCTAGTATCAACCATGACAAGGCGTGCAGTACCCAATGTGCACAAAACCCCACAAGCACCGCCCTCTGCACCTGTGCCCATCTTGAGTACAGTAACTCCCATCTTGCACAGTGTCTTGTTATATGACCATAAGAACCAGCTTCATGGATTAGTGAATTTATTTTAAATACACTGAAAGATTTCTGGAAAATAAGTCATTTGTATATTACTATAGCTAAAATGAAATTGTACAAGGGTAGCAGCAAGCCCAAAGCAGTTAGACAGAAACTGGGGTGGAGGGGGGAGTTCCTGTAGACATTTAAGCAACGAAGACCCAAGCAATCCACTGTCAGGAGGGTAACAAACGGGGGCAGCGACAAAGGAGGACATCATCTTCAGCCTAGGTTAAGACTGTGAAACTTGCTAAGCCCCCAACCTTTCCTTGAAGCATTACACACTTGCTGTAAAGTAAGCAATTCTGTGTTTCCCTCTGTACCACTGTGGACTTTGATTCCTTCTTACTTCTATAAAGAGACTTCTTAGGGTCTCCAGAATATCCATAGCATAAAACCTTACTCTTATAATTCAATAATATGTGTACCCTTTTTTTTCTATCTTTTGCTTTTTCTCCCTTACATAATTCTTCAGGGCTAATCCTTGGTCACATTACTCCATCTTCCACATTTTCCATTAAGACCCAACTGTGTAATAGGGACAACTGGAGTTCCTTTCCTCAGCATGAAACAAAAGACTCCAAAAGAAACCAGCTTAAGGGGTCAGTTACACACGAAAGGAAAAACCTAAGGAAACAGCTTAGGATACAATAGTGCCAGTGTTGACACTACCATGGATACATGATGGTTTCACTGGATTTGTCTGTTTCTGTGGACATTTGGAAATTTCCTTCAGAAGTTTTTCTTTTGTTTTGTTTTTTCGAGACAGGGTTTCTCTGTGTAGCTTTGTAGACCACACTGTCCTCGAACTCACAGAGAGCCGCCTGCCTCTCCCTCCCAAATGCTGGGATTAAAGGCATGCGCCACCCACCACCCGGGCTTCTTCAAAATGTCTTAATTGAAATATTACAGTGGCAAAACACCAATTTAATTACGTTTTAAAGACAATTCCTCTAATAACCGCACTAAAGTATTTCAGTATATTTAGAGGACAATGTAATCCACTTGCTAACTTTTTACATATTTCAGTTACTTCATCATTCCCAGAAAGCATATTCACCAAGTATGTAGATGCTACTGACATATCTGTCACACAGACTCAGTATGCTGGACACAGAAGAGCTTCCCTGAGAGAAAACGCGTTCACATTGTGAGATCACAATAGTTCTCATGGTCTCAGCTGCAAGTGTTAGACACATTCAGACTGCAACTGAAACTCATGTTAAGAGCCCAACATTCCTAGACTCCAGGATTTTAAGTTTCATATTTACACAAACATAATTGCTTCTCAGGTGTAGCAGACTACAGACTATCTGAAAAAAATGGTTCAGGAATCTTATGCACACCATTTCTACTTGTTATTTTTAAAATAATCATGTAATAAATACTTTACAAATGTTATTGCAACCCTGAATATTACCTGCAAAGAAGCTGCTGTAGTGGCTCACAGCTATAAAATGACTATAAGCCTAGCTCTCAGAAGGCTGGGGTGAGAGAAGTTCAGGGACTTTGAATCCAATCAAGGATACATAATGAGCTCTAGGACAATCTGAGCTAGAGTAAGACCACACACACACACACACACAAAGAGTTTGAGGAACTTTCACAGATGAAACATCTAAGGAATCATGAAAACTACTGTATAGGATTCCAAAGCAGAAAAAGGACACAAAAGAACTACCAATACCAATACTTTATGGAACTATTTTCTCTTTCTTTTACACCACTCTGACATGTAAAACTAAGTATATATCTAATGTGTACAACTTGAGTTTGCAAATACTCACCAACCCAACTATCAGCACCCATTCAGGCTGCAGATACACCCATCATTTCTAGTATTTTTAGCATCCCCTTTATCATCAGTGTGGAATATGTGTAAGAACATTCAACGTAAGATCCACCATCTTAGAAAAACAGATATACGATAACATTGCTGATTATAAACACTATACTAGAGAACTAATTTCTAGCACTAATTTACCTGTGTAACAGAAACTCTATTTCCCATATTCCGCCCTTAGTACCTGTCAACCAACATTCTACTCTGTGCTTCAATAAGCTTCACTATTGAGATCCCACATGTGAGATCATAGAATGGATTTTCACTAACAGTAAAATACAAATGTTGGTGCATAAGTATTTAAAAAATCTTTATACCAAGTAAATATGCCAAAACAAAGGGTACAGGGTATACACATGGAAGACTCTATACTATTCTTCCATCTTTTTCACAATCTTAAAATTATTCCAAAATTTCAATTTTTGTCTTTATAAAAATATTCAATCAAATTAGAACTGAAAGATGTGGGAGGCATTACTGGAGAGAAAGGAGAGTCACAGGAGCAATACTGAAGACAAGAGACACTCAGTCTCCAAAAACACCAGCACAGTCAAGAGTGCTCCTCTTGGACCACAAAAATGAGGCATTTCAGCTTGTCAATCAAAACGTTTTTCATAGATAACCTGTAAGACCTTAACATTTATTTGTTTTCCTATATTATTCCCTTTCTAAATCTTCATGATTTCTCTCAAAAAATAAAAAAGAAACCATCTAAACAAAATAAAAACTATTGTTTGAAGGCCACCAAGGAGTACGTGTATGACAACAACCACATAGGTTAAAATATGACTTTCTCAGCTGTGTCTGATGGGAGCAACCTCGGGTGCACAGCCCACATACTTGCCTCTGAAGTGGAGAGTGCTTTCACAGCATTCAGATCAGATCCTGAGCAAAAAGTATTTTTTGCACCATGGACAATGAGGCCTTTCCCTTCTGTCCAATTTTCCAATTCAATTACCCTTTCCAAAAGTTGTAGCATCATGACACCTACCAGATGAAAGTAAAAACATGAACACATGTAAGAGACTGATAGAAACAGGAATAGCAAAGTGCCCAGCAAGATCACCAGGACATACACTTTACAAATACCTGCTGTATGTCTACCAAATGCCTGTTGTGCCAATACAATGGAATACACAAACGAGGCATATAAAAAAGCCCCTGCCCTACAATTTTAAATTCATTAGCCTATGTATCTTAAGAAATCAACAAATATATTTAGAAAGAAAAATAAGGATATATCATACATGTCCTAGACATACAAAAATTGGGATATGTAATACTGGATACAGTGATAAGCATAAAATACTTCTTATGGTAAATAAAGATAGCAAATACATGATAATTGTCTCAGTGAACAGCTTAACAAGTTTTATGAGCATAAGATGACTGTGAGACTATATAATAAATAGGCTATATAAAAGGACAAAGTGAGTCTAACTCTCTTCCTAGAAAAACTAACAAGATTTTACTTAGGTCTGGAAAGGGCAATAAATACATAATAGATTAACACCATGATTGACAAGCTAACATGCCTGAAGCACCCTGTGAAAGTGTTTCACAGGTCTACAAGCAGTCAAGGCAATGATTTATATATTAGATCTTTACGGTGATATGATTGCAAAATTCTTCATAAGCTTCTTTAAAAATGAATTTAAAATTGGAAACCACAGAGAATGCCATTTGAAGTTCTAATGAATAATCTGTATCTATGCACATCTTTGGATATCTTCCAAGGTCATAATATCTTTAATATCCTAGGTAAAGGGAACAAAATTAGAAGCCAAAGTAAATATCATAATTGAAGGTTATACATGAATTCCATTAAATACAGACTTATTTTTGAAAAAAAAATCCCACAAGGTCAATAATCACTACGCTGCCATTTTTAAAGTAGAAAGTGGGATGGGGCTCTACAGTAAATGTTAGATCAATGTTATGTACTCACAAATAACTAATAAATAAAATCATCCTTTCTAAGCATGATCTTCTTAAAATGGAAACTTCTTAAGAGTGTCCTGCATGCTTGAACAATATTATTGCATGCAAATTATTTATAGTTTGGGAGAAACCAAAGATCTACACATTTAGTGTAAAAATAAATCAATATATATAAATATACATCTTCAATCATGCTACAGTAATAGTAGGCATGATATAGAGAATTATACTAGTGAATTTTAAACTCATTCTTTTGACTTAGTGCAGTAACCCTTAAGAACTGGAAGAGTCCTTACACACTAAAGGCCTTGGGGTATCTGCTTTGACTAGTTTTAAGCAAAGGCATCAGGGGTTCACTCATCTCCCCGCCCAAGCTAACAGAGCACCATTACTTATACATCTCTGCTTTTATTTGTTTTGCACATTATACATCAAACTAATACTACCTACATAATAGAATATATAAAGCTAGTACCATTAGTTTCACGTAAATTTTGAACATTTGAAATGTGGGTGGCATGTGGAGTATGAGGGTGTATTCCATCGTGGCGCGGAAGGCATGGATGACATCAGAGGTGGGAAGGCAGCTCTATTCTGTTCTGCTTTCTAAATGATGGCTGCTAGACTATTTACCATTACAAACAAATCTTATTTTACCAAGATTTGTACTCGTGATTTATAAAAATACACATATGCATAATTACAAAATATTTCTGGTTCACATTATAGGGAATTGTGTCTGTATATATATATATTCTACAAGAAATACCAAAACTGTCAAGAATCTTTTCACCCGCTCAAGGCCAAGAAAACTATGCTAGCAGGCTATGACTTAGTGTCCTTCTTTATCTGGAGAAGGCAGACCTCTTGTACCTGAGAAGGCATTCATTTTATTGGGGTTGTTCAGAGTGAGAATGCCAATGCCATTCTGATTCTTCTGAAGATCAATGGATCCACCAGGAAACTGCTCCAATATCTTTTTCACTTCCTCCTCATGGAAGCCATGAGACGTATTATAAAGCGACACCCCAGTTTGTAACAGTTTTGTCCTTGCAGACAGAGACGTAGTCAAAAGACTTTTTGCCATTTCTAGAAAAGAAAGAAGTATGCAGTTGCTCCAATAAAGAGAATCATTTTTCTTTTTCTACTGTTATGTCTGGATATAATAATAGGCCTTTCTCTTGAATTGTAAAAACCTCTCCAAAGAAGGTAAACTCCATTTAAAAAAAATTAAGACACAGTCAGGTTAAATAAGTCAGGCTAGCCTACAACTCATTTTCCTTCAAGGTTCCAGCTTTCAAAAGTGTTGGCCCATGCTGGGGTGGGCTTTCAATGATGTCATTCCTGCTCCTGTCAATAAATGCACCAGTTCACCAAGGGGGAATTTAGGACTGTTACAGTGGTCTGTCATTGGTTCTCAGTTTGAACTGAACAGACTTTTTTGTTGTATCTCTCCCAGAAACAGTGTCTAGCAACACTATGTGTGTGTGTGTGTGTGTGCACTTTTTATCAATTGTTACAAATTTTTTATTCTACTGCCCACAGCTTTCCTAAAGTCTGTAAGATGGCAAATCTCACATTCATAGCTCTGATCCCGGCCTCATTTATAGCTGGATGTCCCTATAATTTAACTGGAACATTCTGAAATTGAGTGTTTTTTTTTTATTAATGCCTGTCTACTAACAAAAGTATTGTGTCCAAAGCTTTCCTTGATACATATATATATATACATATATATATATATATATATATATATATACACACACACACATACATGGACCCAAATAATCAGAGTCTCACAAATATAGTATGCTATATTATTTCCCCCTTCAATTATTTTTCTCCTTTTTTTGACCTGGTTCTCCAAAGACAGGATTCTAAGTTTCCACCTAAAAGGGATTACTAATATTATCCCATGTTAACATGTTACTCATATCAGTAATTTTCATTTCCTCTCACAAGGCAAATGGCTGTTATAGGTTAGGACTAATATATTCTGTTAGAGGTAATTTGCCAGTAAATAACAACAACAACAAAAAAATAGCCAACTTAACTGAGGGAACCCTGTGTCATCCTACTCATTTCCATTTCCAGAGAAAGACTGAATGTAAGCTCTCTATAGGAGGCAACAAAGAGTGCCTACTTCTACTAGTACTGCTATTTTGATTTTCAAATTCTATTCTCCTTCATTTCCTCTTTACTGGCTAGTCTCATTCCCCACAATATCCTTCATATTTTGGGAAAAGACACCTGAAGCTAGCTACCTTTGCTCTCTCATATTAAGAAGACCACACTGAGGAGGTGTCACACTTCTGCTGGATCTGCCTCTGGTATAGAAAAACATAAGCTTTCATGAACTCAACTGAAAAGTTGAGTGGCCTACATAGCCAGAAGGAAACCTAATGAGTTTGTCACTTTTACATAGGCTGTGTGTGCTTTGTGAGCATTGAGTATGATCAAGTATAAAGAGATAACTAAGAAATTAATTTGGAGCAAAGGTTTTGATCTTCCCCACACTGGTCATCACTCTAAATGAAGATGCTAAGAAAACCTGATTAGGATTTAGATGGCTATTTAAAGAATATTAATTTGTCTGCGTTTTTATAATGAATTGTTTAGGAAAAGAACAAGAAACTAATATATAAAATATAGAGTAGAGGCTTAAAATCATTGGCATTTTAATTGTTATTATATGGTAGTAGAACCAGCGTTTTCTTTGCTTTTGTTTGTTTGTTAAGGGGTCTATCTACTTCATGTAGTTACATTGTCTCCTTCTCCAGCATCTGGTGTCTCTAGCATGATTAGTATTATTGCTATCAGATGGAGCCTCTGTTGGGGGAAGTTCTGTGCATTTGTCAATAAATTACTGTTGAGCCAATAGGAAACCTAGATAGGAGGGACTAGGAGTCCAGGAGAACTCTGGGAAGGAGAAACACAAGAGAGTCAAGATGTAATGCCATGGGGGTAGGAAGCCCGGAACCATTCTCCGGTAAGAGAAATACTTAGATTAACAATTATGGGGTAATTACTTAAGTCAGAGCTAGCCAGTAAGAAACAAGCAAGGCAATCAGCTTCATAATTAATATAGCCTCCGGTGTGTTTATTTGGGACTGATGCCGATCTAGAACCAGGCGGGCGGGAAGGCATCCTCTCAAGGAAAAAGCTTCTCTTTAACAAGCCTCCTTACCTTCAAATCACTGAACACTTAAAATATGTATGTAATGCACTGCTTTGTATCCTTAAAAAACTTTGATTGCAAAACTGATATGTTCCCAAGAAAGGCTTCTACTGTGACAAGGACCCATTCTACTAATGCCATATCTTTCTCTTCCTCCTGTATTCTGTGCCTCTTCCAATACAGACCCTTGTTTTCTGCACTCCTTGCAGATTCCTTATCTGTACCAGAGTAACTCAAAGTACAGCTTAAGCCTGCTAGACTCACTGACCCAAGCTTTGGGATTCCAAGTCTAACAATTCGATAATAGCGTGGTGTGCATACTTTCATCCCAATTCTAAACTCACGAACTAAAATAGACAGTGGTCTGGGCTGGAGAGATGGCTCAATGGTTACAATCATTTATGCCCACTTCCAGAGAACCTGTGTTTGGTTCCCAGCTGGAAACTCCTGCTCCAGGAGACCCAGCCCTCTTCTGACCACCCACTCTTGTGCACATAACCTGACCACTCTCACATACACATAATTAAAAACAAATCACTTTTAAAGATACATGATGGCTGTGCTGCTAAAATGGCAAGATGCCAGACATTAGTGAATTAGTGTAATATCTGAAAATACAATTTAAAAAGAGCTCAACATTCAGGTGCTGGCACACTAGATGCACATAACAACCTTTATTTGCTTTACTCCTGGGAACACAAGGCAATGAAAAGGTTCTAGGGCAGTTACAATTTTATAAAACTTTCTTCAGTGCAATAAACATTTTTTTCCCCAAACTGTGTCATGTGGGCTACTTTGCTATCCTATCAGGAACAGATCTTTCCAGCTGAGAAAGCTCCCTGTCAAACCACTGGTAAACTGGAAAAGGATCCCTTGCTGTCCATCTGGGATGAGGGTTTTCCTCTCCAATTCTTATGTTAGTTTTTCCATTAAAAGTCCTTTTCTATTTAATACCACACTGGAATCATTAACTAGTGCCAGAAAATTAACATAACTCCACATTTACAACAATCAGCATGCAAGGAAGGAAGTAAACAATGAAAAAATCAGAAGGTACTTTAGCCTGAAATACATATCCTGTTTCTCGGGTTTTCAATGTTATACTCCTTAACTCTGAAGTTCAAGTACATGCCCCACACACACACCTCTCCTCCCACACAGAGCCAAGAAAGCAACTTTCATTTCCTCAAACCTTGTTTTCTGTCATCCCAAATTTTAGCACATATGATATTACAGTCTTTGTGTTTCAGACAGTAATTCCAAGCCATCTTCTCTAACTCTCTGGTCTGCATAAAACCCATTCTTTAACACCAATACCTGCGGTAGCATCAAACTACTTCTTTTTGACAAATTGTCCTACTAAATTTAGTTGCCAAGAGGGCATCTGGGATGCTAAGAATAGTTCCTGGCAAACAGTAATTTCCAATCATTTTCTTAAAACAAAATTCGTAGGCCCTAAGGACCTGAGCACAGCTAATTCACCATCTATCTGGTTCGTTTATCTTACTCTCACCCTGCTGCAACTTTGTCTCTCCACCAGCTGCTTCGCCTTTCTGGAATGAAGATCACTGCTCTGTGCGCCCCAGCTGACCCTTACCTAATCGGCTGTCAACTCATAGACCAATAAGGTGTCCAAAATCAAAACAAAACCAACCCGTTTTGTTGTCATGCCCCTTCTTCCTCCACCCCTGAGATTTCACAATCCCGTCAGTGCCCCCAGGAGAATGGTATTTCTTCACACCAAGTCTTCGATTAAACCTGTTCCTATCTCTAAATCTGTAGCACCCAGAACAACAGAGGTAACACGTTATAGAATCGAATGTGGAAGTTAGGAATAAGAAGTACTGACTTTTACGTCCTTCACAAAGTCTAGGTAATAACTCCTCAGGGATTTGCACAAAAGTGGGGAGGGGTTAGATACCTTTAGTACCACCCACCAAAGTTGGATTGCTCCTCTTTTGTTGTTAAAAAAAAAAGGGCGTCACTAAACAAATATGTAGGCAATGTTTAAAATAAGCAAGATAATTAAGTTCACAAGTAGACATTATAGATATCCAACGGAACATCACCTAAGTTCTCACCGGGATTCCAAAGCCCTCAGAAATCAACTTAGAAAGCTGGAAACTCCAGTGTCCTCATCCTTTGGAATTGCTAATGCCGCTGTTTTCCCAGGATCTCTGCAACTCGCCGGGAATCTTCCCAGAGACCTACAGAACCTCTCGAGACCGACGTGAGCGGCGCCTGCACTGCCTTCACGAGCCGGCAGAGGGCAGTGCGCCTGCGCGGCCGCTCAGTGCGCAACCGCGTGCTCCTCCGCCCCGGATTCGCCGGAAAAGGCGCTCCTCCCGGATCACGCCACACCAGGTTCCGGGGTTCTCCGGGGACTGGCTGGTGGGCGCGTTCTGAGAGCCGCTCAGCTTTCTAGGCATACAGCCCTACCTGCAGCCCCTGGCGCTGACTTCCCCTTCCGCTTCCCTAAGACCCTCTTCCGCTCTTGGTGCCTCGCCTTCCGCGGCGCGCGACCCTCTTCCGCTCGCACAGCGGCTTCCGGGGCTCTTGCCTGCTGACCTGCTTCCGCTCCTGGTGCCCGGTGCCCGCTCACACTCGGGTCCTTCGCTAGCCCCTGGGACGCCCTTAGGAATTCCCGCCGCCCCGGAAGTCCCACCCCTTCCCATCAGACTCCCCTGTTCTGGAGGAGAGGCTTGCCTTTTTCTGTGGTTGACATTTCCTTGGTGTAGGCTTCAGGCTAGGGAAGGGAGACCACCGAAATCCTTCCCATCCTGTGACTACTGACCAAGGTAAAGGACACCGAACCTTTTTAAGATTAGCAGTTCCCGTGGTCAGTGTTATGTCGTCTATCAAAAGTTAAATATTCAGCAGATACTTGTGACATGACTATGGCATGTGCTCTGTAAAGACACCAAGCTAAAGAAATCTGTACAGACCTTTTTTTTTTTTTTTTTTTTTTTTTTTTAATGGCACAGGCTGTAAAAAAGTACTTTGGAAGACAACCTAAAGGAGAGGCCCTTTTACTCCGCTATTGCAATCATTGTATCACAGAGAATGGACTCCGACTAAGTATTAGGTAGATGATAACAAAAAAATGTGTTTAAGCGGTTGAAACATTTTAATCTGTTACTTAGTAGTAGGGGATGGCTGTTCCTAGTTGAGCAGATGCAATTTGGATGTTTTAAGAGAACAGACCCCGCTCCATCATCAGAGAACTGGAAAAGCACAACCTATTGGTCAGTGTAGAGGTGGTTAGTCCAACAGCATTTGTGATTACCAAGGGATCTAACCTACACAAACTGACGGGACAAAAGCTTTGCATTCTTGTAAGGTGTATTTCTTGAAGGGGTCCAGAGTGTGTGTGGAGGGAGGGGTTGTTGATTTACAACTGTAAAGTTTGTTTGTTTGTTTGTTTTTCTTCTAGTAACTCACTTAAGAAAGGGAAGTGTAGCAGGTGGTGGTGGTGCACTCCTTTAATCCCAGCACTTGGGAGGCAGAGGCAGGCGGTTCTCTATGAGTTCAAGACCAGCCTGGTCTACAAGAGCTAGTTCCAGGACAGGCTCCAAAGCTACACAGAGAAACCCTGTCTGGAAAAACCAAAAAATAAAAAAATGGGGGTTGGGGATGGTGTAAGCCAGTCTTGAAGTTGCTCACCTGTAATCCCAATATTTTGGAAAATGGATACAGGAGGATGAAGAAAGAGTTCAAGGGCACCTTCAGCTATGTAAAGCTGAGGGATATTTGAAACTCTGGATTTTGTCTGGTTGGTTGGTTGGTTGGTTTTGTTTTAAAAAGGGAAGGAAAAGGCTGAAAATAAAGATGGGTATCTAGAGGCCATCAGTATTACGGTGACTAAAACAAATGAGCTTTGGGGAGCATTTTAAGATTAGTTGGGAGTCAATGTTTGGATGGCACTCTCACATTCCTAGGTGTCTGCAATTGTCATGAATAAGGATCCAAGAAGTAAAACCACATACTTCAGATGGGATGGAGATAGTGCTGCAAAGCCCTGGAACCGAATGATGGCCAGTTAGAATACAATATTTTTTCAGAAGGGACTAAGAGATAGTTTACTCTAAAGGCAAATATGAATGGGGTTTGGGTTACCCCAGTTTTTTATTCCAATATGGCTGCAGTTTTATGAGGGTGCTATAATAACAACAACAGCAAAAGTAATAAATCAAGATATTTTCCAAATACATTGGTGGGAACTTGAGGTAAGCAGGTTGAAACAAGACAGGGAAGTCTTAGCTGTAGATCTCAGATGCTATCTGACAGCATTAACATTTTGGTTGGTGGAAGCGATCAGTTTCTCCAAAGATTTATGTAATCACAAAAATTGTTAGATCACCCGGAGAGGTAACAAATGACTGTGAAGTGGGCTAAAGATGGCCTAAAATGAATGGTTATTGGACTCTGGAGCTGTAACATTCTAGCCTCTCCACAAACACTGAAGGGCTTTAACCAGATAATTGGCTTTACAGAAGGTTCAGGGTTCCCTGTGACTCCAGAAACTCGTTCATAGTTCCCCTGTTGAACTTTTAGCAATGGAGCGGCCACTACTAATTACATACTAATTTTCCTTTGTTGCTAGGAAGGCTCATTTCTAGAATCTGATGTAAATTAGGTCGAGTCGTAGACAAGATAATCAATCTTGAGGAGAAAGGAGTAACTAGTAAAACCACTAAGGAGAGACTCCTGAAGCATATCATCAGAATCTACTGGCCATTATGATTTAGATCTGATCTATTTCTGCCTCTGTATTTGTATAATGTGACTTCTAATAGGAGTAAGACAGCTAAAATTAATCAAAACACTGACCTAACAAAATGAAGGTAGCAGATTCAAGAAACAAATACTGTAAGCAATCAAAATAGTTCCTGTAAAAACTAGATTGACTATGTTTTCTCCTGTATGTAGTTACTTGTGTTCTATGCATGATTTTATATTTGGAGTATTTAAATACATTTCCTGTCCTTTAATTTCAGTTTTTCTTTTGGCCAGCCTGGTCTCCAATTTATTGTGTGGTAGGCAGCTTAAGTTGTTACATTGTTGACAATAGGTACTTGACAGAACTCAATTGTCACATTGCACCTTGACTGTGTTCATTGTGCCCCAGGCGCCTGGCAAGATTGATAGTCCTTGTTCTTTTTTTTGTGTAACTCTATGATACTATCTTTATTTAGTAAGTAGGTACCTATGCAATTTGGATGTAATACTATTACATCCTTTATCAGTTTTCCAAGTGTTTCATGAGTTGTCATTTCTCAAAAAAATTACTAGCAAGTTGAGATGGAATGAGTAAAAGCTGGGGAAAAAGTTAAAGAGATCGTAAAGCATCTTAGGAATTTGTAGTAGAGAAAAAAATGAACAATTGGTGTTAATGAACTAAAGTATCCAAATCATAGTTTATATTTCATACATAGTCTTCTCTGTGTTCATATGTATGATTTAATCATTGACTTGAATAAATTGAAATAAACTTTGAGACCAATCCACATAGAATGAGTTTTTTAGTGCCTTGAGAAAACAGGAAGGTGAAAACCAAAGTATCTAGTTTGTACTTGCTATAACCTTGTAGAAAGTCAGAAAGCTTGCCATTACTCTTCTTTTTTCTTTTCTAGTTGTGGTCTACTTTTCACTATGTATGGTATATCACTGTAGGTGTACATCTTAGAGTGGAGACATTTTCTACTCTAGTAACTTTTGTGCAAAACAAATGCCAGGGCCTGAGAGATAGTTCATTTAGTCAAAGTGCTTACCTCACAAGTATGAAGACCTAAGTTTGACTCCTAGAACTCACATAAAAAAAAAACACTGGTCTTGGTGTTGTATACTTGTAATCCCATCAATCCCATCAGTGGAGAAACTGGCCAGCTGATCTATCTTAAAATGAACTCCAGGCCAATGTGAGGCTGTTTGAAAGGAAGTGGGTGGTGTTCTTGAGAATGACACTTGATGGCATCCCCTGACTCCCATGTGCAGGTGTACCTGCACACTTGAACATGTGTGAAAAGAATTCAAAGCACGCTTTCATTGTTATTAAGCTATTTTATTATAAAGTCAATAGCTGTTCAAATGTTCCAATTTGCAAATAAGTTGTTTTGGTTTTCATAAGTGCAGATCTAATTATACCTATTGTCCCTAGCTCTTGACCCACTGCTAAATTTGTTTTCTATCTCTCACCTACACACTTTTTCATGTTCAGAATTATATTTTTTTTCAGAACTGGGATTTCATATGCTAGGTAAGTACTGTATAACTGACATACACTCCCTATCATATACTGAGAGTTTTTCAATACCTACTCTTCTTAAAACTGACTCAAAATAATCTTGAATAATGAGGCACAAAATTTATTACTATGTGTTTTTCTACCTTTTTGTACCTCTTCTAACTCTTTTCCTTAATTTATCTTTCATTTTTACCATCCCTTTCTTTCTTTTTTTTAAAGATTTTATTTATTTATTAATAATATGTATACAATGTTCTGCCTGCACGCCAGAAGAGGGTACCAGATCTCATTACAGATGGTTGTGAGCCACCATATGGTTGCTGGGAATTGAACTCAGGACCTCTGGAAGAGCAGCCAGTGCTCTTAACCTCTGAGCCATCTCTCCAGCCCCATCCCTTTCTTTCTATAGTAATAAAAAGCCTTTCTTAGTCTATTATGAAAAGCATACGATGCTCTGCTGCTTTAACTTTTTCCATTTAAAATATAATATGGTGCTATTCACAATAGCTAAATTATAGAATTCACCAAGATGCATTTCAGCAGATGAATAAAATGTATAGATACACAAGTTTTGTTTAGTTCTAACAAAGAATGCAATTATGTCATTTGAAGAAAAAAACAGAACAAGAGATCATCATATTATGTAAAATAATCCACACACACCACAGGAGAATGAAAACACCATGCTTTCTTTTATCTCTAGGAGATAAAAAGATATGAAACTAAAAGGGAAAGACCTGGGAATTACAAGGAGGGTTAAGAATGAGTGGTAGATTAATATAATGAAAGTATATTATATGTACATATGGAGATGCCACCAAGAAATCTCTTCATGTATACAATTAATATATGCAATAAAAAGTTTAAAAACAATAAAAGCATTCAAAAATGCATCAGTAGCCACTAATGCTTGCGTAGTGTTTAAATGTAGTTTTAAATATTCTGCGCATAGTAGTCTACACACCTGTGCATCACCATGCTTTCCCACCACGATGTTTGCCTCACTGTAGCCCGGAAACCTGGAACCAAGCAATTATGGACTGAAACAGCAGAACTACTATGAGAATAATCAAGGCTTGCTCTGCTCTGTGTCAGCTGGAGGGCTAAGAACAGAAACTGAAATTATACTGTCTAGACCTTGTTGGAGATAGTGTGTCATTGTGCAGGTGGGCTTTGAGGTCTCTTTTTACCAAGCTTCCCTCAGTATGACAGTCAGTTGACTTCCTGTTGCCCATAGCATGTAGCACTCTCGGCTCCATTACCATGACTGCCTGCTTGCTGTCATGCTCCCTTTCATAATGATAATGGACTGAACTTCTGAAACTGTAAGCAAGCTGCCTCAATTAAAATGTTTCCTCTATAAAAACAAGGGAAAGACCTGTATGACAAGAACTTTAAGTCTCTAAATAAAAATGGCAATGTTACCAAAAGCAATCTACAGACTCAGTGCAATCCCCCATCAAGATCCCTTCACAATTCTTCACAGATCTTGAAAGAACATCACTCAATTTCATGTGGAAAAACAACAACAGCAAAAAACAGAATAGCTAAAACAATCCTGTACAAGAAAGGAACTTCAAGAAGCATTACCATCTCTGACTTCACACTCTACTATAGATCTATACTAATAAAAACAGTTTGGTACTGGCATAAAATTAGACATGTGGACCAATGGAATCAAATTGAAAGACCCAGACATTAATCTACACATCTATGAACACATGATTTTTGACAAAGAAGCCAAAAAGATACAATGGAAAAAGGAACTCTAACCCTTGACAGGATTTAACATGCATGGCCTCTTGTCTACTTCCTAATTAAATAGGCATTTCTAGCTAGACCTTGGATTTGCCCATTACTCTTCACATTCCTATCAGTATCCTGGACTTCCCATCTGTTACCACTGATCTCGTATCATTCTAGATTTGCTGTGACAAAATACCCACAACAAGTTACTTAAAAAGGAAGAAAAAATTTTCCAGTTGTGGTTGCACACATCTTAAACCCAGCACTACAAGGCAGAGGCAGGCAGAATTCTGGGAGTTTGAGGCCATCCTGGTCTACATAGTTTCAGGACAGCCAGAGTTATGACCAAAATTATGTCTCAAAAAAGAAAAAGGAAGAAAATGTCATTTTGTATTTCAGTCCAGAGATTTCAGTTCACAGTCACTTGGCATTAATATTTCTGGATCTGCATTGAAGTAGAATATTATTATACAAAGAGCCTGATGGAATGAACTTATGAATAGTAGCTGTGCAATAAAGAGAGAGAATAAGAGCAGGAATTGGGAACAAAGCATATTCTTAAACATTGTGTATATTAGCTACTTTTCTTGTTACGATGACAAAATTTCCTGCTAGACAGGACTTAAAAGATTTGTTTTGGCTCATGGTGTCACAGGGGTCTAGGCATAGTCATTTGACCCCATGTGTTCTGGTAGAAGAACATCTTGCCAGTGGGAACAAGTGGCTAAGAAGAGCTATTTATTTCATGACCAACCAGAAAGCCTAGTGAGGGAATGTCGGCACATGCTTCAATTTTTTCCTTTTCTACTGTTTGCACCCCGAGTTCCTGGCCTACAGTAATAATACCACTCACATTCAGTAGGAAGCTTCTCTCCTCTGTTAATCCTTTCTGGAAACACCCTCAGGCACAAACACATCCAGAGGAAAGCCTCAATCTCAAAGATGATTCTGAATCCAGCGAAGATGATATGAAGTTGAACAAAAATCCATCTCAAAGTTCCTGGTACATTCCAGTCACCCATTAAAATATAACTATAGTCACCAGCTCAACCACTGATGACTCAGGGCCTAAACATCTTGCTGTTTACCAAAATTGCTTCCGCTAAACACTGTTGCACTGTGGATTTAAGCTTCAACACATGAGCTTTGGAAACTCATTTCAGATCAAAGCTAATGCAATGTAGATAGAGAATTGTTCACCTGGGTTGAGAGTGGTCTCTTTTCTTCTATGAACATGCTCACAATTTAACCTTTTGTAACTGTGGGTTGAGTGCTTTATTATTATTTTTCTATAACCTAGACATGAGGTGTCCTACTTTTAATGCAATTAAATTTGAACTTTGTTTTAGAAGTAGTGGGGAGAGTGCCCTGATCCAGAAGTTACTTTCCTCTTAAGTCTATCTTGTCCTCTTTAACCAAATTGCTATGAGCACTATCTTGACTTCTCTCACTGCCTACAAACAATTGTATTGGTTATAAGACCATCCTTGGCTTAAATTCTCCCACACTTCATTTCAAATAAAGTTAGCACTTTGATAGAGAACTTCAGCCATCCTACGGATGAGACATCTCTTCTGTTTAGATGGAGTGTTGGGAGGAGATAGGAGCCTCCAGCCTTTGTAGTGGAACCTCTTCTGAGTGGAACCTCTGTCCTATGGATGAGATGGGATGAGAGTAACCATAGCATCAGTCTCCTTAACCAAGTTCACACCTCTGTTATGCCTCTGTGCTAAATAAGGGTGGACAGAAGAAGGAATGAGTGAGTAGAGGTAGGTGGAAGAAGGGAGCATATGACCTGTTAATTTGGTAGCGGGAATTTGTTCTTTATACAATCTAGCCATGGTGATTGATGAATGCCCACATGTGGCTCCTCACATGGCAGATAGAGGGAAAGGAAATTCATGGACTTGGCCTTGGTTGCACTTGTTTACAGTGAAGTTATCCCTGTGTTGAGCTAGCAGAAAGCAGGGGAGGCATGGGCCAGGATTTGAATGTCCCCAAATCCTCCTTGTTCACTCTGAGTTATAGTAGAGTTTATTTAACAATTAAAAAAAACATATTTCTGCCCTTATGGTAATTTTCATGCACAGTTGATTGTGTTTTTAAAAATTAATCTTTATCATAGATACTTGTTTTTTTTTTTTTTTTTCTGTCGGGTAGGCCTCATGCTGTCCCTTCAGGAGTGAACTCTTGGAAGATGTTACTTTTGAGAAAGGCGCTTCAATCCAGGTGGAAAGAAAACAAATGATTAATAATTCAAAAGAAGACTAGAGAGATAGCTTACTGGTTAAGAGTACTTGCTACTCTTCTATAAGACCTGAGTTCACTTCCCAACACTCATGTCTGGAGCCCATAACTGCCTGTAACTCCAGCTCCAGGGGATCCAATTGTCGCACCTGCTGTGCAGCCTGCATCCGAGAATGTAGTGAGGTGGTCGGGATAGATGACACAGAGACCGGTCGGTTGCTTTAAGAAAACTTTATGCTTCCCAAGTCAGCTTAGGAGGAGACCCCCAAGAAAAAATGCTTCCCTTTTTAAGGACTTCTGTTTGTACTAAGAGAATGCATGTATTGCCTTTATTGCCAGGAGAATGTGTGTGTGTGTGTGTGTGTGTGTGTGTGTGTGTGTGTGAGTCTTCATTGCAAGCGCTAAGAGGTCTCTCCCTTGTAGGAGGGAGGAGCTTTATATACATGTTTACAGCACAGTGGAAAAACCCCAGGTAGAAGAGATAGTTGTTTTCCTCCTGCTAGATGTTGATGTCAGAGGGTCAAGGCTGGGGCAGTAAGCCAGGACTAGAAAACAGAAAGCACTTGGACTGGAAAACAAGTTACACTTGTAGGCTGACCAGCAACTCACAGAGACCCCATGGGGCTGGGGCCCAACAGACTTCTGCCATCCATCTACATACAATTCTCCAACCAAGCTCTCACAGCTCTCCCAGACTTCTCACCCTCCTGGCTGGTGGTTTAATCTCTGGCCCCAGAATCGGGGAGACACAGCAGGGAGCAGGAAGAGGCATCTAGCCATGGGGGATCAAAGTCATGGTGTTTCAGTGAGCAAGCCCTTAAGGGAGCCCTATCAAGAGCTTTATGGCACTGAATTGTTTTCAGTAAACATGTTTTCAGTAAACATTATCTCACAGCTGCCTGCTCCCAGGCTGAAGGGGAAGTGGGTTTCTGCTCAAGGTCTGGTGTCCCCACAAATATCCCCTATGAAAGACTAAGTATTGGCTCAGGACCCCCAAAACCAAGTTCTCAGCACAAAGGAGATTTATTTGCCACAGAGGGACAGAGGGCAGGAGATAAGAGACAAAGACAGGAGAGAGAGGATGAAGGGAAAGAGAACAAGAGAAAGTGGAGTATTTTCCCTGGAGGGACAAAGGACTGCCTCTGAATAGAGGGGAGACAGGCATGGCAAATAGGAATCAATTTATAAAAGTACATAGGGAAACCGTGTGTTACGATGAGGTTTTCATTTTAATTGGGCATGTTAATTAGGTGAGACGAAGGTGGCTTCTGATTGTTGGACTTCAGGACCTTGGTAGTCAGCTTCAGGAGGGGAAGTGACCAAATAAGGGAATAGATTTCAGTGGCTAGCTTTAGGAATGTAATCTAGTAGTTTTAAAAGGAAATAGGAGCTGGGCGGTGGTGGTGCACGCCTTTAATCTCAGCACTCGGGAGGCAGAGGCAGGCGGATCTCTGTGAGTTCGAGGCCTGGCTGGACCGATAGCCTCCAAAACAATACAGAGAAACCCTGTCTCGTAAAAACCAAAACCAAAAAAAAAAAAAAAAAAAAAAAAAGGAAATAGGAGAGAAGGGCAAAGCCTGCCAGAGCCATGCTCACCACACTGAAGCTGGCCAGAGTGCCTTCCTTCTGGCCTTCAAGGGCACCTGCACAAATATAGTCCATATAAGTTCACCCAGGCACACATAAATAAACATAATAAATAATAAAAACAAAACATTGAACACCTATAAAACAAAACCAGATTCTTATTGATACACAAAGAAAACAAATTTAATACTTTAACTTAAACCTCAAAATGTAGTAATATTTTAGTTATAATTTTAACACAGCTTATAGTATTGATTGAATACTTGATCAAACATTGAGGAAGAAGAGTAAAATAATATCTTTGTCTTTAATGAAGTGAAGGTAATATTATAAATTATTCTTTTATGTTATCATGCATAATGAAAATGAAAGAAAAAACATTTTGAAGAGAAAATATGTCCCTCCCCCAAGTTTTAAAGAGTGTGAAAGTTAAAATATGTCATTGTGAAATATGTTTTTGAGACAAGTTCTCATACTGGCCTTGAACTTGGTTGTTGAGGAGGCTGGTCTTGGGAATAGGGGTCAAGGGTAAATACTGTAGGTGCATCCCACAGGATTCCATGGTAGGACAACATTTTCTATGAGAGGGACAATAGAAGAGATGGGATCAATTCAAGCTGGAGCTCCTGTCTTACTAAAGTGTGGATCCCCAGGAGTTATGTCTGAGCAAGTTATACATTAGGATGTCCTCATTGTCTTCTCCCCTAAATCTAGATGCCAGCGCAGCGACTCAGTTGTCTTGAAGGTTTCTAGGAATATGGCTGAGGTGACTGTGGGGAAGCAAGAAGTTATGACTAGCCACATGATAGACAAATGGAGTCCAGTCACCACTGGCATCTCTGGGAAGCCATATGGAACATACGTGAAGCATTTTATCAAGGCAGTGAGGAGAGTCAACTACACATAGGTGTCTACAGCAAGGAGCTGAGTAAGACCTGTCACTAGGAACTGTCAACATGTGGGCACATCTGTCCTGCTGTTCTTGCTGACTATGTCTGAGAATGACTTTCTGACAAAGATGTAGTGACTAGTTATGTGAAATCATAATGTCGCATTTGAATTTTATGACTCTGAGGTGTATATTGCCAGTGTTTGCTTCCTCACAGAGGCTTATCAACAGAGACCAGACTGAATCCTGCTCTTCTCCATACTCCTGATCTCAAGCTATGATCATCCTGTAAAGAAGAGGGAATAGATGCCTTTCGTCATCAGAAGTGTTGTAATGACAAACTTTAGCTTGTTGGTGAGAGACTATGGAAGTTAAATGAATAAACAGTTTCTGCATAACCTAAAGCAGGCTACTATGACACTAGGAGACTGAACACAAGGCAAAAATAAACTTTGAGGTCTCTTTGGAAGAAACAAGAAACAAAACATAGAAATGGAAGCAAAAATTACAAGAATCTTATACAATCCATCCAGGACTATCCTGATCCATACAGTCAATACTGAACATTCTGAGGAAAAGCAAAGATGGTGAGCTTGGAAAGGATAAGAATTCATGGAGTTATTTTTAAATTCTCTGTGCTAGAAAGAAAAAGCATGGAAGTAGGTGTACCCGGGGCTAGACTGAATTGGAAAAGTAAGCTAATGTGCTACAGTGATACAGACAGATACAGGAAGCCCAAGTGCACACAGCGGTGGTGCAGAAAGAATGAGATTAGGTGCTGATAGAGACTTAGGAGTTATTGTTGAACTGGGGTATTACTAAGGCCAAGATTAAATGGAAACTAAAGGTTTTGATGATAAGGAGCTCACAAAATGATAGCAAGACAGATGGCAGCCGATATCAAAATGGAAACATACAAATTCTGGCATTAGCATTGAAGAACAAACAGAAATAGCACTTTAGTCTATATATATATGCCTTACTTAGTGTATTAACCCTAGCATGTAGAAAACCTCTGAATCTACCTGCATTTACGATTTCCAGCCTGTTTATGGCTTTCAGACTGTTACAGGTATGGGATTGTTCAGAGATTTGCCAACCTGACAATGAATAAATTTTAGTAAACAAGAGTCTTTTTAAATACTGGCCAGGACGATGGATACTGACCTGGTCCATATGTGAGACTGGTGCTCAGAGTTTAGCTCTGAATTACATTAGTTGGGGACTTATAAAGGCAAAATTCACAAGGCTACATACTTCGCGCCTTCAAGCAATTAGTTCAGTTTCAACATTTAAATTTGTTCTTGTTTCATTTCTTCCAAAGAGATCTTAAAAGTTTACTTTTCTCTCATCTTCTGTCTCCTAGTTCCACAGAGACAGATGAAGGGCAAAACTCAAAAGACTGTGTGTTCCCTGTCTACAAGTAATCAAATACACACACACACACACACACACACACACACACACACACACACACTCAGGACAACCAAACATAAATGCACATGCATGTTATTTTACATGACCACAACCCCCAGAATCCCAGGAAGTTATCTATCTTTGGGCAAGTGGGATTTACAAGGTTGAGGCATTTTTAATTTATAGATCTCTTAAGCACAGCCATCGCACAGACCTGGAAGAAAATGAGGTGAGGAAAGAAACTACTGCTAGGGAGTGAGAAGACAAAATATTACAGTTACACACTGAAAATTTTACCCTACCATCAGCACATGAGTTCTTTTTAGAGAAAAGAATATATCAAAGATTTAAGTAACGTGATGTGTATTTTTTCTATAGTGTGTGTGTGTGTGTGTGTGTGTGTGTGTGTGTGTGTGTGAGATCCAATGGAGCTGGCTGTTTTTAATTTTCCTTTTGCAGAGACTCCTACGTGAAGACCTAAAACATGAAGAAGAAAAGGGAAGGGGGCAGTACTTTCCTCCCTTGACAGCAATACTCTTTTCTGCTTTTAAGGCGCTGCTCCTCTGCTCTTCCATATTTAGTAACACCAAGGAATCACCATGAGATGCATTAATAACACTGGCAGGTTTATATAGCAGTGCCTGAAGGTAGAAACAAAAGGGATAGAGAGAGTGAGCATTTAGTCATGCTAAGGGAGTCTTTTCAAACTTATCTGAAATATTTAGACAGTATTTTCTAATGTTAATAAAATGTTAATTTCCATTTTATGAAACTTTTGACTTGATCTGCTTCTAGAGAGAGTGGCATGCATGGCTTGAGTTGACTTTGGCATATTTGGCTGGTACCGGCAATTGGGGAGGCAGATGCTTGTCTTCATTTTAATGATGCACAAGCCATCCATGTACTCTTGACTGTGTAGCAACTCTTGTAGCTGCTGTACTGCAGTGTATGTGTTGAGTTCAAGGGAATTCAGAGGAGTTGTGTTAAGTTCCAAGCCTGGAGATAGAGCACAATACCCAGTATTCAGGCATTTACTCACCCAGGAAGTAAGGTTCTGATCCTCAGGTCTCCAGCATACAGAATGTATTTTAAACACACATAGTCTACAATTTGTGTTTTTCTTTAATGGAAATAGAAGTAAATTATTATCTGGTATTCATAGAATCATGAATATCCTTAAATGTCTAAGATGAGAAAACAAGCTCTGTACTAATATTACTATTTGACAATCTATTTGACACCAGAAGTGAGACCTGAACTCTTCCTACACATTGCAAATGTCTTCTCCCAGCATGTGGTTTATTTTAAACTGCTTAAATAGGTTTAAACCTTTTGGGTATGAGTATTCTACCTCCATATATCCATGTATGTGCACCGCAAGAGTACACAGTATCTGGGAGGCCAGGAGAGGGGCCTAGGTCCCCTGGAACAGGAGTGACAAGTAGTTGTGAACAGCAATGTGAGTGCTAGGAATCAAACCTTGTTCTTAGCAAGAGCAGCAGGTATTCTTAACCAGTGACACATTTTTTCAGCTCCCGAAACAGGTTAAAACCTTATGCATTCTTATTCAGCTCACGTTTAGCCAGTAATGTTGGTGAGACTTTATGGGTGTAGCTTTTGACATTTCAATAAGACATAATCTCATAGCAAACTCACTTCTCCTCTGTCTTTTACAGTTTTTCTGCTCCTCTTCTGTGGTGACCCCTGTCTCTTAGTTGCAGGAGTTGTACTCTATGTGTATCCATTAAAGGTAGGCTCTTAACTCTGTATTTTGATTGGTTGTAGCTTTCTGTAATGATCTGTCTGTTGCAAAGAGATGTTTTCTTTATGAGGGGTAAGGATTAATGTTATCTGGAGCTATACTGACAAATACTTATGTCGCACCTGCTGTGCGGCCTGCATCTGAGAATGTAGCGAGGTGGTAGGGATAGATGACACAGAGACCGGTCAGGTGGTCGGGATAGATGACACAGAGACCGGTCGGTTGCTTTAAGAAAACTTTATGCTTCCCAAGTCAGCTTAGGAGGAGACCCCAGTCCGCTTAGGAGAGAGAAGTCTCAGGAGAAGTCTCTCTAAGAAAAAGGAGCTTCCCTTTTTAAGGACTTCTGCCATTCATCTACATACCATTCTTTCCTCCTGGCTGGTGGTTTAATCTCCGGCCCCAGAATGGGGGAGACACCACAGGGAAACAGGAAGAGGCATCTAGCCGTAGGGGGTGTGAAAGGCCTGGTATTTTAGTGAGCAAGCCCTTATCTGAGCCCTATCAAGAGCTTTAAAGCACTGAATTGTTTTCAGTAAACATTACACAGATGCCTGCTCCCAGGCCGAAGGGGAAGTGGGTTTCTGCTCAAGGTCTGGTGTCCCCACATACTTAGAATATAGTTAGGATTTATGCCAGTTTAGTAAAGTTGTAACTGTAGATTCTCCTCCAAGACCCATGACTTCATTAGCCCTAGGTATACATATAGGTTTCCAATACCAGGCATGAGGTCCCCCCTGTTAAGTAGGTCTTAAGTCCCATTAGAGCTGCTGGTTACCACAAGGCATGTGTTCACTACGGCACTTTTAGGGTTTCTGTACCATGCTGGCCATTGTTGTAGTTCATAGGCAGAATATCTGGGTAGGACTATTGGTTGCGACCATCTTTTGGAAGCTTGCATGATGCCTTCTGGCACCATGAAAGCTAGTCTTTAGGGAGGAGGCTTTCAGGTCTGTCCCAAGTCAGGGGCCTGTGGTCCCTGTGTCTAAAGCGCATAGTGTCTTCACCAATAGGCATGCCTAAGTGGATGGGAGAAAGTCCATGAGGCCTCAATCCTACTACACAAATAACTATGATGTTGGGGAAGTCCTTTGTCAGTAAAGCACTGCTGGCCAATAGGAATCTAGATAGGTGGGACTAGGAGTCCAGGAGGTCTCTAGGAAGGAGAAACACAGGAGTCGAGATGTAACGCCATGGGGTAGGAAGCCCGGAAAGTTCTCCGGTGAGAGAAATACTTAGATTAACAATTATGGGGTAATTACTTAAGTCAGAGCTAGCCAGTAAGAAACAAGCAAGGCCAATAGCTTCATAATTAATATAGCCTCTTGTGTGTTATTTGGGGACTACAATGCAGCAGAGCCCAGGCGACTGGCAGGTGATAAACCAAAGCAGCTAGCAAGGAAAAGCCTCCCTTTACACTATGACAACTAAGAAATGCTAAGAGTGGAAGAAATAGTCTCCTCCAGGGAAGAGCACACCCATTGGACAGCCCTGAGAACATACATACAAGTAATTATTACACAGTAGACTGAGAAAGTTATATTTAGGAATATATATATATATATATATATATATACACGCATGCATTTAACAATCATTAATGAAAAAGGAAGCCATGAATTTAAAATAATTTATGGGAGGGTGTGGAGGGAGGGAAGGGAAGCTAGAAAGGATGTAATTATTTTAATCTCAAAAATAGAAGAAAAACAAAAACTTATGCATTATTGCTCAAAGTAATAAAGCAGTATCTCATCATTTCCCAAACTTTGCAATTTATTATATTTATGAGTTTAATCTAAATGACTTTCAAGTGTGCTATGACATATGGATACTTTTCATACATATAAATAATTACCCTCTTTAATGAAATAATCACCATTTTTATACTGATTACCTAGGCCACTTATATATTGTGGGGAAAGGGGACCAGTCAAAGAAACACACCCTGAGCAGAGCCAAAGAAACACACTTTGGCCCTGCAACTAGAACCAAAGAAATGTACCCTGACCGTAAACCAGTGCCAAAGAAATACACTTTGTCTCTGGAATCTGAGTCAGTGAAAGAAATAAACCCTGGCCCTAAAATTAGAGCAAAATGGCTAAAAAAGACCAGTGAAAGAAACACGCTTTGGCCCTGAAACCAGAGCCAAATCTGACCCTAACCCTGTACAAAAAACTAACCAATCCTCGAGCAGAGTTCTAGCCAATCTGAGCTCAGCACTAAAATGTGACCAATCCCCACCCTGGAAGCCCTATATAAACCCTGAGTTTGTTCAGCTTGTGGCTGTCCCTACTACCTGGCTGTCCTCTGCCACATTGGCAGAGGGCAGCCACTCTCCTGGATGCTCCCTTCCAATAAACCACTTCAATGAGCTTTGGCTGAAGAACTTCTTTTGCATTGGGGGTGGAGCAGAGGCGACCCTGGGCAGAGCAGAGCAAGCAGGGCTGTAACACTTTTGCCATGTAAATGTTCCCTTGGCAGAGCAGTGGTGTTACACTCCTCTCCATGCTCTCTGCTCTCCAGGAGCAGAGCTGAACTCTAGCAACTTCGCCAGAGAAACCTCCTGCCGAGTAAAACTGCTACTTCTGGGCAAAAATTCCCAGCTGGAAGACCCTGTCCTGTTAGCTGATACACTGGGGAAGCCTTTTCCAGAGGCAAGGCTGTAAGCTGCTAAGCTTACTACAACCTGTGGTAGTCCTTGGCTCCAGAGCTCCAGGTACCTTTCCAGCTGAGCTGTGTAACACTCAGTGTTCTGTGACTCCCGAGTGCCAGAATACCTGTCTCCTCCCGAAACGCTTACATATATGAAGCTGCATTTATGCATTTGTGTGATCATTTATAGGCTTGCTACTAGATTGCTGTGGTTTTGGTTTGCTCTAAGGCAATACAACATTTCAATTATGATTGATTTGTAATATGCATTGCTAATTGGGCAAGCTCTTCTATCCATTTTTTCCTGGCTTTACTTGGCTGCCTAATCATTTACACCCTAGTTTTTCAGGTTCATAATGAACTTAACTAGGATTTTGAAAAAAACTCAAATTGTATGTATATATGTATGTGAAGATATTATAATAGGTATCAGTTATTTCTAAGACTATCGTCTCATGTACTTGATAATTTATTTAATTTAATAATTTTTGTACTAGTACCATGCATTCATTTTATTTTATTCTTGATGTTCTTGTGGATTTGTTTTCTTGACATAGGGGTCTCATACAGTCTGGGCTGACCTCAAACTCTCTAGGTAGCCAATCTGTTTTTGAACTCCTGGTCTTCCTGCCTCCACTTTCCAAGTTCTGAGATTATAGGCATATGTTCAGCTAAAGCTATTATGATCTGAATATGAGATGCCCCTCACAGATTTGTCATTCGAGGTTTGATCTTCAGCCAGTGACACTAGTTGAGGAGGTTTTGAAACTTGCAGAGATGGGACATAGTTGGAGATCTTGGAGGCAATGTTGCCCTGGTTTGCTTTTCCTCCCCTTCCTCCTTCTTTCCTCTCCTTCCTATTTTTTCATAAACTGAAGTTTTTCCATCACATGCTACTTCAACCAAAACACATGTACACACACATGCATACACATGTATACACACACCACACCATACACACGTGCACATTGTTAAGAAGTAGTAATGGAAGATACCTTGGCAGGTTGAGTCCAAGGTATTCTGCAAAGAGGTCACACCACGCAACAGATCTTATGTAAGAGGTTTATTGGGGAGGAGGAATGAAAGACTGTCTTGGAGTGAGGACATGAGAGAGAAATAAAGACAGACAAATAGAAAGACCAGAAGATAGAGAGAAAAAACAAGAAAGCAAGAGATGTGATGGCAGGGACCTTTTAAAGGGTTGATGACTTCTGATTACGTAACTGCTGAGTCTCTGAGGACAGGCTGCAGGAACACCTGGTTTCTAACACATGTACCACACACACACACACACACACACACACACACACACACATCTCCCCCATACACACCATATGTTTATACATGTTTTCTTATACATCATATTTTTATCTATGTTTTCCTCATATTTGTTGCCTGAATTGATTTATAACCATAAATCTGTAAATCATGAGAGTTTTAATAACCCAGTTATTGAATCCATGATATTTTGTAGTATTGAAATGATGTAATTTATCTATTCCCTTATTGAGGAGTTAATTCTAACTCTTATGAAGAAAGTTGTGAAAAAATTCCTTTTGTGGTCTCCCTGACCACTTTATTGTTTATCTGAGCACAAACAGCACATCTAACAGTGGTGTCTTTAACCAGGAGGGTGTCTTGGTGGGGATCCAAAACCAGTCACCTTCTCAAACTTACTGACCTGTCATATGGTAACATCTATTATCCTTGTTTATTCTGTGTGGCCAGTTCTCATTTTTCCCAATCAGTTTCATCTGGCCTGTATTCCGGGTGGTCCAGTAAGCTGGGCTCCAACAGGGATACCAAGACTTGAAGAGGTTCCACTGGTTCTAGGGCCACTTCCTGGGCAGTAAAGTCATCCATTCTGTGGCCTCTGGCTTCCAAGGAACCCTTCCCCCCCAGTTGTATTTTGCCATGGATAGTGGACACCCCCTTGGATAATGATATAGCTTCCAGTAGAGCTAAGATTCCTTCTCTATTTCTTATCTCATTTCCTGCTTGGGCTAGCAATACTCTTTCCCTGTATGTATCCCCATGGACATAGGCCATTGTGAAAGCATATTGACTGTCAGTGTATATTGTGATAGTTTTGTCTTTTCCGTCGATGGAGTGTTCAAGTCAAAGCTAAAAGCTCAGCTCTTTAAGTTGAGGTTACCCTGCTTAAAGATTATTTTCCGGATAGTCCTAACTTGGGTCACCATCACTGTCCCTGAATTTCATCCTGATTTGGAAGAAAATGCTCCTATCTGTGAACAATACCAAAATCTGGTGTTGTCAGTTCCAGGTCAGTCAAATCAGGCCTGAAAGAGATTATGTCAGTCAGTTCAAGACAGTTATTCAGGGCTGACATCTTATGGAACTGAAGGTAAGGTAAGGTTGACCCAAAAGAAAGCCTTGCTATTGGATCATCTGGGTGTTGGACATCTATCTCTCATATGCTCCACTTGAGAGGGCCTCAGCAGAGTATGGGGGCAATGAGAAACCTTTTTTTTTCTTGGTTTTTTGAGACAGGATTTCTCTGTATTCCTTTGAAGCCTGTCCTGGAACTTGCTCTGTAGACCACACTGGCCTCGAATTCACAGAGATCCACCTGCCTCTGCCTCCAGAGTGCTGGAATTAAAGGCATGCACCACGAACACTCAGTAAGAAACAGTTCTTGTCCTAAAGTTAATTTGTCAGCTTCTTTTACTAGCATGGATGTGACAGCTATGACATTTATATATGCTGGCCATCTGGTTTTGACTGGGTCAAGTCTCTTGGGCACATATCCCACTGATCTTTTTCGGGATCCCAGGTTTTGCATGAGAACTGCCTTGGCAATGCTTCTGGTTTCATTCACATACAAGTAAAAGGTAGTTTTGTGGCCTGAAGACTCTGTTTCCCAGGGCTTGGACAGTTTCTAAAAGGCCTTTTGTTGCCTGTTTATATTCCCTCTCAGAGGTCAAAGCTATGAGGTCGTCTACACATTGGAGCAGGGTGCTTTGTGGGTATTTTTGTCTCAATTCCAATAGGTCTGTACTCAGAGCTTTATTAGAAAAAGTGAGTTTTTGAACCCTTGTACAAACAGAGCTCAGGTTAACTAACCAGTATATTCACCCCCTGTGGTGGTATATTCAAAAGCAACTATGGTTGACTGTGGCAAATAGGAGGCAGAAGAAAGCATCTTTTAGATCCAGGACCATCTTTTAGATCTTCTTTTGGAGGGCGAAACACTTAGGATGTTAGGGTTCAGTACTATGGGGTAGATGATTTTGATTCACTTGCTGACTTCCCTTAAATCCTGAACTGGTTAATGTCAAGTGTCAGCCTTCAGAACAGGGAGCAAGGGAGTATTCCATGGGGAGTGACAGGGACAAGAATTCTTGCTTCCTTCAACTGGTTGATATACTTAATGATTCTTTGTCTGGCATCCTGGTTCATGGGGTATTGTTTGACCTATACTGGTGTTGCAGAACTTAATAACTGAACTATGATGAATGATTGGTATGCTGCTAAGCCTGGTGGGTGCCCCTTGGGTCCTAACATCTAGGTACCTTGCTTTAAGTTCCTGCATGTGTCCTGAGGATAACTTCCTATCTGGTGGCTGAGTCCTTGTGTAAGAGGTACTCCTCAGATAGAGAACAGATGACCAGAATATTGGTAAGAGCTTGACCAGAGTCCACAGTTAGACTAGTCAAGTTCCCCCTGAAGAGACGGTGGCTCTGAGTTTTTGTAGTAAGTCATTTCCAATCAATGGGTATGGGCAGTCTGGCATAATAAGAAAAGAATGATTCACAGTACCTTGTCCTAGGTCTATGGTCCAAAAGGTTGTCTATGGAAACTATATTGTATGGTATGTCGCTCCTTGGACTACTGTTTTCCTAGAGGTTAGTGGTCCAAGGGAATCTGTCAAGGCAGAGTGTGCTGCTCTGGTATGTATTAGAAAGTTAACAGTTTTGTTCCCTAATCTTGCAGTCACCTTCAGCTCCTAGGGACTAAGTCTTATGCAACTCAGGCCCCATCAATTTTCAGATAGCTGAAAGATGGAGTAGCTCTGCTCTTTTTCTTTTCTGCTAGGACAGTCATTCTTACAGTGACCTTTCTGCTTGCAACAAACACACTGTTTCTTTACCAGACATTTTCTTTCCCTTTCTCGTGGTCTATTTTCCTTTCTCTAATTTCTCCCTTGAATGTTTCCCTAAAGCAGCGATGACCACTCAGGAAGAGTTTCATTCCCTGTCTATCTTTGGCTGAATCTTGACTGTTGTAAACTTCCTGAACAGTTTCTAATAGTTGAGACCTATTCATCCCTCCAAATCCCTCTAATTTCTGGAGCTTTTTCCTTATGTCTGGTGCTGACTGCATGGCAACGGCCACATTGGTGGATCTTTGGTTTTTAAGGGCATCTGAGTCTATGGGAGTCAATATTGGGTATTACTCAGAGAGCATTTCCATACACCCAGCGGGAGATTCATCAGAATTGTGAATTACCTGACTTACCTTGGACCAGTTGGTAGTTTCCTGGCTATCACTATTAATCCTCCCAACAATGTCTGGCAAAATGTATCCATCAGCTTTTAACCTTCATTGGCATTAGGATTGAAACTGGGTCAGGTGGATGGAAGGGTCCTCTCTATCCAGGTGTCTGCATCAGGCAGTGTCTTGCTACCTGGTCTCAGAGTCAACTTCCAAAGTTCTAGCTGGATTCAGTCCTTACCCATAAACAGAGTGGTCAAGAGCTGCTGGCAGTCATCCCAAGTCAGCTGGTGTGTATAAAAACAGTTTCCAACAGGCTGATGAAGGCGTGCAGCTTCTCTGAAAATAAAATCACTGATGGTGAGGGGAATATATACCATAAAGGCATTTCCCTCAAGGAGAGAACAGATGGTACTTCCTAAGCCTCAGACAAAACTTCGAGAGAAGGGACTGGGTGTTATAAGTCAGCCTCCTGGCCTTCCCTCTGGGGAGAACATTTCCTCCAGACCCTCTTGCATTTCCTATTGGCCCAGTCAGAAAATGGCAGAATATGCATCTCTTCAGGTGGAGTTTCTAGAACCTGTGCTACTTTGGGCTTCTCTACCATTTTGGCCACACCAGGAGGACCCTGACCCTCAAAGACTGTAAATTTTCAAGCATAGGAGTGGTTGAAGGGCAAGGGTCAGTCAATGACTGGCATAGGGAAACTGATCAGTTTGATAAGGAGAGCTGGTCACAACATTCCAGACTACCTTGACTGCCTGGGATGCAAAGATCCCTCAGATAGCCCTCCCATCTTAAAGGAGGGCCACTCATGTTCTCAAAGGCATCCAGGGGAGAAATGAATTCCATAGTCGTCCCCATCCAAGAAGCTCCTCTAAAAATGTTTTAATATAGTAAAATTCCCTCCCCAAGGGCAAGTGACAGACTGACTTCAAAAGACAGAAACAAACAATGCAGATACATTAACAACTGTTAGGAGGCTGGGATCATCCAGAGGTTCACCAATCTGACAAGATAATTTAATAAGAACAGTCTTTTATTTTCAGATAGTGGCCATGAACAAACCAAACACTGAAAATTCTAGATAAGGTCCATTAGTCTAAGGATTTTAAAGTTACAATTTGGGGGGATTGCATTAACTCATATCATGCACGGGTGCAACAAAGCTTAACTTTTCTAACAGATGTCAGGCAGATCCCTCAGTTATCCCAAACAAGCAAGCATCATATACCAAAAGAGAACTAGCAGTTAGCCTGTTAGCCTTGTTAATCAATTATCTTGTAAGAACAGCTGAGGCAGTGAAAGATTTTACAAGATTGAACAGTTTTTTAGAATAATCCAACTATTCCAGAATAATCTAACTATCCCAGGAAAAGGGAAGTCCTGGGTACAGGACACAGCATATACAAACTAGAGGCTTACATGATAAAGGTATTTTTGTGTATATATATATGTGTGTATATATATGTATATATATGTAATTAAAACCCTAAATAAGGGCTGGAGAGATGGCTCAGAGGTTAAGAGCACTGACTGCTCTTCCAGAGGTCCTGAGTTCAATTCCCAGCAACCACATGGTGGCTCACAACCATCCACAATTTAATCTAGTGCTCTCTTCTGGCATGTAGGCAGAACACTGTATATGTAATAAATAAATGTAAAATAAATAAATAAATAAAACCCTAAATAAAATGCTAACCATCATATAACCAGACAAATTACAGATAGCCACCAAGCATTCATTCATCCAGTAGATGGAGTTGGGAGGACTGGGGTACATGCCCCTGGTAATTCCTCATAAAGTCCCTGGACACAGGATCCACAGTGGCATCTGTCACCCCATATTGTGCCCTCATCACTTGGTGAATTCTATAAAAGGAATTTACCTTCTGAGGTGTTCAGATCAGATGACTCTCCATTTGCCTTTTTTTGGGGGGTGTTGGTGGTGTTGGGATGATAGGGCCCCTAAGTGTTCAGGTCCAGTCCCTGGGATCTTGGTGGGACCTCCAAATGTTTTGGAGAGTTTTCCAGAGGTGACCACTCAGATATAGTTTATAGCCAATTGAGTCTTTATTCCAGTGGCTAGGACCACACGCAAGTGTTTTGGGATCTGGGCATGACCTCAGATGTCCAGAAGATGGGTATATATTAATTTAAATTAGAAACAAGCTTGCTTCACATATCAATCCCAGCTCCCTCTCCCTCCTCTCTTCCCTCCCTATTCCCCCACCAGCCACCCCCTCATCCCCCCACCCAATACCTACTCCATTCCCCAGGGAGGGTGAGGCCCTCCATGGGGGAGCTCCAGAGTCTGTCATTTCATCCAGAGCAGGGCCTATGCCCTCCCCCATGTGTCTAGGCTGAGAGAGCATCCCTCATTGTGTGATGGGCACCTAAAGTCCAATTGTATGCCAGGGATAAATACTGATCTACTACCCAAGGTCCCATAGATTGCCGAGGCCTCCTCACTGACACCCACATTCGGGTGGTCTGGATCAGTCCCATGCTGATCTTTCAGCCATTAGTCTGTGGTCCAAGAGCTCCCACTTGTTCAGCTCAGCTGTCTCTGTGGGTTTCTCCAGCCTGGTCTTGACCCCTTTGCTCATCACTCCTCTCTCTTTGCAACTGGGTTCCAGGAGTTCAGTTCAGTGTTTAGCTGTGGGTGTCTGCCTCTGCTTCCATCAATCACTGGATGAAGGTTCTAGGATGGCATATAAGGTAGTCCAATCTCATTATCAGGGTGTGGCATTTAAGGTATCCTCTCCACTATTGCTTAGTTTGCCAGTTAGTGTCATCCTTGTAGATCTCTGGAAATCTCACTAGTGTCACATCTCTCTGCAAACCTAAAATGACTCCTTCTATTATGGTATCTCTCTTCTGGCTCTTCTCTATTCTTACCCCGACTCAACCTTCCTACTCCCTCATGTCCTCCTCTCTCCTCCTCTTCTACCCCTCTCTTTTCCCCAGCTCCCTCTCCCCTCTGCTCAAGAGATCTTGCCCCATTCCCATTCTCTGGGGTACCATGCATATCTTTCTTAGGGTCCTTCCTGTTTCCCAGTGGGATTGTAGGCTGGTACTCCCCTGATCCATGTCTAAAATCCATATGAACACAGTGTTTTTAAAGGCAGAAACCATGTGCTGACATCTTTCTTGGCAGTTGAAAGGGGGCTTCGAAGAAGCCAAGATAAGCAGTTAGCTGGAGGGGGTGAGAAGTGGGGTTCTGCAGAAGCAAGCAGTTTAACAGAATCTAAGCTAAGTGAGCTAGGTTATCCTGACCTTAGATTCCTAGAATAGAGTTTGGTTGTTTTCAGTGGAATATTCTCCATCAAGGATATCAAATTCTAACTAGATGTGAAATGACCTCAGCAGGAATACAAGATGGAGGAACCACTACACTGCCTTTCCCCATCACAGAATGAAGATCCCAATAGAAGAATCTAATTTGCTTTTGTATTTTCATGTATTTAGGCATTTGTTACATAACAATAAAAGCATCAGGATTAAATGATCAAATAGTTATTGTTGTGTTTCTTGACCTTCTTAGATAAGTAAATAAAAGTTCATGTTTGTGTTTCTAGGACAGCCTGAATAGGAACAGAAATATTATACTTGTTAAAATTTTGTTTTTCAGAATCTTAACTGATGGTCAGTTTTTTCTCCCACTTTTATCACAAAACACATTATAAATATTATAATTTAATAAATAAATAATAATAATACATGGCATTATTAATTGAGCTCAAACTTTAAACAGACTGAGGTATATAAAGATAACGCTTTGAGAAAAACCAATAGTGTGCTGAATTTCATTGCCGCCAGTTAATTATGGTCAACTGATACATTTTCAGGAATTTTGTGAAGTGATGAACATCACATTTGTTGCTGGAAATTGGCCATGATAGAAGCTATGTATACCATGGAAACTACCACTATATTTTTATTACTATTTTGTTTTGTTTTCCTTTCCCAGGAAGCCAGTTGTGAAACACTTAACAGCACCCCATTATCAGAAACCTGCTAGTAGGTCAGATGCTTGCATGTGTTATATTAGAAGCGAGAAATTCGAGGCAGCCTACAGCTGCTGTACAGTTGTTTAGTGCAGATGCAGACCATCCACCACACTGTGCAGCTCTCTCTCTAAACACAGACCATCCACCATACCAGATCTCTCTTTTTGCAAAGTTCAGAATGTGAGGTTTCAGGATTCTAGTGCTTTGTAAAACTGCATTAGCTGTACAAAATGCCTACAGAGAGAGCTGATTCTCCAGACTCGGGTTCACAGGGTTTGTTTCCCTTTTAAAGCTGAGTTAAAGGAAAGGACCAGAAAGAAGACATGGAAGTGCAGTTGTTTGCATTTCCTCCCCAGTTACTGGACTTGTTGTTTTTCTTCTTATCAGTCTGCCCCCAATCTTCTTCAGTTTTCATATGTGAGTCTCATGGCTAAATGAAGCTTTGGTGTTATGTTTGTGTCATGAGTCGGGAATAAACTTATTCTTAAAAACAAATAAATGAACAGACCCAAGATTTAGTATAAGGAAAAAAAAATCCTGTGAGGTAATGTAAATGACAATCCAAAGTTAAAAACAAAACACTATTAGTTTTGTTGTAGAAATAAAGAGAGAAAGAGAGAGGGCTTATACTATTTTCAAAAGGTACCATAGTCAATATGGGAAGATGTCTGTGCATTAATTCTTTTAAGAACAATACAATACTGCTATCTGTTAGGCCCCAATCCTGGGCAGAGGGGGAGGAGGACAGGGGTGTGAGGGAGAGTGGTGGAGGATCGGTGACATTGTCTAGAATGATAGTCTGGCCTCAACTAATGCTGGGCAGGACTATAGAAGAATTGCTGGCAGACAGCTGAAAGCTCACAGGCAGCAGAAACCTGCAGAACAGGTTGATCTGCCCAGAAGAGCCCCTTTGCTCATCTCTTCCAACCTCAAGCAAATGGGGCATCTGGCTCCTTGTTGGAGCTCCACATTAACCTCCAGGCTCCTGTATTCCTATTAACAGGTACCTGCGATGCAGCCCACTACGCCACTCCCCACTCCCTGCCTGCCCAGGCAGTGCCCACTGCCCTTCCCAATCCCCACCATCACCAACAGTTCCAGCTTTCTGTTTCTTCTCTCTGTGGCTTCCAGTTCTCCTTTAAAAACCAGCAAGGCTTCTCTCCCCTGCTCTGCTTCTTTCAGCCCCAGAGAGGTAACCATGGCAGTTTTGGACTCCGCTAAATACCTCCAGCTATTTTCCCTCCAACCTAGAGAGAGCCACATGGCATTGTGATAGCCTCGGTTTCACTGTGCCCTCCCTTATAGCATCTTAGTTTCTTTCCCTGTGCCTGTAATAAACTACTTAGACAAAAGGAATTTAAAGAACAAAAGGCTTGCCGAAGGTGGCCAAATATGCTTTTAATCCTAGTACTCAGGAGGCATGGTCAGGCAGATTTCTGAGTTCCATACCAGCCAAATCTACAGAGCTCCAGGACAGCCAGGGATACACAGAGAAACTCTGTCTTGACAAGCAAAACAAAACAAAACAACATCAAATTGAAAAGGTTTTATTTGGGCTCAAGTTCATTTTTCTCATAAGGAAGTCCTGGTCACAGGAACTTTGGTCAAGTTGTACCCACCATCAGGAAACAGAGAACAATAAATGGTTGTGCTCAGTTCACTTTCTTCTTGATGCACAGCCTAGAATCCCAACCCAATGAATGTTGCAACCTGCAGTGTATGACTCTTCCACTTCAATTCATTTAATGGCTAGAACCTCAAAGTGATGCCTAGAGGCGCCTCCCACAGATGTTTCTAGATCAAAGCAATTTGATAAGCTTGCTAAATTCCTGGCTTTGTGCTCCATGGGAAACACTGCCTTCTCTCATGAAGCTCACAATGTAGTGAGAAACCAAGAGTGAAACAGGGATTCTGATAGATGAGTAGGTATACAACCAGTGGTGCTGTGACCATTCAAAGTGCAGTGGACCATCTGCATCACTTAGTCACCTAGAAATGTGACATTCTTAACTTCAGATGACCTCAAGAGCAGTTCTTTGAGAATAAATTCTGATTGTACTACATAAAACTGGGGAATTTGTTGGAAGACTAGACAGATTATAGAAGTAACACACACACATACACACACCAGTTTGCAACAAAAAAAAAAGGGAAAAACAAATCTGAGAGTCCAGCTGCAGTATATTGTAGTCATTTTTGTAAAGCTTCCCTGTCACTCATCTTTCATAACTCCCATGGGCCTTTTATCCTCTTTTGATCAGTGAGGCCATCATTAGCAGAAGTACAAATATTTTATACTGTTATTTTATTTCTTAATTATTTATTCTATGTGTCTTTTACATTAAGTATCTTGTTCCCATTTATTTCCCCATCCTTTCTCATCTGCCCTTCGCCCCTGCACACCTCCCAAATCAAACACAATTTAAGAGAGAAAAAAAGGAAAAATAAAATAATAAATTAAATTAAAAAGGGAAACACTTAAAAAATCTCATCATGGAAGCTGCAATGTGACACAGTGAGTCATGCTGGGAACCCCTTTGTCCATGTGTCTGTCTCACTAAAACCAAAAAGAAATGTGCAGAATACTTAAAAGGCCGAGTACGTCACAGGAAAGTTGAATGCTGCGGTAATAATCTAGGGCGTATTTCTCAAAAATTTAAAAGTTTTAAAAGTTCCATAGTATCACATTAAGGAGTAAGTCACTTTGAATGTATGTCCTATAGTTAGTGTAAGCTTTTTATTTCAGGAAAACCCTATGTGCTACGCTTTTCTATAAACAGATGACACACAGTTGGATCAACTCACCAATGTGCTACGCTTTTCTATAAACAGATGACACACAGTTGGATCAACTCACCAATGGCCTTTGATGCTTATATACTACAAGAGTCCAACCTAAATCTTCTTCCCAAGTTACTCGAAAATGCATTGTAAGGTGTGACAGAGCAAGACGCTACAAAGGTTCTTCCATTTTAGGCTTGACTAGAATCCGATTGCCTTGATGAGAAGCTCTGTGGAAAATTACCCAACTCTATTCTAGGAGCCTGAGGTCAGGATGCCCAAGCCAATTTAGCTTATGTTATACTGTATGCTTGCAAAGAACCCCCTCCAGCTAACTGCTTATCTTAGCTTCTGTTAAACAGCAGCTGTTGAGATGCCAGGGTGTGATTTTTTTTTCCCTTTAAAAACTCTACACTTCGGACACTTGGTGCTATTCTTAATCCCTAGGGAGTAACTTCAGCCAGGTAATGCTTTTCTAAAAAAGACTCCATTTGCATAGGAAATAAGATGAGCAGTTGACAAATGGAATCTCATGAAGGTAGAAAGCTTCTGTGTAGCAAGGGAAACTGTCAGTCAAATAAGAGACAGCCCACAGAATGGGAGGAAACCTTTACTAGTTACACATTCTGATAGAGGATTATTATCCAGAACTAAAGCACTGAACACCAAGAAAATTAATTACCCAATTAAAAATGGGAGCTACAGAACCAAACAGAACATCCCTAAAAGAAGAAATACATATGGCTAGGAAATATTTTTTAAAATGCTAAACCTCCTTAGTCATGAGAAAAATGCTATTAAAACAACTTTAAGATTCCATCTCACCCCAGTCAGAATGGATACTAAGAGTACTGTAACGAGAAGTACGGGTATGGACGTGGGAAAGGAGGATCTTACACAGTGTTGGTGGAACTGAAAACTGGTACAACCACGTTGGAAATCAGTTAGAAGATTTATCAAAAAACGATAGTTCACACAATCCAGCTATTCCTGGGCATCTACTCAAAGAACTCTATGTCCTCTGTCAGGGATAATCATGTCTATGCTTACCTTATTCACAGTACTAATAGATGCAGCTTAAATGCTGGTGAAAGAATAATGAAGATGTGGTCCCTATGCCCACTGTTGTATTCCTCATCTGTAAAGAGAAACTAAATTATGAACATTTCAGGGTTATAAAAAGAAATGGAAAGAATATTTTAAGTGAGGTAACTGACCCACCCCCCCAAAGGATAAATGCTACATGCTCCTATGAGAATGCTAGCTTCAGCTCTTTACTGTGGTGTGAAAGCTAAGAAACAAGGAAGGAAATAGGTTAGTATTAGGGAGACTAGACAGTAGAATACAGGTAAAAATGTAGAGGAATATTGTGGCCAGAAAAGTTTAGGCAGGGGAAGGACTAGGCAAATGGGAAGAATTCTCACAGAACAAAATTAATGGACAAGAATACATGGACGACATTTGTGGTGATGATGGACATGGGTGGCGAAGAGATGGGAAGTGAGAGTTGTCAGCATGCCAAGTGTGCATAGATGAAATTGTAAAAAGCAGTAACAAAACCTATTTTTAAAAATCAAAAGCCACTAGGGAAGGAGGAGGAGTAGACCAGAAATTGGATACCTGGTAATGTCTGCTCTGAGCTAGTTGTTCATGTTATTCCATGAAATCTTCAGATACGTATTTCTCAAACTATTTTCAAATTTATTTCTAATGAACTTGTGAAATACTAGGTTTCATCCTAACATCCTCAAAGTTAATTACTCCTAGGCCTGGATAATACTCCTTCCAGAAGCCATGGATAGTAAAACAAAATCCCCAGTTCAGGAGTAAGCTACTCCCTTACAAGTTGTTAGTTAAGGACTAATAACAGCAGCCCCAAACATCACAGCCTAAAGCCATTGCCCACCAGAATTTAAGGGAAGACCCTATTGATATAAAACATCTTGGGTCAGGCATTGGTGGCACACACCCTTAATCCCAGCACTCGGGAGGCAGATGCAGGCAGATCTCTGTGAGTTCAAGACCAGTCTGGGTCTATAACAGTTAGTTCCAGGACAGCCTCCAAAGCCACAGAGAAACCCTGTCTCGAAAAACAAAAACAAAAATCACCTTGGTCACAAGATGTGAAGAAAACCTCTATTATCAGCACTCAGTGTCTCAGCTTTTGAGAAATGAGGACAGAGGGAAACCAGAAATTGACTTTGAATGTGAACACACGCTTTTTTGCTTTGGGGCCTTTTGCCTAAGGATGTGTGGAGGATGTGCACTTGGCCAGACCACATGATCCCTAGTCTCGTTGACACAACTAAATTAGGATCAGAGGTGCCAACTACAAAGAAGGGAAGAGAGTCCCAAAAGCTTTTGTAATGCTTCATCTATTTCCACAAATAAGGATAGGCAAGAAATCCTTATTCACAGAACAGCTTGTCAGAGTAAGAACTGCATTGCAGCAACTGTAAGCTAGCCAAGGAGATAGAAATGTCACAGAAATATTGTAAGAAAAATATAATCCAGTTCACAAGCTGCCTCCTAGAGATAATGTTATTAGCAATGAATTCTTCACTGCTGGCAGAGCCTGAGGCCCTGTTTATGTATTATCAGGAGGGAACAGTGTGAATAAGTAATGGTCAGCCACCTTGCCTATGCAATGTCAATCCCATAGGCATCTTTTCCACTTCTATTTTTATCAAAGATTATTTTTTGCTGCTTTTGTGTGTGTGTGTGTGTGTGTGTGTGCGTGTGTGTGTGTGTGTGTGTGTGTGCTTGAAACATTGCTTCACCCCACTCCAGGCTGATGTGAAATTTACTATAACAAGGCTTAGCTAGAGTGCTAGGTTAACAGGCTTGCCTCACCATACTTGGCTTCTCTTCATATTTGGATGCTTGAACTCACTTTAAATATTATCCAGGACTTAGTAATTAAAATATTCATATTAGCTCAAATTACCCCCTCAATTATCACTTCCTGGATATAAATAATAGACATATCAACTATCTTGCTACATTTCTCATGTAAGACAGATGACAAACTCCTACCTCTCGTCTCCAGAGGGAGGCTCATATTTTGGTACTCAAAGTTTTTGGCTTATAAAAATTTTAATATACAACACTTTTCTATTTTTGCATCTGTGAGAACTGAGGGGAGGAGACAGAAGGGTTATTCAGGACCTCTATGCCTTGCCTGCTAAATTGATTCAAGGACATCTGAGAGGTTCAGTCGTCAAGAAAACTTGGCACATGGACATCACTATGAGTTTTCTGATTCTATCTTTTAAGAGTCACAGAGTTTTTACCACAATGTCTACCTCAAAGGTCTTCATGTGTAGCCTACTGGCTCTAGCTGGAAACTCATTAGTTAACCTGACTCATCAGAGTTCCTTTCTGTTAAATTTAGATAAAACAAGATGGAGGGGATGCTAGGAAAACTACCCGTTCTCCCATTTACCAATATGAAATAGATTTCCTAAGTCAGGAACTTCAGGTAGTCTGAAATCTGGGTAAGTGAGAGCTAGGAAATTCTACATGGAACAAAGCCAGACCAATGTAGTGAATAAGGGAGAGGGAGAGAGAGAGAGACCGAGAGAGAGACCATCACGTTCCCACACAGTTCTTATGCACAGCTCATCTCCAGCTATTCTTGGGCTTGCTCCAATTCTCTTTCTGTGGTACAGAGCACCTCTCTCTGTTTCTATTCCTTATTCACTATGTTCTCTCTCTCTCTCTCTCTCTCTCTCTCTCTCTCTCTCTCTCTCTCTCTCTCTCTGTCTCTCTCTCTCTCCTTTCTTTCTCTCTTTCTTCCTTTTTATAATAATTTTTTTTTTTGGTTTTTCGAGACAGGGTTTCCCTGTATTGTTTTGGAGACTGTCCTGGAACTCACTCTGTAGACCAGGCTGGCCTCGAACTCACAGAGATCCGCCTGCCTCTGCCTCCCGAGTGCTGGGATTAAAGGCGTGCGCCACCACCGCCCGGCCCTTTTTATAATAATTTTTTATTTACCTTTTTACACGTTACTCCCAGTTCCGCCTCCCTCCCCTCTTCCCCTGCCCTCCCAACCCCTCCAGCCCCCCCCCCCGCCCCAATCCATCCCCCCTCTGCTCCCCAGGGAGGGTAAGGCCTTCTAAGAGGGATTTTCAGAGTCTGTCATATCATCCCGGGCAGGACCTAGGTCCTCCCCGATGTGTCCAGGCTGAGAGAGCATCCCTCCATGTCGAATGGGCTCCCAGAGTCCATTTGTATGCCAGGAATAAATAGTGATCTACTCTCCAAGGTCCAGTAGATTGCGGAGGCTTCCTCTTTGACACACACATTCAGGGGCCCCACTTTTGAAATCCTTCCCAGCATCAAAGGATCATGAAAAAAGCCCAGGAAATGACTCAGGACTCCCCAGATCCTATTGGGTTTGTCTGAATTTTTACAGCACAGATGATCCAGCCAGCTTTCCTTTCCCCTAAAGCTGGTGTCACAAAATTAGATATTTTGCTTCCTGTGGGGATTCTGGAGGGAGCCTACCACCAAGGATGCGTGGGGTGGGGACGACTCTGCAACGGAAGTACTGGTTGAACTCATTTCTGAAGGGGATCTTGAGGTGGGTTAAGAAACAGGTTTTCTTGGTAAAAACTTTGAAACAATGGAGGCAAAGGGTCTGTCCTCTTGAGCTCATTACTAGACCATAGTTGGATCTGGTATCTGGTATCTGTTATCTGCAGTTACCTGCCATAATCCTGGCCTCTGGTTTAAGTCCCCCAAGCAACCAAAGAAATCAGGCTGTTCCTTTGAGCGCCTCCAACTGCCAGGTTCCACCCACAGAACACTGTAACTGCCCTAATGGCTGGACTCTGCCCCCGCCCTACAGAGTAAAAAGCCGGATCTCTGAACTAGAAATCCCACCAATCTCCACCCTGGAAAGCTTTCCTATGAAAAGGTCCACCCCCTTCTCTAAGAAACTCTATAAAAGTCCCGGTTTCTACTCAGCTTCCTTCTGTTTCTTGCCTGAGCAGGGGCAACCGCCCTGCTGATGTTTGCCCTCCCAATGAATCTCTTTTGTGAGATATTGTGCTGTGTGACCTTGTGGTATTCCCTGGCTCCTGACTGCCTGGATATCTTTCCATCCGAGTTGCTGCAATGCTACAGCTGGTCCCCGAATCACTTTGGTTTAGCTGGTCCCCGAATCACTTTGGTTTGCCTGAGTATGGGGGATTGGGATCCAAGTGTTATAGGCGGGGCATTCATGGTATGCTCCTGGTTGCAGCCACTGGCTTCCTGTTTTGGTGTACCTTCAGGTGGCATTTGAGCTTAGAGGGATCCTGGAAGCACTTTTTACACTCAAGGAGGGGCTTGTATCCTAAATAAGCACATCAGAGCCGGCTCAATCCAGAAGCATCATTGTAAATCTTGCCACAAATTGCAAGAGAAAGACCTCTCTCTCCACGGTGCTGGGGCTTGTAGCCATTATGGAACCATTTGAAAGATTAGATTTCTCCTTTTTTTTTTTTTTTACATTTTTAACCTTGAAGGTATAACATGCAAACTTACTTTAGAATTCTCATGTATTCCAGATATGCTGCTGAAAAAAATCAGAATGGTCTTTTTGTAAACAGCTTGTGTAAGTGTGTTGTAATATGCATTAAAAATTAAACATTGAAAGATCAGTAATAAAAACTACAAATCAGTAATTATCATGCTAAATCAGAATTTTGTCAGTCGTGAAGGCATGCTAACAAGGACTTTGGTGCAAAATGTGTAATTAGTATCATTGAAATGACGTTAACAATTGAAAAAAATCTACCTCTGCCCAACAGCTACTGCTCATGGTATAGATGTCAATTATGGTGATACACACTTCTTGCATATTGCAGTTGTCACAAGTAAAATCTTGCTTTCGTCATGGACTTCTACACAGTTTTATCTGTCAAGTAGTACTTTTCTCTATGCGTGCCTTTAGCCTTTTTTTAAAAATCACTTATCCAGTAAGAGCTTTCTTCTTCTCACAGAGAAATACTGGATATCCACAATTCATCAGTAATCTTATTGAGGTCATACTATAAGGGAAAAATGGGCAGTTTGGAGAATAAAATAATTAGATTCAAAGCAAGATAGTAAATAGTGAACTAAAACTTCAGACAGAGCAAGATCCTGCAGTATCTAGTCACATTTTCCCTGTCTTAGCCTATCCCTTAATCAATCAAATCATGCTGACTTACTTTCAGTTCAAATTTTGCCAAGCTACAGGGCAATATGGAGGGTTGCCTTATAACCTTTTACAGTGTGGATTATTTTCCCATTAATTTACTTATCTCACTCCAATACATCTACCTTTCTGCCAATATTTTCTTAAGAAAACTTTTCCTAACACCCCAAATTAGGCAAGATTTCCCACTGTATATCCTCTCCATCCTATTGTTTGATGTTGAGTTTTAGGTGTCATAGTAGAGAGAAGCTCACCAAGATGCTAAGCCTTCATTTTCTGAAGAAGGAGAGAGGTATAGCCTTCTTGGAAAAGACTGACAACCAGCTAGCTCACTCCAATTACTTTATTCAATCATATACTAGCTCCAAACATATATAATTGGAGCTGGGAAAGGTTCCAACTATCAAAGCCATTTTGTTCTTGCTGCCCGTGAGAGCAGGCAACCCACACAAGTCTCAAGCACAATCAAAAGTAAGAGCTCCAGGGCTTCCAGGACTGTCTTAGGACCAAGGTCAATGCAGGTGCTAGATCCCACACAGCACCAAGTGCAGACTCTCCAGAAAAGCAACATTTCTTCAAGGTTTAAACAGTCTTAAAACAATTTCTCTACCTCTACAAATCAACCCAAACATATCAAAGGCTTTGCTGAAACATTTCTATCAAAGCCAGACACAGAGGCTTTACTATCCATTTCACTTAAAGCCAGGCATGAGGGCTTTACTTACATATCACTATATCACCCCCATATTTTTCCTCTCCTCATAGTATTTAAAACAGTATAATTAAACAACACTCTATGTGATTATGAATTTAATATGTATCTTCCCTAAGCATTCTTAGGTCACCCAATATATGGTTGGTGAATCAAAAATATAAAGGCACTGTGCATATTGATGTACCTTCTTGTTCCAATGAAAGCTTTTGAAATTTTGTTTTGCTTTGTTTTTAGGCAATATAATGTCCAGTGTAGACTCACTGAAGAGACTGCTCCTGTCTGGAAAACTGAGACCAATATTATCACTTGAGGTTTGTCAATAGGAACTTTGCAGCATACAGTTCAACCTCTTCCTCTTTCCTTTTCTAGAGATGTTAGAGACCTAGAAAGTTTCATTCTCAGAGTACCAGTCAAAAGTCTCTCTTCCCCTGATGCTTCTCCATGGGAAATGAAATGCATCCCCCTTCCCTCACTAATCCCTTTGCCCCTAAGTTGGATGGTTGCTGCATTGCACAGGAGACTGGCCCACCAAGTGCCTCTGGCCAGCCAAGCCGCACAGTTTGCAAGTCAAGCAGGGAGCTCCAGAGATGCAGCTTTTGTGAAAGTCATCACTTTGGTGATACAGCTGCCTTTAAACCCCCAGCGCTCCTGTAAATAGCTTCTGTCCTCATTCCTGTAAATAACCCCCATAAGCTCACTGATTCACTTAGCTAGGCTGCTTTGGAACCATTTCTCTAGCCTGTCATTCATGCTTTGTCTAGGATGAATATATGTTTCTTCACATTTCCCCAGGAAAAGTTTCACAACAGGAGTAAAGTGTGGCTTGAGAAAATTAGATTTACAGAAATGAGATAATTCTAGGCAACCAGATTATGAAACAATAAGGCTATAAGTCAACGTACTGAACGCTTTCTGGACAAAACACTGCCCTGCAGAGGTGTAGAACTTTTCTCTATCTTGTACAACAACCCTAATGGGGAGGTTAAAACAAAACTATTAGATTAATACAAAGTAGTGATTTTTCCAGATGTGGGAGATGACCAGGTTCATGTGGTCCACATCTTGTTTCTAGAGTTTGAATCAACTTTAAGGCCCTGATCAACTCCTGAAAAACCTCAGTATACCCCCCCCCCTTTTGAGACTCAGAAGGTTGCTTCAGTGAAAAATTCCCCAAGTTCCCCTAGGCAAGGAACAAGGTCAGATTAAAAAGAACATCTAGTCCAGAGTGCTGATACGGAAAGCCGGCAGGCTGTAGAGATAAGTTTAATTTTGACCTTGTGGTTTCTCCAGGAAGGATGACTTATGCCCACGCTTCTTACAATATATCCCTATTGCTTGCCCAGATCTGCACCTGCAGTGGCTCCACTTCTTACAATACCTCTATTGCTTTGCTTGACAAAAGTATGTATATAAAAAGAAAACTGTCCTGAAGCCCGCCACGTTCAGCTAGCTAAGGCTGCTGAATCGCCCACAGACGCCTGTGTAAACAACAAACCTCAACTTAAAAAAAATTAATAATAAAAAAACAAAAAACAATAACAACAACAAAAAAACCCCAATAAACCTCTTGTGGTTTGCATCCAACTGTCTGGTTATTGAGCTCAGGACCTCATGGGATATTCTGCCTGATTACTTCAGGTCTTTCACTCCGAGCCTGCACCTTGTTCCTACAGCAGTGTCCCCAGCAACAGGGCCACTTATCTGACTCTTACACAGAGATGTTGTCAGTTTCACCTGCCTCATAGGCCTCTTTATAGCTCCTTACACTCTGATGCAGCCTCTTTAATCTTTTGTAGTCTTTCTGCAACCTCTATTCATTTCTACTTATAGATTCACATACCGGGTGATGAGTATGAGTAATGTGTGATCATGACAGACATATTTTCTTCAAGTTTGAGATGATCTTTTATAATCTTCCTTTGAGACAGATTCTCATATAGCTCAGTTTGGCCTTTACATTTCTATGTAGCTGAGAATCACCTTGGATTTCTGATCATTCTGATCCATTTCCCAAAAATGTAAATTATAGTTTGCCCAGTTTGAGGTGCTGGAGATGAAACCCAGTACTTCATGCATGTGAGGCAAACACCTTCCCCTTCCCAACTGGACCTCATACCAATCCCCTACACAATTACAAAATCAACTGTAAGTGATGCTAAAAAAATTGCATCAAGAAGACTTAGCTGAAGTGATTCTTAGGTGTGTTGAGCCTTGGCCTCCTTCTGGTGATATGAGGAATATTTGTCTCCTTTGTTTCATCCCTCTTCCATAGCCAAGTTGACAATTACCAAGTAAAATTTGGCCAGACATGATCATATAAATTATCTTACAATAGTTCTCCAAATTATTCCTATGGAATGAAGTAAAGATAAAGCAAGCAAACAAATAAATATTCTCCACAGTCAAAAGTTACTAGGTCATACCACTCATATCTTTTAGAAATGTTTAGAAGAATTAATTTTGTTATATGGTAAAAAAATGACTAAAACCTAAGCTTTTTTGCTGGTTTATTTTTTGTTTGTTTGTTTGTTTTCAAGACAGGGTTTCTCTGTATTGATTTGGAAGTTGTCCTGGCACTTTCTCTGTGAACCGGGCTGACCTCGAACTCACAGAGATCCGCCTGCCTCTGCCTCCCGAGTGCTGGGAATAAAAGCATGCGCCACCAATGCCTGGCTAAAGTTAAGCTTTTTTATTTTAATTTTTTTCATTGTGTGTGCGTGTGTGAGTGAGTGTGAGAGAGAGAGAGAGAGAGAGAGAGAGAGAGAGAGAGAGAGAGAGAGAGAGAGAGAGAGAGAGAGAGAGATCCTGGAATTTGGAATTGAGGCCAACAACTGACAAGTGGAACCTCACAAAATTAAAAATCTTGGTGGGTGGTGGTAGCCTTTAATCCCAGCACTCAGGGAGGTGGAGGCAGGCGGATCTCTGAGAGTTCAAGGTCAGCCTGGACTACAGAGTGAGGTCCAGGACAGCCAGAGATACACAGAGAAAGTCTGTCTCAAAAAACAAACAAACAAGCAATTAAAAAAACTTCTGCACAAATAACAAAACATTCAGCTGAGTGATTTGGGAATCTTCAAAGCAGGAAATCTTTGCAAGCTATATGTCTGTCAGAGGAATAATATCCAGAATAAATAAAGAACTAAAAAAAAATCAATTCAAAGAATTATCCAGGTATCTAAAAACAGAGAGTTCTCAAAAGAAGAAATATAGTAGCTAAGAAATATCACAAAAAATGTTCATCATCTTTAACAATTGGGCAAATTTAAATAAAAACACTGTTGGTGCCTGGTGGTGAACATGGTATTGGAGGCAGCTTAAATCTGAATTCATAGGCCACAATCTCTCATTTGTAGCTCTAGAACAAACTATATTATTCTCATTGAAAACAAACAAAAAAGAATGATCTACTATGTTCTTTGCCTCATAGAGAACACAAAAAGGATGCTATATCAAATTTACTCGCATAGTCATTCCTCTTTTTACCTAAAATGTGGATATAAATATGTATTTTATACTATATAAAATCTTAATATATTTTCCTTTGCCTCAAAGATAACATAAAATAGATGTTATGTCAAATTTACTTATATGTTCATTCCTACTTTTATCTAAAATGTGAATATAAATATGTATTTTATAATATGTAAAATATTAATATATTCTGTTTGACCCAACATACCTGGAATGTTCTCACATCAGTGTATAATCAATAAAGACATAATTTTGTGAGAGGTTTTACTTTTTCATTTTATTTCTTACGTTTTTGTAGTGAGATTTTTTAAAATAGCACTTCAGGAAAGGCACAAAACATAACAATATGGATAATAAATATCCTGATATGTCTGATAATTTATTAATTATGTTTATTTGTATTTTTTACTTATATATCAATTGCCAATGAATTGAAAACCCAAACACGCAGCAGTGATTAAATTTAGCATTTTTCATTCATTTAAACTACTGTTTTACATACATATTTTCCAGGTTTGTTGCTGTGATGATATATGATGTGTGGGACTATTTGCTTCATGTGTCTACTTGCCCTGAGCCCTATAGATGGAAAAGCGTGGCCTGTTTACTTTTTCTACATCATATGACAAAGATGCATTTGGAGGAAACAATTCTTCGGAGTCACAGAGTCCCTCTACCCATGTGAGCACCAAATCCTGGATTTTCTTATCCTGAATACCTTTCCACAGTCCCTCCATGATTCTCTTCAAGTTTTTACTAATGTAATGCTGAGGATGGAGACCAGGCTTACACATATGATAGGCGAATACTCTACCTCTGTGTAACAACCCCAGTGTTTTGTTTTGTTTTGAGACAGGGTCTTACAAAGTCACCAAGTATTCGAAGACAGAATGAGGAAGTTTAGCGAGGTGAGGAATAATTAGCAACTGGTATGCTGAGGCTTCTTATGCTGAGTTTTGGTTTATATCTTCATTTTACTGCTGTTTTCAGGTATGAGGTGGACCGGGAGAAAAGGGTTTTAAGAAAACCATCTTAATGTGAGCAAGGAATAGAAAACAGCAATTCAGTTACTCCACTTTTTGTGAGGCAAAAACGGAGAGCATGGGCAAGAGAGAGTGAGGAGGCCTTGGATTTCAGGTTAGAGATTTAATATTTTATTTTGATGGCTGTGCTATTTTTAAAAAAAAGAAGTGAAAAACCAATTAGTTTTACCATTTATGAAATGTTGTTCATTTGTTTTCAAGAACAAACTTCATTTCCCCTTGTAGAACTAGGAGGAGCGATAAATAGTACAACCCACACATTCTAATGATAAACTCTTGTTCCCACACTCTCCTATTGCTTTCTTTTGCTAGGAGGAAGCACTAATCCCCCAGCAGGCTGCTCAACGGGGGCACCAAGGTCACTGGAGGACTGGTAGATTAGTTCCACTTGGCCACATGGGAACTGAGGATGGCTATGCTATTATTTTACACTAAGGACAAGGCATTCTTTTCACCATTCATATACAATACTTTACTAGAGACATTGCTTATATGGTTTTTTTTGAGGGCCTTACTGCTGCCAAAGCTAGGCTCACACTCATGATCTCCCCACCTCAGCCTTCTGCATGCTGGAATCACAAGTATGTACCTGCCAATTGGTTGATTCCTTGTTTGGAAAGCAAAGGATTATATACTGGACTTTGGATGCAACTGGACGGTAAGAGTGCTTGTCTAACATATAGGAATACCTGAGTTCAAGCCCCAGTACTACAGGAACCAGGAATAATGGCAAACAAAACAGAGCAATGCAAAAGAAGTCCTTTTAAAACATGTATGATGCCATGTCCTTTTGTAGTGACTTGTCACTACAAAAAAAAACTTAGAATGAAAATATTAATTCTTAAAATATTCTGGAAGGGATTACACAACATGATTCTCTTTCTTTTTCTGTTACCTTTTGTCTTAGTCAGAGTTACTACTGCTGTGATGAAACGTCATGACCAAAAGAACTTGGGAATGAAAGGGTTTACATGGTTCTTGTTTCTACATCACTGTTCATCATCAAGGGAAGTCAGGACAGGATCTCAAACAGGGCAAGAACCTGCAGGCAGAGCTGATGCAGAGACCATGGATGCTGCTTACTGGCTTGTTCCTCATGACTTGCTCAGCCTGCTTTCTTATAAAACTCAAGACCACCAGTCCGGGATGGCACCACCCACAATGGGCTTGCCCTTCTCCCATTAATCACTAATTAAGAAAATGTTCTACAAGTTTGCTTATAATATGATTTTTCTAGGGGCATTTTATCAACTGAGGTTCTCTTCTCTCTGATGACTGTAGCATGTGTCAAATTGACATAAAGTTAGAAAGCTCACCTTTCTGAGTCTTTTTAGTTCAATCTCATTCTTACTCTTCTTTAATTATAAGAGCATCTGTGCTGTACCTCTATAACAGTCACCATGGGGCTATCTCAGGACATTTGCACTTGCCAGTTCTTCTATCTAAAAATACTTCTTCTGTAGATACCTATTTAGTGTACTCTCAACTCCTTCTAATCTTTACTTAATTCTCTTGTCAACAAGGCTGCCCTAATCACTCTGTTTAAAAGACTTTCTAACACAGCGTGCACCTGCTCTTTCACATTCATTTCTAACTATATGACCATTTGTATGTGTGTGTATACATGTGTGCATGGTATATATATATATATATTACATATTATATATGGTGTGTTTTGCACATTTATGTTTGTATGCACACTTTTACATGTATACATGATGTATACATACATGTGTGTGTAGAGACTAGGACAACCTTGACTGTCAATTCTTAGGATCTGTCTTTCCTTTCTTTCTGTGTTTTATAATTTCTTTCTTTTTCTTTGTTTTTGTTTTTTGGCAATGTCTCTCTAAAGTCTCTCTCTCTCTCTCTCTTTCTCTCTCTCTCTCTCTCTCTCTCTCTCTCTCTCTCTCTCTCTCTCTCTCTCTCTCTCTCCCTCTCTCTGTCTGTCTGAGACTCACCAAGTAAACTATGCTGGCTGACCTGTGAACACCCAGAGATCTGCCTGCCTGGCTATATATTTTTTCTTTCTATTAATTGTTCTCTCATACAATACACCCGGACCTCAGCTTCCCCTCCTTTTACTCCTTCCAACCCTTCCCCCAATCTTCCTTCTCCCCTAGATCCAGTGATTCTCTGTTTCCCTTTAGGAAAGAGCAGGCCTCCCAGTGATGTCAACTGAACACATCATGAAAAGATGACAAGGTAAGACTATGTGCAATCCCTCATATCAAGGCTGGACAACTAGTTTGATAATTCTGTCCTTTGCTAATGAAACCATTTAAAATCTTAAATGTACCTGTTAGCACTACTTTAATGGCCTTGCAATAATTTCCATTTATTGTTTTCCACCTAATGCTTTTGAAAAATATTTTCCGTAAGACTTCCTCTATTTTGATAGATTGACTATATCAGTTCTTTTAAATTAATTAAAAATTTTTTGCCCATGTCATGCATGCATGCAATATTGTGATGGTGTTTTCCCATCCCTGATACTTTATCTTACTGCCTCCTACTGACCCTACTTATCTTTCTTCTGTTTTCCTGTGTCATGCAAGTAGTCACAGTTGCCTTGTGACTGTGCTGCAATGACCGTGACATAAGCAGAAGGCAGCATTTCATAGAGCCCCTCTTTCATTTAGGGCTGAGTACTCAACAGTTACTCAGTTTTCTGCACCTGGACCAGTTATGTGTCCCTGCTTCAACTGCAAAAAGATTTCTCTAGCCAAGACTGAGAGGAGTACTAGTCTAGTATAAAAGCAAATATTTAGGAGGCAGCTTAATTATGTCTCCATTTAATAATACTTTAGTACTATATTCCCCCATAGGGACCATGGCACCCCAGCCATAAGTTTTTTTTAATCAGGTGTACAATATCAAGCATGTATTCTCTTGTGGAATAGGGCTCAAGTCCAATTATATCATTGTAGGTTACCTCTAGGACATTGAAGTGATGGTCTTCTAAGCAAGACCTAGGTTAAGGGGAGGTCTTTCTATTGCTAATACAACACAGTACATATATAAGATACAGATAATCAAGCTGGAACTGAGCCAGAAGCTTCCTACCAGCTGTCCAGTGTTTATAATGCTGGAAAGTCCAAGGCTGGCTGCTACGGGACAACAGTTATCAAGATTTTTTCCAGCTGTGGACTATGAATCCTATAATATTGTCTTCCCAGGTAATATATGCCCACTACTAAGACAGTCAAATGAACTTTAAAAAAATTACAAAATAGACACAAAACAAACACAAGAGAATTATGAAGGTCAGAGCAGGTATAAATGAAAATGACAGAAACTGAGTAAAGATAAAGGGGTTATTATCTAGAAAGAAAAATAAAAGTGACAAACTTGTAATAAGAATGGCAGATTTAGAAGAGAAAGATCAGGGATACAGTTCAGTTGTAGAACATGTGCCTAGAATGTGTGTGGCTGTTCTCCAGCACTGCAAAGACAGGGGGGGGACTAGAGGGGGGTGGGGTGGGGTAGCAACTAATCAGCAATACGGTAAAAACCAGGCAAATTTCTATACATTCTTTGTCCATTTTAATGATCACATGAAAGGAACATTGCTTAAAATAAAACAGCTTAGATGAAATGGAACAAATCCTTTCAAAACCACATATATGAACTGGATGGTTTGACCTAGCCAATAAATCTCAGAGAAAGTGAATCCTTAGTTTAAAGGCTTGAAAAAAAATCACCAACCTCAGGTTGATTTTACTGGAGAATCCCAACCAACAATCACCATTAAACTCTGTATAATAATCTTAGAGAAAATGGAAAGGCAGAGAATATTTCAAAGCCGGATCACAGTAAGATCTTAATGCTAACACCGCAAAGACAGTATGAAAAGGGGGAAGACTGATATGTGTCTCTCATAAATATATAGACCAATGTTCACAACAAAAAGCTAGCAACTGAATTTACACTCACACACATATACAGATACACACCTCATAAGGAAGTGACATATATTTTCCAGGGATGCAAGGCTGGAAAAAGTTAAGAAACTTTTTTCACGGCACAATAAACCAAAGCAGATTTCTAAAAGGCACTGGAGAGACAGTGTAAGGGTTAAAAGGGGAAAACAGGATTGAAACTGCATAGTAGTGATGGGCCTTGGGGTAATAGCTCGGCCCTGCTTCCAACCAGGGTTTCTGCTTCCAGGTTCTCTGTCGTATAAGGAGCCCAATCTGCAAATACCTGCCGCCATGAACGCTCATGTGACTTGTCTACCCTGATGGACTAGAATTAGAGCCGAGAGCCTTCTCTTTTAAGTTTCCTTTTTTCCTGGCAAGTTTCCTGCAGTAAGAACAGGAACTAATCCCACACCGCACAAATAGAAGCCTCTGAGTTAGCCATGCTTGTTTTGTTTGTTTGTTTGTTTGTTTAGTTGGCTGGTTGTTGTTTTTGTTTCTTTTTGGATCTGGTTTCCAAACTTCTATAAGCCTATTGCCAATTCATGCTGACTTTTTTTTCAACATGTGTTGGTATGTACCAACTTAATGAATATTTAAATTACTTTTGATTATCTTGTTGTTAGTGAATATTTTTGTTTCACTCATTCAATCCCAGAATACACAACATATTTATGTGTGGTTGCTGTGCTTGATGAACAAAGTGATATTATTTCAGTGCCAGCAGGTTTGTTCTGGGCACAATACTAGGGCATCTGGGTTGCTTTTTCTGCTGGCATGCTAAAACCCCAGAAAAGATGCAAACACAGGCAGGAACGGTTTATTTGGGCCCAGTTTGACGTTACAATTTATCTCAGCAGGAAGGTCACAGTGAAGGGAGCCTGAGAAAACTGTCCACATTGTGTTCTCATTCAAGAAGCAGAGCAAAACATGTTTATGTCCCGTTCAGTTTGTCTTTTTAAAATTATTTTTATTATTTTGTATTTATGTCTAAACACATGTCTGTGTGTGGGTATGTGCACTTGAGTGAACAGCATTAGATTTCCTGGTGCTGTGATGACAACTGGTTGAGAGCTACTTGAGGTGAGTGCTGGGAGCCAAACTCACGTCCTCTGCAAGAACAATAAACACTCCTGACCGATGAGCCATTTTATATAGTCCTAGAGCACAAACCTAGGCAATGGTGCCACCCATAGTGTGTAGTGAGACGAAAAGAGTCCAAGGCCTTCTGGATGTACTTGGAATAAGTAACCTGGGCCTGGGTGGCATCCAGTGATAATTGTGGCCCAGATGTGCCTCAGGAAGCTTTCTGGTTCTGCATGGATTAATCTTACAGCCAGAAAGTTTCTGTTTCCAGCTCCTTGTCCTTCCCACTGGACAACAGTGGATCAAGACAGAACATTCTCGCACTTGACTTCACTTTGTGTAGGTTCCAGGAATCCCAAGTTCCTTTCTACTCAGACAGGGATCAGAATGACTGATGCTTTGCCTTCTTCACATATCACTACATTGCACTTGTTCTTGAAACTGAAGTCTGCTCTTATCAAAGCAGTCTTTATGTATATTAGACATAGACTTATAGTCTCTGGGTCTTATTATTTTCTTTTATGTGTTATATGGAGATATGTGTGAACTTCTTTATTTATTGCACTCTTAGGAAACATTTATGTTCCAGGAGTCAAATAAAAAAGAAAACAACAGTAGAGGAGAGCAAAAGAGGGGCTTTACCATCTCGTCCCTTTCTTGTCCTTCCTGGTGTTTCCCATTGAAGTCTTCAGATGGCATCCTACCATTTCCAGCTCCTTAAGCTGTCCTATACTAAAGTGCAAAGTGCACTTTCTCCCCATTTATTTCAGCTTTGTGATTATTGTTTGAGTTGCCTACAAATGGGGCTTCACTTCCCACTTCTGGTTTCTAGGTCTGAGCTTCTTGGTTGCAGAGCTTGTATCTACTAATTTCTTTCCTGGGATGACTCAGTTCTGCTTTGGCTCTGGATAAAGGAGGGTCCAGAGCTGCTTTATGAAGAACTTGTGATGGTGACCACCTGTCACATCCCTGAGCACTCTAGCTCTGGGTTTCCATATGTAGTTCTGTTCTTAAGCCCAGATTGGAAAATGCGATTCAAAAGCAAATGACCCTCAGAGAACAAATTTAGATTAGATCTAAATTAGAAATAACTATTTGATTACTATGCTCTGAATGTGCCCCTCCACAATTCCCATTGAAACTTAGTCTCATTGCAACACTGCTAAGCACTGGGACCTTTCCATTTACAGCATCATGATGCCTTCTCATGAATGGGCACATTAGCAGCCTTGTTAAAGAAACTTTAGCTATTTACGTTGGAACCTTTTTGTAGTCTGCTCTAGAAAGACATGCCCTCATTTACTCTAGTGTATGTTGAGCATGAAACTTTCCTGATTCTTTGGAACATGGGGAAAGGCTAGGATTCAGTTAGCACCATAGATATTGATTGGCTACATACTTTACCTTCTCATACTCCCCATCCAAAATTCATATAAACTAGAGAGTAAGCACTAAAAATAGAAAGTACTTCTCTACAGGGAGTATTGCTCGCAACATCTTGAAGCTATTAAACCTATACAAACCAGGAGTGAGCACATCCACACAAAGCAGGAGTGAGCACCATGGTCAGGTCACTTGAAAGGTTCAGTCAAACTCCCACTTCTTTGCGGGGAGATAGGGTTGAGGAGGCTTACTCAAAACCTGTCTCCATTTCCAATTACCATCTTGAGGAATATTTATTCCAGTTATTATTCTACTTGATTCTCTTCTGTAATTAGAAATTGCAAAAAGTCTGTCCTGACATTTGCTATGAGCTGGAAACAAATCATGAACTATGAATGCATTTTGCCAACTATAAATCACACATGAACCAATTTATGCAGGGAATCAGATGTTGGATAGTCAGAGTGAGGTTTGGTTGCTATTCCAGGGCCCTGGGTAGTTGTCAGGGGTTTCACGGGTCTGAAAGATGTTGTCAGTGATCATGATGGTTGATCTTGTTTGCCAACATGATTAGATATGGAATGAACTAAGAATTGCAGTGCTGGGCAGGTCTGTGAGGGTATTCCCTGGAGGGGGAAATTTCTTACTACATGAAAGGGAAAGGAACTTTCTCAAAGTGAGCAGCACCTTCCAATGGTGCTCTGCATACAAACAAGTTCAAGGGAACAGTTGTTGCTTTGTGTTTGCATACTTTAGTCCATCACTAGTGAGTGTACATTCTGCCTCTCACACTGTCCTCTTCTGACATTAGCACCTAGTTAGTTACCTCAGCCTTCCAATGTGAACTGAAGACCAGAGGCTTGCAAGGATACTCCAGGCCTTCTGTACCAGATTTGGATTTCTGTGGGATCCAGCCTCATGGACTGAGCAGTGACCAGGCTTTTAGCCTTTCTAGAATGTGGCCAGAGTAGGACTACCCAGAGTACATCATGCCGGACAATTTAACAAATCCCCTCTTAGTACACATTCATCTTGTATACTCTCCTTTCTAAGATGGTGACTTTTCAGATGCTTCCAAATCTGGGCTTTTCTCTGTTTTAACATGTTTCTCCAATCTTGTCTATTGGATTGATAATATTACCATAATGTAATGGTCTTGTGTTTATTTTACTAATATTACTTTACTAATATACAAATCACTTCCTATGGCAATAAAAGCAATTCAGGAGCAGTCATCTCTGATGTTATCCAAGGATGACTTTCCTTTTTTTTAACCTTACGATATTCATTTTTAAAAAGAAGTTTATTTTCTCACTTATAAATTCTACTTAAGGAAAACATGTAACATTTGAAGTAATAGGATACTATACTAGAAATTTGAATCTACCTAAAAATAGTTTAATTCCATCATGTAAATGCAAATTTCAGGGGTGGACACCCTCTTCAAAGAAGACTTTGTTCAGACTTAATACCATTTAGAGAGGAACAGTGAGTGGGTGTGCAAAACGATATGGAGTTGCTCGTGGCTCTCAGCAGGTTTGTCTTAACCTCTATGGTTATTTTGAGGTCAGCTGCGTTCAGAAGTATGTGCATTTGGACTCAAAGCTCCACTGGAGTTCAGCTTTGACAGGAAGAAAATAAACACATTCTTGTATCTACAACAGTAGGTGTTTCCAAACTTATTTTATTTAATAACTTCCAAGGGCTGAAGGTTTCCATATCAAATAATATTTTTATCAGAAAATGTACCTAAAATAAAATAAGTTAAAGATGTTTAATACTCTTTATGGGACCAGATTTTTTGGATATTTTGTTTTTTGGGGACTTTGGGGTGACTGGTTAAATCATTTATGTAGAAGTAAATCACACTTTGGGGACAAATGAAAGTTATGGTTCATGTTTGAAGTGCTGGATAATACAAATGATCACTTATACTTTTATATTTGGTTTAGGGATATAAGGCAATATCCAAAATGTACATGAAAGTGCAAACAGAGAGAGAGAGAGACAGAGAGAGAGACAGAGAGACAGAGAGACAGAGAGACAGAGAGACAGAGAGACAGAGAGAGACAGAGAGAAAGGACTTCAAGTACTCGGCTAGAAGATCAGCTAGAAGTTTCAATAATCCCTTGTGAAAAAGACTTTTTGTTTCAAAAGCTTTCTAGGGAAAACATATCTAAATAGATATTCCTAATGAAATATTCCTGCAAATGGTTAAATATTCTTAGACCTAGGGATGATAGCATAATGAAAGGTGATACTTTGGGGAGGAAAATATCTACTCAGAATAGAAAAAGTACCAGTTATAAATAACAATAATTCAAAAAATATTTTCAATAATAATTTCCACTTATCTGGTAAATTTTTCATAAAAATTATAAATTGCTTTAAAAGAGAACATAGACTAATCAATTTGTCTTAGCTTCTTCAGCTTTCTAATCAAGGAGTTGGACTAAATGTTAATCTTTTAGCTCTAATAGTGTATCATTCAAGCTGATAGAAGGTATTAAAATGGACCCATTGGTTTATCCAAATGATAATAGAAAATGTGGCTTAAACGTATGAAGCCTGGCAATGCAATTTTTTTGTTTGTTGAGAACAAAGGAAAGTACTAAGTGATGAAAGATATTATCCAAAGTTCAAACCCATTCAGGTTTAGTCAGTTACCCCTGACCATCAAATAGTTTACACTGTTTTGTTTTATTGAAGACTCCAAGAATTCCAGGCACCTACTGTTGGAAATCTTTCATTATTATTTTTGAGATGAGATCGGGACTTCCGATTTTTAAAGATCTCAACATTCTAGTTTGAACATAAAGATGGGAGCTACAGATCACTCCCAGACTGACTGGGATCCAGGGGAGCAGAGGAACAGACCTGACCCTGGGGGGGCCTATGGATGACTTCCAGACTGCCTGGAATCTAGGAGTCCTGCCTGGGACCCAGGGGCACAGAGGAACAGAAATACCCATGGCAATATTTGTAGTTTATCATTTCCTGCCCCTAGGAACCACTTTTCTGGTAATTTCTCTCCTCTAGGGGAAAAGTACAGAGCAATTAACACCTGCCATCTTGACTACTCTCCTGTGGTAGGAAAAGTCCCTGATGGGAGCAAGAATGAGAGAGTGGATCTATAACCTTCACAATTTGTGCCAAAATCACATTGTAGACACTTAATTCCACTTAAGCCCTGGAAGTTTTCTCCCTGTAAACCAAGAATCTAGCCATCACTATGCTACTGTCTCAAGCCTTCTAAGGCAATCTGTGATTTACAAATTACTTCCTTTACTTCAGGGATTGGTATCATAAAGTGGGTTCCTCTTAGTGGCTAGAGTATACTAAGGAGAACAGCCACTGAATCTGTTTCTTTTTTGGGTGAAGTAGAATTAATATTTAACTAGCCATATAACATAATTGTCTATAAACGGGAACGATGGGCAACAAAGTGGCTTTGAAGTTCATCCTTCTAGGCTTCTAAGGATCTCAACTTTCCTGCTTCCTCCATGCTACTTATCAGTAAAGATTTCACGCATCTGGTGTGAGCAAATTGTAGCCGAACTATAAATCACAGTTTTTCATGTGACTATCAATGCCCAAATGTAGTTTAAGGCCTTTTTACACAGTATAAGAAATACAGCATAATTTAGCTGTCAATAAAATATTGTTCCTGATCATCCTCTTTATTTAAAAAAAGTGAATTCATCTCTTAGCTACTAATTTTGGGGAAACAATTAGAAAAAGGGAAAAATCAAAACAAGTGACTTACTTCTACAGAGGCAGAACTCCAGATAAAGCAGCTAAAAAACTTACCACAATTTTAACAAAAAGTAAAATTCAGCACAACTTAATTCCTTTTTGTATGTCATTTAAGGAATGTTTGTTACTGAGATTGACAAAATAAATTCATTACTTTGTCCTGTCATTATTAAGGCAGTCTTACGATACTGGCTCTGAGAATCAAGTATATAGTTAAAGCCATGTGAGACTACCAGATGATGTATAAAAGCACAAATGAGCATCTTATGCTTGCTTTAGAAGGCTGATCTGTTAAACCTGTGATGTTGTTCTTCAAACAAGAAACAATACAAGTTATCTTCATATGGGTTAAAATGCTATTTAAGATAAGACTTCTGGAAAACTGCTAATGTTTGTGTATAATTCTTATTTTTCAATGCAGTTGGTGGCCAAGGAAGTGGTTAATAATATATGAACGTCAAATGCCATAGGTGGATACCTATTAAAAGGTGTGCACTATATAAATAGGATTGTATATTTTCAAAACTGTAAAATAAACACAAAGAATTATAGGTCTACATGTTATAATTTAAAGTCAACACTGGCACTTTTTTTAACCTAAATACATTCCTATGACAATACATGCACCTACAAACACATGGCCATGCACATAACCTTGTTTTCTGCATTTGCAAGAAAGTTAGAATATACAATATTGTACATTGTGTCAACTTAAATCATTTTGGAAAGTCAATGAAGATGGCAATAAAAATCTAATCTAAGAAATTAAAATACAAGGAGAAAATTATATCATAGATTAAAAACACTGAAGACTGATGGAAAGTTAGGGTTAGATCGCTTGTCCCAGTGATCTTGAAAGATGCAGAAGAGAACAGGACAGTTTGTAAACACGCTGAATATTCAGTTTGGCAAAAGGGATGAAAACTTTTGTAATCCAGCAATGCAGGCTAGAGATCTAGACCATCTGGGCTGCGGTTTGCAGAGAGACTTTATAGCTGTGGGCAGTCCTCCGTAAGGCTGGGGGTGCAGATGGTGATCTGGATGCCCATCTGGATGGGAGCCGGCGATTGGCTGGTCTAGCAGGTCGGGAAAATCCTTTTCCATTTGAGGCTTTCACTGCTATGGATTCCTGCAACACAAATAAAGGCCACGGTCTCCTTACACACACCGCCTTTATCCAAGAAATATATCAAAAGGACCACCACCACCACCACCACCACAATAACAACAATAAAAGTGTTCATGAGATTTTGTATTCATGGTTCCAACTGTCCTTCTTCAAATGATATTTTTTAGATTTATTTTTGTTATACATAGGTGTTTTGCTCATATCCATGTATGTTCATATGTGCACTATGTGTGTGCCTGGTGCCCACAGAGGTCAAAAGCGGTCATCAGATTCCTTGAACTGGAGTTAACAGAGGGTTATAAGATGCCCTGTGGGAACTGGGAACTGAACTCAAGGCCTCTGGAAGAGAAGCCAGTGCTCTTCCCGGCTGAGCCATCTCTTCAGCTCCTGCAACCCTGCAACCTGCCCTCCTAAGAAAGCTGATGTTCTTGCATCTGAGACAGGCAGTGAGGACAGACTCAGGTGCTACTGCCTCCCTCAGAGCCAAGTAACAACCTCATTTTTATTGTCTCTTTGGATTCTTACATTTAATTCACAGGGGTTTTAAAAATGAAGCAAAGCAATGCAATATGTTCCTAAGGATCTACAGGAGAATACCCCCCCCAATCCCTAAACAATGAAAAAGAAGAAACATTCAGCGTATGTTCTTAGTTCATGAGAAATTTGTTGGTTATATTCGTGTTTGTGTGTCTCTGATCATAGGACCTACAGATTTATGGTTTCAACTAAAATGAAGGGAAGTATAAAAGCCAGTGAATTATTTGAAATGCTGGCTAATATAATGTCTCATTATTTAAATTACATATAAAAGGGGGCATTTTGTATAAGTCTTCATAGACTGTACTCTTTTAAGTGGACAAAAAAGAATTGTTTATTTAAATACCCATTTTTTTGTTAATTTTTATGTAAAAAGTATCTGTGACTAGCTGTATTTTGTAGACTGTCTTTTAGTGGCACAAACAAAAGAGTTTGTTTTTATTTGTTTTAAATGTTTAAACATTTAAAACTAGACATTATTTTACCATCATACACATTTGTGTGACTAACCCTATGAGGACACAAGTCATACAATGGGAAAGACTGAATCAATCGTAATTGAGAAAGTGGATGTTATTAAAAAATGTTTTATGTACTGAAATAATAAACCTTTAGGGTAAAACTCTGTAAATCAACAGATATGTATTCTGATTTATTTTAAAGAAAGGAAACAAATAACTTTCCTCGGGTTCTTGAAAGCATAGTATATCAATTTTACTATTTATTATTTACCTATTTTTGAGGCAGGGTCTCACTACATAGTCCCAGATGATGGGAATTCAACTTTGAAAACCATTCCAGTGTCAAACACCCAGAGCTCCACCTGCTTCTACCTCCTGAGTGTTGAAATTAAAGTTATGAGTGACCACATGTGTCCTTGATATGACTTATTTTTAAATAATGCGCTAGTTGAAGTTTTTAAAACTGTACCCTCAATTCATATTAAGTTATGCCTCACAGAGAGCCAAGAAGCTAAGAAGATACCAAATTGTGTCTACACCCTACTTATATGATCTAGCAACGGGCCTCATTTCAGAGCTATTACTAAAGATGGATGTAGTCTCTGATTAGCTGTGTTATCTTATTTGAATCTATCACTCCACTTGCTGATCCCCACCCTAAGCAAATGTTCCATTTGATACATTTCTAAACATCGGCCCTATATGGTACCACCACTTACATCAGAACCGCATTTGGTCCAGTTATCCCTGAAGCATTTCGAGTTTTGCTGTGCAGACCCCGTCTCTGTCTCATAGGTTTTCAGCAGCTTTTTCACAACACCATAATTTGATCTGGGATCAGCTGACTTTGGCCGGCTAGAAAAATTGCTTGGTCGCCAATCATGCTCGTGGAACATGAGCTGATAGCTGCTGGGACTCACACATGCCTGAATTTGTTTGACCAGGCCTGTTGCAGATACTTCTGTGGAATTACTGAACATGTTTTCCATGGGCACAGGCATTTGGTCACTAGCTTTCAAGCCATTAGTCCCACTGACACTTTCTGATACATCATCTGTTTGAGCAGTAGAGCTATCACAGAGATGGAGATAATCAAGTGGTTTTGAGTAGCTTTGACTTTGCTGTCCTGCTTGACAATTTCTGTCTGTTCTAAATACAGTTCTGTTAAATTCATCAATCTTTGCTGCCAGCTTTTCATTCCTTGGAGTCTTTTCTAAATTGCAGTTGTAACTTCTGCATGGGTCTGTCTGTGTCAGTGAGTGAAGAAAGTCATTTTTCACATGATGATCAAGATGATATTTAGTAGGGTTATCAGGAATCACCTTATTAAATTTTGCTTTATGGGGGGTGAAACCAACTTTTTGAGACTGTGTAGAAGGGCTCTCCTTTGTACCTATAAAAGTGTCACATGACCACATATTAAGTCCAGTGTCTTCATTACCTGGAGGCTTGCTATCTATTTTGACTTCTGGTGTCAAAGAGGAAACCATGGTACTGTCTTTCAGTCTTCTGTCTTGTGGAAACAATGGAGACTGCCTCAAAAGGAAATGAGGACTGCAATTCCTTTTGTCTTGATTCTCATGGGCCACCCAACTGTGGTATAAACTTTCCTTCAGTCTTTCTTGGGTTTGTTCAGAGTATGAGCTGGAGAAATTTCGAGAGGTACTTCTTGGAGGAGGAATTGGTGGTATTTCACTTCTTTGTAAATCAATTATATCAATTCCACAGTTTTTCATAGAATTGTTTTGGAATCCATTAGCCCAGCTCTGATTCTTTTGCTGTTTTTCTTTCTCCAAATTGGTTGGAAGAATGCTCTGGCCATTACTGATCAAGTGGTCCCCATGAGGTACACGGATTGCATTGGGCATTTCCCGGAGAACAGAATCTGACTTCATCCTAAACAATCATAAAACAAGGTACATCAATGACAATTTTTTTTCAAAATGAGCTTTTAAGGGAAGCCATAGTTTAAAAAATACATTTCGGCTATAAGTCACAATTTTCTGAAACATTATGTGTGTATAGTTTTATATATATATGTGTGCACATATATATACATAGTGCTATATAAAAGTACGCATATATATGTATGTGTATGTATTCATATTCTAAATCCACTTATTACAAGGTCTCTTTATTTCTTTATTGTAGGATAAAGTCTTCAGTGTTAAATTTATGCATTTAACCCAAATTTTAGTCATTGTCATTCCCCAACATGAATTCTCATGCAAGATTCAAACTAGACAATATGGTCTCCTGAGTTTCGGCTTTTGACCCACCCATTTTTACAGTTTTTCTCCTGCCATATCCTTTTCCTCTCTTTCCTATGCAATTCCTATTCACTATTCATAATTCCTATTCAGTCTTTCATTTTTCTCCTTGGATTGTAAATAGCACTGGGAATAGTGTTAGTCTGAATGAAGTATCATGAGCACTAAGTAACCCCAAATGGAAAGTTTCATTTGAACTTGAAAAGAAACTAAGACTATATTTAATGAATCAAAGAAAGGGAAAAAAAGAAACAGGCTCTAACAAGGTGTGCCTATTGAGAGAAGAGTGCCCTGGATGGATTTGAAGCAGAGTGAGGGATAATGAATGACACAGAAATACTAAGTCACGTCAAATCTTAGAACAATATTGAGGCTTTGAAGTGCTTTCTGGAGGGCATTGGGATGACCACAAAAGCTTCACTCTTTAATGGTTTGCGTTTTTTTTTTTTTTGAGAATTTCATACCATATATTTTGGTCATATTCTTTGATCTTTCTTAACTCCTCCCAGATTGTCTCTACCTCCCTATTCACCCAACTTTGTTCCTTTCACCATGACAGTTTTATACTGTATAAGGAGACTGGCAAGTCTCTGTATAAAACAATGTGGACTAACAAATAACAAAATCACATAATAAATTATACATGCTGAACTTAGAAAAAGCTTCTACAACATCTTAAAATGAAGTATAGTAAGCACCCCTAACAGAAGACAGAAGGGAAGTTCAATGGTCAAACGGAAGACAGTGCACTGTGGATAACACACTCTGTTGCAAGTCAGCACAAAACTGAGTGTCCTGACAGCTAAATACAGAAAGGAAACCCATTGTTGTAGCATTCTAAGAGAATATCTGATCTCTTGATGAGCTAATTGTTGACACAGAATATCTGTACTCACTATGCATAGAACTCCAAATTATTATTTTTTTAACTTAGCTAAAACTTAGTCTTAAAATGACATTGTGTTTTTAACATAAAATAAAACAATAGTTTTAGGTCATAGGTGCCATATAATGTGCTACTTTGAAAAGTACATAATCCTTTATTATGTGCCTAACTGATGAAAATTAAATGATCCAGGCATAAAATATTTAAGTAGAATATCTTATATTGTTCAAACACCACATTATTAAATTTGACATAGTTTAAAAATTGATTTAACTGGATTTGCCCATCTGTATATTTTTCCCCTGGTCAAACACTCAAAATGAGAAAGACCTACAATAGAGGATACATATCCATTTATTACAGAGTCTAGCTTAACTAAACTCAAAGAATATCATATTCCTAATATTTAAGTTATAAAACATATTAGAAGATTGCTTTTTAAGAATCCATGAAATAAGATATACATCATGAGGCAGTTTAGATTCACTGACTATAAACAAAATTCTTTTGGATTTCCCAGTTTACAATAATCACATGTGTGCCAGCCTACCGTCTGTGGTTAGGGTGCTTTCGGATTTCCTCTTGAAAGGTGCATAATGCTTCACTCACTTTTGCAAGTTCTTCAAGAGCCTTCATATACATAACACATAAAAGAGAGGTGTTGTTAGCACTCGGAAGGGCAAACACTTCTTTAGAAACAGTTCCTGGCTGATCCCATATTACTTACTGTGTTAAGGGCGACAGAACAATCTTTACTCTCCTCAGAAGTCCTCGCTCCAGACCATGCCTCACATGCCTCCTCTTCTGTGGCCAAAGGATTCAGAAGCCCGACTTTGCTTCCTGTGGGTGTGTTTTGTTTTTTATAAGCTTGGTTTCCTCCTCTGAGGAAGTCCCTTTCTAGTTTGTGGTCCTTTTCCAGATCATCTTGATGATTCCTCACTCTAAATTCACGTTGTCCTGAATCGGAGGGATTTGGAGGAAATTCCATTTTATTTTGACCATGATCAATATCAATGACCTTAGAAGGTTCATTCATATTCATTTTCCTCCTCAGCTTTACTTCCTGGCAAAGCTGTAGGAAATAAAAATTAAAAATGTAGTTTTCCTAATTTACTTGATCAATATCTTTTTCTTTCTTTTTTTGATCAATATATTTTTTTAAAAGCAGAGTTTTATTACATAGTGTTCTCAGGCTTCCCAATATCTACCTGTCTCTGTCTCTGAGTACTGGAAATAAAGGTATGTGCTACTTACTATGCCTAACTTTGATCGATATTCTTGATACTAAGCAAATCATTCTGAGTTCTTTTTGCAATATTACTATATACTACCATGGGTAGTAATGATTGTGCATATAGATAGTGCTTCTAAAACAGGGTCCAGCTAGGACAACTTTGATGAACCATAAAGACTAGTTTTAGTAGAGTAATGTGTAGATACAACATTCTGTTTTTCTGATGAGAAATCAACTCATTGAAAAACAAAAAAGTCTGGATCTATACAGAGTGCAGAAACACAATCACAAATTACACTGACCCAAATCAATTACTCTCTATTCTCTATAATCACTTTCTAATATGACAAGAGTTTAACACTAATAGTCATATATTTTAAACATATGATCTTATATAACAACATTAACTGTCTAAATAGGTGACAACACCATATAGTAAACCAGAATATTCTTTCCTCTAGGTAATCCCTTATTAATAATTTCCTTGGTTGGTCAACTACATTATTGAGATATTATAGTGACATTTTTAATGCAACAATGATACACATTCTTTTAAAAAGTTGTTTTTACTCAGATTAAAATGATTGCATCAGTGTTCTACATGATAAAACAGAGCTTCAAAGCTTGGACCATCTATCGCCTCCGTAAAAGACAATCCCAAATTATTTCTTAAGGAGGATGCCTTAGTGAAATCAGCTGATACTCCATCAGCTAAGCCCCAATGTGAAGAAGGAAGTAATGTTCTCCTGAGATTTGCTTACATCTTGCAAAAGCATATCATTTTAAAACAGACCATCAAATAACTTTAAAGCAAATACTTATATATTTCACAAAGGTAATAGATGCCTATAATAATAACATACTCAATATTTATGCATAATTCCCATTAAGAGAGTATACATAACTAATACATTAAGGATACATGGTGCTTTTAGTTCCCCAATATTGATAAAGATTTTAATCACTCATCTCAATGACTGAAGTAAGGTTCCCATCAAACTACAGCAATAAATTGTTTTGATGCCTACAAAATTATCTGTACTGAATTACTCTTCAACATGAATGATATAAAGAACAACCCTCAAAGTGCTCTGTTAAATTTATGGATGCTATTGGCAGTGTTTTCTCATTTTTAAGAATTTATGAATAGACTTGGCATGGTGGCACTCACCTTTAATCCCAGCACTCAGGAGGCAGAGGCAGGAGTATCTCTATGAGTTTGAGGTCAGCCTGGTCTACAAAGCAAGTTTCAGGACAGTCAAGGCTGTTACACAGAGAAACCCTGTCTCAAAACAGAACAAAACAAAAACATTCCTGAATTAAAAAGAAAATTGCTATAGTTTCAAACCTGGGGAAATTGTGCTATTCATAACACATGACTTTTCATTTCGCATGTTAACTGTATTGGGTTCTAGAAAGACTCACTCTTGTGTATTATATACAATTCCTTTCATGTATTCACCTCTTCCTTCAGTTTTTGATTTAGTATAATTTACCTTACATACAATTTTATGCCATTATAGCTTCCCAAAATTTCTCAACTTAGTTGAGATATTAAAACAACAACAGCAAAAATTCCCCCCTCAAAAAAACTAGTACACTGTAACGAATGGAAAACTTTTTCTTTGGCTTAATACTCAGCCCCTGTCAATAGCTGAATGACCAAAGGACACAAACAGAACAGATTGCAAGGCAACAAAAAAGTTTCAAGATTTCTATCAGCTCAATGTATACATAATTATAGTTCATATGTGGATTATTCCATGTTTAAAATGGTCTGAGTACACATGCCTTGGATTTTCAATAGCAATAGCACTGAACATGGAGAGGGACCCAGCAGAGATGCATGAGCATCTTCATGCTGGATGCTTTCACTCAATGGTACTATTACTTAACATCACCGATGTTACAGGTGCACACTCTGGAGTCTGCATTTCTCTAGCACATGGCTCAATATCATGCATACTACACTTATTTAAAAATGTATTTGCTAAGGAAAAAATACTTTATTATGCTTGAACCATACAATTTCCAAGTACTTTTTTAAAGTTTTACTTTTAAAAACAAGGGTCGATTCTCTACAGCCTGAGAAAATATTTCCTTGTGTTTTTCTCAGCATTTTTTTATCTTAGCTTTGCACACTGTAGACCATATGCATATGATTAGAAGAAGACACACAGTGCTGGCATTGAGAAATTACCTATGGGCACGTTTTATAAACATACCCTCAACTATCCTATTTTAATCACAGGCAGGAAAGTCCTTGGATAAGGGGAGTAAAGGGAGTTAGTAGAGTGTTTTTCAAATGTAGTAGTAGAAGTAGATTTATTTTGGAATCATTAACCACAGATGTCTCATCTTTATTATTCCCTTGGGGAAGGATTTAATACCCCCAATCTTTATTTTCCATTTTGGCATACCACTTTTTCACTGTGTATTTTATTCAAAACCTATTTGTTCTCTGTTAATCAGAAAGAAGTGTGGATGCACTGTAAACATGCAAAGCCCTTGCTTTGCTTGTCTGCTAAAGAAAAATAAGGCTCAGGGAGCTGTTAAATAACTGTCTTGTTAAGTTGAAGAAACCATAAAATCCAATATTATTTATTGAACAAAATATAGCAAAATCAATATACATAAATTTCAGTTGGAGAAAGCTTGAAGACACACTAAAGTAAATGTATTAAGGAATATTTCACGCAAAAAATAGAGGATGATAGGTGTGATTAATGAGAATAAAATTACTGACTGTGTCAGAGCCACGATATATGATTTTAAAAACCCATTTCCTAATAACACCTTGCCAGAGTAAATCTGATGTCTTCTACCACTTTTCTGTCTGACATATGACATACCTTTTGATGCTGCTGATTTATTTGACAATCTTTGGTATATATTACTCATATACCATCTCAGGAAGGAGATGGTATATGAGTACCAAATTATATTCTTGATACTGTATGCCTCATAAATTATTTATTTCTTGCATTTTCATCCTAGGCTATAGTAGATGAAGAGTCATACAGAATATACACATTACTTTTGGTACCATGAACCTGAAATCAGAGAATAATAAATTGATACATTGAAGAGCATAAGTTCTCAACCTGTGGGTCGTGACCCCTTTAGGCTCACATATAAGTTAGTCTACATTTAAGATATTTACACATTATTCATAGCAGCAATAAAATTACTGTTACAAAGTAGCAACAAAATAATTTTATGGTTGCGTGGAGTCGCCACACCATGAGGAGTTGTATTAAGGTGTTACAGCATTAGCAAGGTTGAGAACCATTTCAAGGTCTTCATTTTCATGTAAGGTTATAAAATAAATGCAGTCTCAGAGACACCAGTAGGTGTGGTTAGGCTGGTTTTGATCTAGTAAGTGTCACGAGACGTTTATTTCTTTGGGGGAAGAAGAGAAACGAAAGTAGTCCCCAATAGGAAATGAATGTCAGCAGGATTTTCATGTCTAGCTTGGAGTTTACAGCATCTTTAAACGAATCAGGTCATACCTGTTCAATCTTCTGCTGCATGACCTTCCACTGACTTTCCCATTCTTTTCTTTCGTTATCAAACTGGTCCAGTAATTCCATCTTTTCCTTATGCCAGTTGGCCTCTGTGTTCTCCCGCTGCTTATGCAGGTCCATGGCAACTGTGTGGGGGTCAGCCAAGGGGTCTCTGCTCATCTCTGCCTTCTCTCAGCTGTTTCTTGGAAATGTGGAAGTGTTTGATTGGAAGGGGTCTCACTTGCCTTTAAAATAAAGCCTGAGATAAACATGAGAAGACAGAGTTCCAAGTTCACGTGCTTTGTGGAAATATCATTTTGTCAAGAACCAGTGACATAATGTATAGAAATAACTATAGGAACCTAAACAGGAAAGAAACAAGATCTTCCCTAGGTCAAGTGGAAAGATTGTGCCAAGATCCAACAGGTAGTCACCTCAGCAGATTCATGTCTTAGCTAGAAAGCATGCCAGTCTTAAAAATGAAAAAAAGGTCATTGTTTTACTTCCTCAAATAAAATCTGCAGTATCACTATTGTTCCATGAGACACATCTTAAAACTTACTCATGATCTCTTTCACCTGGACTTATACGTGCCTTGAACAATAACTATAGGAAACTGAAGAAATGCTTTCTTATGTTACAATAAGTAGTGACCAAAATGGCCTGATTTCTACCATTCAGGATATGAATATTTAGGGTTTGATGAGACAGTTTAAAATACCAGACACAGAGCCTGGAAAGATGGCTCAGACCTTACGATTGCGCACTGCCCTTATTTGGTTCTCAACCCCCTTATAGAGTGACTTATAATCACCTGTAACCTCAGCTTCAGGGAATCCAACATCTTTTTTCTGAATTCTGTGGACACTTGCACTGACAAGTGCATGTATCCTATCCCCAATATACACATAGTTAAGATTAACCTTAAAATACAAGATATGTAATTATGTCATAAACTTTGATAGTTTTTACATTAAAGTGAGGATACCCATAGCATTATTATGAACTTTAGATAGTATAATAAATGCACAGTAATTTTAGAAATTAAAAAATACTTTGGACTTTAAAAGTTTCACTTTATCTGAAGAAAGTTTTTAATAATAAAATCATGTATCTTTGTATTGAACATAAAAGCTTATTGGTAATGCACCATTATATTTACAATTACTGTGTCAATAAGAAGCAGAGTTATGGGTAGCAGAAGGCTCACATGATTAGCTTGTCAAGGGCCTGGACTCCAGCACACACATGTGTGCAACAATGTGTGCATGTGCGCACACGCAACGTGCACACACACACACACACATGAAAGAGAGAAAAAAAAACAAAAACCAAACAAAACCCAAACTCTGATTCTTCATGTTACTAATCCATGTCCATAACACTAACCCTTTTTGTTGCTTATGGATGAATTTGTCAATAGTCAATGTTGTGATGTTGCTGGCAGAACTAAGTCTGTAGGACTATGTAGCAAGAGCAATTTTGCACTCACTGAAGACAGATGCATATTTCACACCTCATATATTAGATGACCGTGAAAGATAACTATTTTTGTTATGCCTCTCCAGTTAAAATAGGAATGAATTATTATAGACTAGAAAGAATTGGGAACATAACACTTTTTAATGCAGGCTCTGCTTCTTAAAAATAAAAAAAAATAGATCAGTATTTATCCCGGGTATACAAATGGACTTTGGAATCCCATCCAACAATGTGAGATGCACTCTCATCCTGAACTCTTGGGGGAGGGTCTAGGCCCTGCCCTGGATGAAATGACAGACTATGGACACCCTCGTGGAGGGCCTCACCCTCTCTGGGGAAATGAGGGGATATTGGGGGAGTTGGGGGAGGGCATGGGAGGAGGGGAGGGAAACGGAGAGAGACCTGGAACTGACTTGTGAAGCAACCTTGTTTCTAATTTAAATTTAAAAATAAAAAAGTTAAATTACTAAAAAAAAACAATGAATTATATTAAGCAAATGGACAAAAATATAAAAAATAAACAACAACAAAAAGTCTATTAATGGAAAGATCTATAGTTTTCTCAAAAACATTTACCAATGACACTTTGATATTTTTTGCATATGTCCTTGGCACTCACAGTATCATTACTAATTCAGTCAAGAAAACTAAACAATTTCAAATTTAGTTACAAACATGCTCTCATGACCCCTGTGTTAGTCACCCATGCTCTGTTTCTAAACTCATTTTCTTCCTCATTATTCCTGGTTTTCTTTTGCTACTCTCCCCACTTATAAAGCCAAGCCACGGAGATCTAACACAATGAAGACAGTAAAGAATTTACAGAATTTGGGTTTTTGTTTCGACTGGCATAATTTTTACTACTGATAACCTAGTGATATTTTAGGTCCACCTAAAACTAATTTCCAGGAAATACAGATATTTGTTGTGAGAATGGAAGACTGCTTCAAAGCTATCTGTAACCAATTGTGATCTGGAAGTATCTCAATGGCCATAAATAATTGCCTCTGAAACATCTTTGGAAAAGGGTAGAGGTCTGAGACATCAGGAAGAAACTCCAAATTTAACCAAGGATGCTAGACAAAGGGAATGTTTTCTGACAAGATAGTCACAAAAAAGGTTTTATAATATTCCAAGTATTTATTCAAGTCATGGAACTATGGGTGCAAGTTCGTTCGTTTTAATTCCTCCTGACCACAGGCACCTCCTAGTTTAAAGATGTCAAGCCCTTCTATTTTTATCTACAAGAAGATCATCTAGTTTTGTCCCTAATAACAGGAGTATGTCAGCCCAGGAAAGAGTTGTGGAGGCCTGATCCTGAGCTCCTCTGCAGAACATCAAACTTGTCAGCTAGTATTGAAGGACTGATCTTCATAGCCTCCCCTTTCCAGAACCAGAGTAAAGGCCTAGTGAGTGAAAGGTGATGACTACTGCTGGAAACCAGTGATTTCTTATTAAAAAGAAAGCTTCACCAAAATGCTTATTTACAGCAATGTTTACCTCTTTTTTTTTTTTTTTTTTTTTGGTAGGTGGATTTCCTTTGCTTTGCTAGAATCTCTGTCTTGGATTCAATACATATAAATACCCACTCAAACACAGCAGGGGTACTTCACTGTTCTCTAAAAACAAAGTGTGTGGGGGGCATGGAAACATTCCGAAGTGCAATTTATCAAGTGAGAGAATGTGTATAAAGAATCTAAACACTACACATAATGAGTTCTTAATAAATGATTATTCCTTCCCCTTGTCTTTCGTCTTCCCTCTTTATCTTTTCCTTCATGCATTTCCACGTAACTCACTTCTGAAAGTAATACTGGTTATTTTGAATTTTACTTCTCTGAAATCAAGTCTAAATGTGTAAACTCTTATATTCCCTTTGATTGTGTCTTGCCTTGGATGTATGCCAAGTCAAGTATTTAGTGCGAAACAGCTTGTTGCTAGCAAAAAGTTAAATAAATGTATAAAACTGCTTTTGCTATCATTCTCAATCAAGTTTTAAGATGTCGAGCTAAAGGATCAATTGTGTGGGGACAGAGTGTTCTGTGATGAGAAGTTTCAGGGTCAAGCAGAGCAGCACATCCAAAAGCCCAGATTTAGTGTTCTCCCTGAAGCAGATATAAAAGTTCTCTGTTCTTAGCTGACACTCTTTCCCTCCCACAGATGCTGGCATCTATGTGGGAGAGGAGAATGGATTTTTGCATTCTGTGTCCTCTTTCCCCATATTTCCTTGCTCTCTGTTTTATATTGGTTTTCTTAAATTTCATTCAGAACAGAAGTTGATAAGAGGAACCAGGGAAGGACAAAGGTAGCTGCATTCATTAGTCACACATGTGTCCCTCCCCCAGCAACCCTAATAAACTGGCATTGTGTAATCCCTTTTAACCTCCTTCTCCCCAAGGCCAGAAGCCAAGATTGTAAATGATGGAGAGTGGGTTGTGCAAGAGTCATGATGGGAAGCAAAACGGTTTAGTTAACGGTTCATCAGTGACAGGGAGCAAAATATAAGAACAGCAAAGGGGGTCTCACAGAGAAAAAGTCATAAAATACAAGCTTGGGTGAAAACAACAACTTCTGACTCGGAGAAGCAAAGATCTGAAAGCACTAACCTTGAGCAGATGTACTCCTGCCATTTCACTCCATCCCCCCAGAGCTGCCTCAGTTTGATCGCGGCCACACTTCTTCACGTGGGGCATGCTCAGTTCTTTCCACATCATGGTGTGATCATTTCAAACTGCTTCGTGCCCACTGAAAACTGGGTTTTAGCCAAGTAAGCCTTACAGTGTTAGGAGAGGTTACTGTACTGTCACTTCTGTCTCAGGAGGACTCTGCTCTGAGGACTACTTTGTGACCTCTTACTTTCCTTTTCTAAGCATATTACTCTTCATATAATTCAAGTTCTTCACTCACACGAGGATACACACTCCAGAAGGAATGTATGAGTCAGCAGATACTGCCAACTTCCCAATTCCTAGAAGAGATCATTTGGCCTGGGGATGCCTTGCTCCTGATAAATTTGGAGGGATTAGGGAACCCCATGCCTGTACCTCAAAGTACAGTATCACTTGTCTGAAAAGTTCCCTAGCTCACTTCCCACGTTATTATCAATCACTGATACTGTTTCAGGCAATTAAAAAGTCCTATCTCTCTTAAGCTCTTCATCAGCAAAAATTCAGAGACCTCCCCATTTGACTTTGTTACAAGATAAAATGAAAATTCTTCATGCTGTTTATTGCTATTGCTGCCTGCTCCTTGTTTCCTAGCAAGGTCAAAAAGATACAGAATACCCAATACCAAAGATATCAAGTTTGCTTCTCATTCATTACCGTCATTTATCCTTGGCTCTCCAATACTTTACTTACACATTCAATCTAAGCTATAGGCACATAAATTTTAGTTTCCTCAGCTGATAAAATACAGGCTCTGACTAAAAACAGCAACTTTTGGCTGGGGGAAGCCAATTACCTAAGAGTAGTTAGTAACCTTGGGCAGAGGGTGTGCCACTGCCATTTCTTGAAGACTCCAGTGCCTCTGAGCTCACATTGCAGTAACACTTAACCCTGGAGTCTAAGAGTCATCTTGGATGAAACTACATTGTTTTTATTGTGAATATCAAATAGCAAACTCGGTGGTTGTGAATTTTATCTTGCAGATATTAAAAATCACTTCATCCTGCCACAAACTGCATTCTAATAAATAGTTAATGGAAACTTAGGCTGAGCAAAGTTTTTGTGACCTACTGAGTATTAGTGAGAAACATAGTCTCAGGGTAAGGATGGCAGGGTCAGTCCAGGCTTTGGAAATCCTCTCTCAGCAGCTAAACAGCTTCTTCCCGAGTCAGTTGAATCCGTTATGTACCCCGCCCACTGTCCTAAATCCCAGACACAGGCATCCAAAAGTGCGGGAGATGTTGAGATCCCACGTTACTTAAACCTCATCCACATTCTAAAATGCAGCAACTGCAGCCCCTCTGTATCCTGCCATAATCAGTGTCTTGCTTTCAAATGTGCCAGAAAGAAACATACCTTCTTGTACTTGGGGGCAGTCCTGCAGCAGGTCAGGCTCTGTGTGGTCAGTTTAGCAATGTAATAAGTGGAGCAGAGAGCTAGGTGTCTGAAAGAACAGTCTCAATAATTCCTTTTTAAAACAAAGTCCGTCCATTCGCACAGCGGTTCTTGCAAGTCCCTTCTCAAACTTCACCATCAAAGGGCCACTCAGCTCATTGTCACAACAGCAGCTGGGGCTACTGTGACGTCAGGAACTTGGAGGCGGCCTTCTGGCCCCTGTTTCCAACCAGAGCTCTGTAACTCTAGAGCAGTTCGCACTCTGGGTAAACAACTCCAGGTCCAGGACATTTTTAACTTTTATAATGGAGCCCAGCACTTTCAAACTTGCCAAGAAAGAGAGAGAGAGAGAGAGAGAGAGCTGCTTGCTAATGGCACATGATCATAATGGCCATATTTAGATTTCTTTTATTTGGAAAGTAAACTCATTTCTTAGGAGCAAGAACTATCTATCCTCTTCCTCCAGCCTCTCTCTTTCCCTCTCTCCCCTTAGCTAGTAACAAGATGTAGTCCTCAGTGCCTTTGTAAGTCTGGCCTGGGATGAAGGGGAAGAATGTATCACACAGAGTGAAAGAATCTGAAACACACACACACACACATACACACACACACACACACACACACACACCAACAAGCATGAGTCAAAGAATTATGTGAAAATATACTGAATGCCTGCCTTTACATAAAATAGAAAAGGGGTGTATATAAAAAGCAGCCTTGCATCTCTGTGATCCTATGAAAGCATTATGCCTCTATCTGTAGTATAGTGATGTTTTTACATAGAGGAAGAGGAACCCTCGGGAAACGATGGTAGTTCCTATAAAGGGAGGGCAAGGAAATATCAACAGTGAGATGCCTGTATACTTGACCCCAGTGAGGTATGCTGCAGTCCAAATAGGGGGAAACAATGAGAGTAGCCCAAGTGTGAGTGCCGTGGAGCAGATCAAATAGGCCTGTTTTGGAAATGTGAGGCACCTTTGTCTCCCCACAGTTATCTCTGCTTTTTGTTTGTTATCGGTGTGTCTGTGTCTGTGTGTCTCAGAGTGTGACATGTTATCGGTGTGTCTGTGTCTGTGTGTCTCAGAGTGTGACATGTTATCGGTGTGTCTGTGTCTGTGTGTCTCAGAGTGTGACATGTATATTTGGCCTTATATAAACATATAGGTATCTGATGCTTTAATTTAGCCAGTAATGTCTCTAGGACAATTTTGAAGCTAATACAACACAAAACCTATGCTAGTTTTCAAATAATAAGATCTGATCTTGTTGATGTTTCCCACTTGTATACCATGGTATTTGAAGCATGATATACTTTCATATTATTTTTTCCTGCTTCCAGGTACTATCTCATAGGTAGCTAAAATGTTTAATAATGCTAACCTGTTCATGGCAAAAATAAACTGTGAGGAGCCGCCCTCGCTATCGCTATTGCCGTTAGAAGATGGCGCTGACATCCACTGTCAGTTGGAGTTAACTGTCGCTGTCAGTTGGAGTTAACTGTCGCTGTCAGTTAGAGTTAACTGTCGCTGTCAGTTGGAGTTAACCGTTTAAACTGTGCCTCTCCCGTGACGTCATCTGGGGTGATGTGCAAACCACCAATCCCGGCTCTACACATCTCACTCGGAGCTCCTAGGCTTATATAAGGGGCTGGGTTTCTTAGCTTGGGGTCTCCCTCTAAGAAGCTGATCATCTATCTCTCAAGATGCATTAAAGCTTTACTGCAGAAGGATCCGAGTGTTCTGCGTCGTTCTTGCTGGCGAGACGGTAGCGCGGGACAATAAACTTATTTAATTTTATCACTAATCATGTAATTAATTAAGTTATACAATATAAATTTTACTCTGTAAACCTGGCTAGCCTAAAACTCACTGGCATCGCCCAGATTGGTCTCAACCTGCTTCATCCTTTTAAGCCCTGGAATTATGGAAAAATGTTGGGGCCTAGCCCCCACAGGGTCTCTGAGTTGTTTGTCAGCTGATAGCCACAGGTGCATCCTGTTTTCTAGTCCTGGCTTACTGCCCCAGCATTGCCCCACTGACATCAAAATCTAGCACGAGGAAAACATGCTCTCTTCCACTCGTGTTTTTCTACTGTGTTGTAAGACTATATATAAGACTTCTCCCTCTTAGCACAAGGGAGAGACCTCTTAACACTTGCAAAATAAAGACACTTCTTAGGACAAGCAGCTGGACATCTGGTCTTTTTCTGATACATCGCAGAAAAAGCCACCAAGCTCAGCACGGACTTGGGTATCTTTTCTCCACAGTAGGACTTTAATAAAGGCAGAATAACTGAAAGAAATGCTTGCCCATGTTTAGAGATCCAGGCTTCATAATTCCAACAGCCACAGCAGTCATAAGTTACAATAGTAGTAACAGCAGTTTTTCATTGTGAGCGCTTTATGCAAGACTCAGTGCTAAGAACTCCAAGTGGATCTTTGTGTTACTTTACCCCCTTAGCAACAGTCTCTGCAGTTATTTTTAACCTGATCTTACTTATATCCATGGCTTAGAGAGCTAAAGCGTCTTGACAAAGCCCAAGAAACATCTCTGCCAGGGGGTAAGACTTGGAACTAGTTTTCCTAATTGGGGACCCTGGAATTTTGTCACAGGGATCTAGGTTTCAATTCTTCTGCCATCATTTAACTGTGTGAGTTCATAGCCTCTGTCTCTGCCTTAAACAAACAAATATATATACCTTTTAAGAGTGAGGGAGGGAGTTTGCTCAGAACCATTAACTAAACTATCAAATATTGCTATGTGGAATCTCATTCCAAACCACTCTGTTTCTGTGCATTCTTTCTAAGTCAATTTAGGACTTCACATCCGGGCATGTCAGCATGAGCTGGAGTCCCAGAAGAGCAGGGATATAGGCAGGAGAATCAGGAATTCAAGGTCAATCTCAGATACTGAGGGAGTTCAAAGCCGACCTAGGTGCCATGTGATCCTGTTCTCCAAACAAACACAAGTCCACAAACAAAAACCAAAGAGAAGAAAGAGAAAGGACTCTTCCCAAAATTCTATCAGCTAGCATTTGGCTGACTTAGAGAAGTTACATTGTGCCGTGGACTTTTGTCTTCCTCAGTGCTGACTACTTTGGTGTCCTGTCTATTAGCTTATTGTCAGGTAATTGCATTGTATATAGACTTTGAGCAAGGATATGCTTCAAGTTGAACATTTATGTGAATATCTAATAGCTCTTTCTGTTGAGTAATTTTGTGTATGTGTGTGTGTGTGTCTGTGTGTAGTCTTGATCTCTGTCTCTGTCTCTCTCTATGACGTGAGCATGAAAACTAACTGATAAGATACAAAGGCAACAACTTTTCAAAACAGCTTTCAAGAGTTTCCAAACAATTCCATTTTACAAAGAGTAGCTATTGTTCTGTGCACAAAAACCATGAACTGAAAAGACTAATGATGGTGTAATCTGTCCCACAGTAATGGTGATACTTTTACTTAAGCTGTTTGACATTTTTAAGTAGGTGTTAGAATAACAGAACATCCTTGTGGAAAAATGAGTTGTTGTGTAATGCAGATGATTGATTTGTATGCCATTTGAGCACTTGATTTCATCTTAAAATAAGAAACACTCTCAACTTATTGCTCTCATTTTAGAAAGAATTATACACTCACAATTGAATACCTGATAATCCAATGTCTAAGTATAGCAGAATATGCACAAATATTGTAATAAAATGAAATGGAGAACCACTAGCTGCTATTAAGAAACAATGCAGAGAATTTTAAAAAGGATTTAAAAGCATTTGTGCTAATGACAACATTATCCACAAACTAGAACATTTTGGAAAGGTGGAAGATGGGTACTGAATACATAAATGACACCAGCAGGTGTTTCCAGAGTTACAGAATTTAGAGCCAAAAGGAGTCTCTGAAGTCATCTAGCTAACCTTCTCGTTTTACAGTGAAGGAAGAGGCCCTGGTATGGAGTCATCTGCTCAAGGTCACAGCACTAACGAAGCCGAGAATAGAAGCCAGGACCTCTCATTCCCAATGCGGTGCCTTGAAACTTAAAATTCTACCCAATTCAAGACACAAGAGCCAAGGTCAGGGATATGGAGGCTGGTTGTGACTAGCTTTGTCAAATTCTCTTTTCTTCTGTGTTGAATGAAGGGAGGTGATGGTGTCTCCATCAAGTATGACATAATCACATAGCTGAGTGTTTATTTTGGTAATCAAGGCTTGGATCCTAGGGAGATGGCCCCATGGGTAAAAGTGTTAGTCATGTAAGCCTAATAGCCCTAGTTCAGTCCCTGAAAGGAATGTAAAAAACCTGGATGAGCTGGTGTGCCTCTGTAACCTGGAGGCATGGGAGGCAGAGTTAGGGGAATTGTCCTGAAGCTAGGAATACACAGCATAGAATCTGAAACTAGACACTGCATGCCAGCAAGGTGGAATGTGAGAACGGACTCCTCAGAGTTATACTCTGAGTTCCACTCATGTGTTGTGGCATACACATGCCTGTGCGTGACAGCACACACCACACACACCACACACACACACACACACACACCACACACACACATGCGCATACACTCCCACACACACCACACACACACACACACCACACACACACACACACCACACACACACACCACACACACACACACACACACACCACACACACACATGCGCATACACTCCCACACACACCACACACACACACACACCACACACACACACACACCACACACACACCACACGTGTGTATATACACACACCACACACACATACCACACACACACACCACACACACACATACACACACACACACACACACACACGAGGAGGGGGCACATGAACAAGTACTAAAAATGTTAAAGAGGTTTGTGTTCTTGGCTATAAAAAAGATTCTGGACCAAAGTAAAAAGACATAAGAATTCTAGCTCAGTAGCTGAAAAAAATCTGGGCGTAAACACAGCAGTATGGCTCTAAGCATGGCATTACACAATCTATAGTTTTCTGCAGGCTGATGGTCTTTAAGCACCCCCAAAGTAGTTATTTTACTCTCTTTGAGCCAGGACAGTTCTCGATGCTATAGGACTGGGGAGCGTCTGAGTTCATGTTTGTATAGCTTTCTTTTTTTCCTTCTTTACCATCCAATCATACTTAGGAGTAAAAGGGGCACTGTGTTTGTTTCCTTTAGAAATGACATGAAAATGACAGGCACAGAATGACTTTGGGAGAAAATGAGATCATTCTTTTCATGCTAATGCTGGAGGCCACACTATAGGCGACGTGTTTTAGGTAGCCATTCCTTCCAGAAGAATGTCTCAACGTGCATGACCTCAGTTGTTCAGCAGAGCTCTTCAACTGTAAATTATCTTTCCAGTTTGTAAAGAAGAGAGATGTGGGACATTTCAGTTAAAGTCTCACTTCAAAACCACTGATGAGAAACTACAACGCCCAGCTCAGGCTGTGGGGGTTTGAAGACTAAAACCAAACCATGGACTTCAACATCTGCCAAGCCCAGGAGAGTGCCAGAGATGGGGTGTGCAGCATGACTCTTCACATCCTTGAAATGAACCAACAGACAGATGTGGGAGCCTTTCCGCAGTGAAGCACAGCGCTCCCCCAGATATTCAGTCCAGGGTTACAGCCAGCCATATCTCACACTGCTCAGAAATCTATATTGAACTACATATAAAATCTTGGATGTTCCCCTAATTTGAATTGTTTCAACCAGATCATCCAGTGTGGAGGTCCAGACTTTTGGTTTCCCTGTCAAATGTAGTCTTATTTTCTCTGCATCCCAGAAGAGCAGAGTTTTAAGTGTGTGTTAATGGAAAAAAATGACTTTGATACATATGAGTCTGCACCAAAATATTTTTTTCCTTCTAAGTTACATACTTAGAATATTACATTTCATCTAGTGCACTATTTTATCAGTGTTGGATGTTTTCCCCTAGAATCATGGGATGCTGGGTCCTTCTATTCTAAGGTCTGGTGACACGTCAATAGATATTTTTGTCAAGCAGATCTGTCATAGAACTTATATATAGGCACTTCCAGATGTATTAAATAGTCCAAAGAAACACCTTTAATTATTAGATTTTATTTTAAGTGCTGGTCCAAATTTTGAGTTAAAAAAAGTAACATTTGAGAAATACGTGTTATTTAAAATTAGAAAAAGATCTTTTATTCAAGGTTTATAATTTGTGTTTAGTATCTCACTGTACTGTATAGATTTGTGACTTAATGATAATGGCCATAGAATAAAAAAAAAGAAGGCTCTCAGCTAAAGTTATCTATTAATTGTTCACCACAAGAGGGCCACCCTGAGTCATTTCGCTTTGCTAGTAAGTTTGGAGGCAAAGCCTGGTTCAGACAGGTTATTTAGGGGATGTGATTTGGAGGAACAGGAATTAATCCATAGTGTACTAAACAGTGTATATCTAAAAAAAGTGTTAGCATTACCAATCTTGGAAAATAGGATAATTCCAGAAGTTGTCTGCTAAAGCAGTAGTGATGCGAGAAACCACTTGCTGACTCTTCGGAGCTGGCATGGAGAAGAACCACTGTCACAGAAAACACTGGAAGGCAGAAACTAACCTGAGTATTGATGGGAGCTCGGGGGCCATTGCCTGGTTCATTTATAGGTCATGGTGAGGAAAAGGAGCACTGACTGGAATGGAAGAAGCAGGCATGGGAGCTAGATGCAAAGTGAGAACTGTGGCATTGTTGGTGAGAAAGCCATAATGGTGAGAGACTTGAGGTCACACTTCAGAGAAATCTATAGACCTAATGTAACCAGGGGGACTTCGATAGCCGCCAGACTCATTCCCCTGAGCTGAAGGTATCTCGGTGAGTCCTTGTGAGCTTGTAAACATAATACTCTGAAGAAAGCTTGTGTGCAAACATTTCAGACATCCATGAAGAAAGAGAGATTAGAAAGTTGTGGTATCTAATAGATACTTTAGTATACCTTCCAAAGAGTCCACGTCTGACCCTTACAGTATATTGTGGTCCTTGATGCCTTTGAAGTAATTTGAACAGTCATATTCCTATAGCTTTGCCTTTTTTCCTCTTTTCTTTTCTTTTCTTTTTTTTTTTTTTTTTTTTTTTTTGGTATTTACGAGACAGAGTTTCTCTGTATTGTTTTGGAGGCTGTCAGTCCAGCCTGGCCTCGAACTCCCAGAGATCCGCCTGCCTCTGCCTCCCGAGTGCTGGGATTAAAGGCGTGCGCCACCACCTCCCGGCTAGCTTTGCCTTTTTGAGTTCAGGTATTTGGAACCCACCATAATATTTTGAATCTACTTGCTTCCCAAAAATTCAGTAACTTCAAACAAGGAACTTTTTGAGGATCAGTTCCTTCTAAAGTCAGGGGTATGATCACAGACATGAGTTCATCTCTTGTGGTGTATTCTTACAGCAATACAGTGATGTCCACTACTAGGCAGATGCTCACTTCCCTCCATATCTCTCCTTTGCCTGTGTCACTGCGGCTTTTTCTCCAAGAAGTCCAGGCACATGAAAACAATGGAAAGGTCCTCCATGTGGTAGTTTTGACCCCAGTAGATGCTATATCTCCAAATGAAAGTGCTGACATTCCTAGGGTCAGCTCAACCCCAGAATAAATTAGTGTTGGTATTTTGTCCTATATTCCACCTTGGAAATTCCAAATAATTGATATATTTTTAAAGTATGGATTTTTCCCTGTTCCAAAGTTAATACTAGATGACATGGCAGAAGACGTTTTTTAAAAAATAGCAAAAAAAACTATGGATAGTCATGAAAAAGAATGACAAACTATATACAGAAATGAGTTGTTGGATTAATATATAAAAGACCAGGTATGTACATAAATATATGTGTATTTCTCTATGTATATACATATATATGTATATGTGTGTATACAGAGATAGATGATAAACAGAAATTTTCAAGCAGAGAAGGCATGCATGGAATATATTAGCAACATAGTAGAAACCATTTGAGTCTATGACTATGAACTTTCAGAATAGCCATCATGAGAAGGAGCCACCATTAATTACTTCCTCCCTCCTAACTAGCAATACAAAAGCACTGCTTAGAAGCACACGGGCTACTGCATTCATCATGGTGCATATGGGACATGGTGTGTTCTTCTGTTGTCTCTCTGTGAAGTCTTATAAGTATCATGAGCATATTGAGATACGTTGATAAAGTGTGAGGTTCATCAAAATGTATACATAAGCGTCTTTCCTATCCCAAAGCTGATTACAAACATTCAAAACTGCTTATCTCACTGAAACTTCTGGCTTGTAAAAAGGGCTCTAGAATATAGGTTTTTATGGATACTAGTTTCTAATTGTATCAAATTCCATTATTTTAACTAAACATTCAACTGGTTACTTTCATCACATTTTAATTTAATCATCTGACACTTCCTGTTCATTTCCCCCAATCAATTAGGTCACCAGATTCTACCAGGTAAGACTGGGCCATAGCTCTATGAGAATGTAGCTAAAACACTGCATAGACTTTTTGGAGTTAAGGCTAAGCTGCCAGGCTGGCATTCCAAACTTCAGTGACAGATAATTAAACAGCCACATCCCAGCCTACCACATACACTGCACATTCCTGGCTTGGCACCAAACTTTTCTGTGTTTAATGAGTTTCAGTCATTTTTCTTTAAAAATAATCAAGCAAATTCCTGTGTTTTTCTTAAGCCTAGGCTAAATTAACAAGGACTCTAGTTCCTATGCCCAAGAATGTGCCATAGAAGGGAATCTTCTCAATAATTTTTGCTTTACAGAATGATTTCCAGCGTGACACTTAAATAAAATAGCTTTGAAGATGAGAATGAAAGATTCTTTGTCTCAACAATTGGGAGATTTTGTGAGGCTGATCATTTAAAACCAGCAAAAATAAGATAATTTTACACAGAACAAAGTAACAAAAATAATGCAACAATGAGATTAAAGACCCGAGTGGGGAAGTATTTGTAGTGGTGAAGGGAGATGCTGAGGGAAAGGGGGAAAGTAGGAACTCCTCACCGGTCTTGGGCACCATCTTTCTTAACTTTCTTTTCCAACTCTAGATACTAGGTTCCTACTGAAGATCGGAGAAAGGTCACTTTACTGGTAGTTTTCTGGACCACCTTCCTCTCTCTCTAGCTCACCAGCACGGTCTCTCTTTGACACAGGAAATTCTGACCACCTGACTCTGATGCAGTTATTACACACCAGAGCAGGCTGGCTTTGTGTGTGTGTGTGTGTGTGTGTGTGTGTGTGTACATGCTGAAGCACAAGTAGAAACCCAACTGGATAGTAGATAGGCCACAGTTAGAAATAATGGTTCTAGCACTGTAGGGAACTTCCAGTCATTGTGACATCATACGTTTCCAGAGCCTCCACATTTAGCTAAGAACCACTGCTTGGCTCTGGGATCTCTGGCTCCAATTGTCATAGATATTTCATGTAAATTTTAATTTCAACTTTTAAACATTTATGTTCAGTTCCACTGAGGTTATGGATCAGGAAGTTATCAAAAATTCTAGCAGACCGGTTTGGGTTTTTGAAGTGTGTGGAACTGTTGAATGTTTTGAGTTAGACTCTCAAATTGTAAACCAAGCAGACTTCAAATTTGCCATGGTTTCCTGCCTCCATCTCCCAGATGCTATGATTGCAGGATGTGCTACCAGTTTGACCAAGCATAGAATTTTCTCATTTCTGTCTTCCATGAAAACCTACCTAATCTTTAGCCAAATTTTAAGATTAGAAACCAAATGTGACTGTGTATATATTTCTATGGCAGAGCATTTGCCTGCCATATAGAAGAGCCTGGGTCCCACTACTAGCACAGAAAAACCAAAGAAAAAACACCCAACCAAGAAAAATCTATTTATTGACTGATTCCAACTGCTGGCAAACCACTCATCAGACAATGCTTCTTACCCTCTTCAGAAACAATTATAACAAGATAAACAAAAGTGTGTGTGTGTGTATGTGTGTGTGTGATATAGTATTGTGCAGGTGCTGTATGCATGAGAGCATTCAGGTACATGCATTTATGGAGGTCAGAGGGGAGGTTGTGTGTATGTATGTATAGTGTGTGTGCTGTGTATGTGTGCGGTATGTAGTATGTATTCAGGTACTGTATGCATGAGAGTGTGCAAATACATGCACTTGGGATCAGAGAGAGATGTTAATATGCATGTGTAGTGTGTGTGTGTGTGTGTGTGTGGTATGTGGTGGTGTGTGTGTGGTATGTTGTGGTGTGTGTGTAGTATGTTGTGGTGTGTGTGTGATATGTGGTGGTGTGTGTATGGTATTTGGTGGTGTGTGTGTGTGGTGACGGTGATGTGTGTGGTATGTGGTGTGTGTGTGGTGGCGGTGGTGTGTGTCTGTGTGGTATGTGATGGTGTGTGTGTGTGGTATGTGGTGGTGTGTGTATGGTATGTGGTGGTGTGTGTGTGTGTGGTGACGGTGATGTGTGTGGTATGTAGCGAGTGTGTATGGTATGTGGTGGTGTGTGTGTATGTGTGGTATGTAGTGGTGTGTGTATGGTATGTGGTGGTGGTGTGTGTGTGTGGTATATGGTGGTGTGTGTGTGGTATGTGGTGGTGTGTGTATGGTATGTGGTGGTGTGTGTGTATGTGTGGTATGTGGTGGTGTGTGTATGGTATGTGGTGTTGGTGTGTGTGTGTGGTATGTGGTGTGTGTGTGTGGTATGTGTGTGGTATGTGATGGTGGTGGTGTGTGTACAGGTACTGTATGCGTGTGAGTATGCAGCCTCCTTCACAAGTAGAGGTCAAAGGAAGCCGTTGAATGCCCTCCTCTATCGCTTTCCTGCTTGTTGCCCCATCTCCACTCCCCACGCGCAGCTTTTTATATGCGTTATGGGGGATTCAAACCTGGGTCTTCATGTTTGCATAGCACATTCTCTTACCCACTGAACCATCTCCCTAGCAAACTTTTCCTAAATCTAATATTTTAGGAGAAATGGAGCAGTAGGGGGTTAAGGGAAAACCCTCTTCTGCATGTTAAGTTCCTGGGATACCAAAGGCCCATCTGCATATCTTTAACTGGAAAACTTTCCCATGGGGTCTTTTCCCTGTAGTCAAGAGACTTCATTTTATCACAGATTTTCACATGCATTGACCTACATGTGAGCCAAGAATATGATTTTTCTTATTCTTTTTTCCTGAGGTCTAACTAGATAGTTCATTATCACCTTGACCTTACACACCTCTTGTCTTAGCTTCCCCAGTATTGAGGTCACAAATATGTAACACCACACTTGGGTTCAGTGCTGGAATTTCCATGTATTGCAGGATCCCAGTGGGTAAACTACCAACAATATGGGCAGAATAGAATCTTTGATGTGTAGAATCCACCCAGGTGACTGTAGGTACAGACAACAAGACAGAATGCTAGGGTTCTCTAAAGTAAGTTTAGGTTTACAGAGTAGCTCCACTAAAACTATGCTTCCAGGCTTGAATTGTAACTCAAGGAAATTCTAGGTACTGTATTTATTTCCCTTCTTACGTGGTTCCTCATGCTATATTGCTAGCACATTTTCTTCTGTGAAGGCAGTCCTGTATGGTAGTTTATCATAGAAAAGAAGGGCTCCTAGCACAAAGCCAACAATACATAGATTCATATATAATACATAAATGGAGAGATAGCTGATTTAATGAAAACTTAGATAAATAAATGGGGAGGGGGAATGTTTAGTTTCTTATTGAACTAAAAGATCAATTAGACTCATGTTTCCAAAAACATCTCTGAAGAAAAACATGTCAGTGTCAGAATGTATTATTTACTTTTCAAGACAGTGACATTTCATCAGTTAGCATATATTTTACAGATATTTATGGACACTGACATTTTCTTTTTGGTCTAACACACGGAACACTGTACTCATAAATCTATGTAATCTACATCAGATAATTTATTAAGTATCTACATTTACTTATACTTAATTCCACTGCATGATTTTTGAAAATGCAACCAACTTAACATTTCCAGGTTTGAATTAATACTCAATTCCTAGGAATTAATTATGAGACTTAGACATATATGAAGACATATATAATATACACAAAACTCTGCTACACTTTGTTTTCCTTACCTGAAATCTTTTGGTCTTTGGGGTTTTCTATTGAATTTGACAGTGTATGATGAGTTGTGTCTTTTTACAGAGATATGCAGTCTTCAGTGTTTTTACAGCATCGTTACTACAGAAATGATACTTCTTGTATGTCTTGTCTTGAAGGGTGGACAAAATAAAACAACTGAAAACACTACAACAAATGGTAAATGATGAAGAATTTACAGTACAAAAAACAGTGTAAAAAGGAAGACAAGCTTAAATATTGTTGTGTAAGAAAGTGATGAAAATAATACAAGGATGAGAATAAGTAAAATGATGGGCTGGAACATCTGGGAAGGCAAATGTAGAGACAAGGAGAAGAGTTAATTAATAATCATTTTAAACCTTACTTTCATATCAACCAACAAAGCACTGACTCCAATAAAGATAATCCCCGTTAGACCTATATTTGCAAATTCTTAAAATATTTCACTATAAACAGCACTTTCTCTCACTCTTCCAAATATCTATATCCCCCAAGAGTGTAGTTGAAAACACCACATGCTTGGTATTCAAAAACCTGCAAAATGAAAACCAAAGCTGGTACCAAAACATACTAAGTAGAAGAGAGTAACATTTAACATTGTGAAAGCCAATGGGTTCCACCATGGTTTCCCCCCACAGCAAAGCATAGCAACATGCAAGATAAGCGATGGGGCTGCACGCTCTCTAGCTGTGGTCAACAGGCAAGTGATCTAATGTCATGCTGCTGCGCATAAACTGGGTTTAGAACATCCGGGTCTCGAGTGTGTTCAAAGCCATGCATGCTGTTGTACTTCGGTGGGTTCTCCAATGGATACGGGACATCAGGCTGCTGCAAAGGCTGGTACTGCCTGCTTGGTTCCATAAAGATCTTTTATGTGGTTAACGTGGCCTTGATCTTTCAGTGGCCACCATACCTGGCCAAGGCTGTTGAGTCCCATTCATCCGGTATGCCTCTACAAGTCAGCAGGGAAATGCTGCTTTCCCCTGTGCTGGAATACTTATTATTATTTCTTTGAATTAGTACTGCCGTAAAGCTATGTTACAAACTTCTCACTGTGATCTCCACTATTGAACTGAGGGTGTTCTAACTAGAACTAACCACTGTGTTACTTCAAGTTAGGTAGAGGGGTAGCTTGTATGTGTCTCATCCATCGGGCTCTGAGCACAAGATCATGCTTCCTTACTATCAGTTTGTACACTTATCAAAAGTATCGAATTATCTTGCTTATTCAGAAAAAAAATTTTAGACAGGGTGTCACTCTGAAGCCTTGGGGACCTACAGTCACAGAGAGTCACCTGCTTCTACTTCTCCCAAGCACTGAGATTTGAGGGTGCACCACTTCCCCGGTTCATTTAGTCATTTATATGATCTTAAACTCAGTTTGGACCTTGCTCACAAACCTCAAACACCTGAGGTTTCCTATTGAGGATCTTTATGCCGGCCAACCTATTAGGGAAATACTGAAAAATGTTGACCTTTTAAAATGATAATGTGCATTAAAAATCATCAGTCTACACAAAACCCGATTGTGTCATTGTTAAATTTCCCCTTCAAATAGAACAGGAAGGGATAATTGTTAGTGATCTATCGGGTTTCAGGAACCTCTGCCTGGTGGAACACACTGTGAAAATACAGGCGCCTTTCTGGGCTTTAAAGCCCACTTCCCTAAAGTGAGATGCAGAAGTCCGGGTTGGAGACGCCCCACGAGGGACCGCAGCTCCATGGGCCATCGCCAAGGCTCGCAAAAGGCAGAACTGTACCTGACTCACGGATATGGGCTCCTCGGCGCCGCGGTCATCCGCAGACTTGGGTACCTCCAGGCGGTCGATGAAGGTCTGCAGCTCCTTGCGGAAAGCCTTCATCTGCGCGTTAATGCGGTAGAGCAGCTCGTGCTCACGGATGCGGCTGCCGTCGTCCTCCTCGTCCATGAGTCCGAACAGGTCCCCGTTGGCCACGTAGATGCGCGCCTCCGTGATGATGGTGCTCGTGTCTGCGATGAGCCGATCGATGGTCTTTCCCAGGCGCTCGGCCTCGGAGCGGATGTCCTTCATCTGCTGTCGATCGGAGAAACTCTTGGGCCAGGGCCCGGGTGCGGGGTAGAAGGAGCGGGTGGGCGTCAGGGAGCGGATGTTCCGCACCTCCTCAGAGTCGCTCTCCCCGCCAATCGGCCCTTCGCGCTTGCGATGGGGAGGCCTGGAGTCATCATCGCTCTCCTTCTTGCCCGCGTCGCTCTCGGCGTCGCTGTCGCGGGGGCTGCCCCGGATACCCAGGTGCGAGGCCAGGTCGTAGCGCTGCATGTTGGACATGAGCACGCGGTTCTCATACTGCAGCTGCATGACCTTGCCGCTCAGCTCGTTGATCTGCAAGCGCGCCGCCTTCAGCTCCTCCTGCAGGGCCTCGGTCTTGGCGCTGTCGTGGTGCCTGGAGCTGTCATGGCCGCTGGACTTGTACTTGTACTTGTTGAGCTCCGCCGTGATGCGCTTGTTCTGCTCCTCCAGGTCTGCCACGTTCCTCCGCAGCAACTCGGTCTCGTCTTCCACCAGCTGCAGGTGCTGCCGCAGCTCCGACAAGGACTCGCTCTGCTCCCTCATGAGGGGGTTGGCCGAGCCATTGAAGTCATCGCCCCGCAGGTCATCCAGTTCTGCCTTCAGGCCTCGGTTCTCCACCTCGAGTTCCACTATTTTCCTGCCCAGGATGTTGGCCTCTTCCTCCACCAGCCTCAGCCGCAGCTTGAGCTCGGCCTCTCTGGTGCTGGGAGGTCCCCCAGCTTCTCCTTTGGGTAAAGGACTGTCCAGATCCCCATAGAAGGATCTGTACTTCTGGAGTTCGTGCTCAAATCTGTCCTTTTCTTTATCAATCTTGGCCATTTTCTTTCTCATCAGGGCAGCCTCTTCCTTAACGAACTGCAGCTGGCACTTCAAATCCTCATTGTCCTCCTCATTAGGGGAAAAGTGGGGGAGAGGACAGGAGGTCATTTCTATGCAATAGAGAAAACAACCAAGAAAGGACATCTGCAAAAATAATTTCTTTTCCATTAATTACCACTTAAATGTCACAAATAGAGGTGTGTATTTTCTCCACATCACTTACTTCTTTGTCCAGTTAAATAAGGTAGTTGGGCAGTTGTGGTGCCCACCTTTAATTCCAGCACTCGGGAGGCAGAGGCAGGTGGATCTCTGTGAGTTGGAGGCCAGCCTGGTCTACAGAGCGAGTTCCAGGACAGCCTCCAAAGCTACAGAGAGATATTGTCTCAAAAAATGGTAGTGTGTTCTGGAAACCAAAAGGAAAGAGGATAGCAAAAGTGAGAAAGCTTGCTCACCACTATTCAGGGATCATTATATGTGTTTGTGATCTAACAATGATGCCTGCCTGAAGATCAGAGATGTAAAGGAGCCACTAGAGAGATTTCTTACCTCTACCGAATCCTCAAACCCAAAAGGGCAATCCTGTCTCTACGAAACCTCAGACTGAATCTCTGAGATCCTGGCTCCACCCAGTCATACCCCTTCCAGGCTCCTCCCTAGTGGTGGGATTAAAGGCATGTGACTCCCAATTACTGGGATTAAACTTGTGAGCCACCACCATTTGGCTCTGTTTCTCTTTTAGACTGGATCAATTCCGTGTAGCCCAGGGTAGCCTTGAACTAATCCATCTGCCTCTTTCTTGAGTGCAGGGACTGAAAGTGTGTGCCACCATTGCCTAGCCTCTATGGCTAACTAGTGTGGCTAGCACTACACTCTGATCTTCAGGCAGAATATCACCACACTAGCTGCTGCCAACTATTTCACAGTCTTCTGAGCAATGTTCTTCTTATTTTGAACTCCCCCTCACAAACTACCCTGTATATGAAACCTGATTGCCCTAAGGAACATGGAGTCACTTTACACTCACTCACTGCCATTTATTGAACATGAGTGTGAACCAGATGCTCTTTGGCTTTTTACAAAAAAAAAGAAAGACTTTTTCTCTCCTGAGCAGATTGGGAACATGGGGGGAGAGGAGAGGGAACTGGGGGAAAGAGAGTGGGGGAGCAGGAAGGTTGAGTTGGGGGAAGAACAGAGGAGAGCAAGATGAGAGATACTTTAATAGAGGGAGTCATTATAGGTTTGAGGAGAGATCTGGCACTAATGAGAATTCCAGAGATCTGCAAGGATGACACTAACTGACAAACTAAGCAATAGTGGAGAGGGTACTTCAAATGCCCTCCCCTGATAATGAGTTTGACAACTATCTTATATGCCATCCTAGAGCCTTCATCCTGTGGCTGATGGAAGCAGAGGCAGACATCCACAGCTAAACACTGAACTGAACTCCTGGAACCGAGTGATGAGCACAGGGGTCAAGACCAGGCTGGAGAAACCCACAGAGACAGCAGACCTGAACAAGGGGGGAGCTCATGGACCCCTGACTGATGGCTGAGAGGCCAGCATGGGTCTTATCCAGAAACCCTATATTTGGGTATCAGTGAGGAGGCCTTGGAAATCTATGGGGCCTTGGATAGTAGATCAGTATTTATTTATCCATGGCATCTGAATGGACTTTGGGAGCCTATTCCACATGGAGGGATGCTCTCTCATCCTGGACACATGGGGAGGGCCTAGGCCCTGCACTGGATGAAATAACAGACTCTGAAAATTCCCCATGGAGGGCCTCACCCTCCCAGGAGAGCAAAGTGGGGATTGGGTGGGGGATTGTGGGGGGCCAGGGGAGGATGGGAGGGAGAGAGAGCTGGGATTGATATATAAAAGAAGCTTGTTTCTAATTTAAATAAAAAGACTTGCTTTAATAGTCAGAATGCATGTATAATTAGGAACCGAATACACATTCCTTGTTTATATTCTCCCTGGATGAAAGGTGTTGGGTGGCTTACTCAAGGCTACACAGTGGGAGAGAAGAAAACTGGTTTATGATTTACTTCTCTCTGAAGCTGTAGCTCCTGAGCATTGTCAGAGAACACTGTTCCATCCACTGCTGTTTGAAGGAAGTTTTGTTTCAAAGCCCACGCAAAAAGAAAAGTCTCACACAAAGTGATCCGTGAAAGGTGAAACTGGTAGGCACTCTGCATGGGTTTTGAAGTAAGAAACTCTGTCATCTGCTAAAATGGATAGAGTTAACCCTGCTTGTTGAGTCGTAATTCTGGTGAATCCTCTCATGCATTCTTACTCTGTCCTCGGAAGCCTAATCATAAACTAAATTGAAATACTAACAAAGAAATAGACTTCTCTCGTAAGATCATTCATAGAAGTTCTTATTATGTCTGTAGTGGTTTGAAGGATGGGCCCATAGACTCACAAGTCTGAATACTTGGTCACCAGGGATAGAACTATTGGGGAAGGATTACAAGGTGGAACCTTGTTAGAAGAACTGTGCCACCAAGAGCTAGTTTTGAGGTTTCAAAAGTCTCAGGGCATCACCACTGTACTCTCTCTGCCTTCTGTTTGTGAACCAAGATGTGAGCTCACAGCTGTGCCTGATTTGCCCTGCCATCATGAACTCTAACCTTCTAAAACTGAAAGCTCAGTTAAATGCTTTCTTGTGTAAGTTTCCTTGGTCATAGTATTTTATTACAGCAATGAAAAGGTAACTAATAGAGTGTCTAAGAATATTTTTCCAAAGATCATTTCTCAAAATTCACTTTTGTGTCCTTATTTAGGTGAACAGCGACATTAGTAAATAAGCAGAGATAGAAAGATGATAGATAGATAGATAGATAGAATGTGATAGATAGATGGATGGATAGAATGTGATAGATAGATAGATAGAATGTGATAGTTTTTACAGTGTATTGTATGGAATACAGGGCCTAACAATGCTATGCAAATATTCTGCCAACAAGCATCATCCTTAATCCTTCTTTTAAAGATTGAAATAAACAACCCTTCTTTACTTAGACTTCTGAGACACGGTGTTTGAGATACACTCTGATGAAGAACTAGGGAGGGTGGGCTTCTGATAGAGAGGTTCTGGAAGCAATGGTCAAAAGGTGTAGATCCTTTCCCCTCCTAACTCCTAATGAGAAACAGAAGGGTGGGAGAGTTGCCTGTGGTGCAGAGGCTGAACATCACACTGCTGCCTCTATGGACTCACTCCAGCCATCAGAGCAGCTGGGACTTTCACCTCTTTACAAACGGGAAGGCTTATCATGGCAGCGCACAGGCTAGTAGGCGGCAGAGCAGAATCTATATTCAGGCTGACTGCAAAAGTGACATTATTTGAGCTGTTTCTAGAAGAGAAGTGCAAATAAGGAAACTAGGGCAGTGGGTAAATCTGAAGAACTAGGAAGTGCTGCCCTCTGTTTTCCTTGAGAAGCCATGTGTGAGCACTGAGGGGATCCGGAGGGCTGAAGTGCAACAGCTTTCAGTAACGCAGAGTGGAGGCTGAAAGGATACATCATAGACAGCTTCCATGTGAGAATCCAGTCCACAAGAAGACAGAGAAGCAACCTTGCAGGAGGTTCTTGAGGTCAAGGACATCTTACAGTGTTTAAGACCACAGCAGCCGAAGATGAAAAAAAAACTCCGCAGTTCTGAACTTTAGGGTCTTTCTTGATAGATTCTACTGATGACTTCAGTCCAGAAAGAACAAAGAGGAACAAATTCTGGGTGACATACGGATTTAGGTATTTATAATGCAGTCTTTTTAAGACAGCATTGAATGGAAACTATACAAACATCTACTAGTAGCCATGTGGGTCCTCAGGTCTGAGATCATGAACATTTATGCTCCAAGACCTAGAGAATTCTCATGTTTGATCACAGGATATAAGGACAAGATGTCTTGGTGTGATAACTGAAGCTGTTGAAACAGTTATGGAGGCAACCAAACAAGAGAGGAAAAGAAAGACACAATGATAAGAAAAGCTCAAAGGTTTGGCAGGTCATGTAGTCTTGTAGCATATTTGTACACTGTGTGAAGATGTATCTCTGTGATTGTTGTAATAAACACATGAATGGCCAACAGCTAGGCAGGAGGTATAGGCAGGGCTTCCGGGGACAGAGAGGACTCCCGAAAGAAGAAAGGTGAAAATGTCAGGAGACACGGAGCAACAGGAGAGGGAACAGTCACAAGCCACCTGGCAGAACATGGACTATTATTAATTGGTTAATTTAAGTTATAAGAGCTAGCTAGGAACAAGCCTAAGGTATAGGCCAAACTTTCATAGTTAATGAGAAGTCTCTGTGTCATGTGGGAGCCAGTAGGGCAGAAGACTTATTAAATATGACATCCAATGTTGGAGCATGCATTTCCACAAAGGACATGAGAAAACTTTAAAAAGAAAGGTTCCAAATACATAAACATGGATCCAGCTGTGGCTTCCTAGTTCTGCAGTCTCTGGGGCCACAGAGTATGGAGAAGTAGCTCCCTGAGGCTGCTTACAGGCTTGCGACATGGCGCCATGTGCATAGCAGCAAGGCAGGTTTAAGGTTTGGCTCACATGGTCAAAAAATGTTGCTTAGTAAAGCTCAGTCCAGGCTGAGAAAATCTCTAAACAGAATACGGTATGCTTAAAAAAGTGATTAGGTACTGAAAAAAGAAAAGGAAATGGGTATGGACAGTCATAGAAGAATTAGTTTAAAAACAATAAAGTCTTTATGAAAAGAGTAAAGTAATATTAGCCATGTAAAGATGAGAAAGATTATAACACGGGGATTTCAGACCTTATGTGGTGCTTTGTTAATGACAGCTGCTGAGAGACATTGAATTATAAAAGGGACTGCTGAATTAAACCAGCCTATATACTTTAGGGATGTCTTGGCTTCAGAATCGAAGTTAAGAATGGAAAACATGTTGCATTGGGGGAAAGGCGTGCTTTTGTTTCCACAGGAAATGGAAAGTTTTGGGTTCCTTCAAAATTAGTAGAGACCAGATTTTATCTGGAATGACTTCCTAAAAATCTTGGCTTACAGACATAAAGAAATAAGTCAAAGAAACTATAAGACAGGTGACATATATGCTGATCCCTCAACTATGGGAACAGCTCTGAGACTGGATGAAACATGATAAATCTTGTTGGCTACTGAGTCCTCACAACTTATTATTACATGTCATCCTTTCATATGGCATGGATAGAGGTTTGGTTATTATAAGTCCAAACAGATTTATGGAATTTACAGATAAGTTTTACCTGCTCAAAAATAAAACAGAAAGATAAGATAGTTATAGTTTTCCTTGTTACAAAATTCAGGAAAAAAGCCCACAAAAGAGGTGTAAATGTATAAGCTTAAGAGATATAAAAGCTTAAGTTGCTTATCTAAGAAAATGTTTTGAGGTCTAATAAGATAGTTTTGGGTTGGTAATACAAGTTAGGACAGGAAACTACATACAAAACTTTGGACTCACCTAGATAGGATGAAGTTTTTTTCTGAATTTGCCAAATGCAAATTGACTGCACATTGTGAATATAATTCTTACCTGATAATTGTTTTTATCGTATATAGTTTTACTATGTTAGAGTTAAAACCTTTCCTTTTTATTTAGACAGAAAGGGGGAAATGTTGTGAGATACTTGTACACTATGTGAAGGTGTATTGCTATGATTGATATAATAAAGAGCTGAACAGCGAATAACTAAGTAGGATGTGTAGGCAGGGTTTCCAGGGACAGAGAAGACACTGGGAAGAAGAAAGGAAGAGACACAAGGAGATGAAAAGCAAACAAGATGTGCAAGATGAGAAGTAACAGCTATGGGACACATGGCAGAACATAGACATGGATTAATTTAAGTTATAAGAGCTAGTTAGAAACAAGACTAAGCTACAGACTGAGCTTTCATAATTAATAAGAAGTCTCCATGTCTTTACTTGGGAGCTGGTGGGACAGAGAAAGACTTGTTACATAGTAGGCCAACAATCAAAGAGGGTACCTGATTAGTCAATATCAAATGTACTTTCACACAGGCTAAGTTTTATTGGAAAGTGTCCTTAGCTGAGATTTGGTATCTGGGTAGTCAGTCACCCATATGGTAGAAAACTTTATTTTCTATTACAGAAAAACCCTTTATTCTACTGACATATGGCATGGTTTAATCTAGCTAGCACAACAGTGGGTGTGATACAAACCACAGAGTGAAACAGAACAATTCTACACTTCGCTGTGTCAAGCAAAGCAAAGATAGAAGCATGTCTGATTTTCTATGCATTTTCCCTCTCCTACCCAAAGGAATAAAAACATATCTAGGACTTGGAAATATCCTACGTGTGACTAAGTCATGTTAAAGGAGATGTAGTAAGAGGAGGCGGGCTCAGAAACTCATTTACTTATTAGAAGCTCTTCAAGATACACAGTGTTCTAGCTTATGCAACTTCAACAGCAGAAGAACTCTGCATGCCAGTGTGCTTTTGCCTCTTACCTTATAACCTACTTACAGGCTGCACTTAAAACTAAACATAAAAACACCATACATAATCATTGAAAAAATGATTCATAGAAATTTGTTCCATCCAAAGCAAAGTGGTAAAATGTGTGCTCTACTTTTCTATATAAAAAGAAGGCAAGAAAACTGAGAATTCCGAGGTGAAAACAAGTTGAGATTTCAGTCCGTGTCAAGGACTCACTCATAGGAAGATAAAGATTATGTATGAGGAAGGAGACAGCCATCAGCCAGCAAGACTCAAGCTGAGTCTGGCTTTGAACTCAAAGACTAATTTGGAAACCAGTTTTCATTTTAACTAATTGTATATATTTACTTATTTAAGTGCTCCGTAACTCTCAACTCTCAACATACATATGTATGTATGTATGATATATGTCACACACACAATCACAAAATCTCCGTCCCCTCCCCCCACCACACCACACAGAAGCAGAGTGTCCAAAAGAATGAGTATCTTATCAAAGGACATGTAGACAGCATGGAACAAAGGTTTCAGTATTAGTAACATGACTTGAAAGTGAATGCTCTCAATTTCTACTTAATATTATTTCTCACTGAACAGAGCCAATCTGCTGCAGGGGGTAGGTACAAGGAATAGATCAAAGAAGATAAAGTAGATGCACAAAATCATATATGGTGGGAGACGAAACGTTGGCTTTTGTCTTCCACCAGCAGACCCCGTACTGATGGACTGGCTCAAAAAGTTCATGGCCAGATCAGGACATATTACACAACACTTATGGGCTAATTGACAACCTGAAACCAGGAGGGAAAAGTTCTTCAGAGACTTTAAAACTCCAGGCCATAAGAAGAAACTGCGTTTTTCAGCTGTCCAAGTCCCCCGTCTGCTTTGCAGAGAGTCCTGTTCTCCATGTGTCTGCTGCATGTGTTTGTTCCCTCAACCCCGAAATAAACACATTTTTTCAGTGACCAATTCTGTTTGTGGTGCTTGACACTCTTCACTGTCATCTGCTGCACTTTAGATTGTTTCAACTGACAGAGAAAACAAATTGATCAGGAGTCCTAGACTGTATCAATACCAGTTTATCTTTCGTCCATTATTCTCTGGTTCCAATGGTCTTTAGCCCATGCTAAGTTTAGTTTTAGTGTTTTCTTTCTTTCCTTTTTGTCTCCCTAGTCACTGGTACCAAGAATGATATCATCATCATCATTTGCCTCTCTGACCTTTAATTATCTTTTCCCACAGCATTCTTTATTCTGCAGATGCTATAGGAACAGTCATCCCACTGAGTGCATTAATTATGAAAGAATGAAATTAGCACTCTGGTACAGTTTTCAAATAAAGCATGCAGAAAGCACTAATGACGTGTTGCTATGGGCTTACCATGTAAAAGCTCATATGATATTAGTTAGTTCTAGCTTTATCAGCAACTACTCTAACATTTTACCACCTGAGTCTACAGCTACATAGTTGATATACATAATTGATACGTTTCACATAAGCCTATTTAGCCATTATATATGTTGCTTATTAACATGTGCATTTGGAGGTGCTTTATAAACGCTTTAAATTTCTATTTTGACATACCTCTGTGGGTGTCTGTTGAGCCTTCTTTTCAGATTTTGGTAAATCTTTACTTCCTCTTCTTTTTAAGGATAACTGAAACAAAACAAGAACAAGATTAGTTTGGTAAACTAACAGGTTTTTAACTTAGTTGTTTTTAAGTGTCCTAATCTCACATGATAAAATAAGACAAATAAAAAGAGTTCCTAAGGAAGGAAGAATTCCTGAGACAGACAGATTTAGATATAATTTCCCTGGAAACAGAGATGTAAATCACAGTAGAATGTAGCTAGCAATTAGCCCTTTACTGTGAAATGCAGAAAAATAACTCACACAAAATACAGATCTGTGACTCAACAAACTATAGAACTCACATGCAGGCAAGGGCCTGATAGCATTCTTTTATCACTAAGAGGAAAAAGAAGAGGAGATTAAAGTGTTGTTTCTATTGTGGGTTAGGTTTCAACAAGCTCGTCACGACATTTTCAGTGGACTCATGCAGAATCCACAGAAGTTCACCCTCTCACCCCTCAGCCCTTCAAACAAACACCCATGTGATGCAATGGCAAGTGGAGTGGGTGGTGAGACGAGGAGAACTCTGTCTCAGTGAGTAGGTGGCCTGGGAGCCTCAGGAATGTGGGCTTTTCCAAGAGAAGCCTGGAGTCTAGGTGGTTAGTTAAAGTCCCCCATGTTTGATGAACTGGTCAAAATTAAAATTCAAGCAAATGCTAATTCACAGAATATTAACAAATGCCCATGTCATGAACCAGCACTCTATAATCACCGAGGCTCACTTCGATTTCTCACTCTTATATAATAAGAATGGCCCGTGTAAATAGTAATTACCCATGTTTAACTATCTATCAAATAGCACTATATTTTGAGCTACAGAATCAAAATTCAATTAGATACCACACATACCACCAGAGGCTCAAGTTAGATAAGGGAGAGTGGAAGCCAATAATTACAGTGCATGGTAGAGAATGAAATGTTTTGGGCTCTAGGAAGCATGGATTTTTTCTTAGTGCAGCATCACCCGCATAACACAAAAATGTTTGCTGCTTGGCAGAGGGTAAACAATATTTGCTGAACAAATGAGTAAATATGAAATAGTAAGTTCTACAGCCAATGAGAAGACTAGGGGTAGAGAGATACAATAGAAACAGAAATAGCTTCTCAAAACAGGAAGCCTCGTGTGAATACAAAGAACTGAAATTAAATCCTTCATATGCCAATGTATCATAAACCATCCAGTGGTAAAGGATGGTATCTGCACAGATGGTGGAAGAATAAATGCCTGTAACTTTTGATTTTCAACATACACAGGTCAATGGGTAGTACATGTTGTTATTTACTTGCAATTCTTTAGAGAAGTGGTTCTCAACCTTCCTAATGCTGTGACCTCCAACTATAAAATTATTTCATTGCTACTTCATAACTGGAAATTTGCTACTATTATGAATCATAATGTAAATATCCAATATGCTACCCTTTGAGGGTCGTGACCCTCCATTGAGAACCAGTGTTGTGTGATGATAGTTTCCTACTAAGCTTCCCTTGTGGCCAGCCAAGGCAACTCTGGAAGGGGAGGACTACAGGAGAAAATTTGATGTAGACTTTCTTGTCCATTCAAAGGATTATAACCATTTTTTTAATCCTCAGGCATTCTCAGCCTTGGTGAAATTATGTTCCTTTGCTTTGTCTGCCAGTGAACACAGTCCCACCTGCCTAAGGTCAGATACCTCTCTTTCTCTGCCTTCCAGCACTTTTAAGCCTCCTCAGAGATCTAACATATGGTGCCAAAACCCCAGATGAGAAATCAGAGGCCACTAGCTTCCCAGGTCCTCAAAAGGACAAACCTCCGTAGCTCTCCTAGATTTGCCAGCCCCAGGCAGGAGAGAGCCTGGCAGGGCCAGCTGCTTCTCTCGGGCAATCATTTCTTTTCATTCTCCATCTCCGTCCTTCTCTCCTCTCTTTCCTTTATTGTTCTCTAACACAGTCTGACCTTTTAGCTGGGAGGCTAAGCACAATTCAATTGAATACACATGCAACATACCCCAAAATGCCAGAACAAAATGATTAATAAGATCTGACTCAGAGGTGCGTTGGTTAGATCTGAGGTCTTATGGGAGACCCCTCTGGATAGACTTAAGATTCCTTAGCCAAGGCACTGAGAACTTTCCACTGGCTGTGAGAAAATCTGGCAGAGAATCTTAGAAATTTTCCATTGACCTGCCATTCATCAGTGGATCACCCTGAAACCTAATACTGGTTCTGCAATTTCTTGACCCAGGAATCATAGGATCTGGGGCAGGGGACATACAACCCAATTTCCAGGCACATTCATTCAATACAAAATTTGGGGGACACCCTGCGTTGCAGGATATTGACCTCTATTTTAACCTTGGACACATACCCATTGTAGGGTCCAAATTATCTGCTCCAAAAGACACTCCAGGCCTTTTTGTGGCTAAAAGGAACTGCAATTAGGAGAATTGAAACCAGAAACTCTTGCCCTTCAATGGAAATCTGGCTTCAGTGTACCCTGGAAATCATAGTCATTGCCCAGAATTTGGAAGTTTTGATCTTATTATCTAAACTGATTTATGATAACTCCATAAAGCAATGGGAAAAGTGATCCAAGGCTCCTCACCCATAACACTCCCAATTCATTTTAATCTTTCTCACCTCTGCCACTCAGCTCTGGTTTGTAAGTCCAGCCCCTCCTCCAGGCCGCTAAACTTGTATGTTACAGTTCCTAACTGAGTGAGGAGAAGACTCTTGCCTTCAGCCTGCCTTTGTTTCTGCTCCCACAAGCCTGTATATGTCTTTTTCATTCTCTTAACACTAACCCCTTCTTGGTTTTGCTTATAAAATGTTCAAGATTATAGATATCTTTGAAGCTTTTGCTGAAATGAAAACCTTCTTTACCTCAAGATCTGTAAAACCAATGAGGTGTGGTTTAAAAGGCTGTAAAATTCCAAGCAGGAAGAAAGAGTATCTCAAAATCTGTCATAAAGGGGGGGGTTAATAGTTAAAAATTTATGTTTAAGTAATCTTAATCTGCTAGAACTTGTAAAACTTGGATTCAATTCTTGCTTAAGAAAATAAATGTTTTTGAAGAAAAATAGGAGGGTATAGGCTTTCTGGGATCACCTTATCAGGAAGCTGAGTTCACCTCTGAATAAATAAAACCATGTAACTTGCTGCCATTTTGACTAATGACCTCAGCAAGATGGAAATGACCATGTGATTGACTGTCATCGTAACGGGTGACCTAATGGAGATGAAAGCAGCAATGTGGTTGACCACTATCTTTACTAATTGTTATAAAGAAGGCATGCCATGTGACTTCAACACCATCTTGTTCACTTTGACCTTGTGGTATAAACCAATAATTGTAGTGGGACCCTTAAAATTCTTAGTCCTACTGAGTCCCCATCTTATCTCTGTATTTCCTTTTTATTAGACTAAGAGGGAAACAACAGGCCTCCAAGATATTTTGGATGAGGATGGATTTTTTATGGGAATTTTTGTCCTTACAGAAAGAGGACAAAACCATGAACAAGGTTCATGAAAAACAGGGCACAGGGCTGGAGAGATGACTCAGAGGTTAAGAGTACTGGCTGCTCTTTCAGAGGTCTTGAGTTCAATTCCCAGCAATGACATGGTGGTTCACAATGTATAATGGGATCTGATGTCCTTTTCTGGAATCAGGTATATGTGTAGAATACTAATACATACATACACACATATATATATCCATATATATGATTTACAAAAGAGATTAAGAACAGTATGTTTGATGATTAAAGTTTATAAATTCTTAAGGTTATATTGGGCACTTAGGCTTAAAAGAAGCTCATTAACAGGTGTATGTCTAATCTCTTAATTTGTTTTAACTATTTGGAGAAATCGAGTCATGTAAAAACCTGTGACATTTTGTAAAAGCACCCTATAAAAGGATCAGGAAAATGAGGTTCCCAGTCTTTCTGTGAACTGTATTTATGGTTTAAAGTGTATTTTGATACTAAAGGATCTTTAATTAAAAATGTATATAGTTTTTAAGGATACAATTTTAAGGCTTAAACCTAACAGGGATAAAATTAAGAAATCCTAATCTTATGAGAGATACTAATTTATTGTAAACTATTAAAGATAATTAAAATATATAAATTAAAGATCAGTCAAATGACTACATTGTACCCAGAACTGTTTGTAGTCATGCTAAGTTCAAATGTAACTCATTTACAGAGACAAGCTTGGAGGGAAAGACCAATTTATACCTCCCATTATATAGTTTTCAGTAAATGTTATTAAACTTAAGTCTAAAACAAATAATTCAAAACAAATTTAAAGTAAACTTAGAGTTTGTTTGATGGGAAATAAGATTTTAAATCAAGCATATTTTAAAAACTGGTTATGAAAATTCAATGCTTGAGTAAACTGGTTTAAATTTATATATACTGGCATGGTAGGATGTTCCCAGGCCCAAGTAGTTCACTTGGATGGAGCAAAATTCCTCCAGAGTTGCATGCTAGCTGCATTATAGAATAAGGATGTATGGGAAACAAATCTGCTGTTTCTGCATCCAGCTATGTAGCCCTGACTTGCTTTGGCTGTGTACACCAGACCAGACAACCCTCCTCCTTAGCCACAGGAAAGAATTACTCCTCAAGTCTCACATGACAAGGGGATGGATTTTCCTGTCCAGCGGAAGGTCTCAAGAGTTCACACCCACATTCTAAATGTCTCAACAGGGAGGATGTTACCAATCATTCTGTCTTCAATGGCTCCTGAACTTACTGACTTGTGAAGACGCCATGCAAAAGGTAAGCTTGTACTTAAGCCTGCCCCCTTATGGAACCTGCATGCTATGTCATTTATCCTGGCTTTCGATTTTTCCTCTTAGGAAAAGCTAATTCCAGGTCCACACTCTAACTGCCCATGTTCCACAATTAAAGCAACCACCAGATATGTTGTCTTCCAACTCATAGCCTTGGAAAGTTATTCAAAGTGGTGACTTTGAAACTGTTGCCATTTCTCTTTTGAACTGTCAATTAAATGCTGGCTTTCACTGACTTCTTTTACACAGCTTCCAGGTTCTTGCAAGAGTCTTATGTAAACAAACAGCTAATTACTGTTACCCAATTCTCATACAAAACTCTGGTGCATGGTCCGAGCAGTTGTACAATTTCGTTTAACCTTATGTTAACTTTACAGTTAACCTTATATTGACTTAATGTTCATCCTGATGCAACTTGGTCTCTTAATGTTCCCCACAGAGTTGTACAGTTATTACCTCCTGACTTATATTCTGGCTATTTACCATCCACTAAGTTTTGTGGCCCCTTAGATTGGCCCCTCGGAGGCACTCCAACAGTTGCCACCTCCCCCGTCCCTGTCAACCAATGTCAACTTGTAGCAGTGAAAGAGATCAGCACTCCTAAAACTCCTAAAACCCTGAATCATGGGCCACCCCCTTTTATCCCTCTTCTTGCCACTCAGGACTCCGAATTAAAGCTGCTAGACTGAAGTCTTCCTTCAATCAGTTCCGTCCCAGCAGCTCTCCGAAAATCCTTAGAGAAATCTCAGATCAGCTGACATCAGTTAGGACCCGCTTGAGTCTTTGAGTGCTGCAGGGCTCTGAAGTTAAAAGGCTTAGCTCTGACACTGCTGACCTGATGTGTGCCCCGCCTCCACAAGCGGTGCAGCTTCCACATCAGCGCACCCTATCTCGTTTGTGGTAGGGCCCTAGACACAGGGAACAGACAGAAATTCAACCGCAGACCTCCTAAGGATGGGCTTCTGGCTCCCTCCCACTCTGGCTCCTCCCCTCGATCACTTCTTTCTTCTTTCTTTATGTTTTTACTCTGAACTTCACCCTATAACCGAACAAAATGTTCTATGGAAGTTACCCAATGGCTCGCACCCAACAACAGCTCCATTTGTTCTGTTTGTTTCCTGATACATCTGCCAAAGGCAATTTTAGACACTGCAGAGAAACTCTGGTTGCAAGGGACCTTCAACCTTCACCCCAGGCCATATTCTTTATACTGGGCGTCTCTTTTCTCCTGTTTCCTTCCTTTGGAGCTCTGTAGCTTCCAGGTACTTCTGCTAGCTCATTTTGGTGCAGCACTCCTGGCGGTGGCACTGGTCACTGTCACTGTGAGTCAACTGTGTGCCCACTTCCTCTCACCAATCCACTCTTATCTCTGCCGCCCCTTCTCCTTCCTCTGCCTCCCAGGAAATCTCAGTTTTACTCTATAACCAAATCATCTGCTTAATGGTTATTTTTCAGTAAGTCTTTCCAGAAATACAAGATGGCACTAGCATGATCCATTGTGGCCAAATGAGTTAAAAATTCCCCTCTGGCTAAGTCACCACAGGACTCAGAGATCTTAGACTTAGAAGCTGTGGGTCCTGACTTAGCATTGGCAAGAAATAGTCTCAAGAATACCAACAATATAGGGGACTGAGTTGGAAAATCTGGAACATTTTATATAGAGACCATCTAAAGAAAGACCTAAATTTGTTTTCACTGAATATTTATTGAGTATTTTATACAGAACTTATTCTATTATTTTTATGGCTCACTTCATACTGCTCCACAGCAATAATAAAAACAATGCACCTAGAAACAGCTGATCTGACAAAGGTTAACATTTGAATCCCAGGCATTAGCCTGGGAATCCAGCATGGGACAGATCAAGACCCCCTGAATGTGGGTGTCAGTGAGGAGGCCTAGGTAATTTATTGAGCCTTGGGCAGTAGATCAGTACTCATCCCGAGTATACACACGGACTTTGGACTCCCATCCAACAATGTGAGATGCAATCTCACCCTGAACTCTTGGGGAAGGGTCTAGGCCCTGCCCTATATGAAATGACAGACTATGGACACCCCCATTGAGGGCCTCACCCTCCCTGGGGAAATGAGGGGATAATGGGGGGGTTGGGGGGAGGGCACGGGAGGAGGGGAGGGAAAGGGAGAGGGACCTGGAACTGACTTGTGAAGCAACCTTGTTTCTAATCTAAATTTAAACTTAAAATAAATAATAATAGTAATTAAAAAGAGAAATAAAAAAATAAAAATAAAAACAATGCAATCATCATTCTTTGAAGAATTCCCAGTTTGTTTGTCATGGCTGGTTCACTGGCCAATTCAATAATGCCTCAAAAGCACTGATAAAGGAAAAAGATGACTAACTGGCCTTGATCGTGCACTAATTAATGTCAACACTCTACATGTACCTCAACTAATAACTTTGAAGATACTGAACCAAGAACTTAGCAAAGTAGATAATTTTTCTCCAAGTACAGTCACTAAAACAGCATTACTAATGTTACCAAGTAGCTGTCACAAAAATAACTTCTTGAGACCCATTCTAGGTCCAGAAAATCAGAAACATTGAGGCTGATCTACAACTTAATAAAACTTTCAACAATGTAGCCCAAGCTAGCCAAAACTAGCAATCCTCCTGCTTCATCTTCCTGGGTGCCTAGATTACAGATGGAGGCAGCTCAACTAGCCTCAGCCAGTGATGCTGATGCTAAGTCTGCCATGATCTAAAGTTACTACTAGTATTCAAGTAAGATTGCTTAAGCCTGACAAGTTGAATTGGGTTCCCAGGCCCCTCATGGTGGAAGGGAAGATCTGATTCCTGAAATTAACAGCTTGCCCTTACATGCACACCCCTACATGCCTGCCTAGGCATGCACCAGCCACAAGTAACTCCCAATAAATAAGTAAATACATGTGTGTAGGGGAACAAGTAACAACTTCCTATGTAGCACACTCCTGTTGAGGTCCCTAAGTCTGTGATACCCTAATAGTTACCCATTAGATCACAAAGGAGAAAGGGTTAACCTAGTCTCTGGCTAGACCTGGTGGGGAAAGCTAGGCATGACATCTGAAACAAAGTAACATCTCATATTGAATCTGATGTATAAGTAGTCAGGCCACGGTAGACAGAAAGGAAAAAAGAAGAGAGAAGGAATTACAAAGGTTTTATATAGAAATAAATTCCTGAGAAACAGAAACTCAGTGTGGTGATGATGGAGGAGGAGAAGTATGATATGAGATTTATGGTGATCTAAATTAGATCTGGAAAGACATGGAAAAGATCTCCATTATATCTCATTCATGTTGAGCAATCGCTTTAATTAGAATCAATGACAGCTTTTAAGAAAAAAAAATGTCATTAGACCATCATAGTTCAGAAATGCACAGACACAGAGATGGCAGTCCAAATGGACACAAGATGAAGGGCAGATGTATAAGAGTTAGGAGGGAAAACAAGTTCTCGTTCTGAAAATATTGTTTGTTTGTGTCATATCCATTGTGCATATATAATGTGATGGTTAGTTTTAACTGTCAACTTGAAACAGTCTAGAATCACCAGGGGAAGGCAATATCAATGACAGATTGTCAACTTAGTTTGGCATGTAGGCATGCCCAAAGCAGGAAGGTATCCTGATTATGTAAATTGAGTTGGGAAAACATGCCCAGCTTATGTGGCACCATTCTCTAGACAGGGAATCTTGAACCAGATGAGTGGAGTAAAAGACCCAAGCACAAGTCTGCAAGCATTCACTCTCTCCCTACTCTTGTCTTTGGTCTCTTATCTGCTTCAAGTTTTTGTTGCCTTGACTTCCCCATGATGATGGACTATAATTGCGAACCAAGATCTAAAATAAGCCATTTTTCCCTTAAGTTGCCTTTGTCAGAGTATTTTATCACAGCAACAAGAAATGCTGTAAACAAATGTTACTCTGGTAGTTTGGTTGTAATTGGCCCCCATAACCACATAGGGAGTAGCACCATTGGGAGACGTGACTTTGTTGGAGTGGGTATGGCCTTGGAAGAAGTGTGTCACTGTGGGGGCAGGCTTAGAGGTTTGCTATGCTCCCACACAGTGTCTCAGTCCCATTCTTGTTGTCTTCTGACCAAGATGTGCCCAGCACCATGTCTTCCTGCATGCTGCCATGCTCCCCACCATGATAATGTACTAAAACTCTGAACTGTAAGCTGACACCTCAACTAAATGTTTTCCTTTATGAGAATTGCTGTGGTCATGGTATCGCTTCACAGAAATAGAAACCCTAACTAAGACAGTTATTAAAAATATTTTTTCCAGGTACCCTGCTTAGAGCAACCTGAGTCCTTGGGATTGTGCACTGGGAACATGTCCCTGATGACCAGGCCATCCAGAGTCTGTCAACACAGTGGTGCTAGTCCCATATTCTTCTCGGAGCTGCCTGAGGCTAGGGGACTGCACATAGGGGGATCCCATCCTGGCCAAGATAAAAACAACCAAATAAGTGAAGGAAACAATTCAAGCAGTGCAAGACTTGAAAGCTTAAATAGAGACAATTAAAAATAAACACAGTCTGAGGGAATGCTGGAAATAGAAAAGCTGGGTAAATGATCAGGAACTACAGATGCAAGCATAACCAACAGAATACTAGAGTTAGAAGAGAGAATCTCAGCCATTGAATATACACTAGGAGAAATAGATTCATCCACCAAAGAAAATCATAAGTCCAACAAACACCTAACAAAAATTATCCAGGAAATATGGGACACTGTGAAAAAAGGCCAAATCTAAGAATAATAGGTATAGAAGAAGGTAAAGAAACCCATCTCAAAGGTGCAAAAAACATATTCAACAAAATCATAGAAGAAAACTTTTACAACCTAAAGAAAGTCATGCCAATGAAAGTACAAGAAGTTTACAGAACATCAAATAGAGTGAACAACAATAAAAGTCCCCTCACCACATAATAATCAAAACATCAAACATACAGAATATTAAGAGCAGTAAAGGAAAAAGGCTGAGTAACATATAAGAGCAAACCTATCAGAATTACACCTGACTTCACCATGGAAACTCTGAAAATCAGAAGGTCCTGGCTAGATATTCTACCAACACTAAGAGACCACAGATGCCAGCCCAGACTACTATACACAGCAAAGCTTTCAATCACTGTAGATGGAGAAAGCAACATATTCCATGACAAAACCAGATTTAAACAATACATATCCAATAATCCAGTCCTATGGAAAGTTCTGGAAGGAAAACTACAACCCAAGGAAATTAGCTACACTCACAAAAACATAAGACAGTAGATAATCCCACTTTACCAACAGCCAAAAGAAAGGAGGGAAATTCACATACAATACCACCACCAGCAACAAATTAAAAGGAAACAAGAATGAACAACCAAGGATCATGAATATCCCTCAATATTAATGGTCTTAACTTGCCTAGAAAAAGACACAGGCTAACAGAATGGATATGAAGACAGAATCCATTCTTCTGCTACATACATGAAACACAACTCAACTTCAAAGACAGACATTACCTCAGAGTTAAGGGTTGGAAAAGATTTTCCAACCAAATGGACCCAAGAAACAAGTGGGGCTAGCAATCCTAATATCTAACAAATTAGACTTTAAACTAAAATCAATCAAAAGAGATGAAGGAGGTCATTTCATACTCATCACAGGAGAAATCTGCCAAGATGAAGTCTCAATTCTGAACATCTATGCCCCAAATACAAAGGTACCAACATTCGTAAAAGAAACATTACTAAAAGTCAAATCACACACAAAACCTCACACACTTATAGTGGGAGACTTCAACACTCCACTCTCACCACTAGACAGGACAACCAGAGAGAAAATTAACAAAAAGCAAAGGAACTAACAGAATTTATGACCCAATTGGGTTTAACAGACATCTATAGAACATTCCATTCAAACACAAAAGCATATACATTCTTCTCAGAGCCACATGGAACCTTCTCTAAAATTGACCATATAATTGGAAATATAGCAATCCTCAACAGGTACAAAAAATTGGAATAACCCCCTGTATCTTATCAGACCATCATGCCATATAAACGGATCTCATTTTATGTTATGATATATATAATATATCTTTTGGTGGGATTTCAGGCAAGTTCTTCTTGATTCTTAAACTATTTAAAAGATAAAGATACTGCAAACTCAGAAGATCAAAGTCTGGTCTGGAGCTCACTTGTAATCCCAGCACTCAGGAGCTGGTGCATGTGGATTACTGGGACTAGTTAACACCAGGGTGGAGAGCACAGTAAATATTAGGCCAGTCAGAGCTGTATAGCAAGACTTCCTGTTCAAAGAACCAAAACAGCAAAAACAAACGAAGCAGAAATAGACCCAATTTCAATTAAAAAAGCAATTTATTAGCACTTTTGGAACATAAACAATTCATTTCGTATAATTGCATAATTATTGGCAACACTCTATTTCCTGGCTCTCACATGGGAAAAGACACAGCAGCCTCTTTTGGACAAGGTAGAGATGGGAATGCAAAGAAAAAAGTGAACAAGAAATATTTCCCACAAACATCTCTGGAGAGCCATCTGTAGTGCCTGCACAGCCAACAGAGAAGTCATGGTCACCTCCCAAATTGATTCTAACACACACCGACTCCCCATCCCCTCATACAGAGTGAGTGAGTGAAAGCTGAGCAGAGTAACAGCAGAAGTGGTGGCAAGAGATCACTGCTCTAACTTCCTCTACATTCTCAGTCTCCTATCTTTGCTTTACAGGAGTCAGAAAGTTAATGAAATCATACTGGAATATGAAAGATAATTAAATATTTATTGAAAAATTAAATCCGATACTTAAAGGTATTCTAGCCCTGCAGTCTTATTAAAAGCAATAAACCTCTGTTACAAGGGGAAGAATTTTGCACAGTGCTTCATTTTAGCACCCCTACTTAAATGCTATTTAAATGAGAGCAAGATTCTAGGTACCTCCCAGAAAAGAATGCCCTAGTTTCAGCATTTCTTCTGGACTAATGTGTAGGTCTCATGTTAATGTTTCCTACAGGACAAAGTGTAAAGTTCTTAGCTCTGAAACATGGCTATATCCTTTTCTAAACACTTTGTGTGAATCTCCTCTGTGAATCTGACCACTGGTTTATGAGTTTGACATCACTGTATGATGTCAGTCATTGTAGCTGGATAAACTACCCAGATGACAAACAACATTAAACCAGCACTCATGGTGTCAGTTTCAGAGCTCTTGATCTCATACAGCTACATTTAACTGTGACTCACAGAAGAAAACCAGGTTTAGCAACCAGGTTTATTAGTTCTGAGCCTACCCTTCTCCATGCTTTCAGAGTGCACAGGCATGAGAACCTCCTTTACACACATATAATGTGTCTCTGTCTATTATACACAACAAAAGTGACATACATATACATTGCTCCTCTTAACCTAAAGTACCTGTCATGTCAACATTGGAGGGAGGTCCAGGGCTATACTACAAAATGCTGGAGGGAAACAGAAAGAAGCAGGAACCCTCGCTCAATTGAGTCTTGGAAACAGGGCATGGCAGCACATACCTCTCATCCTAGTTGTTCAGGAAGGAGACAGGAGGATCAGGAATTCAGTGTCACCAACTTAACTACAAACCAAATTACACTGGCATAGGCTATATGCAACTGTGTCTCAAAACAAAACAAAGCAAAAACTAACAAATAACCAGGTCCTAGAAGGGCACAAAAGGGCCTCTTGTCTCTAAATTCATCCTTTTCTTCTCTGGCATGAGAAAGCCTGGAAAGAGAAGTACACCCAGACTCTTCTTAGAACATACTATCCACTCTCACCCTAAGAGGGTGACATAGGTTTCTAAGCTTTATACCAAGACATGATCTTGTATCTAAAAAAAAAGTGTAATAAAAAGGAATGAGAAAAAAATGTGGGTAAGAGAGGCATAGAAACGATTGTGATTGGGCCAGTCCATGCTGCACCAAATCAAGAATGAACCTTCAGTTCTGCCAGATTCCTACCCTGTATTCAAATACTGAATCCATCAGAGGACTAAACCACCCATTAGACAAGTTGTGCTCTTCCTTGGAAGTGCCCTCACTTTCCTAATCCCATAAACGTCTTTAAAGACAGCAGAGTTAACAGTTAATATTCACACACTTAGTGGAATAACAGTCATCTGCAAAAGGATGAACTTGTGTCAGCTGTGGAAACAGAACTGGGAGGCATTATGTAAAGTAAAACAAGGCACAAAGGGATAAATAAGCACATAGTCAGCTTATTTTGGAAGCTAACTTTTGATCACATAGAAACATAGAGCTGACCAATGATGACTGAAGGTTAGAAAGGACAGAAGGAGGGAATACAGAGGTTGGGTAAGTAGAATAGGTAATTAGTTCTAATATATTATAGCATGGTATTGTATCTATAGTCTACAACCATTTATTATACACTTCAAAATAGCTACAAGAGGTTCAAGCTTCCCAGCACACAGAAACTAATCATTCCTGAGGGCTTATAAATGCCAATTACCTTGACTTGATAGATATATATTATGTACACATATCAAAATATTATATAATGGCCTCTAAGTGCAAACATTACACAGCAATTAAAAATAAAAAAATGTAAAAAACCACATTGGGTGCTGGAGAGACATAGCTCAATGGTTAAGAATGCATACTGCTGTTATAGAGGACCCATGTTCAGTTCCCAGCACACCATAATGGAGCTTGCAATCCTGTGAACTCCCACTCTAGGCAGATCCTATGCCTGTGGCCCCTGCTGGCTTCTGCATACCCACTTGCAACCCTAACAAATACATAATTAAAAATAAAATAAATATAAAAAATTAAAATTGAAGAAACAAATCAAATCATTTACATGATAAAAGTCTGATACCTAAAATATAAAAAAGAACCTAAATTAGACCTCAAAATATATGAAAACACAATTAAAAATAGACAAAAATAAAAGTTGTATAAAACAAATAAGTGGACAATAAGCACATAAAATGATGTTCGGCATAGTTAAGAAATACAATTAAACCATAATGGTACTTTTTTAAAGTTAGTAACATGACAACAATAAACAAAATCAATTGGTCATCAGTACTAATGAACTGGAGTCTTCATTCATTGTTGGTGGGAAAGATGTGGCGATGATAATCTGGAAAACAGCTGTCAGATCCTTTTAAAAAAACTTGTTCTTGCCTCACCTGGATAGGTGAGGCTTAATTGACTCCCTGTGGGAGGCCTTGCCCTATCTGAGGAGTGGGTGGGGGGAGAAGGGAGTTGGGAAAGAGAAGGAGAGAGAACTGTGGTTGGTATGTAAAATGAATAAAAAATTTAAAACAAAATAAAATAAAATATCTACTTAAGAAAAATAGAAATACATTCACTGTGTGACACAGGATTTTCATTTAAAAGTGTGGAAACAGACGTTTACACAAAAATGTGTGTGTTCTCAGCAACACTGATCATAAAACAGGAAAATATGCATGATTCTCTAGGTGTGTTGTCTCACACTGAAGACTGAGACAATAGGATTGCCATGAGTCTGAGGACACCCTGGATTATCTAATAGGTTATTGTTCAGCCTGTCTCAAAAATTGCAATGCTTATTTTTTAATGAATGAGAAAAACAAAAAGTGTGGACGTATAACTATAGGACAGCACTTGGGGAGAGAGAGAGAGAGAGAGAGAGAGAGAGAGAGAGAGAGAGAGAGAGAGAGGGAGGGAGGGAGGGAGGGAGGGAGGGAGGGAGGGAGGGAGGGAGAGGGAGAGGGAGAGGGAGAGGGAGAGGGCGTGTGTGTGTGTGTGTGTGTGTGTGTGTGTGTGTGTCCTGAGATCTGTGGCACAGGGAAGAACTACCTAACAAACTTTCACTGACATTAAAGCAGTCTCATGCAAAGGCCACCTACTGTAGGATTACAGTCATAGGAAATATCAAGGACAGCACAGTGTTCTGAAAGCAGAAAATATACACAGTTGATTGAGGATAGGAGAAGTAAGGTTGAGGGAAAAAATGTGGACACAAATGGTCTCTTGGGACCATTGAGGGACAATTCAAATGTTTCAAAATTGGATTATGGATGAACAATGTTGTGCATTTGCTAAAGGCCATTAAATTGCATGACTAAAAATTGAATTTATGCTTGGTAAATTATACCTCAGGCACTAAATAAAATTTGCCAGGTTGATTTAAAAATTAACAAGAGGAGAAGAAAAATTCATTCAAGAAGATTTCTGAGATCTACTTTCACTGAGGAGCAGAAGACAGCTTTAGCAAACTCTCCACTCTTAAATGAGCAAAGATGGTCTGTATGGACTAATGTTCAGAAGAGGAGGCTGAGCTGTGAAGGTTAGGTTGCTGCAGAGGATAAAAAATATGCAGACACTAAATTCATGCAAGAATTAAATATCTATGATGTCTGTGGATATCTATTAAGTCTGAGTCATGACATCTGAAAACAGCAGCCTACAGAATGGGAAAAGATCTTGATAAATCCCAATCTGACAGAGGTTTGCTCTCCAAAATATGTAAAGAACTCAAGAAACTAGTCATCAAAAACCAAATAATCCAATAAAAATGGGGTACAGATCTAAGCAGAGATTCTCAACAGAAGAATCTCAAATGGCCAAGAATTGTTCAACATCCTTAGCTATCAGGCAAATGAAAATAAAAATTACTGTGAGATACCAACTTACACCTGTCAGAACAGCCAAAATCAAAAACTCTAATGACAGTCTATGTTGGAGATGATGTAGGATAAGGGAACTATGCCTCCACTGCTTATGGGAGTGCAAACTTATACAGCCACTTTGGAAATCAGTATGGCGGTTTCTCAGAAAAAAATCAATCTACCAGCAATACCACTCTTGGGCATATACCCAAAGAATGTTTAATCATAATACAAGTATACATGCTCAACCATGTTCATAGCTATATTATTTGTAATAGTCAGAACCTGGAAACAATCTAGATGCCCCTCACCTGAAGAATGGATAAAGAAAATGTGGTGCATTTACACAAAAGAATATTACTCATCAGTTAAAAAATGAAATGAAATTTGCAGGCAAATGGATGGAACTAGAAAAAAATAATCCTGAGTGAGGTAACCTAGACACAGAAACACGAACATGGTATATACTCACTCATAAGAGGATATTAGATGCAAAGCAAAGGATAACCAGACTACAATCCGCATCCCCAGAGCAGCTAGGTAACAAGGAGGACCCTAAGAGGGACAAATAGATTTCCCTAGGAAGGGGAAATAGATGAAATCTTCTGGGTAAACTGAGGGTAGGGGAGAGGGGAGGGGTGGAGGAATGGGAACACAAGTAATCAGGTTGGTAGAGGTGGGGGCAGGACTGAGGGGGAGAGTAAAGAAAGATACCTTGATAGAGGGGTCCATTTGGGGGTTAGGGAGAAACCTGGTGCTAGGGAATTTCCCAGGAATCCACAAGGATGACCCCAGCTAGGACTCCAGCAACAGTGGAGAGGGTGCCTGTACTGACTTTTTGTAATTAGATTGGTGACTAGCCTAATTGTCAACAGAGAGCCTTCATCCATAACTGTTGGAAACAGATGCAGAGATACACAGCCAATTACTGGGCTAAGGTCCAGGATTCCAGCTGATCAGACAGAGGAGGGATTATATTAGCAAAGAGGGTCAAGGAAACCCACAGAGACAGCTGACCTGAGCTAATGGGAGCTCATGGACTTTGGACCAACAGCTAGGAAGCCTGTATGGGACTGACCTAGTCCCTCTGCATGTGGGTGACAGTTGTGTGGCTTGGTCTGTTTGTTTGGGGAACCTGGCAGTGGGACCAGACCTGTCCCTGGCACATAAGCTGGCTTTTTAGAACCTATTCCCCATGCAGGATGCCTCGCCCAGCCTTGATGCAGGGGGAGGAGCTTGGTCCTGCCTCAAGGTGATATGGTATGCTTTGCTGAGTTCCATGAGAGGCCTCCCCTATCTGAGGAGGAGTAGATGGGGGATACACAGGTGGTGGGGGAAAGAAACAGGAAGAAAGGAGGGAGGGGAAACTGTGGTTGGTGTGTAAAATAGATGAAAAAAAATAACCACAATATCTTTAGAAAGAAGACATGACATGGCAAAGAGCTGATACAATGGTTATGAGATTCTGAGAAATTTTGAGGAACACTGGGGGACAAGAATCAAAAGCAAAAGGATGAGAGGTTAGTTATCCAAAGTTACTGAAATAAATGCTAAGAAGAAAATAGAGTATGTCGTGGCCAAGCATATATAATACAAACAAGGCTTTTCTTAGATGAACAAATGCTTTTTCATTAGGATTTATATAGTTTGGTCATATTATAAGCCAAGATTATCACCTGGAATTGCCTAGGCATTAATCCCTAAGTCGTTATTCTGTTTGTGGCTACTAAGACTCTTTCTTGCCCTTTGTGTGCATTGCACTGTACTACAGAAAGACAATCTGAATACTGAAGCTCAGAAAGGGAGAGTTCACTGAGGACCCAGGCTCAGTCACTGCTCAACTCATACTTGGATTCCCCCAACAAAAAGCATTGGCAAGAATTCTGAGGTAAGAAGTGGGGAGTGATGTGGGTCAGGGTGTTCTCATGTCTTCATCCTTTCAATTCTACATTAAAAAGTAGTAGCCAAGTCCCCTTCAGTCAGTCAACAGACACCACCAGGTAGACATACTCCACAGTTCAGCAGCCACTGAATCTATAATCTATAATCTATCTATCAATCATCTTATTCTATTCTATCATCTATAATCTATTCTCTATAATCTATCATCTCTATCCTATCATCTCTATCACCTATCTATTACTTATCTCTTATTTGTTTTACCTCTATCTATCTATCCATCCATCTATCTATCTACTATCTATTCTATCATCTTATTCCATTCTATCTATCATCTATAATCTATTCTCCATCTCTATCCTATCATCTCTATCACCTATCCATTACTTATCTCTTATTTGTTTTACATCTATCTATCTATCTATCTATGTGTCTATCATCTATCATTTCTGTTGTCTGTCTATCTACCTATCTGTCATCTACCCTTTCATCTATCTATCCTCTATCTTCCAATCATCTATCAATGTGGTGAGGGTTTCAAGTGTTGTTCATGTTCTCCAAATGCCTCATAAGCCCTGTTCAATTCTCTTACTGCTATTTTTATCACTGAACTCATACTTGCTCGTTGCAAACAAAAGCCCAGAGCTAAAACAAAACAGATTAGATAATGTAAAAAACATTAGTTTTTTTCAATCAATAATTTCAATATACCAATCCTGTATGAAGTTGACCAATGGCAACTTTTAAAAGTCACCATCCCAGAAGAGATAACATCTCTAGCATTTCTGGAAAATGAACTCAAGAACGTTGTATCCAGTTCAGTGTGTGTGTGCAGAAGATGTGGTTCAAAGTCATTAAGCATAAACATCGGATAGAAAATCATATGAAAATATATACTGTAACAATGAGTAACTTAGCACTAACCAGCTTATGTAGGCTCCTCTTTTTTATCAATGAAGTCTAACCCATGGTCTTGGGTCTGAATAACCCAACTTGTTAATGGCTCATTTCAGTTTTTTTTATCTTAGGAATTAGGAAAGCTGAAAATTATGTATATGTTGCAAAACCCAAAAATTCCTAGAGCTTACAAAAGTAGAATTAAAGACAGAATAACTAAATCTAGAGTCCTTATAGAACACAATTATTCTAATTTACACTTAACCAGACTTTGGAACAAATGAATCTAACAGCTATGTATACCTTTGGAAGTAAATACCTTTCATGTGAGCTTTTCCTAAGTTTAATGGATAGATCACGCTCTATGATTTTTATTCCATGCACAGGAAGGCAGATGATATATCTGCATACGGCCATATTAATTTTCAATAGTTAACAATGCAATAAGCAACTGGGCCATCTAATTATTTAAGCTACAGTTTAAGGTTCTTGGCCAATGGTATGATAACAAACTTTGTGAAGCAAAGAACTAAGACAATTTTATGAAGCACTTACCTCTATGATTAATTAACAGTACAATTGGAAATAACTGATCTAGGCAGCAGATGAATGCAGAGTACTTTGAATTTTTTATTTTAAGTGCTTCTAAGTTGAACTGTGCAGAATATAGATAGCCCTATTAAGTGAAACATGTAAGTATAAAGTGGGAAATGTCAGGACGGAAGCTTAATGACATCTTTAAATGTCATCTTCAAATGCCACTTACCATCTGTATAAAGATCAGTTTAAATGACCATAGAATGTTAAAGTGGAATTATATTAGAAATCAAATAAATAATTATGCATCTATTAAAATGCAGTCCAATCCAAAAATCACCAAAACAACTGGACGTTTAATTCTGAAAACATTTCCCAATATGCATTGAAATTGCGTGCTATCTATTCCAAAGCAGCACAGGTGGTAGGCAACAAAGGAACCCAGTGAATTCTGATTTAAACAGCTAATGAGATACTCCTATGGCGGAAGGTATATCTTCTTGAAATCCTCCTCTTCAGTACCAGTTTTTACAGATGTGGTGTGCGGGCACGAATTCAGTAGAAATACGGTTCTTAAATTCAGCGAACAGAGATATTAGCTGTGGAGTCAATAAAGCCACAAAACACCCTCACACATCTTATGCCCTAGCATATTTGGTGGCTAGAACCTTCCCCTGTTCTTTCGCATGCATAGAGCAGTGAGGCAGGAGAGTAAAGGGGGCGAGGTGACCTTTATCCACCTGCTCCCTCCTCCCTTTGTTTAGATTGCATTAAGCACCATTGAAAAGTCATCTAGTTCTGAGTCCGCATTCTGGTGGTTTTCTGTTTGTTTTATTTTCTCTCAGAAAAAAACATCTCTTATTTACAATTTTATAATTTTTGGTTTTCAGACTCACTTATTGCTCATCAGCTTTGTGACAGACTGTCCTCTGGTTGCTATGGAGATAATGAAGATAGACTCAAGTCTGAGGGAATTTATAGTATAGCATGTGGACAACATAGATTTAAATTAAATATAAGCAGGATTGCTAGTAAATGTCTGTAACCCCTTGAGAGTTGGAGGCAGGAGGATCAGAGTTTCAAGGGCACTCTCAGATACATGGTAAGTTTTAGGCTATATGAAATATGATCTCAAAATGACAGATCCAAAATGAAAAAAGAAATACTATGAAACAAAAGTTACTGTATTACAGGTAAAGATGCTCAAGTTGTTTGTATCCTGACACCAAACTGGGTGTTGAGGAATCTATGGGGAAAAGAACAGGTCTGTGCCCAGACCTCAGAGAACTCAGAGTAAATTAATGTTCTTCTATAAACCTTCTGACACTGTGGACATCAAATTACTTGGTAAAATAAATGTCTGTCTCCCATCCAAGTACTAATCAGGCCCAACCCTGCTTAGCTTCTGAGATCAGGAGCGTTCAGGTGGTATGGCCATAGACAAGGACCATAAGAGAGATATGCATGGTACCCCCAGAGGAGAGGAATGGGATGGGATCTCCTGAGGGGATTGGTAACATGGGGTGAGAGGAGGAGAGAGGAGGCTTGGAGAGAGAGACAGGGAGAAGAGGAGAGAAGAGGAAGGCATGGGGGAGCAGCAACGTTGAGTCAAGGAGCCACTATAGGTTTGAGAAGAGATATGGCACTAGGGAGATTTTCAGATATTTACAAGGATGACACTAACTGGCAAACTAACCAATAGTGGAGAGGCTATCTTAAATGCCCCCCCAGCCCGATAATGAGATTGATGACTACCTTATACGCCATTCTAGAGCCTTCATCCAGTGGCTTATGGAAGCAGAGGCAGACACCCACAGCTAAACACTGAACTGAACTACTGGAAACCAGTTGCAGAGAGGGAGGAGTGATGAGCAAAGGAGTCAAGACCTGGCTGGTGAAACTCACAGAGGCAGCTAACCTGAACAAGGGGGAGCCCTTGGACCACAGACCAGTGACTGAGAAGCCAACATGGGACTGATCCAGACCACCTGAATGTGAGTGTCAGTGAGGAGGCCTCGGCAATCTATGGGGCCTTGGATAGTAGACCAGTATTTAACCCTGGTGTACAAATGGACAAATGGAGAGATGCTGTCTTAGCCTGGACACATGGGACAGACCTTGAAAATTCCCCATGGAGGGCCTCATCCTCCCTGAGGAGGGGAGGAGAAATGGGGTGAGGTTTGGTGGTGGGCAGGGGACAAGGGGAGTGTGAGAGAGCTGGGATTGATATTCAAGCAAGCTTGTTTCTAATTTAAATAAAATTTTAAAAAATGGAAAAAAGAAATGCCTGTCAAAGCACAACCCTTTCAAGGATGTCATTCCCACAATTGTTTTTATTCCATGAAAGAATTAACTTGAGTGCATAGACTATCTCCATGATAACAATCAGATAGCCCTTATGTATATACACATATACGTAACAGCATGTGGCTTAGGAGGCTGTTGGTCTTCTGAAGACAGAAAGCAGCATGTGAGGAGGGGGTTGGGAGCCAACCATCACCTTCAAATATACTGACGTCACTGACCTAATTCTTCCTGCTAAGCTTCACCTCTGAAATTTCCAGTGGGATCAAGCATTCAGGCATGAGACGAGGGGCATTCATATTCAAACCATAATACTGACCCAAAGTCTAAAGGCACCACCTGTACTTTTTTAGATATCACTGTAGACTTAGAATTCTTAAAGATGGGGACTGAAATACTTAATCGAGGTTCATTTTATGAGGTTTATATCTTCATATGTAAAAATCCAAGCAAAGTTAGGGAATTTTATTTTTCCTTTGGGAACATATAGCCAACTTCCAAAACCATCAAAGTCGTGGAAGATTAATCAGTTAAGTTTCAGTAACAGAGAATTACAAATGCTTGGATGTGCAACCAAGGAGCAGTGCTCAAGTCATGAACCACACTCTCAGACCATCAGTGGCGAGGGACTGACAGTTAATAGGTTTTTATTGCTGAAGAGCCCCTGTCAGTTATGATACCATCATTCAATACTCCGGCTTGATTGTTTTAAAGACAGTGAAGTTTTTGGTTACTATATGGATTTTTGTGGCTTCCTAAAGCAGATCGCCAAGTCTACATAAGAAAACTATAGCTCAGATTATGAGGAAGTTTCTACTTTGTCCTCAACCCTACATATACCAACTTCATATCTGACTTTAACAGCATGAAACTAGATTCTGACACATGGTTTAATACAAAGTCCCCTCCCTATATCTTCTCTCTTCTCTGTCTTATCTACATTATTGCATTACCATAAAAAACATGAAAAAGTAATTATAAAGACTAAATTATGGTGATTCTGATTGTTAATATTGATTATCATTAGATAGATTGCCAACACCTAGAAGACAAATCTTGGGACACACCTGTGAAGGATTATCTAGATTAGTTTGGGGTGAGAAGACCCATCTTAATTATGATGACTGGTGTCCTGGGCAGAATGAAAAGGAGAAAGTGAGATGAGCCCAAACAACCATTACTCTTTCCTTTCTGATTGTGGATGCAAGATGGCCTGCCACTTCGAGCTCCCGCTGCCATTGCATACTGTGTCTCCTTGAACTGTGAGCTAAACATTAACCATTCCTCCTTAAATTGCTCTTTTCAGGTGTCTTGTCACAGCAAGACAACTAACTCAGTAATCAAGTTCAGTTTTACCGATCGAACTCCAGTGGGGAATATGGATGGATAGCTGACAAAGTGGAAGTCCCCCTTTTAGAAGGACCTCCTCTGATACTGTTTAACTAAGGCAATTATAAATAAAGAAACTTAGCACTGCAAGTTTCAAATGTTTGTCATAAGAAATGACAGATGAGGCCTTATGTATTATTTAGACCCCAGAGCATAAGCACTTTCTCATAATTCACACTCAAGTTCACGGGTCATAAAAAATACCTGATTTTATTTTCTGAAAACTTTTGCTTTCTAAGTTTAGTAATTGTATAGCTGAGAAGCAAGCGTTGCTTAGAAAGTGCATCTATTCACACTGGCTGTCATACAGTCTGTATGAACCAGTCAACACTGCTTGAAAGATGAGTGTGGCCTTTGCATCTGGCCATGGCTGGGAAAGGAGTTCTTTCAATATTTCCTCCACTTTGATTTCTGCTAAATTAGGGATCATTCCATAGTAATGTACATCCCTTAGATTAAGTGTACTCTCATCGTCTCAGAATTTTTGCCTGACTTGGTTTTTAAACCTTTGCTTCAACAGTTGACTAGTTTTATTGTGAAGCTTATTAAGTCCCTTTTTGAAACAAGCTGGATACAGAAGTCAGAGGGGTAAACAACTTTGAGTGATTATATTAGTTATTGTGGTGGAGATTTTTCTATATGTAAACTGCTGGCTTGCCCTCTCAGGGGTGGGTTATTCAAAGTGCATCTCAGAGCTCTGCGACCATTACACTGGACCAAGCAGAGACCAGTGATGGGGACTCACCTCGCATGAACATGTCTGATCAGGAAATTGAGCAGATCTTCAGACACAACTAGCGAATGGTGGTGCCCATTAAGCTTTAAACATTAAGGTTGATAGGGATTTTAGATAGGAAGTAGAAGGATGCTCACAGAGTGTGGTTAATCATATGAAATTATCTTTCCCTTCCCTTCCCTTTTGGTGGGGGATAATTAGTACTGACCTGTATTTTTATGTAGATAATCATAAATTTTATATGTATGTTCTGTAATAAATATTCAGTTTATTTCACAAAACAATACACCAATTTCTTATCTAAGAGCTACTTGGCTTCTGCTTGACAACTGGGAAGAGTCACTTGTCTAAGCCCGAATTAGAGAACTACTTCTGAGTATACGCCACTACCCAGGTAATTTCGTTTAAAAGATCCAGTAAAATTTATAACTTCCCCAATACACAATTGTTTTCAAACAAATATTTTTGTTTGAAAAAACGATATTTCAAACTATTTTTGAAAATGTATTTACGAGTGTGGGAGATATTTCTGAAGGGCACATGTTGCCAAGTTCAGTCCCTGGGACCCACTGGTAGAAAGAGAAAATCAACTCCCTCAAGTTGTCCTCTGATCTCAACATGGGTGATGTAACTTGTGTGTGAGCACACACATGACAAGACCAAATAAATAAAGTGCAATAAAAATGTATTGACCACAAACTGGATCATTGTGGAAGACATGCTTCCCAATGTGTATGAGCCGGTGATATTCTTTTAATCTATTACTCCCTTCTAACTTCACAAACTATTGGCTACAACTAGAAAATTAATGCTTATGTGTTTAAAAATAATGGACATTTCAAGAGCATTGAGTATTAAGAATTTTTATTTTTTGTGTATGTGAGTAAGTGTATGTATGTGCCCCATGTAAGAGAGACCAAAGAAGTCAGAAGAGGACATTGAACCCCTAGCAACTGGAGTTACAGGTAGTTGTGAGATACTGTGCGGTACTGGGAACTGAACCCAGGTACTCTGCAAAAGTAGCAAGTGCTCTTAACTAATGGGTCATTTCTGCAGTCCCCATTTTCCATATTTTAATGAACTACCAGAACCAGGATAAAATACTCACACATTGAAGAATTTTTCACTAAAACTGCATTGTGGGCTACACTGTCACTGTTTTATCATTCAGAGTTGCTTTATTGCACCTTATAACTTAGATAAATATGACCTACCAAAACCAAGTATAGTTACTAACTGTACATAATTTTACATACTAAAATACATGCAAAATTGAGAAAACATCAGGCATGAATTTGTCTATTAAAATACCCTGTGTGTTGGGGAGGGCCAGGCCCTGCTCCAAATGACATGACAGACTTTGAAGATTCCCCATGGAAGGTCTCACCATCCCTGGGGAGCAGAAAGGGGATGGGATAGGGGCTTAGTGGGGGGGCAGGGGAGGAGGGGAGGGAGAGGGAACTGGTATTGACATGTAAAACAAGCTTGTTTCTAATTTAAATTTTAAAAAGGAATGAAATCATAAAAATGAATAAATAAAATGCCCTGTGTGTAAAATGCACCAGATGTATTGATATGATCACAATTTGTTAAAGCAACAGTGGTACTACTGTTAAAATTTATAGTACTAATTGTTTCTGTGTTCGAGAATGAAAACTCATTACAATAGATGGGACATATAACCACAAACACATAGAAAATAAAAGTCCCAAGGCAGATGATGCTATTGCAGCTGGGCAGTTAGGAACCCTCTAGAGCCAAGACTGGAAATTTTTAAGAAAACTATTTTCTCTAACTTTCTTTTTTGTTTGTTTGTTTTTAATAAAAACATTAGAGGTAGGCAAATGGCACATGGAACATTGAAAAAACAAAGAACCTGGTGGGGAGGTTACCATGGGAACTGGGTGTGAGGAAGAAGAGAGAGAATCTACTAAAATAAACTTTGTTCAAAACACCATAAGGCAATACCACATCTGCTCATCATAAAGTTGTCTAAGTAAGAAAAGCCATGTGCAATCATCAGGTAGTTTACCTGAGTGGATTTTATGTAAAAATTTGGTTTTTTTTCTCCATAACACTTGAAATAACATGTTGGTAATTACTGTGGTCTAAACTTTAGACCCTGAGTTAATTTCAAATTTTCAAATAATTGACTCAGCAGGTCAAGGCATCACTGAGTCTTGGCAACCTGAGTGAGATACCCAGAGAAGGGGAGAAAGAACTCCACTAGTAGTCTTCCTCTGACCTCCACTAAGGGCGGACATACATTTGTCTTTAATGAACATGCAGGCTTATAAAAAGATGCATATAGTGATAAATTGGAGAAAGTTACTTTTCCAGGGGCACAGGCAAAGCTGTCCAGAGGAAGTGACATTTTAGCCTGTGCTTTTGAAGAAAAGGGAGAATTTGGCTACCTAGCAAATATTGGTAAACAGGGCTGTGTGAAGCCCAGGTGTGAAGAAGTATCTCTTGCCAGAGGGTAGTGACAGCCAGAGCAAAAGTTACAGGAGACACTAAGTTTCTTATGTAAGGCAGAGAGAAGAACCAACCAAGATAAAAGAAGTTTTAAAATTAAGAAATCTGGTGACTATTTCCCATCCTCAGCTCGTCCTCTCTGGTCCTCTTTTAATGACTTTTGTTCACGTGTCTATCATGAATTGTCTTTCAACCTGTAGGCGTTAAAGGTGACCTATGAAAATCCCCTCCCCCATGATGAGCATGAGGAACTTTGAAGCATTCAAAAACGATGCTGCCTCTTACTACAGCAGGAGAACTTGAAGAGTGGAGGTGACTGCTTTCACAGGGACAAAACCCATTCAACCCAGAGAACATGTACAGAGACTCCCACAAAACCCTAACTTTATCTTATTGATACATTAACCTATCCTGACATTCAAAAGAGTTTCTTGTTTGGATACAATGACTTTCACAGAAATCTCTATTGCTCTGATCCATTATGATGCTGACTGTCACTTTCTCCGAGCTATAGAAAGGTAAAGCATTTTACTCCAGGAAGAAGACATACTGTTACTAGCAAATCAATGCTTCATAATGGGGTTGAAAATGCTATTAAGATTCGAAGGCAGCATTTTAAGAGGTCCCTCTTGTTTGCAGTTGGCAGAATATCAGCTGTTTCAATATAAGGAACAAATTGCAAAAGCCTAAACTAATTACCCCATCCTGCTTCTACTCAGTTCTTCCTCCCACGTGCCTACTCCATCCTCTCAGAGGGAGGCAATAAGCAGATGGATGTACACAGGTGCATAGGACTCTGTGCAGCCACCAGCTCTGAGAGCAATTGGTCAATACCCTTGAAGCTAGTTAAAGTTTTAGTAAATGGTTCCAAACTCTAGCAGATGGTCTATTGGTCTCTAGGGCACTGTTCAACATCTACATGGATCCATATATACAGCTAAAATCTTAGGATTAGCGGACTGCTTTTAGTTAATATTTCATTGTTTTACTCTGTAACTAGTGTCTTTGCTTCTTCAGAATTTGACATGGTTCTCTTTTTTCGTCCATGGGCAGAATGACACAAAAGACTCGTAGTTCGCATGGCTAATTTGTAGTAAGCATTTAAATATCTGCACTTTAGAAATGAGAAAGCTGGTGGTTAATACCTCCACCCCACCATGTAGCCTTGTTACTATGGCAACTCAGTTTATTTTCATTATTGATATATATGTATATATATAAATATATATATTTGAGGGATGCCATAACCCATGTGTGTAACACAAAGGCCAGTTCTAAGGAGTCGGTCCTCTCCTTTTAACGTGCAGGTTCTGGGAATCAAACTCGGATTTTGTCAGGAGTGGAGGCAAGGGCCTTTACCTCCTAAGACACCTCAACAGTGTGAGCTCAGTTTTAACATTGTTCTCTTCGACAACAACATTATCATTCAAAATACCTTATTTGAATGGGACACTTCTGATGTGTAGACTGTATTTCCTACAGGTGCTTTTCTGACACTGTGGAGTCAGCCTTGGGCAGGTGGTTATGCCCGCCTGGCTGTTTTTCATTCTCCTTTATCACATTTAGTACTTTTTACATTTCCATATTCCAGACATCTCTTTCTCTAACTTCTACTTTTCTTCCCTCCTCCCACCACATATTTTCTGATATTATTTTTCTTAGTAAAAACAAAAAAAAATGCTGTTTTAAAAGCTAATGTCCTGGGCCCGGGGGCACTGTTGAGTGAACAGGCATAAGACCTTGAGTTAAAATCTCCAGCATCTACATAAAACCAAGCATGGCAGCATATAACAGCAATCTCAGCACCTGTGGGAGGATTGGCAGAGACATGAAGGCCTCGTGCCTCTGGCAGACAGTTGGGCCAAAGTGGTAAGCTCCATCCAGATTCGGTGGTAGAAACTATTCCAAACATGTGAAGTGGGGCTTGGTAAGGGGAAATACACATGAACTTAAATATACCGACCCCAGGCATAATAAACACAGAAAGCTGGTGTCTTGCATACATGCTGCTAAATTTCCCTCAACTTTCATGGCTGTCCTATTTAATCAGAGTTTGAATTGGGGGTTTCATTATTCCTCAGCAAACACGAAATATCTTTCAGGACCCCACTTGTTGGTGCAGTGCCCACATTTTGCTAATGGAGAGCTGGAGCCTTTGAGGAAGAAAGCATCACAGGGAAGAGATTTTTATTTTCAGATGGAGGAGAGACCTTCTGGCTAGTGGATGGGTCTGTGAGCGTTTTCCTCTTTTCAGGACACTGAAAATCAGAAAACATTTATGCCATTCTTTCTTTGCTGGGACCCATATGTGTGATTGTGTGTGAGCATGCAGATAGAAGGTTGGTGCTGGGTAACTTTTTCTATCACTTTCCACCTTTGACATAGTGGGGAGAGGCATGGTTTCCCCATATCAGCTGGGCTTGCTGAACAGCTGGGCTTACCGGACAGTAAGCCCTAGGATCTGCCTTGTTTTTGTCCCCCCACCTCCCCAGCACTAGGGTTACTGATGCACAATGCATGTAGCAGCCTTCTTGGCTTTTACAAGAGGACTGGGAATCTACACTCAAGCTCTAATGCTTGCTCAGTGACTATTTCATGCACTAAGCCATCTCCCAATTCCTCTGCTTAAGCCATTCTTAAATACAAGTTTCTGAATATTCACTTGAGAAATGTCCACACATTACCAAATTACAAGGTAGCTCTCTTTGATCTCTAGTAACCAAATAAGCTTTGTTTTTTGCTTGAATGTTTTTAATGGTGTAAACAAAGACCAAGACCAAAAATCAGCCACACATGAGCAGGAAAGGAGCCTCCTAAGAATAACCGGCTTCCTCGTTTTCCCACACTAAGCCATTAAGTGATCTTCCTTTACCCTTTTCCCCAAACTCAGTTGAAATCCTGATCCCCAGTTAGGAGGAAATTATTTGGAAATCATTTCTTTACAAAGGTAATCAATAAGCAAGGCCATTAGTGAAGCCCCTCATCTAATATGACTTGTGGGCTTATAAACAGGAAGTGTTGGGTGTTGGAGAAATATGCCAGACAGTAAGATGCTTGCCTTGCAAGCCCAAGTACCTGAGTCATATTCCTAGCATCACCAAAAGAGGCTGGGAATGGAGGAGATGAAGATAGAAGGATCTCCGGGGCTTCCTGAGCAGCCAGCCTAGCCTAATCCTTGAGCCACTTGCCAGTGAGAAACCCTGTCTCAACAAACAAGGTGAACAGATGGGGAGCGGACAACACGGAAGTTCCTAAACAGGTAGCTACAGGGAAACTGCCTTGGGAACATGAAGGTGACCATCTACAAACTGAGGAGGGGTAGATCCTTCTCTCACAGCCCTCAGAAGGGACCAAACCTGCTGAAACCTTGCTCGTGGGCCTCTCGCCTCCAGGATTATGAGAAAAGGTAAAGCATCTAGTACTCTGTGATAACAGTCTTTGCAAACTAATCCAGCTGCCTACTTTACTCCCTCCTCCCCCAGAAACATAATGTTGAAACTCTTCAGCTGTGCATTGTTGCTGAAGATAGCATATGTGCATGCATGCACCAACTCTGGATTTGACTTCAGGGAGAAAAATATGAGCTGTTCTCTACATGGCAGTGTCCTGGTCTACAGGACAAACTGTGTCATAGGAGGAGACACTGACAATCATTGGAAACAATCTTTGCAATTTAGAACAGAGAAAAGTCAAAGTGACAGGCTTTCCAAGGTCACTTCGTCAGTTACTGGTGAAAACGTTTTATGTGATTCTCAATCTCTGTATTTTTCCGCTGTAACACAGAGGCACTCTGGAATAGTGGCCAAGAAGCATATTTCAACAGTGTTATTTTCCCATGTTAAAAAGATGCTTAGGTATAAGTAGCATACATCTGCAATCTCAGACCTTGGGAGGCAAAGACCGAGGGACTCCTCAAGCCTGAGGCTATCCCAGACTACATAGAAAATTCCAAACCTCCACAAAGAGATTCTGTCTCAAAAAATGAATGAATGAATGAAATGTTAAAAAATAAAAATTTAAGTGTGTTTAAAGTTAGACTAATACATGAATAAATGGGCACAAAGAATAGTTGGCTTTAAAAGAGTATTTCAGAGTCCTTATATTTACAGACTTTTAGTCACACCCCTATTTTCACTGTTAATGGCAGACACAAGTGGCTCAATACTCCATACTTGCAAAGACTAAAATCTTCTTTGGAATTCTATGCATCCAAACAGGGACAACTGCTCAGGAGGCCATTTGTGCTTTTGACGATTTTCACTCATAGTTTTCATACATTACACTGCCAATAACTAAAAGTAGCTTTAAAAAACATTTTAGTTATCATGACTCTAATAACTTAATGATGGATTTTTTTGTTGTCTTCTTCTCTTTTTGTCTTCTATGACCATTATTCTTTCAGATTTGGATGTTCACAGAGTGAACATGGAAAAGAGAACTTTGAATCTTGTACTCTAAAAGCTAGAACTAAGATGAATCATTTAGGGGTACAATCAGATAGATCCCAACCAGAAACAAAGAAAACTTTTCATCAGACTCTGATGGGACTGACTTGGCTGCTGTGGAGGATCTCCGGGATAACATTTGGAGCATGAAGCAGTTTGGGAGGTTCTGTTATAGAGAAAATTCAAGTAATGGTTGGAATAGATTGAATGTGCTTTACAGCCCTGCTCATTCTAGGAACACATTGTCCTATGAACACGGCAATAATCTCATAAAACCACTCCCCTCAACTAACACAGGCACCGTTCCTCCCTTTTCCTGTCATCGCATGTATATAGTGTGCTGACGATGTAATCTCACACACATCCCAGCAGCAGCAGCATTAGTTTGTAACTCATCGTAAGTTAAGCTAGAAGTTCAGGCTAGGGTATTTTCTTTACTATTCCACCTGTTAGTATGAACGCTCCTATTTCTTACTACATTGCGTAGGCTGCAAATTGTAATCAGGAAAGGAAACTTGTAAGCAGTTACATTAATGCTTGAGATTCTGCTCTCAGGAGCTGGTCATGCACAGGCCACGGAATAGCCAGACGGATAGGATACTAACCTCCTTCATCCTTTCCAGCTCATTCTGTAAGGCTTGCTTTGCAGTTTCCGCCTCTATAAGCTGCTGCCTCAGCTTCTCGTTTTCATCTTCCGTTGTTGTTCTCTTTTCCTCCACATTTTCCAGCTCATGGTGAAGCCTCACGGACACATCCTTTGCAACCTAAAATGATGCATTGTTTGTAGCAATAAAATACAGCCTTATCCGTGCTTGAAGGCATTAAGAACTAACGTTTCCATAGTACATATTAGGTGACAGTGTTCCCAATACCTCATCTATACGTCATTCATATATCTATCACTTCATTCTCACAGCAATCCCCTAGGATAGATGCTACTATTATATCAGCTTTTTGGGGGGTGTGGAGGGTAAATGTTAAGTATGATATTCAAGGTTGTACCACTAACAGATAGCCAGATGGCTGGTTCAACTTTGTTCCTTTAACTTCACTACATCACAACAATATTCATTTTTTTCATGTTCCCTTATAGATGGATTTAACATAGCAGCTTTAATTTTACTGTAAAACCATGAACTATACACTTGCACTATTGCCCTCCACTAACAAATGGGAAGGGGGAGACATCTTTAACTATTGGGTAGTGGGGCTTAGTTTTTTTCCCCACTTATAACTCTAGCTAGTTCCAAGTATTTAAGATTAGCAAGCAATCTAGTTCTTGAGATTCGTTCTTGTTCTGAAGTAGTATATATTTTCCCAAATTTTGTTTTCCAAATAGGGTTTCTTTGTGTAGTTTTGGAGTCTATCCTGGCACTCGCTCTGTAGACCAGAATGGCCTCGAACTCATAGAGATCTACCTGCCTCTGCCTCTAGAGTGCTGGGATTAATTTTAGGCATGAGCCACCACTGCCCCGCCTTTCTCCAGCTTTTGAGATAATCTCAAAGATTATAGAGTTTTGAGGGGATACTAAGCATTCAGTGTAGAGGTTCAGGACATAGCCAGTCCTGATTTAGACTGGATGGAAGGAGCACCCGATAGAAACATGTACTGCAAGCTGTGAGCTGCCTCAGAGCCTGTCCTCTGGAATACATTCTGGGTGGGCAACATCATTTCAAACTGAGATGTTTTCTTTTGTTTCCTCTTCCCTCTTCAAAGGGTTGTTGTTTAGACTGGGGTGGGGGTAGGAGTACTTCCAGGAAGTTACAGAAATGGGGAGTACAGACAGGAAAGGGTCCTGAGTGGAAGCTGAGACTTGCAGCAAGAGACCATGACTATTTTCTCAATGCTGTTCCTATTCTGGATGTCAGTGAACTTAAGTGCCTGATTCCACCTGGCCTTCAGTGGGAATGCATCATTGCAAGCCAGATCACTGGCCATGTAGACTTTGCGCTTTACCACAGATGATCTTGTTTCAGCCCGGGGGGGGGGGAGGGAGGCGCCCTCTTCCAATTACTTCTGGAAGAGTTACTCCCAGGAGACCCCCCCCCCAATACACTAAACTTAATATTTCCTTGCCTTCCGGGATGCTGACATTTTGTGATGAATGCTAGGAATCTAATGCTCTTTGCTGGTCATCAGTGAAGGCCCTAAAATTGCTCTCACCAAAGTCACCACCCGCTGACCCCAGCGCGCCCTCGCCCCCCCCCATCCCCCCACTGCTGCAGACCTTGAGGTCCTGCTCCAGGCTGCGCAACAGCTCGCCATCAATTTCGCCGGTCTGCGCGTAGCGGAGCCTTTTGCGCTCGGCTTTGCGGAGGCGGTACTGCAGGATTCTGCAGTTTTTGTTGGCTCTCTCCAACTCATGGCGCATCTCCTGCAGTTGACAGGCGTCTTCCTCGAAGAAAGTATCCCTCATCTCATCCATCTCGGTCCTCAGCTCATCGATCTCGTTCTGAGATGGTGACAGGCCATGGGTCACAATCAGCCTTGTCTCTAGCCCCTCGGATACACACCGCATACACCCCATGCCTACTCCCAATACCGAGGTTTACAGCCCCCTTCTCCACCAGACAGGAGTGACAGGGGGCTGAAAGCAAAGACTAGAAAACCAGGCCTAGTTTAGGCCTTCTTTCGTTCTGTTACTCCAGCTCTCTCCGCCTTTGAGAAAGTGGGGCAAATCACGCTAATCAGATAAATGAAGGCCTAGATTTGGTTTTAAATGAACCTTAACCGTCTTAATATTACGTTCCGTTTCAAATTGGGAGCAGGCCACGGACCTCCCTCACCTTCCTAGTTTCCCTCCCTCCCTGTGGCCCTAACAGGTTAGCAGCCTTCCAACCCTGCCGGGACACGCCCTAATCCTCGGAGGCCCCACACTTCCCCTCCCCCATTCGGTCCCCACCCCCTATCCTCCTCACCTTGAGAGTCTCGTTCTCCTCCCGCAGCTTCTCCATCTCTTCCTGCATATCTCCCTGCTCCTGGAGCTGCTGCGGGTGCGACTGCGAGGAAGGAGGAGCCGCCGCCTGCATGGCCCCGCCGCTGCCGCTGCTCTCGGCGCTCTGTTGGGGGCCTTCAGCGGCTGCCGCCATTGGGGAGGAGGAGGGGACCACAAGGGGCTCACAGATGGTAGGGGTGCCCGCGACCGGGGAGCTGCGGCTGCCACCGCCACCGTTTTTAGTGTGCATCTGAGCTGCGGCCGCCGCCGCTGCTGCCCGCTCCTTCTTGAGATGAAACTGGATGAGCTCAGACTGCAGACATCCCTCCTTCCAATAGCTCCCTCCACCGCCGCTGCCGCCTCCTGCGATGCCGCTTCCAGAGTTTCTGTTGCCCGGGCCGGGGGCTCGACTAGCAGCAGCGGTGGGTGGCGAAGGGGAGCCCCCCTCCCCGCCGCTGCTACCCCTCTGCGATGTACGGACGCCTTTCGCTCGCCAAACCCTGGGCGGCGGCGGCTGCGTAGCGCCCCCCTCCCGGTCCCCCGGGCCACCGGCGGCTCCTCCTCCTTCCCCGCCCCCTCCTCCTCCCCCTAGTGGAGGGGGTTCCCCGACTTTCGAGAGCACCGATTCTATCTCCCGGGGTGGCTCCTCCGGCGGCCCGGGCCTCCTGCAGCCCACAGAGGCCAGGATCGCCGCTTGCGACCCTTCAGCACCAGGCGCGGGCTGGACAGTTCCTGAAGCAGCCCCTTTGGATACCACTGGCGCAGCCTTCTCCGCCCCGCCTCCGCATCCTCTGGAGCCGGCCCCAGAGGCGCTGCGACCTGTTATCTTGTTACCCTGCTGTTGTTGCTGCTGCAACAGCTGCTGCTGCCGAACAGAATTGTGTTTAGAGCCGACCCCAAGCGGTGACCGCGTGGCTGCCGAGGTCTGTCTAAAAGAATTGTCCCTAGGCCTAGCAGGTGACTGAGCCCGCTGCTGCTTTCTGCTGCTGCCCTCCGGGTGCAGGCGAGCCTCCGTGGCTGCGGTGGCGACGCCAGAAGCTGAGGTTGCAGCTGGGGCAGCGCCCCCGGATGGTGGCTGACTCATGGCAGTCTAGGAAGAACCTACCGGATGCGACTTGGAACCGTCCATCTCTAGATCATTCTCGTCTCTCCTTTCTGCCACCAACCTTCCTTCCTAAACTGGGGCGGGAATAAAAGAAGAGAAATATACAATGTGTTTGCGCTGTTGCAGAGTCAAAGGTGAATTTGCTGGACAAAAGAAGCTGCAGAGGATTAGGAGATTTGGAAAGACAGCTTTTAATGAAAGCATTGACTAGGAAAAGGGTGCAGGGCTGTTAATTTTCACTTTGCCCAAAGTGGCGCTGTTTCCATCTTAGTCCATCTCAGTCAAAGGCAGCTGAAGCTTGAGTTCCCTAGGAAGCAGGTTTTGGAAAGGGTTAGACACAAGTTCATAAAGAAATGAATGGGAAAAGGAAATGGTGGAGGGGGCAGAGGGATAAAATCTGGAAGAGACTTTTGGAGGCAAAGGGAATGTTTACATATGATAGTTGTCAAAGGGCTTTCCTCAGCATCAAATCTGTATTTAAAACATAGTTTAGTGGAGACAAGTTTTAATCAATTAATATTCCCAGGTGTCAGTTAAAGAAACATGGTTATTATGTAAGGCCTACAGAATATTTAATATAGATAAATGACACTTTTCTCATTCAGCTCCAGCTGCTAAAGCTGTCATTACATAATTATAGCCAACTTTCTTTAGAACAGAGCACAAAAGAAAATGTAAAGAGTGACTGGAAATCAATTCCAGTTTCAAGAAAAAAGTATTATCAGGAGTAAGAATCAGACACTGGCAACCCCAAGGAAATTATTTTTGTAACTTAAAAACCTCTCTCTCTCTCTCTCTCTCTCTCTCTCTCTCTCTCTCTCTCTGAAACTTGATGAGCAGCTCTTCTACAGGCTGTGAATTTTTTAGTGGTGAATTCATCTACACTTACTTGTTCTGTCCTTAGGAAGCACTGAGTCGTAAGTGCAATGTAGAGAGTTTCATTCTTAAATATCTCCTTAGGTGGTATATAACAGACTAAGCTGACTCTAAAATGCCCACTCATGGGCCAGGAGAGATGGCTCAGCAGTTAATAGCACTGGCTGCTCTTCCAGAGGACCCAAGTTCACAACTGTCTGTAACTCCAGTTCCAGGGAATCCGACACCCTCTTCTGGCCTCCCTGGACACCAGGTCCATATATGGTACATAAATATACAACCAGACAAAATACTCACACACATAAAATGAAATTTAAATTCAATGACGTTAGAATGCTCACTCACTCCTAGGGAGCCAAATTTTGGAACAGAGCATCCTGCACCCAGAACACCATTCATCTTCCTTTATGGTGGGGCACGTGGTGTTATCTTTCCAAAATAAGCATACTAGTTTAAACTGGAAAACAGCAAGGTACTACACTGTGGGTTTTCCTTCTTAGTGACCCAGTCAGTTAGTTTACTTGCCCCCCTTTCCAGGGGAACAGTATTTATCTACAAAACATGGGAAGGCCATGATTAGACACAAACTTCTCTTAAACACACACACACACACACACACACACACACACACACACACACACCTTTTAGGAGAGATGAGTTCCCAGTATCTTACTTACATTATTAATGTTATTGTCTGCTGTAAGCATCTTAATTGAAGATGTAATCGTTTCTCTTTCCATAAAGAAATAGTACCCAAATTTCCCTTCTCCACTTCATTTTCTGTCTCTGGAATCTCCTTTCAGCTCACTTGCAATACAAAGATAAACAAAGACTACTTCAGAAGGGAAAACAAAGTTATCCACTGCTAGACTGTCTGGCCTACTTTACCATGGATCAGACTAATGTGGGCCATCCAATAATTATACTGACAATACAAAGTTATATTTAACTAAGCAGAACCACCCAGTAGCTGAGAAGCCGTACATTGAAGCGTGACCCGCAGACTACTTTAACCTCAGAGAAAACTTGGGTTACAGGAACTAACTCCACAATCTAAGACACCTGGCAGCTGTCACTTGCTCCTTAACAGAGGGACAATTACTATATCCCAAGGCTTTCTCCAGTAGAAATCGCCATCCAACCAATTTCAGTAAGGACCAAATCACCCCTTTCCACCTCAAATCCTTTCTGTCCCAAGACCACCCCCCCCGGCGCCTCCCGGTTTCTCATCCTCATCTCTTTAGAAATCCAGAAGTTCTCACTTCTCTGCTGAGGTGCTACTTCCAGAAAGTTGATGCAAATCCACACTGCTTTCTTCCTGATATTTCCGAGACCTCCGAGGTTATTTTTCTATCTTCAGAGAAAGAGATCAACTTCGTAGTGTTATGAGAGACTTTCTTGCTGAGCAGGCTCGCTTGCACAGGATCCACACCCACTCGGGTTCTCCAAACAAAGGCGGTAACCACAAAGCCTATCGGAACTCTGGGAGCGGGTTCCCAGCTGGTGATGCTTGGCTGAGCTGGAACTGCAACTGCAGCAGGCTGATGCTCCGGGTACCAAGCCGTGCCAGACACTCCCCAGGAAGTGCAGCGGTATGCATGAGCTGACCTCACTGGACTGGGCTGGAAAGAGGGCGGGATTGGAGGGAGGGCAGGAGAGAAGTAACCAGTGGTTACTTAAAGAGGAAAGAGAAGGTGAGGATGGGGGACCGGGGTAGCGGTGGGTGGAAGGCAAGAAGACAAAAAGGCCAGAGCCACGCCCGAGATGGAGAATTATCAGCCTGGCTCATCAAAATCCTTGCTCCACTCCCACTTCCTGTACTTGGCAGAAGACTCCCAAACCGCTTAAAATCGGATGTATTGGTTTCCTGCAAAGCTTTGTCTCAGGTCCGATCAATCTCCATCAATTATTTACTTGAGCTGTTTTCCTTGGGAGGCCAGTGGGAGCAGCCTGCACGCTCGATCTGACCCTCTGGAGTCTCCTGATGCAGCTGAGAGGCGCTGGCACGAGGCTTCCGGGAGTTCTCTTTGTTCACTCACTTTAATTCTCAGCCGAGCTCTCCATGCGCGGCTTCTTCCCCACCCCCAGCTCGGGCGGAGTCCTGGGATGGCTTTTCTGCGAATAGACAATGGTTGTCAGACCCACCGTCCCACAAACAAAGGGTTCTTGAAAAGATACAAAGAAACGACTAATATAGTGCAAACCGAACAAATAGGTGCTTCCAGGACAGTTGCTGCTGATGGTTGAGTAGTACGGGGCTCATTTTCCCTTCCCCTCACCAAGGGCTAGTTTCTTCAGTGAAACAAACTGGTAGTTTCTGAGATCCACATTTTTTTTTGTTTTTTACTGTTGTGCTCATGAGTAATACGAGTTAGGAAGAATGCATATATAAAGTATCAGCTGAACAGGAGTTAAGAAAAATGTGTTTCCAGTTTACATTTATCCATATTGTTCCACAGTAATGATATTAAAATTTGAGGGAAAATTTTCCGCTCTCTTCTGATTTTATTTTAGAGAGCTGGGTCAAGAACCTCCTTTCTACTCCTAAAAATCCCCTTGTAAGCTTGCAGGTGAGAATATATTAACATTGTATTAAAAGGGCATTTTTAGAGGCCAAACCTCTTACATTGTTGTGGTGGGTTTGGGGGGGGGCTAAGACTTAGATATTTTTGCAACAATGTGTCTAGCCTAGCGGCAATTTAGCAGGAGCCTTCATTTTATGAGTATAAATTTTCCTGTCTTAAGAGTGAAATGAAAATGATTTGGAGTAATTTGCATAGAAATAGTTTGTCAATGTGAAATGAAAGCATGTTTAAGCCTGGGTTATTTATATCTTCAGTGACATCAAACATGGTATCACAAGGAAATCATTTCAGACTGTAAAACAGATGCTATGAACTGGTTTGTAGCCAGTACTGTCCAAGGTGCTGGCGATACAAGGAAAGTCACGAACTATTCTCTGCCCTGAAGGCTCAAAGGTATCGGTGAAAGTTGAGATACTTGAGATATTGTACTTATTCTTGAATACCGGGAGATGGAAAAGTGACCCCTGTGATATCTATGTCGAGATGTTCAATCACTGATTTGCATACCAAAAATAGAGCCACAAGTTATTTTGAGTTTATGTTAAACACTTCATTATGCAGACCAATATAAATGGCAGTACTCTTTCTGTGTGTGTCTTTGTTTTTGAGACAGGTTTCAGGATGTAGTCCCAGGTGACCTGGAGCTCACTGTGTACACCAGGCTGGACTCAAGCATCTGCCTCCTGGGTGCTGGGATTGAAGAAGTGGCACTCCAAGCCCAGCCCTCTAAATTGCAACATTCTTAAGAAACAGCGAGATCCACATTTCCCATTTAATGAAAACTAGGATAATAGTTAAAATACCTTTTAAATCAATCTTTATAAATAACACATTGACATAAAAATTATCTAGGAGCACAAAACACAGTCCCACTTGTCTGATCAGCTTCGACGTCTCCATTTCAGTAACTTATTTCCATGCTGTCAGTAACTTTTACTCAGTGAAAGTCTAATAATATCAAGAATGCTTAAATCAGAGTTCATGTGCCCCAAAGGTTTGTTTTGTACTTTAGGGGAGTGCAGTCTAAGTGCTGAGAACCACAGCCATATGGGATAAATAGAAGCAATGTTGAAGTGTCTTTACAAATAAAGAATTTAAATAGAATTTCATTTTGGTTACTTCCTTATTTTCTTGTGAAAATTACACTTTGGCACAGGGCTGGAGAGGTAACAGAGTTGTTGAGGTCACTGGTTGTTCTCATAGAGGACAGAGGTTTAGTCCCTGGTGCCCACATGACAGCTTACAACGGGTTGTAGATACAGTTGCAGGGGATCTGATGGCCTATTCTGATGACATTGCACACGCATGTCACCCATATATATATCCCTACACATAAAATAAAAATAAGCAGATATTTGAAAAAGTTACACTACTTCTATTAAGCAAACAACAAAGATGATTACACAGATTTTTTCAGAGTTCAGAAGGCTTAGCCATTATTTTTGCTGTGTCAGAAGCAGGCTAACCTGCTGACCTTTGATTATTTTCTTGAAATACTGAATCATCTTTTCTATAGTACAGCAAGAAAATGAATTTATCTTCAGTCCCTGGAAGAAAACTAACCTTTCAATTTTCAAGCCCTTAAATACCTAACTTAATACATGAATCTCCAATTTTGTGACTTTAACGAGGCCTGAGTATTTTAATATTGACTATTTTTATCTTTTCCTCTTAGTTTGTCAGAGATTTTCATGCAGTAAACTCAAATCCCCCACAAAGAAAATTCTCCCTTCCTCAGGTATAACACAGTAGTATACCTGTGGTCCAGAGAGATTAAGTGACTTTCTCAACTTTGTAATTGGAGCTCAAAGTTCCATCTTTCATTATCAATAATGCTTCTTATTTGTCTCCAGTTATCACAACTTAAAAATCTACACATCTAAGGCTGATTTATCTCCATATCTCAGCTCAATCTGTCTATACATAAATAATCCATGTTTGTGGGTAAAACTATTACTTTACATTTTAGGAGAAAATTTTCTGTCCTACAATTCTATTCCACTTGTAGTTTAGGAAAAAATCTGATATGCTTTGTTTATTTTCATCTCAATGAAATTTTATATATTTTCTCACTGAACATTGATTTTTTTCATTGCTGTCATTTTCCTTTGTTTCAATATCCACTTGTCTTGAAAATACATTTTTGGTGTGTGTGTGTTGCTGGGAACCAACGTCAGGGCCTTGTGCATGCCAGTTCTTAATTCTACTGCATTGAATCCACAGCTGTTCTGACCCTCTGTTCTTTGTTTTATAATCACCAGCAAAATCCAGACATTCACAATTATGTTTAGATTGTGGCAAACACTTCTTATTTTAAGTTATAGATGTTTAAGATGGGTATGATGGGTATGGGAGTCCACACTTGTAACTCCAGCTGAAGCAAAGGTATTGGCATGATTTCAAAGCGAGCCTGGGCTATATAGTGATTTCTATTCAAACATGGGAGGCAGTGTTAGACCTTGTTTTAAAAAACACCACACACACACCAAGAATCAACAATAGAATGATATGCTCAATACTTCCTGTTTCTATTTATATTAGATATTTTCGTTTTTTTCCCTGATAGTCATATTCAAATGCTGAATTTCAAGGAAGCACATCATCATTATCTGTACCAAAAAGTACTTCCTAATCAGTTACAATGGTGCTCCCAACCTACAAAGATTCAGTCTCTTCCTTTAATGATACAAAGTTGGAGTTTGCTAAGAAAATTGTTTTAATACTGTTATGAGTATGGAAAGAGAAGGAAAGAAGGGGAGAGAGAAAGAAAACAGTTAAAGCCATGTACATGCAAGGATTGAGTGAGAATTTCAATAGAGACAAGAGGCAGCTATTAAGTTGTATTTTATTGGCTTTTGATTAAGTAGAAATTATTATTGTATAATTATATTTACTTAAAGGACATTCTTTAGTAAATGAGAATATAAATTTCTTATTTATTTTTTGTTTTTGTTAGGGTCTCACACTATACAGGCTAAAAGGCAACAAGAGTTTTTAAAGGGTCAAAGGAACTCTTATTATTTATAGACCAGAAAGTGGTCAGGGACCCTGTTCTGAGTGTGAATGTAGCTCATAATGCAGTTTGTGAGATTTTTCTCAAAAACTCACAAGTTTACAGAAGAATAAAAAACATGGGTAAATGCAAAGATAATGTGTGTTTAAGTCACTAGCATAGTTCATTTTAGCGTGCTCCATTAGTTGTTTTAATGCCCTTTCTGAAACATCATTTTACAAGGAGAGGTGTAAAATATTGTTTTCATGCAGGCCATCTTCACAGTGTTGTTGTTGTTAGATGATACAAAATTCTTGGCACTCAGCCTAGGAGACATAAACATGGTCCTAGAAGTGAGGGTTTCCTTTCCTTTCACAGGTTCCCCTGATCTTCTTGGTCTTTCTATCTCATCAATTTCTATTTCTGAGATGTTGGGGCATGGTTTCAAGAACTGGTGATGATGGCAGAAGTTCCAACATCTGTAGTTTCTTCATCCCTGCTTAACAGAACTTTATGCCTTACCTGTCTAGAGATGGAAGCCTTGACCTATCCTACCTAGGAGGAACATGAGAAGGTTTTAGTGTCAACACTGAGGAGTGTTATTTGATAGTAGTCTCAAAGAAAATATGGCCTTACTTTAGATACCAAATTGCATAAACTAGAATATAGCAAGTTTGATCTGCCTAACCCTAAATTTGCACCAAGAATATTTTTCCACCATGAGATGTCTGCAAAATCTGATTTTATCAAGTCATTTACTTTTAATGCGGACTCTGACATAGATGTCATTTGGTTTTACAAACTTGGAAGACTGAAGAACACGTTGACCAATTGTCAGATAAGTATAGAAAGCATTTGCCTTTTTTGAGCTTCAATGTTTTTTTAACAAATACATTTTATTATATGTTCATACATACCACATATATTGCTATACTATTTGTGTGTGTGTGTGTGTTTGTGTGTGTGTGTGTGTGCGTGTGCGCATGCTTGTGTATATTTGGGTGCATTGTATGGAGGGTAGACAGACTGATGTTAGGTCAATTAGTGTTTTGAAAGAGGTCTCTTCTAAACCTGGAAAGCATGGGCATAACATGACTAGCTGGCTATTTTCGTTTCCCCAGCACTTTTTGTGTGGATTCTGCTGCTTGAGTCCAGGTTCTCATATTTACATGGCCAACATTTTTCTTGCTGTGATTCTGTAAAATGATTCAGGAAATTCTTATCACAGTGAGTGGACCGTGGTGTTTGTAACTATTGATAAGCAGTGACTACAGTGTGTATGGCATTGTAAGCTGCCAAGAGGTATTAGCCGTCATCTTTACCATTAATGCTACTATGTTTCTATATACAAGTTTTCTAGTCCTAAATTTATATAGGATTAATGCTATACAGATAGAATCACACACTGCACTGTGCAGTGTTTTGTGATTGTACATCTAGACAGTAAGTATCTTAAGGTAAAATCTTCTCCAAGGAAGAGTGGGAGACCCGCAAGCTGGTAAGTATATGTAAATCCCTTAGAAGGGTCCTACCAGAAAAAAAAGAGGCTGCTAAGGTTGGATTTAGTCTCATTCTTGCAGAAGTACTTAAGCTGGAAGATGTGTCATTGTCCTGACCTTTACTGGCATGCGTATGAGGTCACACACCAAATTTGTTTTCTGGACTATACTTTAGATAATAATGAATCACAGTGTCCTTGGGCTGTAGACACCATGATTCATCTTTCTACTTCTAAGTAGGCTACTCAAATCATATTATACATGAATTCAGCATGATTCTGGACATCTCAATAAATGAACTTGTATGGTTTCTCTGATTAAATGTACAGTTTTGTGGGGACACCAGACCTTGAACAGAGACCCACTTCCCCTTCGGCCTGGGAGCAGGCAGCTGTGAGATAATGTTTACTGAAAACAATTCAGTGCTATAAAGCCTTGATAGGGCTCAGATAAGGGCTTGCTCACGCTCACTGAAACACCATGACTTTGACACCCCCTACGGCTAGATGCTTCTTCCTGTTCTCCCTGCTGTTTCTCCCCCAATTCTGGGGCCGGAGATTAAACCACCAGCCAGGAGGGTGAGAAGTCTGGGAGAGTTGTTGGAGAATTGTATGTAGATGGATGGCAGAAGTCCTTAAAAAGGGAAGCGTTTTTTTTCTTGGAGAGACTTCTCCTAAACTGACTTGGGAAGCATAAAGTTTTCTTAAAGCAACCGACCGGTCTCTGTGTCATCTATCCCGACCACCTTGCTACATTCTCGGATGCAGGCTGCACAGCAGGTGTGACACAGTTTGTTCTTGTTTTCTTTTTGAGACAGGGTCTCATGTAGCTCATGCTGGCTTTGATCATGACATGTAGTCAAGAATGACTTTGAAATTCTGATCCCCATGCCTCCACCTCCCAAGTGCTTGGATTATAGACTGTGCCACCAAGACAATAAGCTGCTAATTACCACGAATACTTACCTATGCTCTTGCTTTTGTATGCACTTGCAGTTGGGACTTACATAACCAAACGATACATTTCTATAAATGTTTATAAACACTAACTTTTGTAATTCAGCACTATTTTTAAGCATTCATTGTAGCCAAAATATGGATGAATAACTGGTTTCAATTCAGCCTCATTTTCAATCCTGTCTGCATCTTAGTGGAAGATGTCAACGAGTCCATTATTTATTTTACAAATACTTTTTATATTTATGATTGCCATTAACTTTTCCTCTGCTATTAGCAGATAATTAATTCATAGCCAGCAGATTCTTTAATGACCCTTGTCTCACCTTCTGTTCATTCTCTGGTAGCTGTTGGCATTTGTGAATAATTAGTGTGCTCTAAAATGAGCACAACAGACCAAGAAGAGTAACATCACAAATTACTTCATATTTCACTGGAAATTTTTGGTATATGATCTGCATTTGTAGTTGCTATCTTTTGAAAATAAAATGACACTAGGACACATGCTAGCTAAGAACTTACTGTAAATAAATGTCAAATATATACGGATATAAAACATATATATATAAACTCAATATTAAATGTAAAAATGAACAGCGCTAAAGTCAACAGATAACTTTATGAAAATGACAGAAATTGATTCATGGTAAGCATGTAAGCTGGGTGGTGATGTGTAGGAGGAAGCCTGTATGCCGCCATTAATCACGTGACTTACTAGAGGTAAGAGCCGTTTACCACACCGCTAACCACACCCACTTTAGGCATGACTAAAGACGTATACGGACTGACGTAAAGATGTATACATACGCAGGGGGTGAACTAAGTCACTAGCCAGGCCCACTTTTGGGCATGGCTAGGGGGCGTTACGGGGGAAGGCATAAAAGACAGCACACAGGAAGTCTTGTTCTCTTTTCCCGGAGTTCGGCTTATGGTTTGGCAGTGGAAAACTACTTGGCTCATCTGGGTTACTTGTTTGGTATCTTGTGAGAAATTTCTACAATAAATACTTAGTTTTACTTTCAGTAAGTGTGCCGCTTATCGTTACAGCGTCATTTGGAGCCTCAGTGATGCACATCTATAATCCCAGCACTTTTAATTTTGAGGCAGGAGGATTGCCGTGAGTTCAAGATAAGCCTGGACTTCATTGGGAAAACAGGCCATCCTTGACTACATAGTTAGACCTTGTGTTAAAACAACTCTAAAACAAGTCTTAGATTTGGTTTGACAGTAGGTTATGGCCTCATGTGGAAGGTAAAACTGTAAAACTGTAAATGATTAGCAGAGTGCATTTCCTCATCACCTCTACTGTGCTTTAAAAATGACTGGAAAGTGTGATCAGACTAAATACTGATGTGAAAATGGAGCTACAAGTTTTGTGTGACTGACAGAATTTTGAACTGATGCGGTTACTTTAATAAAGTGTACTTTTATGTAGAAGCATACCAGTTCCTACATCTGGTACTCTCTCTCTCATCATGAGGACAGAGTTTCTTTTATATTTCCCCAGATATGTGCTTGTAACATAAAGATCCTCAAAGTTAAATGTACAATAAAAATTTTAATATGCTCACCCAATATATTACCAAATAAATGAATATCTATAAACAGTGTTCTTATAGTGCCAGGCAAAATGAACAAATGGCTAAGGAATTTAAACATGTAAGGACAATCATATGGAAAACTAAGCAATATATTACTAAGGATATATGCATAGAAATTAAGTCAGAAAAAATAAGGAAAGTATAACAAAATTATGACTAGTGGTTAATGCACCATAGAGGTATTTCAAGTTTAGAGCTAGCTTTAAGTTCATGTGGTTTGGTTGAATTTCAGTCCTCAACTATATCCCTGTTTACTTTTTTCCTCCAAAATATACTTTCATTTGTGTTGGTTTCTAACTCAGGAAGTTTCATGATTTTAAGGGAACTACTTGAGTGACCAGAGTTAACCAAGCTTAGAGAATAAGATATTCAATTTCTTATTGTGTCCTATGAAATTCCAGTAACTACTCTCATCACTCAACATTAAGTTGCACAACTATCCTTGCACAGATTGTGGGGCTGCACAATGTCACTGCTAGATCTGTGGCATGGCTTAACTCAAGCTCATTAGTAAGAAAAATCTCACCAGTCAATGCTAATACAATGGAGACTTGATGGTTTTCCAAAGCAAAGTTAAGTGTGAAGCCAAAAGAAAGGGAAAGCGAAGTTGAGATGCCCAAGCAATAGGCAGGTACTTCAGTCTCATGGCAAAATAAATGTAGCTATGTTTCTCAACAAAGAACCAAACAAGCCTTAAGCAACGGTTATTAACATGAGTTTCTCTACAATGCGTGGTTGAAAACTGACCAGAACTTTACCATGCGGAAGGAAAGACAACTGTGTGTGGCATGCTCCCATATGTTTAGTATACGTTGAAAACTCTACGTTGAAGCTATTTGTGAGAACAGTTCACACAACATCATTATGGAGAAAGGTCAGAGCCGATGGAAAATCCAACTGACCCAAGAATTCTCACTACTTATAAGACTTACAACTATCATATAAAACAAGCAGAGCTCAATGTTCTCCGGCAACGTAAGTGAATTATGAAATGGACTTGGGCTATCGATTTAAATTCAAAGAGGCTGACTTGATGAAACCACTACTGACCCTGGGAGTACACAGAGCATCCTGCTAAATAGACAGATCCCAAATCCTTTCAGGAAGAGGGTGAGTGTCTCACCTGTCACTTGGTGAGACAGAAAGGACTATTTAAACATAAGCTTTGGGGTTTCTCCAACTTTGGTTTACATGGAGCAGGAATAGGACATGGGAGTGGATAGAAAAGCAGGTAAGAAGGAAGGAAGGGAGGAAAGAAGAAAGAAAAGAATGAATTAAGAGGAAGGAAACAGAGCATGAAGTTCAAAATTCCATTCTGGATCCCAGAGATTTGATCACAGCTAATAAGTTACTTGGGGTATAGTTGCATGTATAGCAAGATATTTATATATCTGGGATTTTAGAGTTGTGCAGTGGTAGAAATTGTAAATGTCATAGCTCAAAAATTATAGTTTAACTTCTTTTGGTGACAATATCACCAGCAGCTGGCTGGGATGTGTTTGCTGTGCTGGGATAGGTGTCATGGATAGGCAGGTTGAATGTCTTCCAATATTGATATGTGAATACATACCACCTTTTTACAGACCATGCTCTCCCTCTTTAATAGAGTCTCACATCATAGTCCAGGGTGACCTTGAGCATGTAGTCTCAACTGTTAGCATTACATGCTGGCACCATCAGGCCTGAACAACCCTTGACTTCTGATAGCAGCCAGTGGGAGTGGCAAACAGCTCTTAGCAGCATCAGTGGGCACCTCTATTCAAGATCTCCCGCAAGTCTCATTTACTAGGAATAGTTTGCACCATGATCACATGGATAGCATGAGAAGCACATGCTCACAGAGTGGGCTCAACTGCCTGCTTACACAGTGAGTAAAAGGATGTTTGTATCAGAACAGATTTTCATAAGAATGAGGAATTTCATTCATGTCAATATGTCACAGTCCATCTTACACTAGTTCATGAATCCTGCTGGACCATCTTCTCTTCTGGGTAGAAATGATAGCAAAGTTTCGGTGCTTGGAGTGAGAATATCTCCCATGGGTGCCTATGTTTAAATGGTGGAACTACTCATGAAGAATTAGGAGATGTGGTCTTGTTGAAGGGGTTGTGTCACTGGGGGTGGCTTTGGGGTTTAAAAAGACTTGCACCATTTCCAGTCTTTCTCTGCCTCCTACTTGTGGCTCAAGATGAGAGCTCACAGCTGTCCCTGCAGCAATGCCTTTGCTCCGTTGTCATGGACTCTATCTAGTCCTCGGAAACCATCAGGACCAAATTCAATGCTTTCTGTTTTAGAAGTTGACTTGGTCATGGTATTTCGTCATTGCAATAGAAAAGTAAAACAAGGGTCATCCAAGTCTCACCAAGACTTATGAAGACAAAATTCAGTTCTAGTTGTCTGAAGTAATGGTAGCTTGGGTCATATTTTCCAGGGCTGGGACTGTGCTTTAACAGCAAGCAGTTGTTGCCATGTGACTTCCTTAAGGCTTTCTTTGACTGTTCAAAACATCAGGTAGTGTCATAAGGGTGGTCTGGATAGCTGCTTGACTGACTGCTCAAAGCAATAAGGACACTGATGTAGAAACTCTCAGAGTCCAAATGGAAAGGAGGTGAATTGAAGTTTTTGTTATTGTTTGTTTGCTTGTTTGTTTGTAATATTTGTGTGTGTGTGTGTGTGTGTGTGAGAGAGAGAGAGAGAGACAGAGAGAGAGAGAAAAAAAGGTGCATGTGTAAGTCAGAGGACAACTTGCAAGAGGAGATTCTCTTTTTCAAACACATGGGACTCAGGGACCAATCTCATGTGGTCAAGCTTGACAGCAAGCAACTTTTCTCTCTGAACCATCTTACCAGTCCTAATGGGATGTTCTTAAGAGGTAGATTAATCTTTTATAAAGTCTTAATCTTATTAGTTCCAAGATTATTTCTGACTGGGTATAAAGCATCTTTTAGTCATGCCTTTAAGAAAGGAATTGTGCTACATAATCATAATCACATTTCTATGCCTTGGATTTGTAACAAAATGGGACCAAGTTACGCACTAAGGATAAGGGGGAAGCTGAGTTCCTTTTTGGAGGGAAATGTTTAGAGACATTAATGAGACACACATAATTCCTATGCACGTACTTATCAAACTGTTTTAAAATGCAGAAGCATTTATAGCAAAGATTTTAAATGGACTTTCAGACTTCTCTTTGCTTCATTTCACAATACAAAAGAGACCATTGTTGAGTTTAAGATGTGTATTTTGTAATGAATTTGTATAACAACTATGTTTTATTCAAAATAGCATGTCATTATGCCATATGTTTAATTACAATTCATGCTTTATTCAAGTTAAACCAAGTTGGGTATCTTTTCCTGAGTCGCATCACGTTGCTTTATATTTTAACTGTGGTTTGATAGACCATACCACGACTATTCCATTATATTTACTACATTTATATACTTTATAACCTTTTTTTCCTACTCATAATGTCAAATTTAGTGCATACGTGTTTATCTCTCTGGTTTTCTATGGAATAGGTATTCAGAAGATCATTAGCAATTGACACACATCTTTTTTAGTTTTATTAAAATTTGTCATTTTTTTCCTTTGGAGAGAGGAAACAGAAGGGGAGAAGGAAAGGGAGAAAAGGAAGGGGGAGATAGAGAGATGACAAGAATGAAAAACAGTTTCCAACTTGTGAACTAAAATTCCTTAGCCCAGATGGCCACAGATGACAGGTTGGAACAGAATATGAATTCTCTCTAATATGGGGTTAGCCAGGGTATCCTGACCTGGTTGGCCAACTGTTCTTACAGAATGATATCTGTGTCTTAATACAGTGACATGTTCTGTCTTTAGCCCAATGAGATGATAATCTGAGGCAAGCCACTCTCCATGAACCTGCAGAGTATTTTCATATCCTATGGTAAGTAAGTCCTAACTACCTCCCCAAATTCTCAGCAGTTTCAGTGCTTTCCTGAGCATCCTAGAGTTTGGGCATGGGGACCAGGGTTTCTGCTTGGCTCAGGTTATACTTGCTGTTTACCTCCACATCTGAATTCCAAGATCACACATGTTCACGGCCAGGATGTAGTCCTTAATTCATTTTCCTCACAGTACATGTAAGAACCTGTTTTCCTTTTCTTCCTTACCAGTGTTTTGGGTTCAATTTCTACGTATTTGTATTTGATACACAGTTTCCCAATTGTTAGTAACAGTGGGCATCATTTAATTTGCTTATTACTTTGTGATGCTTGGATGGACATATCAAGCAAGTACTTTATGATGATTTCTATCCCTACCTCATTTATTTAAATATTTACTTGGCCAGCTTTTTGCAACGTATCTTCAAGCTCATCATCCTTCTCTTCCCACATTGTGAGTGCTGAAATTACAGTACTGAACCAGCAGCTACCTCCCTACTCCCCTCCCCTCTTCTCCCCTCCCCTCTTCTTCTTTTCTCCACTCTTCCCTTTCCTCTCCTTTCCTCTTCTCTCTCTCCCTCTACCCTTCCCTCCTTCCCTTCCCCTCCTCTCTTTTCCTCTCCTCCCTCTCGTTTCCCCTCCCTCCTCTCTTCTCTTCTCTTTGGTGACAGAGCCTCACGCAGGACAAGCTGACCTTGAACTTACTATGTAAGAAGGTAACTCGGAGTCTCCATTCTTCCTTCTCAACCTTCCAGTGCACACAGGCTTGTGCCACCACGTGGACTGCTGAAGAACCTCTTTGTGGCCTGTATTTTTCTGCTGGATTCAGTTTTCCTTACTGATTCTTAGCAATTTGTCATGTTTTAGGCAATATATCTTTCTGTATTCTAGTCATGGATTTTTTCTGCTGTCCGGATTAATGGGTAGATAAAATACAAATTTATATGCAGAAACAGCTTTCATTCATCATATTTATAGCTGCTAGGCTTTGTATCCAGATTAGAAAGGTCATTTAAATGAAATAATACTAATTTAATTCTACAAATAGGTTGTTAATTTTATTATCCCTGTTTTATACATGAAGAAATTTAGGCTAAATGAGATTATTTTTCCAATATGACACATTCTATCAGTGTGGGGATCAGATTTGTAGCCAGGAACTCAGCTCCACAAAGTGTGCCCTGAACTATTATATGATTTCACTAATACTATAAACACCAGCGCTAATATAGATAGACAGTCTTCTGCACTTTACACTCTGTATAGCAATCTAGTCCTATGCTTCCTTAACTGCCAATTATAAAAGCCAATCACATGAATTATGCACCATGTAAACATCAAGTAGAACATATCTTTCCTTGTTTATTTACATTTTCCTGTATATTTACTTGCATTTTTTTCCTTCAAGCTAACCTTAAAATTAGTTTGTCAAGTTTCCTAAAATATTTTTAGGATTATCTAAATCTTTTTGTTTATGCAGAGAAGCTAATGTCTTCAAAGTATATCATTTTTTTCATAAGACTTACTTTGCTTTTAAAAATATTCTTTAATAATATTTCAGGCTTAAAATTAATATTCATTTAGTTTGAAACAAAAGATTGCTGCAGTGTTACACATTTCTTTGGGCTTTGGTCACTTTTTTCAATGAACACAGTATATATTTTAAAACTGTTTTCTATTTTTTTATTAACAAGTATAGAAACCATTGCTGTATAATTTTTTTTATTATACTGAAGTTGTGTAAGTACTCCATCACTGAGCTATCCTAGCTCCAGCTTTTTACTTTTATTTTAATTTATTTTGAGACAATGTCCCTATGTTTTCCATGCTGGTCCTGAATTTGTGATCCTTTTGCCTTGCCTTGTCAACAGTTGGGATTCCCAGCCTGTGCTACTGTGTCCCACTATTGGCTGACTTTAAACTCCATGATATAACTGAGTACACTTGCAAATTGCAATTGTTTGCTATAGTTTGCATATTGAATGCCAGGTCTAAACCTAAATGTTGAAAGTTTGATATCAGGATCACGGCTCTTAGGAAGTAGAGCATTTAGGGGCAGGGCATAGTGGAGTGAAGCCGGCCACTGGGGCATGCCTTTGAAAGACCCATGGGGACTCTGGTCCCTCCTCTCTGTGCTTTCCAGCCACCACAATGTGATCAGTATCCTCTACCGTGTGCTCCTGCCTTGATGTAACCAAAGCACAGGACCAAGCCTCATGGACTGACACCCCTGAAGCAAGAAAATCAAATAGACCTTTCTTCCTTTTGATGTAATTGTGTCATCTATTTGGTCACAGTCATGCTAGGCTGGCATATTGTTTATTTACGTGTTGTTTTAACTTTATGTTATTCGCCAAATCTACCACTGAAGTAGCTAGATTTTGTAAATTTTCAGTGAGTTGATGAGTATGCAAGCTAATTTCCTTCTGTTGAATGATTTGTTACTTTTGCTATTGTTTGTTTCATTTTTTGACCTTTTCCTTTTGCACTGTAAAGTATTTGAAAATTCAGCCACTAGGACTGGACAGATGAAGGACACCTACGTGCCCACGTGGAGCCACCTGCCCTGGGCAGGGAGGAGAAACCACAAAGATCAGGCACCATTCTGGTGAGCAAATATATGGTGGGGTATAGGAGAGAGAGCAAGGTAGAATGGTTCATGCTCTGTGGAGAGAGGCAGAAGAGGTCAACGTGATGAGGAACAGGCTGATGTGGGAGGCCTGCTTGTCACCTAGGGCCATGGTGTCATCTGGGCCCATGCTGCTGCTGAGAGCTGTGCCTGAATCCTTAGCCCTACTGAAGCCAGGGTCTGTGTTGATGTCCACAGGTCCTGTTACCATCAAAGGCCATGCAGATGCCCCAGATCTTGGCTGACACCTGAAGTCATATTTGTGCCCAAAGTTTATGCTGCCTCCAAGGCCATACAGAATCTGGGTGTCCTGCACTGCTACCCAGGGTCCTGGTGATGTCTGGGGTCCAAGCTGTGGCTAGGGGCCATGTCTGGGCCCATGGCCCTACAGCAGCCAGGGTTTGTTTTGATGTTCATAGCTTCTGTTATTGTTAAATGCCATGGGACTGCTCCCAGAGTTTAGACCACCACTTGGGGCTCTGTTGGAGTCTGGGACCATGCTGCTACTAGGCCCATGCCAATCTGAGGGGTCCTTGCTGACACCAAGGCCCCTGGTGACTACCAAGCTCAAGCTACAGCTGATGGCCACATCTGGGTCTGTGGTCTTGCTACAGCTGGGGGGATCTTTGCTGATGTTTGCTGTCTGAGTTCCCACAGAGACCCATTTGAACCATGTCTTGAACCATGTCTTGAAGTATGAGGGCCATGCCACGCTGGTCCCACCCCTCACAGAAGAGCTGATCCTATTCTCCCCTCAGCATGAGAGAGCTGGATCCTCCCTCGCCTGAGGAGGATGCTACCAGTGGCCCTGATTGACCAGTTTGGCTAACCACCCAGGCACATATCCAGGGCTTTGAGTTGGCACTCCCCAACATCTAACCCGTCTGTGACCTGATGGGCACTGGAAGGGACTAATCCTAGGAAACCATAGCTGCAGGATCTCCATGACTTGGGGCAACAGCAGGATATCCAAGAGGAGTTTGGGTGAGGGTCCAGTATTGATGATGTATAAGAAGCAGAGGCCTTGAACATGACCAACAACTCATTACACAATGAGCATTTGCAAACAAAGCTGTCTGGATAAAAGGGAATATACGGTGTGATACACAGCAGCTGCCATTGCCACTAAGATAAATGAAGAGGAGATGGAGGTCAGGGACGTCAGAGGTGCAAAGTGGGTTTTCGTTATTGTTTGTTTTTTGTTTTACATTTGTTTTTAAAATTAATATTCTCATTTGTATTTTTAAATTTTTATTATTTCTTTTTAAGTTTTTCCTGGGAAGGTGTGCTACAAGGGTGAAGGATAGATATGGAGGGACTGGGAAATGAATGGAATTGGGGTACATTGATAGGGGAAGTCCTTCTGTGTATATGTAAACAAAGCACTGTTGGCCTATAGGGAAGCAAGATAGGTGGGACTAGGAGTCTAGGAGGATTCTGGGAAATGTAGTGAAGAGAGTTGTTGCCATGTGATCCCAGGGAAGAAAGGATGGGCCAGGATGCCGTCCTTGGAAAGATAAGTCCTTATAGAAATATATGGGTTACTAATGAAGTCAGAGCTAGCTATTAAGAAACCAAGCAAACAGCCAACAGCTTATAGTTAATATATTATCCTGCGTATTATTTGGGGGCTGATACAGCAGCAGGACCCAAGTGGCTAACTGCAACAAGGCACAAGTGGCCTGTCAGAAGACAACATGTTACAGTGCATGATGTGAAATTTCTAAAGAATCAATAAAAAATTATGTTTTAAAAAATATAAGGAAACTTCTTGTCAGTTTACACTATTATGATGAACTCAAACATCATTTAAATGACCAGAGTGTCTAAAAGTGAAACAACAGTGTTATGCAGCTGTCAACTTCAGCATCTTTTAAAGGAAAAACCACTCACACTATGATTGTCCTTGATAGCCTAAGAGCAAAACACTAAGGTAGATATTGTTTGAAATGCATGTGTGTGTGCATGCATGCATATTCTCTGAAATATGAAGAGGGAAGAACGAAATAAAACAGATAATCAAGAGTCACTCTAACAACACTGATCTTGGCCATTTTGGGTGAAATTTCTTATTTTTCACAAAGCTCCTATTGCTAGAATTACATAATTACATATTTATAGACCCAACAAGATAATTATACTCATTTAAAGGATCATCCCAATAATTTTTAAAAATGGTATTATTTGTGCTGGTGTTATAATGCTTGTACTGCTTAAAAATTTTAGTATAATGTATCTTTCAGAAATATGTGTCTTCTCCCAGATGCAACATGAAATATATCAGATGTCAAGATTTTCAATAAATCACGTAATAAATGACTCTTTGTCATGGGAAACAAATAGGTGGTCCTCAGAATAAAATAAAACCTAGTTGTCAGGATTGGGTCAGTGTAGTGACAATGACCTTGTTTATTGCAGAGGTCGACACTGGATGTTTCTGAGATAGGAGAGGTTACATGGAACCACATGGCCCTAGCCAGACAGTTACTCTGAATCCAAATGTCCAACAGACGATTTAACACAATGCAGTCATGTTCTTTCCCTTGATTGAGGAATGATTTTTCATGGCAGTTGTTTGGTACTTTTTTTCCTTCAGTCATAGCATATTGTCATCTTGGAGCATAAGTTAACTTGACCCAGAAGCCATGGCAGCTAGGACAGAAAAATACAGTGATAGTCAGGTATAGATTAATGGTAATAGTGTACAGACATTCTCTGGTAGATGGAGGAAGAATGGGTAGAAGACTCCCATCTCTAATTTCATCTATTTCTCCTCTTACCTCTGAAATGGAAGTGATTTGGGGATGTTTTAAGTATATAAAAAGCAAAGAGTTAATTGAAAGTGGGATTCGATAATGAAGCTTCTAATAAGGTCATCATACATGATGGGGTGGGACTTTGTTGTGATGCCAATATTTGAGGTCTCATATTTCTATAAGTAACTTGTTACCTGTGCTCTCTAAGCATGACTAGTAAATTTTTTCTGCAAGTTTGACTGTAGTCTAAGTGCATAGTACTTTGGTCTGTAGTTAATTGCAATAAACAGATGTTAGTTCAAATCTTCCCAGGAGAAGATTGGTTCCAAACTTATTCCCAACATGGAACATGGAAGAAGCAAATATGAGTTTGGCACTGGTGATTTCATGGTTCTGAGTTTGAGTAACAAGGTATGTAGCTGAGATTGTACTGTCTGAGAGTGGAGCATCTACATGGGAATCCAACACCACTGCCTTCCTCAACATGGTATTTCTTGTTGCTACAGTAGCAGTTGCATAAGCATGTAGATAGTAAGGCATGTAACTAAGGCTGAGCCTTCAGAAAGTAGAGCATCCTGGGGAGAGGAAGGGGAACCACAGGTTGGCTGTGTTCTGTATCAATTAGAGTGGCATGATTCTTGCTGAGTGAAGCCTTTCACATGAGCATGTGGCCACTTTGAAACAGCTTTAAAGGAGTGGAAAGCATTGCGGTTCCTAAGAATAGCACTAACTGGAAGATGCTGCAGTTGTTGCACAACCCCTGCTACAAGTAATTAGGCAAACAACTGAGGCCAGCGTGCCTGCTCAGTGGACACTTGCCTATGTGAAGCAGAAACCACAGGGGAAAGGGGATAGGTGGCCAGCATCCTCCACGCAAGCCTCTGATTTGGCAGGTAAATTTTGTAAAGGAGAACATGGAATGGAGGTGCTAGCTTGCCATTTCTTTGGACCAAGAGACCATGAGGAAAACTGAATACAAGTTATATTTGTTTTGAGAAGCTGCTTGGAGAACTTCAAAGTTTGAAACCAATGAGAACTGGTTTGTGTATCAAAAGTGATACACAAATTCAACTTTTAATACAGAAGACAGGAATATCATCATTCATTATGAATATGGAGGCCTTCATAATGGCCCAGTACAAGAAATTAGGGTTGACAGGGACCATAGTCGCTCTGAAATGCTTGAGTTGAGAATGACTTTCAAGTATGAAAAAACAGACAGTCTGGCTTTTGATGCTATGGAACTATGAACAGGTGGGATCAGCCTTAGTGAGACAGAAATGAAGAAACTGTGGTGTAACTGCTCATTGCACATTTAGACAAATGCTACACAATCTGAAGCAATATAAGGGGCACAAGTCTCATGGAGTAGCTTACACTAACCATTAAGTATAATTGTGGTGACATGCAGAGGTCCCTATGTGAGAATCTGGGGGAACTATAGAAGACTAACAGACAAACAAGAAACAGTGTTTGATGCCCCCTTCACCAGACTTGACAGAGCTGTGTTCATTGGAGACTTAGGGAACTTGTTAATTCAGTAGGGACCTGGAGACTGCTATGGAGCATCAATGACTTTGCTTAGTCCTGGGGTAGGGCATGTTATTTAAATGGTAGGAATTGCTGTATAGCAGTATTCCAGAGGGGACACATTAACCAAAAGCCAAATGCTGTGCTAGGAATCTTCTGGAAGAATTTAAGCTCTGAAAAACTGTTCATACAAAGTACAATGGATAAAACAATGCAGACGAAAAAGACTAAGACTGTCTCAGGGGCCTGGACAAGTGTAGCCCCAGGGTGATATGTATACATTTCTTTCCTGTAGAGAAGTATGTGCTGGGGATGGACTTGTTTGCATAGTCTAGGGTTCTCAGAGAATCTATGTGTAGCTGTAGGAGAGACATTAGCAGCACCTGTAGTTCCTGTGCTGGCCCAGAGCCCAGCAGCCTAAGCAAGAGGTAAGAGTGTGGCTTCTCTCCCCCTTGAACCTTCACCAAGCCATTGAATTGAGCCTGTCAAGGCAGAGAAAGATGTATGGCAGGCCCCATGCCTCAGGGACAGGAATCAGAACACATAATTACACAGCTTTTGACCAGTTTTGCTCTGTTTAGGAAATTACTCATACCAGCTACAGAGTACTGGATGTTATTAGTGTTTTCATTAGTGTCCCCTTTGATGATGCTTTTTGAAATCAACCTTCCCTTGCTTGGAATGGATAGTGGTAGGCCTTCATAGGCCCTTTGTATTCTCTGTAAACAGGTTTCATTACATGGATGTTGCAATGGAAACTTCTTAGAGTCCTACGGATTTGTAAAAACATTTGGAAGAATAGTGAAGACAGCAATGGTTTCAACATTTCCCTGTGTGAATGGGTAAGAAGCCATTAGGCTGCTGAATGAAAAGCTGTGTCAGGATTAGTTACTTGCATATGAATTATTGGACATGAAGGCCCAGTGGCCTGAGCCTATTGACTCTATGAGGATTGCCTTTGCCTTACCAAATGCCTTGTTAACTTTTACATTTTTTTTCCTTGGGTCTTACTTCTGCTTTCTTCAAATGTTCGAAATCTTTGATTTTTTTTTCTACGTTTTTTTTCAGGAATATATTGTCTTTCTAAACTTTCTTATATGCTCTGACAGTGGTTTATTTGGTTCTCTTGGATTTGGGGGTTTAATTTGTCTTAATACTTTTACCTTACAAATTTGACTATTTTTTATGGTCATACTTTAGAAAAAATGATAAATAGTAGTGTTTCTATAACATCATGTATAATCCATGTTTTTATATAATATTGTCTATGACCCTAATTGAAACAATTAGGCTGATTTGCTTTTTAGTCCAATGCTTCATGCCAGATTCAGTTTCTGCTATACTATCTGGACCAAATGAGACATAGGAGTGATGGCGTGAGAGCCAGGCACCAGGTGTTCCTTAAGGTGTGGACCATATAGGGTTGAAAGATTCTCTTCCCTTCTTCAATCACCTTCTACTCTGCTTTAAGCCAGGTTTACCTACAATCTTTTCTCACTGAGACTTTATTTTGCTTGCAGAACTGTAGAGAGAAGCCTTTTCCTTGCCAGCCGCTTTGGGTTTTCCCCACTAGTCGCCTGGGCTCTGCCACGTTGTAGTCCCCAAATAGCACACAAGACGCGTATTAATTATGAAGCTGTTGGCCTTGCTTGTTTCTTAATGGCTAGCTCTGACTTAAGTATTTACCCCATAACTGCTAATCTAAGTATTTCTCTTACCGGAGAAAAGTTCCGAACTTCTTACCCCTATTGCATCTACATCTTGACTCTGTGTTTCTCCTACCCAGAGTCCTCCTGGACTCCTAGTCCCACCTATCTTGCTTCCCTATTGGCCAACAGTGCTTTATTGACATATACACAGGACTTTCCCATCATCTCCTCTTTGTTGTCTAAACAAAAAGAAAGGTCTTAACTTTAACATAGCCAAATTATATATAACAGAACAGTTATCAAGTAAGAACACAGTTAGAATATTTTGTTTATCAACATTCAGCAAGGTTTAAAGAAAATATCATCCATCCCATCCTTGTGAGTCCAAAGTTCTATATATAGCTTATCTTTTATCATAACTAAGGAAAACTATAATTATAACTAACTGCCTTCAACTCTATCAAAGACCACAGAAGGATAATTTATAAACACTAGGATTGACAGAGGCATCTTGCTACCTGAACAGTCACCTGAGGTTCCTTTGTAATGTTGGATCATCCATCTTCAGCCCATAGGCCAGTGTGTCAGCAAAGCAGGAAATTTCAAACTGTCCATCTGCATTGGCAGTCTATCAGTCATTTTTCTGTGTCCTATAGAAAGTCTCATAGACTCTTCCATGAAGCAGGAATCCTGAAGGACTATTTGAGTTCAGCAGTCACTTTCCTGTGGGTCCTGCATATCCAGTTTATACAGCAACAGTCCAGCAGTTTAGGCAAGAGCAGTTTTTTGCCCAAATGGCTAATCTTGCCATGTTGAAAGCAAACTCCATAGCAAGTTTCTTCGATGCCCATCTTCCTCTCAGATGTAATTGGTGATGCCAGGAGCAGACATTTCTCATTGTTAAGAAAAACCCTAAACCATTTTAAATGCCATTTTCTGAAGGTCTTTGAAAGGTTTGAAGACTGTCTATCTATCTTAAATATATTTCTGTATATCTAGAAAACCTAACTTACCTAACTCTAAGTTCTGACTATTATAAGTAACTATCTATAGTCTATATTTAATTATGCATTATGCTTTAGAAGATCAGTATGAGCACAACACTTAATCAAGAGGAGAAATATAAACATCACAAAATTGACCTTGAATTTGTATCAATAAATGAAAAACTATACCAATACAAAGTACTCATATCCATACCATAATCCCCCTTTTCCTTTAAAAAGAGATTGGTTGTGACCATTAACCAATTATAAGCAATCCCATTTAAATGAAAACAAAGATTTATAAACAATATGGGATTTTGACATTTCTCATTCCAAACTGCTTCCTCCTGGATGGTGGCACTGTTCATACCATGGGGATCATGACAAAACTCAGAAACCTGTATAAGTCCTTATTTTTGGGGTCTGTAAGACTGCATCATCTTAGCTGTTTTAGATGTTGAATGACTTGGGCTGCTGCTTCCAGGGGTCTTGGTTCATCAAATCACAGAAGCTTTGAAGGAATCCTCAGCTTTTTATTTCTGTAGAAACATAAACAAAAACTCTTTTCCAAAGTAACATATCCTTATACTTAAATTTTGAAGTCAAAGCATTTTCAAAAAGTATAAGTTGAATTAACTTAGCAGCTTTTATAATCAAGTGTACTTTAGTAGTTGTTCCTTCCTTAGCAATCAAAAAACTGAAAAACACAATAGTGTACAGTATCCAGCCTTTCTGTGTGTTTTCCATCTTTATATGGCTTTTTAATTTATCTATTATTACTCTATTTCTTTTACTTTGATTCATTTATTTTTGTCTGAGAGAGGGTTTCTCTTTGGAAATCCACCAGCCTCTGCCTCTGGAGTAAATCCTACCGCATATGCCACCACAGGCGGCTTCTCTATTTACCACTATGCTGTTTCTTTTCTCTCTCAATCCTATGTTTATTTTTAAGCACACTGTAAACCTCTAGAGGTTTTTCTTCATCTAAGTATGACTTAACTGTAAATCTTTATGCTTTTCTGGCCACGTGTCTTATTTGTTAAAACCGCAGCTGTTTAAACTGCAGTTTTTCCAAGATGGTGGGCGTAAGCATGATTCCAGCTCACTGTCTCAGTCTATATTGAGATCCAGCAAAAGCTGCTGGCTTGGAGATGTGATCACTGCCACTTCCAGCTGTGCGTACGCATCTTTTAATTGTTAGCAGAGCCTCTTAAAAGAACCTTGTTTTTTTTTTATTTTATGCTGAGTCAGGAAGACTCCCTTAAGCGAGCCGCATGAATCTGCTTTTCACTAGCAAAACAGAGCCCACCTGTGAAAATGCTGCTACCAAGAACCCATGCTTTTCTCTGTTCTTTTGTTTCTAAAATTCCTCTTTCAAAAGGCTTGCCACTCTGCTGTGTTTCAGCACTGGGTTTTGTGTGTCTCACATAGTTAAAGTTCATGTTTGTTTAAATCACATTTAGCAGGCCACTATCTTGCAATGAGACTCATAGGCAAGACACAGATAATAAGGGACACAGTTTCTCTTCCAAAATGTTTATGGCTGAATGTGTGTGCAATGCATGTGTACACAGCACCTGTGCATGATTATGCATGTATGTGCATGCACATGGAGGTGAGAGGTGAGCATCCTGTATGTCCCTTGTTACTTTCTGTATTGCTGAACTTGGATCTTGACAGTTCAGCTAGGCTGTCCGGGGACTCCTCAGCTCTGCTTCTCCGGTGCTCAGCTTACAAATGCATGCTGCTGTGCCTGGCCTGTTTACATGCTTTCTAGAGAGACCAAATCAGGTCTAATGCTGGCACAAAAAGCATTCCAAAAACTGAGGCATCTCTCCAGCCCCTTGTTATGGAGTTTGCTTTCAACATGTCAAGATTAGCCATTTGGGCAAGAAACTGCTCTCACCTAGACTGTTTGACTGTTGCTGTATAAATGGGACATGCAGGACCCACAGGAAAGTGACTGCTGAACTCAATCTTACAGGGTTCCTGATTTATGTAAGAGTCTACGAGACTTTCTGCAGGACACAGAAAAATGACTGACAGACTGCCAATGCAGATGGACAGTTTGAAATTTCCTGCTTTGCTGAGAAGTCTTCCAGACACATTGTGGCCTTATGGGCTGAAGATGGATGCCCCAACGTTACAGAGGAACTCCAGGTGACTGTCCAGGAAGTGAGATATCTCTGTCAATCCTAGTGTTTACATATTATCCTTCTGAGGTCTTTGATAGAGTTGAAGACAGATAGTTATAATTATAGTTTTCCTTAGTTATGATAAAAGATAAGCTACATATAGAACTTTAGACTCACAAGAATGGGATGGATGATATTTTCTTTAAATCTTGCTAATATATTGTAACTATATTCTTACTTGATAACTGTTCTGCCATATACAATTTGACTATGTTAAAGTTAAGACCTTTCTTTTTGTTTAAACAGAAAAGAGGAGATGTTGGGGAAATCTTTTGTCAATAAAGCACTGTTGAACCAATAGGAATCTAGATAGGTGGGACTAGGAGTCCAGGAGGATTCTGGGAAGGAGAAACACAGGAGAGTTCGACATGTAACGCCATGGGGTAGGAAGCCCGGAACTATTCTCCGGTAAGAAACATACTTAGATTAACAATTATGGGGTAATTACATAAGTCAGAGCTAGCCAGTAAGAAACAAACAAGACCACCAGCTTCATAATGAATATAGCCTCCTGTGTGTTTATTTGGGACTGATGCGGCTCTAGAACCAGGCTGGCGGGAAGGGTCCTCCCAAAGAAAAAGCTTCTCTTAACATGCCCCAATCTTTGTTCTTGTACCCCCTTTTCTTTAAATGACTTATATGCTCATTTTACTCCTTCAATTAATTTCCACAGTTAGCATTTTGGTCTTTCACCCTAACCTACTCTATTACCAACTGATGCTTAGAATCTTTCCTGTATCTTCTCTATTTTACTCATATAGTTCTTGAATTTTATGACACTCTTCTTAGCTTTCCAATGTAAAAACTGCTTTATCGGAGAAGTTAATTGCTGTGATATAATGCCATGACCCAGGCAACTTATAGAAGGAAGAGTTTATTTGGATTACAGCTCCAGAGAGATAGGAATCAACCATGAAAGGAAGACATAGCAGCAGGTAGTGTGTGGGAAGGAACATGAGAAGTCACATCTTTTACTGCAGGCACAAAACAGAGCTAGCAAGCCTGAAGTGGGTAAGGTTCTTGCTCTCAGAGTCTGACTCCGGTGACACACGTCCTCCAGCCAGGCTACCTCTTCTAAGCCTCCCAAAATAGCACCATCCACTAGGAGTCAAGTATTCAAATATCTGAGCCTACAAGAGGCATTCTCATTCAAATGACCACCTAAGTCATCTAATATTTTTCTGTACATTAACCTATTATTGTAACCATGTTAAAGCTGTGGTAGTAGTGAAGTATGTTTAGGATATGAACACTGAGTTTGATAGGTCTCTATCCCAAATATCTTGGACGTTTATGTTGATTCCCCTACTTCACACAGCAACTCCATATACTAAACCCATTATATTACTAAGGAATTATGACTTTTTAAAAGACTGCAAATATCATCTCCCTCTTCAACAGCTGCGAGCAGTCAAACTGCAGTAACAGCAAGTCATACTTTTTCAAAGTTACAAAATGCTTAATTTTCAATAATAGTGACTGGATGGTGAGGTGTGGTCTATTGGTAACTTCCTAGACTGATAGAAATTTTACTTTAGGAACACAGCTGTGCACCTTCTACAGGGGATGGGTGACATTACTATTGCAGCTGTTGTGCGGAGGACAAGGTCCACTTGTTCTCTGAAACTTCTCCCATCTGCCTGCAATCTATGTCTCCCCCTCCTGACCAGCCTACTGACATAGGGTGACAATCTTGACAACAAAAGGGTTAGTAGCTAGGTACTGAGTCTGTGTCTAATTTTTAACCCAATTCATTGTTTTGAACAAATCATTGCTTTGGGGTTGGATCTCAGTTCAGTACAAGGAATGCTTTAAATTATATGGTATTTTATCTTCTTAAATCCGAAATTCTCACTCATTTCAATACTATTTTCTTGTTTGTTTATAACTAGCTGTCCTGGTCTGTTGTGTGTTCAGATATGTGATGAGACATGCTTGCTATTCAAGATAGTCAGGAAAGTTAAGTCCGATTAGTCTACATAACCTTGGTTTTTGTTTGTGTTTACCCTTCATGTGACTTATCCCCACCTAGTGGCTCAAAGAAAGAACAGCAACTCCTACTTAAAATGGAGATTAAATTTCTTTATTGAGAATTTCACTTATGTATATAATGTGTTTTGATTAAATCTACTCCCATTCCTTTTCCTCAATGTCTTACACCCCACCACCCTTGTCTCCCAATTTCATGTATTCTTTTCAAAAAGAATCCGTGGAGAACTGGGCAGTAGTGGCACACGCCTTTGATCCCAGCACTTAGGAGATAGAGGTAGGCAGATCTCTGTGAGTTCTAGGCCAGCCTGGTTTACAGAGTGAATTCCAGTACAGCTAGGGCTGTTACACAGAGAAACATTGTCTCAAAAAAAAGCAAGAAGAAGAAGAAGAAGAAGAAGAAGAAGAAGAAGAAGAAGAAGAAGAAGAAGAAGAAGAACCAACCATGGACTCTACTTACTGCTGCTTGTATGTGTATGAGTGTAGAACCATGTACTAGAGGGCTGAATTCCTGAAGACTGAATCTGTTTCCCTTAAAGACATTGCTTACCAATACGTCCTCAGATCAGGTGAGGCTTCACAATTCCCTCCCCTATCTATTATGGTTTGTTTTTTTCTGTCTAGCTTGATCTTGTGTATATCTTGTATATACAGTCATAATTTCTGTGAGTTGGTGTATGCAGTAGCCCTATTATGATGAGCAACTAATATTTTGCTGTAGAAATCTACTGATTTTTGCTCTTACATCATTTCTTCCCTTCTCCACAGTAATGCCCTGGCCTTGGAGTCTCATTTTCTGAGACTCAGAACTAGAGGCCTTTAAACAGTAAGAGTATCTGAATGCAAAGATGTTTGAGTAAATACTCCTTGGTTTTATCACAGTGAAAAAACAATGTTAATGTAAATTCTGGTAGTTAGACTAGACATGATTTACTTTCTTATGGGGCACTTAGACAAACAGACTAACATCACTTTAGCTAAATTTTAGGGTCATAAACTTGGAAACATATGTGTTCAACCATATTGAATTATACACTTAATATCCTTATAAAGTAAGTTCATTCTTGCTGGCTATATTAAAAATATTATTTAATTTCTTGACCTGTTCAGTTCTATGAGAAACCATTTATACAGTAATTCACATATTAAATAAAATATTAATTCTTGAAAACTTAAATAACATTTCTATAAAAATAAATATCATCAACTATAAAATATTATTTAATAATAATGGTAATTTAATAATCAATCAGGTTATTTAAATTGATTTCACATCATATAGGAAGAAAGAAATTCAGTAGAACAACAGACAAAGCAAGTGAAATAATCCCAACCAATTTCAAAAACTAATTTTCAAAAGTTGATTTCTCTAATATTATTCATCCACAGTTTATCTATTGTTGTGGTATAAGGATGGAAGCCAGGATGCTGTAATATCTGAGTATTATACCCACGAGATGCTTCACCAGGCCTTATTATTTTGCACATCAGAAAGGCGATACTTAAAAAAATCATAGTAAAATTGTTTAAGAGTTGATGAGTTGTGCAATCCCATTTATTGAGACCGGCAGGTACAAATTCCTTGGGACTCGTGTAATAATGTCATCAGAGTTTACAGTTGTATGTATTTCATCCTAAGGGAAACATTTTCCTATGTCAGATTCACATTTTTATATGAACATTCATTGCATAGTAGATGCTAGGCAGCATGTGAGCTACTGCAAAGCAAGAGATGTGTAATAACAACTATTGCTGAATCATTTTATTATAAAAATCTGGGCTGGGCAAGGTGGAATATACTTAGAACTTAAATCTGCAAAGACCGAAGCAGGAAGATCTGAAATTTAAAGCTAGCAGAGACTGCATGATGATGAATTTCAGAGAGGAATGGATTGTATAACTAAAACTTGTCTCCAAACACCAAAAAAAATTCTAAGCAGTTAAAATTTTACATAAAAGTAGTTATGTATGCATTCACAATGTAGTATTGTATCAATTTTATAGCAAAACAATACTGTAAATCATGATATTTCTTTTATTAACACATCTGATCAAATACAGGCAAAAGATATGTAAAATATTAATTGAAACTATGTTGCAGCCAACATCAAACTAAATGGACAGAAACTCAATGCAATTCCTCTAAAATCAGGAACAAGACAATGCTTTCCACTCTCTCCATACCTTTTCAATATTGTACTTGAATTTCTAGCTAGAGCCATACGACAACAAAAGGAGAACAAGGGGATACAAATTGGAAAGGAAGGTCAAACTTTCACTATTTGAGGAGGATAGGATAGTTTACATAAGTGACCCAAAAAATTCTACAAGGGAACTCTTACAGCTGATTAACACCTTCAACAAAGTGGCAGGCTACAAGATCAACTCAAGAAAAATCAGTAGCCCTACTATATACAGATGATAAAAGGGCTGAGAAAGAAATCAGAGAAACATCATCCTTTATAATTGCCACAAACAACACAAAATACCTTGGGGTAACGCTAACCAAACAAGTGAAAGACCTGGATCGCAAGAACTTTGAGTCTTTAAAGAAAGAAATTAAAGAAGCCCTCAGAAAATGGAAAGATCTCCCATGCTCTTAAATAGGTAGGATCAATGTAGTAAAAATGGCAATCCTGCCAATAGCAATCTACAGATTCAATGTAATCCCCATTAAAATCACAGCACAATTCTTCACAGACCTTGAAAGAATAATAATCACCTTTATATGGAAAAAACAAAAGAACCAGGATAGCCAAAACAACCTTATTCAACAAAGCAAAGTCTGGAGGCATTACCATCCCTGACTTCAAGCTCTATTATAGATCTGTAGTCCTGAAAACAGTTTGGTATTGGCACAAAAATAGATAGGTAGACCAATGGAATCTAATTGAAAACCCTGATATTAGCCTATATATGTATGAACATCTGATCTTCGACAAAGAAGCTAAAAATATACAATGGAAAAAAGAAAGCATCTTTAACAAATGGTGCTGGCATAACTGGATGCTGGCATGTAGAAGAATGCAGATAGATCCATGTCTATCGCCATGCACAAAACCTAAGTCCAAATGGGTCAAAGACCTCAACATAAATCCAGCCACACTGAACCTCTTAGAAGAGAAAGTAGGTGGTACCCTTGAACGAATTGGTACAGGAGACAGCTTCCTGAACATAGCAGCAGTAGCACAGACAGTGAGGTCAACAATGAATAAATGGGCCCTCCTGAAACTGAGAAGCTTCTGTAAGGCAAAGAACACAGTCAGCAAGACAAAAAGGCAACCCACAGAATGGGAAAATATATTTGCTAACCCCACATCTGACAGAGAGCTGATTTCCAAAATTTACAAAGAACTCAAGAAGCAAGTCTCCAAAACACCAAATGATCCAATTAAAAAGTGGGCTTCAGAACTAAATCGAGAATTCTCAATAAAGGAGTCTAAAATGGCTGAGAGGCACTTGAGAAAGTGCTCAACATCCTTAGCCATCTGGGAAATGCAAATCAAAACAACTCTGAGATACTATCTTCTCCTACCAGAATGGCTAAAATAAAAAACACCAAGGATAATTTATGCTGGAGAGGTTGTGGTGAAAGGGGAACATTCCTCCACTGTTGGTGGGAGTGCCAACTGGTACAGCCACTTTGGAAATCAGTATGGAGATTCCTCAGAAAAATGGGAATAAACCTACCACAAGACCCAGCAACTCCACTCTTAGGCATATATCCAAAAGATTCCCATTCACACAACAAGGATGTCTGTTCCACTATCTTCATAGCAGCATTATTTGTAATAGCCAGAACTTGGAAGCAACCTAGATGTCCCTCAACCGAAGAGTGGATAGAGAAAATGTGGCACATTTACACAATAGAGTACTATTCAGCAGAAAATAACAATGGAATCCTGAAATTTGCAGGCAAATGGATGGCACTAGAAGAAACCATGCTTAGTGAGGTAACTTAATCCAAAAAGAAACATGGCATGTACTCTCTCATTTATGAATTTTAGACATAGATCTGGGGAAGTGCCAGCCTATAATCCCATTGCCAGAAAGTCTGGGAAACAGAACCTTCATCAGTGGCTGATGGAAGCAGAGGCAGACTCCCACGGCTAAATACTGAGCTGAATTCAAGAAATCCAGTGACAGAGAGGGAGGACTGATGACCAAAGGGGTTAAGACTGGGCTGGTTTAATCCCCAGAAGCAGCTGACCTGACAAGGGTTAGCTCTTGAATCCCACACTGATGTTTGGGAATCCAGAATGGGACTTATCAAGACCCCCTGAATGTGGCTGTCAGTGAGGAGGCCTAGGTAATGTATTGATGTATGTATTTATCCCGGGTATATAAATGGACTTTGGGCACCCATCCAACAATGAGAGATGCACTCTCACCCTCAACTCTTGGGGGAGGGTCTAGGCCCTGCCCTGGATGAAATGACAGACTATGGACACCCCCATGGAGGGCCTCTCCCTCCCTGCGGAAATGAGGGGATATTGGAGGGGTTGGTGGGAGGGCACGGGAGGAGGGGAGGGAAAGGGAGAGGGACATGGAATTGACATGTGAAGCAACCTTGTTTCTAATTTAAATTTAAATTTAAAAATAAAAAGAAACTATGTTGTGCTTTCATTTGGTAAAATAAATTTATACCTCTGAAAAAAAGAAGAAAATATTGATTAACATATTATGGTGGTTTTTTGTCATCCACACACTGTCTAAACCAATGAATATATCAGTGCAAAAAGAACCCGGATTAGAGTACCAAACATTTACTATCTAGTTTTGAAATCGTCATATTCTGTCATTTTCCCAGTTACAACTAGTCCATAACTATGTTCATTAAAGCTATTAGTCGAAGTATTTTATCATTTAAAATCATTACTTACTTTAACGACAATGTGTAGTAAATCTTCAACAAAAAACATCTTCAAAAACTGCCATATCGTCAGCCACTTCGTTCTTCCCCTTTGCCTCTTACGTGGGGCACTATTCTCTTTAGCCTCGCGGGGGCAGTGTGGGAACGCTGTTTCCTATTTCTGCCTGGGCATGTGCCTCATTCTGCATGAGCCGGTCAGTGACACATTACTAGAAAGATGCGGTTAAGGACACATCCTTGCCAAGACCAAAATGCATTCCAGAGCCGCCTTATGAAAATAGGGAAGAAGAGACCGTCCAATGTTTGATTGGAATCTATGAAAACAATGATATATATTCTTTAGAATATTTTAAGTTTTAGAAAAACAATGAAAATCAAAAATTCACTTTCAATGTAGGGATACTTTCAGCAATAAATCTCCGCACGGCGAAAAGCTTTGTGGCTGGTCATGTTTTCAGGTTAAATTTATTCTACTAAAGCATTTGGTTATCCTAACTTTTAAAAGCAAAAGATGGCTCGTGTGTTCTGGGGCTGGTGTGGGGGAAGGAGGAAGGAAGGAGCCTTAACTACAGGAGGTTTTAGTTGTAGGCCTTCAGAGAGTGAATGTGCAGGATGTTACAGAGTCTCCTGTCCACATTCCTGCTCGCCCGCTGGTACCTAGAACCTAGAAGGATGCTGCATAGCCTCCGTGCCCACAGGTCCCGCTCACCCCGTGGTACCCAGTCTAGAATGAATGAATAAAATGATGATCATCATTCACCCTCTGTTGACCCCTCTTCCGTGGAGGTCCTGTCTCAGCGAACTCTTAACATCATCACAGAATCATATTAAACACAGACCAGAAAAATATCAACGATGGAATCTTCTTAAAATACCCGGGGCACAGGAGTTTGGTATTGATTTTAAATATCACTTTGAACACATTTTTCTCAGCATCTTGATATGCCTTGGAAGACAGAGTTTTGTACCCACTGTTAAACTCGAGATTCATGGTGAGAATATTATGTGAAGTTGTACGCGCACACAATATTGTTGCACACCTGGAGCAAAGGTTATAAAAGTGCTGTAGTCGCTGGCATCCTGAAAAAGACTAGGGATCATCCTTCTGAAAATGGTAAAGCAAATCTCTGTGTTTAGGGAAATGCTTTTATAATGGCATAGAACCTTGTCAAGTGCAGCAACCTGCATAGCGACTCATCACCAGCTTCATTCGTGTGCTGCAGCCAGAAGGGTAAGTCGCCAAGTGCCGGGAATTCTGATGATTACCACAGATCAGCTGTCATGGTCACAGAAAAATAACTCCTGTTATATGATAAGCCGGATTCAGAGAGGAACGTCGAACCCTTTTCTCCCCACCTCTCACTGTGCTTGAAACGGGAGCCATTTTGAAAAGAGGCTATTGCTGGATGCATATGGTGCTCTCAGGTGGACATCATGAAATAGAACTTTGATGTGGGAGTGTGGCTGTGATGGGCGCAGTCAACAGTGGTCCCACACTGTGGACAGGAGTCAGACCAGTTGCAGCTGATTAAAGCAAAGTGAGGATCTGGGACTGTGAGCTCCGAGGCCCTCAACCTTTGCCCCCAATGTAGCCACCACAGCCGTGTTCAGATTCCCCTCTCTGACACACTCCCAGCCACCAGCCACCCAGCCACCTACGCAGCCGCAGAGTAAGAGTGAAAGTAAGATATATAGAAGTAAGAAGGGGAAAGCCTGGAGGCAAAAGGTAGTTGGAATAATTTTTAAAAAGCTGGCAAAGAAAAGGCCAAGCTAAGACTGGGTCTTCATGATTAAGAATAAGCCTCTTGTGTATGATTTACTTGGGAGCTGAGGGGCAGCCCCTACCCCCAAGCCAAAAGAGCAAAGAGTAAGAGCAAAGGATAAAAAACAAACAACTACACCAGGTGCACGTGTGAGGGCCTCCGGAAACAGAGCTCAGGTGCCCAGCACACATGCTGCTGAAACTCCTAGGAACTTGTAGTGCCTCCAACTTAAGCCACATCCCTGCCCACGGTCTGAAGGTGTCTTACACAAGCCTTCAAAGCTGTTGGGTTAGGGCATCTCCAAGGATACAAGCAAACGCTTTTGCAGTGAATAGAGCCTCAATATAGACACACCACCCTCAACCAGCCCACAGAGCAACACAGGGCAGGGCTGAGAATATATATCCAATCAACCACAGAGAGACAAGGGGAAATATGGCAGTTGATAACTTGTTTTTTCAATACTTCAATTGGATTTTTATCTTTTGTTTTATAATTTCTCTCCTTCCTCATTGATCTTGTTGCCTTTATTTTAGTTTACATTTTTAAGTAAAAATTTAATTTATTCTACATTACTTTTGCCCCCTTATTATTATTATTATTAGAGGTTCAGTTGTTGTCTTTAGTCATTTTTTTTTTGTTTTTGTTTTGAGACAGGGTTTCTCTGTGGCTTTGGAGGCTGTCCTGGAACTAGCTTTTGTAGACTAGTCTGCCTTTAGTCATTTTTAATTGTGTTTCTGTACCTGTTTCATTTTTGATGCTATTGTTTCCTTTCTCCTTTCTGCGTGGAAAATGAGAAATAACTATTGGACCCTCAAGCATTTGCAAGGAGTATTTTCCCACTAAACCACCCTTCCAGTTGATTTGGGAGAAATTGCATGCTACAGCCATGACCCAGTCTTCCACAAACCTTGGTGTATATGTTAATTTAAAGAACAGGAAAGACAAAGCCCCAAAGTTGGCAATCCAGCCACCAGAAATCATAGCAGATGACAGAAGTCCTACTTCAGACATTCAGCAATGATAGAGAAAATATGGGTATACCGCATCTCTGAGGACCCCATCATAGGTTATAATATATAATATTGATAAGGGCAAAGACTACCCAGAGAATGCACTCCTGGCTTTATCTTTGTGTGTGTGTGTGTGTGTGTGTGTGTGTGTGTGTGTGTGTGTGTGTGTGTGTACTATAGAAAAGAAAAAGAAACCATGGATTTGAAAGACAGGGTGAAGCACAGTATACGGAAGGAGCTGAGGAGAGGAAAGGGAGGGGAGAAATGATGTAATTATATTATGATCTCAAACATTAAAATAAAGAAGAAAAGAAGTGAAGAGAAAAATGGGATTCTGTCCTAGCTTCTCTCTGTCTCTGTGACACACACTGACCAAAAGCAATTTGGAGAGGAAAGTGTTTATGACATCTTCCAGATTAGAATCCTTTATCACGGAAACCCAGGCCAGGAGGAGTGTTAGAAGGCAGAAACTGAAGCAGAGGCCATGGAGGAATAGTGCTTATCAACTTGGTCTCTATAGTGTAATCAGTCTGTTTTCTTAGGCAACCCAGGACCACATCCTCAGGACTGGTACCACTCACAGTGAGATAGGCTTTCCTCCATCAATATTTAACCAGGAAATTTACCCCATAAGACAATTTGATGGAGAGACATTTTCCTAATCAAGGTTCTCTCTTCTCTAAAGGTGACTCTAGTTTGGGACAAGTTGACAAAAATCATCAATATGGCTTCCCAGGCTCAGAAACAGAGGTTGTAGTATTAAAACCCACTAATTAGAAACAGAGAAATCCCCTGAACTGTATTACAAACCATTAGAAATTAGGTGCAACGCTACACAACACATTAACCTCCCAGGGGTTATCCTCAGGGAAGGCTGCTAACGGGATACCTCACATAAAAGTTGAGATATTCATTCCAAAGGATAAACAAACCTCAACACAGACATACAAGACATGCTTTGAAAGGCAACAAAATGCTGCTGAAAGCTCTGAATTCTTTACCAGTTGAGTCCAAATCTCTGACATGGCTCAAAGGCTGGAGAAAGAATTTTTTGAACAGTGGATTCAAATAGCTAGAGAAATTACAATGGAAATTTAGAATATGAAAAATAAACTCAAAAATAGAGCTGTATGCAAACTCATACAAACACCTTAGAATGAAAATTTCAGTGAGCTAAATACAAAGCTCAGTTGAAAGCCTCATGGATATGCCAGCTGAAGGGAGAGGGAAGACATGGACCAGATATCACACTTAGACAGTAGCACAGAGAAGGATGAAGAATACCAACAAAGAAAGACCACTGAGAAGTGCTGCCAGGCACAGCAGCCCACCCCTGCATTCCTGCCATTGGGATGTGGAGGTAGGAGGATCAGGAGCTCAAATTCACCCTCAGCTACACTGTAATTTTGAGGCTAACCTAGGCTACTGAGACTCTCAAATCCTCACCTCCCAACTCAACCTGTCATCCCCACGAAACAACTTCTCCCCTAAATTACTGGAGATAAGCACTTAAGGTAAACACAAAGTCAAAAACAGAAGTTTCCTCCGTAGAAATTCTAAAGCACACAAGGGCATGGGAAAGCACTTCATGGTCACAAGCAAACAAACAAATGACAAAAAATATATAATAATTGTCGACCCATATTATTACACCCAGAATGGGAAATAATATCCCAAGCAAATGGAACCTGTAAGAATGCAGGAATATCTGTTTTCAAATAGGAAAAATATCAATTAATAAGAGCATTTAGAAGATAATATTCTAGACACATATCGCCTACTAAAATTGAACCAGAGGGATATAAAACATTTAAACAGACTATTAGCAGCATAAGATTAGAGTAAAATAGGGAAAGTTTCCTAAAAAAAGAAAAGCACAGGGCTGAATTAGTTTACTACTGAATTCTACCAGACTTTAAAAGAATTCATAGTAATGTTTCTGAGGCTATTTTACAAAATAAGATAGAAGGATAACCCATTCTGAGAATGCATTATTACCCTACCACCCCAACCAGGCAAGGACACAGAAACAAGAAAGCAAGCTACAGATCCATATTCCTGATGAATAGTAATGCAAAACTCCCCAATAAAATACTTGCAAACCAATACAAAAGACTGCCATGAGCTATCAAGATATGGCTACCTGTATAAGACCTGCAAAAACTACACCACTCAACATGCCAACATGGGTGAAGGAAAATTTCGTAAGGCCCCACGCATAGTTGAGTAGCTACAGCCATTTGTGGGTTGCTGAAGAAGGGAGAACCAGCTTTCTTCGGGAATAAGACCCCAGTCCTAAATGGTCACCCCTCAACACACACACACACACACATAATCAGCACTAACTGGATTCAGTTTTGCACACACACACACACACATACACACTTATATATAAAACAATAATTATATAAAAATGATGAATTCTAGAAGGGGTTGGGGGTTGCAGAGTTGTGGGGGAAGGAGAGATGGAAATGATGTAACTAACAATAAAGTCAGATATAAAATTCTCAAATAAAAAAAGTCACGATCAACTTATATTCATTCCTGAGATGCAAGAATGGTTCAATTAAAAAAAAAAAGAATGGTTCAATTTATTTAAATCAATAAAAGTAATGTAGCACATAGAAAAGGTTAAGGACAAAAGATCCTCATGGTCTTCTCAGTAGATGAAATAACCTGAAATAAAATTATGCATTCTTCTATGACAAAAACATAAAGAAAATGGCGTAAAAGGACCCCACATTTAATATAATAAGGACTTCCCATACAAAAAAAAATCCACAAGCAAAGACATGCACATGGGGAAAAACTGACTGAAATCACCTACTAAAGTCATAAATTAGGCAGGATATTCACTCTCATCTTGTTTATTCAATGAAATATTAGACATTTTATCCAGGGGGAATCAGGCAAAGAGAAAGAAGTAAGATTAGTATTAATAGTAAAAAAATAAATGATGTTAAATTATATCTGTTTGCTGATGATATGAGTTTGTGTGTTGAACACTTTAATTGTCCAAATGATTCTTACAGATTATTAACAAACAGTAAATTAACAGGATAATACACTAGTAGCTTTTCTATGCACCAATAATAAATTTGCTTTGAACAAAGGTCAAGGAAATTGTCTGATTTATCATAGTCTCAAAAGGAACACATGACCAGAGCAAAACCACAAGACCAAGGAAATAAAAGACCTCACAAAGAAAATCATAAAACATGGAAGAAAGAAGTTGAAGACATGATATTATTAATAAGCCCTCCCATTTTTGGATAGAGATTATCCATATTGATAAAATGATAATACTACTAAAATCAATCTAATATTCAATGTAATCCCCATTAAAGACCATAAAATATGGACACTCTTCAAAGAACCTGAAGAACAAAATTAAAATTCATATAGATGTGCAGAAGACTGCAAATAGCCAAAGCAATCTTGAAGGAAATAAATAGTCCTGGAGGCATTACAGTACTGGGCTTCAAAAGCCACTGTAAATCTATGAAATAAAAGAAAAATTCTATCAGTGGGTGGGGGAGATGTCACAGTCTAGGGAACAGAACTACACAACCAGAAATAATTACGATGGACTAATAGTCTACCTGACATGTAACTAACTGATTCTTGATATGACTGCCAAGATACATTAGAGACAGGACAGCCCCTTCAAGTAAATGATGTTGGGAAAACAAGATATCTGCATGTAAAGTATTAAAATTAAATTCCTATGTTTACCCTGTACCAGATCAACTCAAAGCAGATCAAGGACCTTAATGTAAGTCTTGAAACTTTGAAACAGATGGTGGGGAAATAAGCAAACAAAAGCCCACTCAATGCACACTAAGAAAATGACCAACCCCATGAGAAGCCTTTTGAACACTGTGTGGGTAGGGAGATAAATTGAGAAATGAGCCAGAAATAATAACTCATGTTTCCTGCTGGGCACACACAGATCAAGACTGAGTTGAGGACACACGGAAGTGTAAGAGTGCTGCTTGGTCAATCAACCATATCCTGAATTTACCTAACTCTTAAAGGTCAGACAGTTTCTTGTTCATGGTTAACTAAAAGAAGGAGGTCAGCTTGTCACTCTGGAACAGAACCACAGACTATCTACTGGCTATCCAGAAGGCAAACAAGGGAATAAGAAATATTAATCACTATATTTGCTTGAACAGGAAGAGATTAACTTACAACAAAGGCTAACAGAGTACTTCTTGGGGAAAAGATTTTGTTTCCTGAATCATGTGTGAGGTTGGCAAAACTCAAAAAACTTTTCAGAGCTTGTCATCATAGTGTCTATACATCTTACCATATGTGTGCTTTTGTCTGTATGCAAGCATGTGTACATGTATGTTTGGGTGTGGTATATGTATGTGTGGTATATGCGTGTAAGTGTGTGTGCATGTGTGTGTACCTTTGTGAAAGTGTAACAAGGTCTTTCACTGAATCTGGAGCTAGGTTGGTGGCCAGAAAGAATCAGTGATCTTCCTATCCCTGTCTTCCACCCCACCCAATTTGGGCTAACATCTGAAGTCAAATTGTATTAATAAATAGTTAATTAATATTGAAAATTTGACAAGATCACTAAAAGTAATCTAATACATGTGACACACATGTAGCTATGCCTAGATTTTTACATGAATACTGAGGTCTAAACTCAGGTCTGAATTTTGCACTATTGCAAACAGTAAACGCTATATCACGCTGAGCCATCTCTCCAACAACAATGTGCACATTTTTATAGTCATAGGCTTTATGAATGCAAAGACAATTTGGCAGTATTTAGCTGAAATAAGTACAAATAGTATAATTTGTGAATAATTTGAACAATTCAGAACAATTGTCATTCTCTATTATTGACACACACACACACACACACACACATATATTTAAAAACAGCCACTTCTAAAATGATTCTGTGTGCCTATCCAGACTCTTATCCACAGTCCACTGTTAATCTTATCCACTATCTGTGGTACAATCATGTCATTTTGAGTAGTGATGACAACTGGAAAACTAATGCAGAGATTTTAGAGATGTCACAGGTCTGTAAAGATGCAACTTTGTTGTAGATATGAACCCTTGCCTTTGAGTGTCCACCAATTGATAAGTACCTGTTGCTGAAGGAAACACACACTTTGTTGCAGACTACAAAGAAACCATGCTGGAATGGAGGTGGACATTTCCACCATGCTGCCTAGGCCTCATGGAACTGGAAGTTGCTGTGTAGGAAACTGGGTGAGAAAAGGCAGTGAGGGCCTGTTCCACCTTTAGACCATACGTGCTACAACACAAACTTGTTGTCAAGAGATACATGGCCAATTGTAGTGGGGTAACCTATTTATTTCTAATGAAATCTGGGGTTTCTTCCAGAGGAGAGAATTCAGGTTGAATACCGTGGATCTGGTCAAAGCCCTTATGCTTTCAGAGACCAAAGGAAGAAGGATTAATCTTCCACTTTTGTTTTTGCTTAATGGACACATTGCCAAACTGCTTCATAATTAGTTATATCTATGCCCAAGGCTAATTCTATCTTCAAACTTGATTAAGGCAGCTTCTTTTGCAGTATCAGTTAATGCAGACACTCATGATTGGTCAAATTGCTGAGAACAAATGAAAAGCAAATGCTGGACTTTAAACAGGACAACCTTATCACTTCTGCCGAGACTCAGGGAATATCACATAAGAGGAGCTTGAAATAATGAATAATAAGGAGGGGTGTGTGAAATACTGTCTTGTGGTCAAGACATGGCTTTGGCCCTCATGAACCCAAAATTGTGGTTATCTATGTAGGGCCTGCACAAGAAAGTCACAAGTGTCCAGTCACAGATGTGGAAGGACTTATGGGACTGAACCCCACCCAGGGGCTGTGTTAGATTTGAGAGGCCTGCTAAGGGTAAAAAATATTTTCAGAGGTGTATGGACTGGTGAGTTACCCATCCTCCAGCAGATAGCTTCATATTCATGCCCACAAAATTGACCTGGTTAAATCTAGAGTGTCAGAAAGCAAAAACAACAAAAACAAAGCAAGAAGACAAAAAATGGGATGAAGATCTAGTGGGAGGAGGATCTAGGAGATAGAGGAGGACCAGAGAGGAGGGTGTCCAGGAAGTAGCACACACACTTACACACACACACTCACTCACACACACACACACACACACACACACACACACACGAGAATATGCATACAATTTCCATTTTATTTTTGTGTGCTTCACAGCAGAAAGGTTCATTTTTATTTGATATTTTTGAAGCCCTGACAATCACTTTATCTACCGTCATTACCGAAATTAATAAGCCAAAAACATTCAAGAGTATATAGAAAAACATCTATTTCAAAATGAGTTTCAAATGTAGACGTCTCCTTAGAGAAGTGCCCCAAACACTAAAAGAAACAGAGGCAGTGTGGCTCATAAGAATTACTGTTAATCAGAGGACTGAAGATACTCAAAGTGAGACTGCAATGGAGGTGTGGCAGTGAGGGATAAAAATTGTATCGTGACCTTTAAACAATACTTGTGACTCATCACACCATTTTTCAGGTGTTGGTAAAGAAGACAGTGTACTTTACATGTGATTAACTGGAATATGACACTTTGGACAGAGCAGGATATGAACACATGCGCAATGCCTAAGACTATACAGGCATTTCCTGGGACACAATGGAACAAGGCAAAATACAACTGGGTACTGTGGCTTGGACCGTCCTGTCTTTGAATGTGCTGTGACAACTGTGGAAGCTGCAGTCGCAAAGGTCACTGGTTCTGAATGTCCAGTTTCTCTGGAACAGCTTTCCAAGAAGGAATCATGTGATCCATTTCACTGAAAGTAGGTCACAATCCTCCCTTAGGGGCAGCTGTGCCTGGAAAAAAAGGAAAGCCACACAAAGAAGGAAATAAAAGTATGTGTCAAGAGGCCTTGCGAATTCCTCTCCAGTTCACTACCATTATTATGCTATGCATCTTTTGTTCTAAGTTCTAATCACATTTCTATGTGACTGTCCTTTCTTCATTGAACTGAAGCATGGGTCCTCGGTACTTTTAATTTTGAAGAATGTTATGATATACAATTTTCTTATCTGCCTTTGTTACCTGGGACCATGTATCTGACAGAACCTTAAGGGAAGAAAAGTCACATGTTCAGAGACTACAGTCCACTGGTCTAGATTCACGGATGCTGGGTCTATAAGGAGGCGGACTGTCACAGCAGTGAGAGTATGTGGAGGAGGAGGAAGCTATTCAATTTATGGTGGAAAGAATAGAGAGAGACAGAAAGGACATGGTCCTTCTGTTAGGTTAAGCCTCTGAAAGCTACCACCACTCTATGGGACTGTAAGCAGGTACAGGGAGAAAACACAGCATTCCCTGTCCAGAGAAATAATAGTTTAACAAAAAAAACTGCCTGTGTGTCTCAGATGGCAGAGGACAACAGCTGCCAAAACTGGATAGGGTTTTTAGAGGCCTGTGGGGGTGGACGGCTCAGAAGCAGGAACAGCCACGTGGTAAGCATGGTTGGGTTTTGTACGGGTATTGGGGGGCTGGGAGCTGAGAAGGAGGAACAGCCAGGTGGCAAGTATCCAGACTCTGTCAGAGGAGGTGCTGGAGCCTGTGGTCAGGAGAGTTTAGCATTCAGGGTTTCTGCAAAACACTTAGAACCAGAGTCCTCGGCAGGAGTAGCCAGTGCTCTTTACCAGGCTGAGGCATCTCTCCAGCTGCTGCAAACTGCCCCTTAACAGGGGGACCAAGAACATGTAAACTGAAGCTGTGAAATAAATATTTATGAAGTAGAGGGGGGAAAGTGAACAATCAGTTATGGTTTGGACAGAAAGGGGAGGATATACATATTAACTATGATAAAAATAATAAAATTTTATTTAATAATTCAACAATAAATGCCAATGCCTTAAAGGTGTTCATGTCCTTGTTACCAGAAACTCTCATCACAGTGATTTATTAAAGTGATAACTGAGCAAGGTGGGGGCTGGAGAATTAGGGCTGTGAGGCCATCCTGGATTACACAACCAGACTCGTCTCACAGCTAAAACAGAATAAAAGGAAAAAGGAGGAGACAACAAGTGATATGGGCCAGGGTACTGGCAAACTGAGGAGAGGTTCACGGTGGAAAAATCTCTCCCTGATTGGTAAAACTTTGTGGTAGTTTTCACCTGAATTATTGGATACCTGGGAAGTAAATCAAGGAAGCCACTTCAGATCCTATTGTTACGAGAATGCGAGAACCGGGCAAGACAAGAGTATCCCTTATTAGGAAAGACTTAAGAAAACTAAAGGGGGCAGTTAATGTCACATTCTCTTTCCTCTTCTAAATTACCAGTATTGATGAATTAAAATCCAAGGAGAAACTCCACTATACTCTACTTCTCTTTGGGCTATAAAGGGAAAATAAAATCCTTGTACAAAGAGTAGCTTTAATTGAAGGAAAAATGTGAACTGGAAAAAAAAAGTTTCCATAAAACACAACAAAACAAAAAACCATCTGTATTAAAGATTCTAGGTTGTGTAATAATAATAGTCAAAGAAAGAGAGGCTATTAATCTGAAAGGGAGTGGGCATATGGGGTGTGTGTTAGGGGTATTGGAGGGAGGAAAAGAAAGGGTGAAGTGATGTAATTATACTTTAATTAAAGTAACATTTTAATAAAAAGATCCTAGGTCGATGACAAACTAGACCCTCTGTGATTGTGGATAAATGGAATGATGGTCTGAAGATAACCCAAGTGACTATCTGGTGATTATCAGCAATAGATATGAATGACCTTAACACAACACTACCTCTCACAAAATCAAAGCCAAGAATGACATCAGACAACATCTAAAATACATAGCAGGGATGTCTTTACTTGATGTGATACCTCCATTAATATATTTTTAAGTACCTTAGTTTAGGACTCCCTATAAAAACTTTATGAAACAGTTACCGCATTGCAACATGATATTTGGAGTAAATACTTAATCTAAAATATGATCACTCATATTTGTGTCCAGAATGAACTCTATGTTACTTCCTTTAAGGTGAGAGCTTTTGTTGTAGAATATTATTTTAACAAAACAAAGATGTGTTTTGTTCGTTTGTGTTACAGAATACTACTTTAATTTTGTAAAGCTATGTTACATTTATTTATGCTACATTTGTTTAATTGTGTAAAGATGCATTACATTTGTTTTACCTTGCCTGCCTAAAGCACCTGATTGTTATAGCAAAGAGCTGAACGGCCAATAGCTAGGCAGAGAAGGGAAAGGTGGGGCTGGCAGGGAAAGAGAATAAATAGGAGGAAAAATTTAGACTCCAGAGAAGAATGAGATAGAAGGAAAAGAGAATAGGAGAGAAAAAGAGGAACATGTCTCCCTACCCAACTTAATGTTCTTTCTCTTTCAAAAAATAAAAACAGAAAAAAAATATTCTATAAGATAAAAGAAAATTCTTGTGTGTCTCTATATCGCTTTAAGGTTATAGATTTTACAAGGAGATTAAAAATACAAGGTTTGAACAAGAATAATGTAACTATGCCAGCCGATGGCCCCCAAAAGGTCAAGCTAAGAAACTATGATTGCCCTAGGAAAGATGTCAACCTTGTGTGAGAACCCCCTCCATGAGCTGTAAAGGCAGGGCAGCCTCCAAAACAATACAGAGAAACCCTGTCTCGAAAAACAAAACAAAACAAAAAAAGCAAATGTGCTTATGGTTATATAAAAAGTATGTTAATCTTTTTCTCAGAATGTGCCTGTCTTTTGTACTTACTAAAGGAGAAGTGGTGGCTTAGTTTTATACATCTGAATTCTGTAGATGCTATAGCTTGTAAGTACCCTAGATATGAGTGTTACAGAGTGGCTAGAGATGTAAACTCTTGCTCCAGGAACAAAGCCATGCTTAAAAGTGAGTTCTTCCTATGTCCTGTCTTGTCATCAGGCCACATGACAGGCCATTCTTAGGATGGGGAATGACTGCAAGAACTTCTTTTGTTTTGGAGTCTTTTCAGCAACAATTGTAACTACGTACATTTATTTAGGAAAGGGCCCTGGTTCTCTGTTAAAGCAGAAGTGAAAGACTCAGTATTGGAGAAAACAATTCTCAACTTTACCTTTTATCAAGAGTTACCCAACATGCCTTGTGGGGATCTGCAAGCACTTGAATTGGGGATTCACTAAGAAACCTTAGAAAATAGAAGCCTTCAAGGGCAGCTATCATTGGAGCTGGAGACTCAGCCACCCTCCTTTCTGTGGGTGGGCATCCCTACATAGATTTCCCTGTCTGCAGACTGGGTGAAGCTTAGTCTCTTAGAATCCTGTGAACTCCATTTTTTACTCCTGCCTTGGATTCAATAGCTGTGGCCAGCTTTGCTCTCAAAGGATACTCTTTTTCCAACTTGCTGCTTCCCAACAGTAGCAGATTATTATCTGCCTAGGGAAATGTTCCTGGGGTTAAGTTAACAATGGACTTGTGTATGGCTCTGTGCTTGTTTTCTCTTGACCTTTTGAGCTGTCTCTGTTTTATCTCTACTGTTGAGAAATTCAGAAGCCAAACCAAAAGTTAAATTAAATGACTGAAGTCTCATTGTTTGCTTTTGTCTAGGACAGACAAACATGAATTAAATTTCCAACAAAAACTTGAACTTAGTCCAAGGGAATTAAAGACCTCAATATAAAACCAGATACAGTGAATGTAATAGAAGAGAAAATGGGGAATACCCTTGAACGTGTTGGCACAGTAGTTGACTTTCTGAACAGAACACCAGTTGTAAAGTCACTGAAATCTACAATGGCTAAACTATTTTTATAAATTATATATCAAAAATTATAAAAATGTAAAAATAAGTAAATAATAAATGGGACCTCATGAAACTGAAAAAAAAACTTGAACTTAGGGCCACAATTAATGACCTTTAATAATATATATTATATATATATCATATTTAAATTTTATATTACATAATTTTTTTCATGACTTACTTGGGTCTTCTATGATATAATTAAACTTTCTATTTTCTCCTATTTTTCTTTTAAGATAATACTGTAGAACAAAACCATCATATAGCGAAAGTTTTTCTTACCTAAGAAGCTTTCCTTTTTTTCCCCTTTATACTTCTTTTGTAAATTGCTTTTCTTTTTTTTGTTTTTTTTTTTGTTTTACGAGACAGGGTTTCTCTGTATTGTTTTGGAGGCTATCGGTCCAGCCTGGCCTCGAACTCACAGAGATCCGCCTGCCTCTGCCTCCCGAGTGCTGGGATTAAAGGCGTGCGCCACCACCGCCCGGCATAAATTGCTTTTCTTTATTTGTATATGTATGTATATTTTTTTCTTATCTGTATATGTGTGGGGGTGGGGTACATACTGCAGAATGCTTGTGGAGGCCACAAGGGTTTGGATCATCCTGTAGAACAAGAACTGAGACAGAAGTGAAACATAGCACCCTGAGTAAGACTGCCCAGTTAAATATTCCTCTTGTCTTAATATTTTTGTTTGAATTTAAAATCCATGTAAGTATACTAAAGTTGAAGCTGTGGCTGTCAGCTCTATTTACATTCCCCAATATCACCACTTATTTTAGTGTTCTCTCTCTGTGCATCACCATTGTTCTCTTTAACTGGCATATTGAGACTAGGAGCCTATTTTAATATGTTGCATATATCCTTCAAAGCCAGCATATTTGCACTATGATTACAATTATACTATGAACTAAAAGAAATTAGGGATAATTCAACTAAGACTATCAATGTCCCTTACAAAAGTTCCTAGTAAATAGAATGTTTCTTCAAAGGTTCTTCCTAGGTTCTCCGGGTGTTAGCGAAGTCCATTATTCAAGGGATGTGAACTTTGAAGGTCCAGGGAGCCAATAGGAGAACGGCATTGAGTATAACATGGATCTTTATTTCTAGTAAACATAAAAGAATAAAATTCTCAGGAGGGGAAATTCCTCCTGGAAGAGCTTACATTATCATCTATTTGTTTAACTGATCTTTCCGGAAGCCCATCTGGCAGAATTCATTTCTTTGGAGTATATGCATATTGATCCTCATCCCTATATTAGGACTGGATCAGGTCCATGACAAGTGTTATCTAAGCGGTCTTTCTGCATGACTTGTGGCAAAGGTTTTCTGTGTATCAGAGTGCCAAAACCGTGTAGCAGTAGATTTCCATTATTACACAAATTTAAAAAATTAAGAATGAAGACAGCATGTGTCAGAATATTCCTTGGCGTGCCTTTGGTGAGATACCAAGTTCCCCCTTTTAAGTTATTAATAGTTAGCTTGAGTGTAAAGTTAGCTCTTTCTGCTACACCTTGTTCTTGAGGATTATATGGAATTCCAGTGACATGGTTGATAGCTAATTGTTTGCAGAAGGTCCTAAAATTGGCACTGGTATATCCCGGTTCATTATTAGTCTTGATTTGTTGGGGAGAGCCCATGACAGAAAACACAGTTAGCAAATGGCTGATTACATGTTTAGTGGTTTCTCTGGTTTGAAGAGAGGCAAAGATAATATCACTACATGTATCGATATTAACATGAATATATTTAAGATGTCCAAATTCTCTAAGATGAGTAACATTCATTTGCCAGAGAGAATTGGGCACAAGTCCCTGAGGATTAACTCCCAAATGGGGTATAGGTAAATGTTGGATGCATTCTGAGCAGTTTTTTACTGTATGTCTAGCCTGTTCTCTGGTAATAAGATATATGAGGCATAAAGTATGGGCATTAAGGTGATGTAATGAATGTCCTTTACATGCTGCTTCAATGCCTGTGTTCTAGATGGAATCAACAGGCAGAGCCAGGAGACAACAGGTTGCTTGGTCCGCCAAATGATTGCCTCTGGATAGGGGCTTGGGGAGACCCAATGAGCACAAAGTGCCCCAGAAAGAAAGGAAACTTCCTAACTCTTATGAAATAAGTTAGTTGTCTAAATAAATTGTCAATCTCAGAGATGTTCTTAATTTGTCTCTAATAGTGGTACTGAACCAGCGACATAGGCATTGCCAGTATAAATGTTAAGTGATCAATTTGGAAAGGCAGTAAAGGCAGCTATAACAGCATGTAATTCTGTTAGTTGGACAGATGAGGCCCCAGTGTGAAAACTAGTAACCTCATTATTCCAAGCATAAGCAGCTACTCCCATGGAGTAAACATCAGTATACACAGTCAATGCACCTGACATAAGATCTAGAAGAGTATTTTTTTGGAAAAACAAATTCTTGATGATTGGCAAAATCAATTGACTTATTAGGGGGATAATGGTTGTCTATCTCCTACGTAATTGGCCAAGGCTATGGGCCAGCTTTCTGTTGTTTGTATAAGCCAATTGACCTGTTCCTTGGTATAAGGTTGGATAATAAGGTTTGATTCATGGCCAAAGTAAGACTTGACCTACTTTCTGCCTATAAGAATAATATCAGAGACCAACTGAAAATAGGGATTTAGCACCCTTTTGGAGCTGACTGGTAAATGGACCCATAATATTGGAGCAGTTTGCCAAAAAACAGCAGTTGGAGACTGGACTATTTTGCAAACAATGGGCCACAGGGGGCAATTGTAATCAAGAAAAGTAACTGAGATTGTATGGTTTGTTCCACCCAAGTTATTGTTTTGCGGCCTTCAGGTGAGAGTTGACGAGGTGAGGTGGGATCTGAATTACCAGGGAGAATGTCATAAAGGGGTTTCAATTCATCTTTGCTAATTTTTAAATAAGGTAGAAACCAATTAATATCTCCCAATAATTTTTGAGAATCATTAAGGGTATGAAACCCATCTAATCTTAAAGTAATTTTTTGAGATAAAATTTTATCTTCAAACATTTGAAAACCTAGATAAGTATAGAGATCTTTTAGTTGTACTTTTTCTGGTGCTGCCTGTAATCCCCTTTTTAATTAGAGTATCAAATAACCCTTTATAACAGGATAACACTTCTTCCCCTTTTTGTCTTTCTAGAAGGGTATCATCCATATAGTGTATGATATACATCTGTGGCCATGAGTCCCTAACCAGGTGGATGGCGGATGCTACAAAAGATTACCAAAGTATAGGACTATTAGCTATGCCTTGGGGGAGAACCTGCCATTGATACTGGCACATGGGTGCTTGAAAATTTGGAAAAGGAAGACTAAAAGCAAAGTGTTTTTTATCATCTGGATGTAAGGATATAGTAAAATAGCAATCTTTGAGGTCAATTATGATCTTAAAGCATCCCAAAGGGACTGCAACAGGGGAAGGGAGACCTGGCTGTAAGGCTCCCATTAGGACTATAGTTTTATTTACAGCTCTAAGATCTTGTAAAAGGTTCTATTTTCCAGTTTTCTTCTTAATAACAAAAATAGGGGTGTTCCAAGGGAAAGTGCTAGGTAAAATATGACCAGCCTCAAGCTGTTCCTGTCCCAGATGTTGAACAACGGCAAGCTTCTCTGAGGTGAAGGGCCATTGATTGACCCAAACAGCTTCATCAGACAGCCATGTGATTTTATCTACATGGGCCACAGGACAATCAACGGTCCCTAAGAAAAATATCCTAAGCCTGTGAGATCATTTTTGGGCACTGTAAAAATAGGCTGCCTAATGCCAGTTTCATGTTTGCCCATGCCTTTACCTGGTGTGAAGTCATCTTAAACATTTGCATGGTCACAATCTCATTGGGGCTACGCATGATCTGGGACAGTAAATCTTGACCCCATAAATTAACTGGAAGTTCGGAAATAACATAGGGCTGCATTTGTCCAGAGTGGCCTTCAGAATCTTTCCAAGTTAACAGTTTTGTACTACGTTGGGGGTTTTTACTCTGGCCCATGCCTCATAGGTGTGTTAAAATCTCTTCTAGTGGACAGGCTGGCAGCCAATCTTCTCCTCTGATGTCCATTAGCCCAGAAAATTCTTTGCTATCTAATTTTAATTTCATAGTGGGCTTATTATTAGATATGACTTCCACTCAATATATATCAGAGGACCCAAAGCAATTGGTGCCTCTCTTGTTAGTTATACTTTTGTTATCAGTGGACAGTAGGGGGGAGAATCAGAAGCTGTGCAAAAGGTTGCCCTGATGGGAGAGTATTAATTGCAGTGGGAGATGCCACCATAACCTTGATCTCTCACTCATAATGATTATCAATTATTCCTAGAAAAATTTGTAAGCTGCGCATGGTTATGCTGCTGTGGCCAGTAATTAGCCCAAATGTTTTTGGTGGCAGCGGACCAAAAACCCCTTTGGAATAGCTTGCACACTCATTTCTGAAGTTAAGACTGTGTGGGTAGTGGAACTGAGGTCCAGTCCTGTGCTGCCTGGTTTTGCTCTGCAGAGGGTTGAAATGGGTTGCTGTTTGCTGGAACAAAGCTGATTGCCCCATAAACTTGTGTGGGTTTGGGAGCCTGGGGCTGGCCCCTGTACTCATTTCCCTGGTTGTTATTGGGAACAAGAGGCTGGCCCTGTGCGTCAGTTTTAGATTGACACTCAATGGCTCAATGTTTTCCTCTCCTGCATCTTGGGGAAAGTCCTGGGGCAGGGGCTCTTTGAAGTATCCCCTTTTGATTTTGTGGGCAGTTTTTTTAAAAAGTGGCCTGACTCACGGCAACTAAAACATTTGTTTCTGCCCTGATTAGATAAGAACTGTCTAACAGTAGTGCCTTGTGTAGCAGCTGCCATGGCAAATCCTTGCGGATAAGCTGTGCCTATCTCAGCACAGAGGTGAATATAGCCAGAAAGGTCTGGTTTTTTACAGTATGACTGAATTGCTGCTTGACAGGCAGAGTTAGCATTTTCAAAAGCCACTATAGATCTGAATGTAGAACAAGAGGTAGAAATCCAGTGACATTGATTCTAAAAAAAAACAAAACAAAAATAAAACACTGCTTTTTTATGGTTAACAATAAGCATAAATAGTAACCTATATAACACAGTGATTGAGAAGTTGAGGTGAAAGGAAAAGTATAGGCTAAGTACCCCCACGGCCAAGTTCTCAGCACAAAGGAGATTTATTCACCCCAGAGGGAGTAGAATAAGAGAGGGAAGGGAATAAGATACAAACATAAGCTATAGAGGACAAGGGAGGAAGCGGCAAGGATATTTGTTCAGAGATAGAAGAGAGACAGAAGTGAAAAATCGGAAAATGGTAGTTATGAAGGTACAAGGTGAAACGCCCATGTTAGGATGTGTTTTGTTTTAATGAGATACGATGATTAGGTGAGCCAAGCAGGGCTTTTGATTGCTTGACCTTGGTGATCAGCCTCAGGAATGAGTCTGGCAAGAGAAAATCTCCAAATAAGGGGCTAGACCTTATGGCTAGCTTTAAGGATGTACTTTATAGTTTATAAGGGGGAGGAAAGGAGGAAGCGTAAGGCCCATCAGCACCATGTTTGCTGAACCCTGGCCTGCAGAGGTGGACGATAACATATTATTTGTGGTAATAAAAAGAGACAGATGTGATATACAGGAATAGGTTACAAACTTTTCTTCTGTTTTAAATTACTCATCAGACATTTGAAAACCCAAGTAGGATGCTTTGGGGGAGAGGGGGCATCTTTAAATCCTGATTATAAAACGCTCAACACATAGGAGCAATGGCTCTGGGCTTTGGAACTAGAAAACGATTTTTAGATAAGACCTCAGCAGTACAGAAGACAAAGAGAAAAACAGACAAATGAAACAGACTAAGAAGTTTTGGAAAAAATAAAGGAGGAAAACTTGAGGAGAGACAACATGGAGAAGGGGCGATACTTGTCTGCCATCCATCTGAAAAGGGTTAATATCTAGACTATGTTTGGAACTCCACAATTAAATAACAGAAAAATAGCATGTATCAATTAGAAATGGGCATTGTATATAGCTAGGTAGTCTTGAAAATAAACCATGCAAATGTGTGCTGGGTAAATGTAAAAATGTTCAACATCATTAATCATGAAGAAAATCAAAACCAAAATCACACTGAGATATTCCCTTACCTCACTAAAAGTGGGTTTTTACCAGAAATACAAAAGCTCCTCAGAAAATTAAGAGTAGAACTTCCATATGGTCCAATAATCTACTACAGTGTGTCCAAGGGACCACTGCACTCCAGTGGCACTGTCCTCAATACTCAGGAATTGAAAACTCTCTGAATGTCAACCAACCGGTGAGTTGATAAAGAACACACAGTAATCACACACAACTGAATGCTATTAGGCAAGAAAAAAATGAAACCCTGTACTTGTGGTAACACAGATGGAACTGATAATCCAGACAATCCCTTAATTAAGAATTGCTTCTCAGGTGGCTTCTATCAAGATGGCTTTGTCAAGTTGATGGTTAAGATAAGGTAGGATAGGTATTAAGTCACAATTAGTGAATAATAAAGTTATTTTCAACATTTAACTCTATAGTCTGGTCTGTTGATCATGTTCAGGGTGAGAGTGCATCTCACATTGTTGGATGGGAGTCCAAAGCCCATTTGTATACTCGGGATAAATACTGATCCACTGCCCAAGGCTCAATAGATTACCTAGGTCTCCTCACCACACCCCCATTCAGGGGATCTTTATCAGTCCCATGCTGGAATCCCAGGCATCAGCCTGGGATTCAAGAGCTAACCCTTGTCAGGTCAGTTGTTTTGGGGGGTTAAACCAGCCCAGTCTTAATCCCTTTAGTCATCAGTCCTCCCTCTCTGTTACTGGCTTTCTTGAGTTCAGATAAAGCATGAGATAAGAAAATATCCTGACTTCCTCCTTCCCTTTCCAATAAAAGCTTGGAGAAGTACTCAGTTCCTAGGTTGGCATCATGGCTGTCCTGGCTTCCTGGGTCTGGGTACTGGTTGGCTGCCTTTCTGCTGCTGTAGCAGAGGACCCTAATCTCTCATCTCTATATCCTCCTTTCTGGGAAGACTCCACTGGACAGTTAAGTGGTTTTACTTTGGAGGATGGAAAGTACATAATAAACCCATGGAAATTCACTGATAGATTAGAATTGTATAAAATCTTACTGAATAAGACAGCCCCATATTTTGCAAAATATGGTCCAGAAAATGAGCAAAATCTTTTATGGGGATTGCCTCTGCAGTTTGGATGGCAGTATAAAACAGGTAAGAAATATTCTTACTCTCTTATATACTGATACATGCCTGAGGTATTAGGAAAGTGGGATTCTCCATGTCTTACATTGCTATCTAGTTTTATGTCAACTTGACACAGGCTACAGACATTTGAGAGGAAGGAATGTCAGTTGAGAAAATAGTTTCATAAGATCAGCCTGTAGGCAAGCCTTTGGGCATTTTCTTGTTTAGTGACTGATGGGAGAGGGTCCAGCTCATTGTGCGTGGTGCCATCCCTGAGCTGTTGGTCCTAGGTTCTGTGGGAAAGCAGACTGAGCAAGCCATGAGGAGTAAGCCAGTAAGCAGGTTCCTCCATAGCCTCTGCATCAGCCTCTGCCTCCAGGTTCCAGTCCAGTTTTAGCTCTTACCTTGGCATCCACCAATGGACTGTGATTCAACACAAATAATCCAAATCCTCTGTTCTCCAAGTTGCTTTAGATCATGGTAACCCTAAGACACCCACATGTATGTGTCTCTTTGAAAACTGATTCTTTTTGTTTACTTTTTAACCTCCTCATAGTCATTGTCTCATCTATTCCTACTTGTACTTATCCACAAATCCTTTTCCCAGGAATTGGTTGTTTCTAACAGGCACGTCAAAGACAAATAGGCATAGAGACCAACCAAAGGTATTCATCCTTTCTCTAGTTTGCTGAGTATTTTCAAAATAGTTACTTCCCCACTGCTAACTACACATTTCTTCCTGTTTCTGTGGTCACAAAAGGGGGCATTCATTAAAACAGGAGTGATGTCTGATTATATTGACCTTAATGTGATTCCTAATTGCAATTGCCTGATCATAAGCATGAAATTATAAATGAGTGGTTCCTTGCTAATGGTGAGCTATGTCAATGGTTGCTTCTTGGAAATCAAGCTCTTTTCAGTATATGTACATGGAAGATGTTTGGGGGTATAAAATGTATAAAATGATAGTTATTTTTGGCTGACAGAAGACATGTGTGAGGAGATTGGTGCCTGATACCCACCCTGCACTGCCTCCTCATTGCTCAGCAAGTAAAAACAGAGGGAAAGGGGAAGGGAGAAGGGGAGTGGTGTCAATCTTGGAGAAAAAGATTATTTTCTGATATGTTGATTTTATGTAATGAATAGTCAATGTGTAAAATAATTCAGATAACTTGTTTTAACTTATGTAGAAATCTCATTGGTATGGAATATTGTTATCTCCACTTTACAGTAAGGTGCAAACTGGTACACATGTGATCATGCAATTTAGAAAACATAGACCAAAGGTTTGGTTTGACTCCTTTTCTGTGAGTGACCATTGCTCCCACGATTTTTATTAGGACTAGAGAAGGCAGGAAAATGTGAAGTTATGCAAGTAAAACTGTCTATAGCCTATAAATTAAAAGTCAAAAATTTGAAATGACTGAAAATAGAAAATAATTTGGTTGAGAGATCAGAAATAAAATATTAAAAAGATGGTAAATAAAATATAAGTAAATTGGGAAATTTTGTACCTTAAATTAAATGCATGTATTTAACAATTTTAAATGTGTATAATAAACAAATTCTCTGCCCTCTAGATAGATTAGTTGATCCCACTGGAAGGACAACCTGTGGCTACGAAAATTTTGACGAGCTGTGTGTGTCTGTGAACAGTTGGTGGGCTGGTAGGTTCACTTTAATAACAAAATTGGACCTTTGCATCAAAGAATACATTTAAACCCAAATCGTCGAGAGAGATGAACTGAAATAGTTCTGCAACTTTTGCAGGATAAATCTGCTTCATCATATGCCAGTGGCCTTGAAAACATGTGGCAAAATTGACCAGTCAAATAATTTTTAAGGATGTATTCAGACTTTACATAGAAGGATTAAATCAAGGAACTGAAAAGTTATGTCCTCTAGGGACCACCAGCACTGTTAGTGACATGACAGGTTCCCAGAGGAACATGCAATCATTGAAGGGAAAGACCAAGATAGTAATTCTTTTCCTTTTTGCTCAGAAAAAAAAGTCCTTAATGCTGATACAAATTTGCCAGAGTAATATTATACTTTGTTTGGCCAATGTATAACTAAGGCTTTAGTCATATATGCAACACTAAAAACAACTTGAATATATTTTCTAATTCTTTTATGATGTGTTTTGGTTGGAAATTAATTTACATAGAAATTTATTTTAATAATTTTCCATTGATTAGAAATGACATTGCATTAAATTTTACATTTGGGGGGAATGACTTATAAGTAGTATGAACCACTGGGTATTTCCCTCATGCTAAATTGAGTCATTCTTTCCAAAACTTACAAACAGACTTGTCAACAGCTCTAGATAGCTGATTGGTTTAGTAATTTGAGGTGTCAAGAATGAGTACAAGCCAATTACCTTTCTAAATTAAAATGTTTAAATCGGCTGGACTTTTCCTCTATAACTGCAAAGTTTGAAGACAAAACTTCTTGCCTTAGAGAAACAGGCAAAAGCCACGGTGATATGATGTATAAAAATTAGACTAACTTGCAAATCACAAAATATGCATTTTCTGAATCTATGATAATGCTCAATTATTTTTACAAAACGTTAAAATCAACAGCATAATCTCATTGAGAACTGTACCATTCTGTGAACAATTTGACAGTTTTTCTTTCCTTATTTATTTAATGCTTTGAAACAGGATTGTTATCCAATCCATTAATATTACTTTTCTTAAAAGTATTATAATACGACCCTTTAGTGGGTATATATACAATCATGATCATAGGATTATTAAAACATAAGTTGATTTTCCTCACTATTTTTAGTTGATAATTTTTATCATCATTAGGAATCTGTGAATTTTCCTTAATAACTTATGCTTCCTCAAAAATGTGTTCTGGAATTTGTCACTGGCTGTGGTGTGGGGTTAACCAGCCTTTTGTTTTTACAGATGTAAATTATTTTTTGAGTGTGTTACCTTTCCTTGCTGCTGTTGATTCGGGCATATTGGGGATATCATCAGATGAATTCACCATTTTACCGCCACCCCTGGATGAGTCAAGGTTTTGTTATAACGTTTCCGACTGCAAAGAGTTAGTCCGTGAAACAATGGACAGCTGGTCTACATTTTTTAAGGTTCTTCCTTTAAGTTTTATATCATACTCCTCAGCCATGCAGAGACAATGCTTTTTGTGAAAGTATTTTGTGAAGGATTGTTTTTGTGTGTTGTATCCTTTCCTTAATATTAAAACATAAATTGTAAATAGATTTTACTTGTAAGTAATGTAGAAATACAGTGCATGCCTTAGAACCCACTCATCCTTCTCATACAGTACTAATACAAAATTCATCTGTTCTTACTGCATGTAATGGGCTACTACAAATGGTAAGGGCGCAGGCCACTTTAAGAGAGCAAATAAGCTCATGAGTAATTGGGAATTAGAGCATTTGTGAAACATTATAAGAATCAGGGTTACAGCCTTGTTTGAGAATGTTCTATCAAATTACTGAAATTTAATTAATAACCACTCATATGTAGGTAGAACTAAAAAGTGACATGAGGTTCTGAACTAACCATTCGATGACCAAAATCAAATACATTGGTCAAGCATAGAAGAAGCTAAATGTCAGTGATTTAAACATATATTCACTGGTTTTTTTGAATGGTTAATTCATTGTTTTAGATTTAATTTTAAAATTTTTTCTTATCACTGAAGATGTTATGAGAATTTTAATAATGTTGACAGAAAAAAAATGTCAGTGGGTCTGTCCAGTGTAAAACATGGACATTTTGAAGATATTTGAACTAGATGATATGCTTTTCTGAAAAGTACTGGATATTCTCCCCATTGCTGTTAGGCACTAAGGTGTGGCATGTAGGAACAGCAATTTCAGTTCATGCTGACTGTTGCTCCTATCTCTGAGTCTGGTGGAGTTTGAGGGAGAGTTGCCTACATAACACTTTTTCCTCTATGCTTTAGTACATGCAGTTGCCTTCTAGTGACTTTGATGGCCTTTTGCAGCACTTATGGGCTGCTCATTCCTCATCCTTGGAGTATCCTATCGGTGTCTTTGATGACAGGTAAGAAATAGCTTTTATCTCTGTTTCAGTTTGATGCTTTTCCATTGCTCTGGTTAAAAACCATGACCAAAAGCAACTTGGAAAAGAAATGGTTTGTCTCAACTTACGAGTTATAGTCTGACATCAAGGGAAGCCAGGGAAGGAGCTCAAGCAGGAACTTGGAGGCAGGAGCCAGGAACCATGGAAGAATATTGCTTACTTCAGCTAACTTTCTTATATAAATCTCAGGGCTACCTGCTTAGGGATGGCACTGCCTACAGTGGCCTGGGTCCAGTTGCCTCAATTAGCAATTGTGAAAATGCTTCATAGACACAGATATAGGCCAATCTGATGAACTCAATTCCTGCATTGAAACTCCTTCTTCCCAGGCATTTCCAGGTTTGTGTCAAGTTGACTAAAACTAACTGGCATGGTCTTATTCATTTCTTTTCTTTTTCTTTTCGAGTAATTGTGATTTTTTATTTTAATAACAACTAGTGCAATCACTGGTGACAATGGTGATAAAGGGCAAATTTGGAATATATTTTAGGGAAGTGAAGAAAAGAATATCTGAGAAACAGGAGCTGGGAAAATAGCACAAGTGGTAAATCCCTCCTATGCAAGCACGAAGACATAAGTTCAATTCCTAGAACCCATGTGAAAACAACCAAGCACCATGGCATGTATTTATCATCCTCATACATATATGATACATGTTACAACTGATGAAAAAGGCTATGAAATTGTTAGAGAGCTAGGAGAAATATATAGGAAGGCTAGAGGGAGGGAAGAGAAGGGAGAAATGATACATCTTAACTTCAAAAAATAAAAGAAATAATAAAAAAGCAAAGAAATCTCAGTTCCATTCAGACAATCTTGAAAAAAAGGACACATTTAAGTGTGTTTTTCCATAATGTCAGAATTTATTGAGTACCAATATGTTTTTTTGGTAGGCCAAATTTGTTGCTGTAATGTACTTTGTACTACTCATTTTTCTTGAATATTATGGCCATTGACAGTCATGGTCTCTTTAACTTAAATCTTAACTACTAATATTCATTCCCAGGTCATATGTTATCTTTCAGATGCCTACCTATAGAGAGACAAAGAGAGTCAGTCTCTGTAGATCCTAAGGAACTCAACCATTGAGCTGTTGGAGGTTTGCAGAAGCAGGACTAGTTCAAAGCTGATGGGACTCAGGATGAGGAGCAGGGCCAGTCTGGTCACTCAAGTTGTTAATTTCAAGCAGCAGTTACCTTGCCAAACTGAAATCAGGAACAGTCAAAAGTTTAGAGCTTGCTGGTAAATCCCATAATGCATTTGTCTAAAGCATCAGTAATTGCTGTACCATTAGTTTTCCTTTCTCATATATGCTCCTGATGTGAGGGTTTTTTTTATCATTTGGTGGTTTGGCATGTTCAATAATTTCACATGATATGGCTTTGACATGCCCATGTGTTCATGTGTTCTTATGTTGATAAGCCTGTCAGTGGTGATGTTTTATGTACAAACAGTTACTATCAGTTTGAGCTTTATGAACTGTACTGGTCAGAGGTGACTGTTTGCTTCACAAAAGGGTGCTGATTTGTTCTGCCTCAAAATTATACTCAAAATAAAACAAACTCCTGGCTTGTAAAATGAAATTGCTTGAAGCAAGGCACAGCCTGAAAACTACTGTCTTATACAATGTGGAGCATCTTAAAGCAAAGTAATGTGGGGATCCTAACTTCACATGGACCATCTCTGACATCACTTCTGTGTATAGGTCCCCTACCCCTCTATCCCTTCCTTCCTCTTCCTTCTCCTTTCTCCATTTCTTTCCTTAAGATGTTTTTCTTTTAATGGTGCTGGGCATTGAAACAATTCAGGCCCTCATGCATCCCAGTAAGCCCTACCTGGGAGCTGCAACTCCTTTCCATACCCTTTTATTTCATTGCTATCTTCAGATAGTGTCTTGCTATATTGACCTGACCTCGTTGTCAACCTATACCATAGTGTGAACTTGAAGCTGTTATTTTCCTGCTTCAGCTTCTGGGATAGCTGAGATTATAGTCATCTGCCACCAAGCCCTGCTTGCAATTGCCGTGGTTTTGTTCAAACACACTGATGTAGTCCTTTCTATTTTATTTACGGTTTCAGGTATCTGCTTTTGAAACCCCACAATAGGAAGTCATGGGTTTAACTTATGTGATTCCTACACTATGTATAACCAGTGATCTCTGGATAGAGTGGTCCAGTGATGCTATGTTGATACTTGGAGCTTACCTTTTCGTGGTTGAAATCACTATTTATATTATTGCTGGGCACTTAAATCTATCAAACCTGCCATCTTAGTTTCCCCTGCTTCAAAAGAAATTAGGTAACAGAGTTGGTAGTGAAATCAAATGTATGTACACTTTGGCTCAACAGGGGGCAGACGTCTCCTAGTTCTTTCACGTTTCCTGCAGCCATGTTACAGCTGTGGAGAATGAAAGAAAGAAAGAGAGAGAGAGAGAGAGAGAGAGAGAGAGAGAGAGAGAGAGAGAGAGAGAGAGAGAGAGAGAGAGAGAGAGAGAGAGAGAGAGAGAGAGAGAGAGAGAGAGAGAGAGAGAGGAAATACAGATAAGTCAGCTTACCTGAGGATCTGCTTTCAGAATTGCACGAAATCTCTTCCTGACAGTGAGTTTGTCCTGTTAGGCTAGGCCTTCATTACAGCCGTTTTTCCTGGGGGAAATGTATTTCTCTGGGGTCCACTGGCTTAGGATTCCTGTCTGAACATCTTCGGTTTTGATACTTTCCCTCCCTATCTTATTGACCTTTGAGTTCAACCTCCTCAGTGATTTTTATTTCCTAATGTTGCATGTCTATAATTGCTAGTCACTGATCAGACAAACTGAAGAGTAACCTCCTACATTTGTTCAAAATGTCACAGATTCTGTCCATACACTTCTTTATAATGAGGGCTACTTTAGAGAAACTCATTTGTTCCCGTCTTTCCAGGTGGCAGACATTGAGCCTCTGACGTGCCCTCATTTCTCAGGACTCTCTCTGCCTTCCCTCTGTGTCATAACTTCTATTTCTTTACCATTCTTGGTGTGCTTTGCCTGCTAGGGTTCATGTTCTGGTCAACTGAAGATGGGTGTAGAGTCAGTGAAGATATCTGAGACACTTTACATATGCCTATCTTTATTATTTTATTTTCATTGTCTGAGGAGTTAGGTGAATACAGGAACATGTGGAGTGATTTTCAAAATCTTGGTCATTTCCCCCTCTCCTGTCCCTGAATGTCTAGTTTGGGGGAGATTGAGAACAGCCGGACTCCCCTTTGTGCACCTGTCCTTTGCTTTGGTGTTTTTGCTTGATTTTTCTGCTTGATTCTCTGTTCTGGTCGCTTTTATGTCCCAGAAGTCCCCCACCATATCTGGCTAAGTTGGTTGTCGATTAAATTCAAAGAGCAGGATTGAGAGAAGCAGAGTATTTCTTAGGTTTTGTACCATGAACATGCCAGTAAGGAAATCTTCCAACTTACTGGCCAAGCAACTGTTTAACCACTGACAGTCAGTGGCCCACACTTCAGCCTTCCACTTGAGCTAAACTGTCCTGTAGAACAGAAACTTTTCAGTCCCAGCTGCTGAGAATCTCAAAGTCTGCTGCTACTGTTTTCTTGTGTGTGTGTGTGTGTGTGTGTGTGTGTGTGCTCATGTGTGTGTGTGTGTGTGTGCTCATGTGTGTGTGTGTGTGTATGTTGTTTTTTATTTTTTTCTTTTTTAATTTGAGAGGACAAAGACACTTGTGTTTATATCAAGGGAAGGCTTACCTTAGGAGCTGATATGTAAGAATCAATGTTTACGTGTAGATTTTATGAGCTAAGATACAGTTGACATGTAACAATGCACACAGATTCAGGTATTTATTCAGCTGAATGAACATTGGCAACTGAAAGCACTTGTCAGACCCCCACCTAAAAAATGCAGGACATTTCTAGTACCCTTTCTAGAACATTCCTTATGTCTCTTATTTTCCTCTCCTTAAAAACTTCCTTTATTGACAGACTCTGGAGATCCCCATGGAGGGCTTCATCCTCCCTGGGGAACGGAGTGGGGATTGGGTGGGAGGCTGGGGGGGCTGGAGGGGACGGGGGAGAGGGGAGGGTGAGAGCTGGGATTGACATGTGAAACAGGCTTGTTTCTAATTTAAATAAAAAAATTAAAAGATACATATAAGCAAGGTTGAAACAAAAAAACCTTCCTTTCTTTTTAAAAAAAGCATAAATCATATAGAAGTTAAACTTCTCAGAGATCAGAAATAACTTTTGATACATCTGTCTTCTAACTCGAGGTTAGCCAGCACTAACAAGCACAATGGATCTTTCCTTCCTTCTTTCCTTCCTTCCTTCCTTCCTTCCTTGTTTTTCTTTCTTTTATCTGTTAAAAAAGATCATATGTATTCCAAAATGGCAGCTGAAAAAGAGGCTGTTTCACACCCCCATTGTGAATTGCAAGCATGTGACACTAGGCCTTATTTGTATTTGTTGTTACAGAGCCAGACTGTATTATTTAAACATGTCTTTAACGTGTTTGTCACATGATTTTCAAATATAGTGTTCCTAGGAATGACATAAATGGAAAGTAATATATTAAAAAGAGGTGACTAATTAAATAACTCTTCACAGGTTTAGATTTAAGCTATCTACACAATTCCTGAAAGACAAACCAAATTCGTGGTACTATTGAACTTCCTTTTAAAATAATTTTATTTCTGGGTACTAGGTGATTTCTACAAAGTGAGATTTTAAATTCTGAGGAAATGAATCATAATTGGTATTTTTGTCTATTTGTCTTTTAGATATGCCTATTATTCTAAACAAGAAGTAAAGTTTGAGAAAAACTGGGTTATTGCTGTACACTACATAGCTGCGGTCTACTTTCCTACAACCCTGAAAAGAACAAGTAACTTTCAGAAGGCTCTGCCTCCACGTGTTCTTTCTGACAGTGACATAGCCCCTTTTATTGCTGACTTCACTTCTCTTCAGAATACAGTCCTACTGTCACTCACGGAACTTGGTGATATTGATAGACTTACAGGTAAAAATTTTTAAAGAATACTGGAAAAAAACAGAACTGATATATTGGAAGAGTACATACGCAAATTTAAGTAGAAATACATTCAGTCAGCATGCACTAAAAATGTATGAGTTCCTATTGATGTATTTTGCATTTTCTTAAAAGTAACCACTCTTGGTAGATGGTAAGACCATTGAGCAACCACAATTATTTGACATGTGACCTGTCCCTTCATTTGGATGCCACTTTGAACCTTGACACTTGTAATATCAAGTGAAATATAAAACAGAAAGTCCACATACAGTCATTATTTCATTCATGAAAGCTTCTTTTTAAATATATTCTACTTTACTCTTAAGTCTAAAGGAAACAAATGAATTCCAAAAGAAAATTTGTCATCATTAATGAGGTTCACCTGACTCATTGGATGCTTTTAATACAATACTACTAGTCAAGAAAGAAGACCTTTGTTCCATAATGACAAAGCAGAGTGATAAACAGGCTTCGTTAAGTATTTGAAGATTACCATGTTGTCCCATTTTACTCTTATGTTCTGGGACCTTTAGCTAAACTAAACATGTATGCTGTTACTATTTTGTAAAGGGAAAGATTTTTGGATCCCTAAATTGTAAATGAAATAAACATGAGTGTATTATGTTCAAATTTGTAGGAAACTTTTGACTTAGACTATAAGATCCACCAAATGTGTTAGTGCCTGTTGATTTCTGTCCTCACCTCGTCCTTGGTCATAGTGTAATACTGACAGCCAGCAGGCAGCATACAACGAAGAGCAGGCTGATCTTCAGCTGATGGATAATATGTGTAAGATTCGTACTAGAATCATCCTGTTTTCTTATAGACATGCAGTATTTTTTAATGAATTTAGTCTGATTATGAAAATAGTTAAAGGCCATGAGTGGTAATACCAGATCATCCCATGTACACTTTTTCTTATCATTTATGATTCCACAACTTAGAAAGCAGGACACAAAACTTTCAGATCAGGTATGGAAAAATGATAATACTATCAGTGAAGTCAATTTTTCTTTGTGAAATGATTATTTCAATGTCAATTTTAGTGAAAGCAAATGAAATAAATTTGATCAATGGTTATTGCCTAATGGAACTAAGAAATGTTTTCAGGAGTTGACATGCACTCATTTTATCTTTTCTAGGATCATTATCTCTTAATGTTTGGAAAACTCTCATGAGTTCAAAATTTGTAAGGGAACAATTTCTAAAAATCTCTGAAGCAATTCTGGAAGCACCTACTTCAACATCATTTTTTCAATGAACAGTTGCCTTTGAGCCACAAACAATTAAAAATAATGTCTTTGATCACAATCATGTAGGCTTATGATTTGGGTTTTTTTGCTTGGTGTTCATTTTTCAGGATTTTCCCTTGTGCATTCTTAGTATCAATTTTTCATAATAGTTCTTAAATTTTAAATTCTGTAATACAACCAAATCACAAAGGATCATTAAACTGACATTAAGCACAGATGGCTGTTTTGATGCTACTTTGTGTACTGTAGTTTTTACAAAAATGTAGAAAAATATATCCTACTGGTGTTTAACCAAAATTCAAAATATTTTGAAATCAAATACCAACATTCAACTTCAATATTTAAATCTCATAAAGCTTAATTGCAATAGAATCTACTGACTTACCATGTTTGGTTTATGATTTGCTAGCCTTCAGGTTATAATTACTTACTAGAGTTCTTATTATTGACCCACATTTGTAAAGACTCCTTCAGGGTCAAGTTTCTCATGTTGTACCCTTTTAAGAGAGAGGTGCACTGGATTGACTTGATGATTTTCAAAGGACTCCTCTGTCTCACTGATCCAGACCTCTCCTGAGTCTGCATGTAGACAAGAGTGAATGGTTGACAACTATATCATCATGTTTCTCAAAGCAAGGGCTCTACTTCTCAGAGTCAGTGTTCTAAATTGTTTACAGCAAGAAGAATTGTAGCAGAATATACAAGAATATACAAAGGAAACATTGTATTATGTATAATATATAAGAGAAGCATTAGATAAGAGAGAAAGGATTTATTTCTGTTCACAGTTTCAGAGAACATAGTTCAACATAATGGGGGAAGTCATGGCATCACAAGCCACAGGATTGGATGTCTGGTGCCTCTAATGTGGAGATAAGAGCAGGAACCAAAGATTATAGGACACCAGTAGGGTAAGGTTATAGCTAATAAAGAGCTATTTTCAGTGACTAAACTGAACATCTGGGCTACATGACTTTAAAATGATGTCACCAGCTAGAGACTACATGTTCAAATACAGAACTACATGTTCCTCCTCTGGAGGAAGTTTCCAACTCAAACTGTAACAAAAACAGAAGAATGAATGTGTATAAAATTAATGATTCAGTTGAAAATAAAACGCAAGAATGGGACCCAGGATGTTGAAACACACTAGCATCTGGAGAGGATGATAAAGAGACATGTGCCAGCTACAAACCAAAAATGTAGATTTTCTGTCCGTTGTCTAATGTTCCTAAAGTGTCTAATGTGTTTCTTTCCCACGAATGCTTGTCACGACTCTGATTTCCTGTAAGGAAGAAAAAAAAATCCTTTCCTTTGACCAACTTCTGACTCCTGACATTTTGATCACTTCAGTGGTAACATGGACATTTGAATCTGATACACATTTTGGTGACCCAGCCCAGGAAATAAAACTGTTTCCCCTGAGTCATGGCAGCAAGGTTCTTAGGTTCTCTATGGAGGAGTCATGATTATTTAGGAAGAGGAAACATGGCTGTCATTGGCAAGCTCAACCTATGTGTGGAATTCAAGGGAACTTGTTCTCAAAGGCTACTGAGAATTTTTGTGTTTTAAAAGTGGAGAGCCTCCTGTCTTTCCCTCCCACATCACTGACTTACGAAGTAGCATGCTGCTACAAGCTGCAAGATCACACAGCAATTATGCAGCCTTAGTCTCACAAGATAACTTAGGAGAATTAAGGATTCTTCTCATGAATGAAACCAGTAAAAAGCTGTAACTGGCGTTATAATCTTGTGAATGATTTGGCTGTGTCTTGCTGCAGATTCTTCCTGTAGCTCATTCCTTTCTGTAACAAACTTGGGATTTACTCCCACAGTTTAGCACCATCTGATCATTTACTGGTAACAAATTTCTCCCATGCATTTGGAGTTTCACTGATTATACTCCCTAACTATGTGTAAATACCTGTTCTCCACTGGAAGGCACCAGGTTTTTTTTTTTCTTGTGCAAAGTAAACTTAGATTCCCCTCTTTGACCTACAGCCCTAAGTAATTGATGCTAAAAGTTTCTCCTAGTAGGTTTAGTTTATTGAACTTTGTGTAAATCTTATCTGCCTTTCTGACCCTGAGAAACTCAAGCCTCACATCCTATTGTAAAAATAATTACTGTTGCAAACCTGTATCTATACCTTTAACCCCAAGAACTGGGGAGAGTTAGAAAGAAAAAGAAACAGAGAATTGGAGAGACAAAGTTTCTTTGAACCCTGAGTGAAAATTTTAAAAGCTGGACTTCTAGAGTTTTCAATAGTATGTTAGTGTATGTAGCAAACAGTATTTAGTTTTCTGTGATGCTGATTACCTCCACCCATGCAAAACAAAGGTTATATTTGTCCTCTAATTCCTACCATTTTGGCATCTGGATAGCCATATAGACCTTTCTCAGATGGTTTGCTTTGGTGCCAGCTGGTGTAAGACAAGTTATTTCTAACATTTTTAGTTTAGTGAGGTGTATGTTCCTTTGCTCAGGTCATTTTGATACACTAGAGGACATGACAGATTTTGTTTCTTCCATCTGGAGGAGGTCCGGAGACTTTTTTCCACAGTTGATGTGGTATAAGATTTAGAAGACTAATAAAATTATGAGCATCTTTCTCTCTGATGAAATCTCCTTTGGTAACTTCTAGTGGAGAAGCTGGGATAGGGAATCCAAAAGCAACCCACAGAGCAGATAAAATTTCTTGCTTTTATAAACCTTAGGAAAGGGATAAGTTACTGGAGCATCTTAGTGATGGTATTAGACCACATATAAAACTGTAACGGATTGATTTTAGTCTGGGCTTCAGGAAACTAAGATCAATGCCCCCACCTTGTGCTGGGGCAATTTTGTGCTAAGAGCTTAGAACTTGGGTTGTTTTAGGTCTGAAATGGGAGAGAAGTATAGTTGGATTTTAATTTGGGCTGCCAGCCCAGAAGTCCTGCCTACCTATTGACCAGTCAGCTCTTTATTAAACCAATCAGAAGGTGCCTTGAGAAAGATACATCTTTACAGTGTACAAGAAGATTATCAAGCAGAGGAGCTTGGCTGTTTCCTTTTAAAGTATAGTATCATCTGTTATCGAATGTCTTAGCTTATATACAAAAATAAGAAAATTGACAGGGCTTGAGAGACGGCTCAGTGGTTAAGAGTATGTACTGCTTTTGTAAATATATGAGTTCTGTTCCCAACACCTTTTGAAAATGTGGTTACTGTCATAACAGAGATCACAACTGACATCCTTCCACCAAAAGAAACTAATGAATCAAGGCTGTGGACTCAGTTCCAATCCCACTAGGGAGTCCCAGACCTAGTGCTGAGATCTTTGGTACCATGAGCAAGGGTTGTGGAGAATTAAAGCCTAACCCAGAGAAAAGAAGCCATTTCTAGTAAGGTCAGAAACCCATAAAGGAGGAGCTAGAAATAGGGGAACACTAAAATGGAGAGGCTACTAGTACCCAAGCAGAAGGGCAGAAAGCCTGGGAGCAGAGCACAGGTCCTTTGGAGTAGATGCTGAGTGGCTAGACAGAAGACCTCATCCTCAAATCAAAGAAACCCATGCTGCTTATCTCTCAAGCACTAAGGTTGCCATACTGCATATTTTAAATAATAAAGATTCACTCCCACTTCAATAGAGAGATACGCCATGAATTTAATGTGAAATACTTGTTAGTCATGCTAGTCTGTCACAGTGAGGAGGCAGACAGGAGATTCAGCAACATCCCTCTGTCTTCCTCTTTGTATTGCTAGAAGACTCTGAGGTTCAGAAAGTTCTTAGTCTGACAATGCAGTAATGAACTAGTTGATAAAAAGGGGACCATAGACAGCCAGATTTATTTCAATTAGACAGAACTACAATATACTCCATCATTGAAGAGGTCTAATCCAATAAGAGGCAAAGGTAAGAGAACTGAGGCTTTAGGAGGTCCTTTGTTTTGTTCAGGGTGAAAGTGTGGCGTTCTAATCTGTATGAAGGTCATGATGTCATTTAGCCAGGGGCTTTTTCTTGAAAAATAAGGACGACATTTCATTGTCTTCTCCCAAAATGTCAGGTCAAATTGGGTCTGTCAATCCTGTAAACAGGAAGGTGTCACTCAGTGGGGATTACAAAGATGAGGGAATTGAGGCAAATTGAGAGATTCTGGGGAGAGAGACACTTCTAAATCTCTCTGTTGCTTGAAACTGGCTAAATTACTTTTCTGTTTGTTTCTTTTTTCTTTGATTTTATTTTCACATTGTTCCTTAAATGCCTATCATTTCCCCTGGGGACCACATCATAACAGTGAGTGCAACAATGCATCCTGGCAATTAGGGACAGTCAATATTAAAGCATGGACTAGTTAACGTTTGATGTCTATAGAAAATAAAAATTACCAGAAGGAAGGGGGAATTATAATAATCAAGTTAGTGATTTGCATCAGCCCAGGGAAGAGACTCAGGCAATGCCAAGAACTCATAGAAAAGGGACCCTAGTCATGACTTCCCTACTGACATATACCAATATCCAATGGTCTTACAATTTGATAATGATCTTTACAAATGATAAAATAAAATAAATAAAATAGTCTGCGTTTATGGAGCCCTTTTAAAAGCTAGTGAGTGAGACCAAAACAGGAACAATATACTCCACAGGTTTTTGTTTGCAGTTAAGTCAGCTAAGAATAAGTTTCTGTTGTTCTGTTGTCCTGTGGTAAGTTCTTGCAAGCTAAGGTCTCTATTTGTAAATGAGTAAGTCCCTAAAGCCCAGCTGTGGTAGCACACGCCAGCATTCTCTGGCACAATTGAATGGTAAATGGTCAGACATACTCCTTGCAATGGTATGCTCTTTGGTCAGTGTACCCTTTCCACATATAGACAGTACTTCCATGATAAGATCCCACATCCACTGTGCCCTTCTGTAGCTTCTTAATCCTTTGGATAGAGGGAATTCCTATCTGAGTGATTAAGCAGTTAACTGCTAAATGAACCCACATGAAGATTTAGAATATCTGGTGATGCCTGTAATGCCGCATCTCTTTTTATATGTGTAACAACGATCATTTCCTGTTGTACCAACTAACTCAAAGGACATGAGTTAACTTGTGGAAGACTGGTGAGTCTGTCTGAAAAGGAAACGAAGACAACAAAGACAGATGCCTAGATGGTCACAGCCAGAATATAGCCTTCTGCTACAGTCTCCCAGTGCCACTCCCTCTATTCCTCATGGCCTTAAGCTCTCATCACAGTAGAACACTGGGTAGAGACAATAACTATACCTTTCCCAGGACTACCCCTGAATAATCCCGCTTCCTTGCACTAATGTCTGTCTCCTAATTAGAAGAGTAAACAGGACTAATGTTTGAACCTAGTAACAAACAGCAGAGCTCCATTCCTGAACTGAATCTGTCCAGAAAACATTGGGAAATGAAATTGTGCATTTAATATCAGTCTTGTCATTTATTAGCGAAGTGAGTTTGGGTAATTGTCATGTACCTTTTGTACCTCTGTTTATTTATTGTTACTACAGAAGTTATAAAGTTACCTTCCAAGTTAACTTTACAAGATTATTTGGAAGAATCCATAAAAACATGAATATAAAAAAATTATTTTACCTAACGAGAGGCAGAAAGCCACAAAATGCAACAATTGTCAGATGAATTGAGCAGAGAGACAAATGCATACTCAACCAGCAGGACAGAAAGAAAAATGTCTGTGACAAGTTAAAATCATGAACCGTTTGTTGTTAATTCTAGAAACTCAAATTTCCTAGTAGCCATAGAAAATGGAGCAGTGTCTTCAATATTTTCTTCAGTCTTTTCTTCCAGCCAGATATAATGGCACATCTATTGTAAGGATTAAGGCAGTATGCTGGCCTGCCCCTGTCACCTGGCAGAATGCACTCAGGCAGTACCCTTGTCAGCCCAGGGTTCCATGGCTACATAGTCTGCACGCAGGTGCAAAGGACTCCTTTAAAAGAAAGACCACCACCCTGCACCCACTTAAGCTCTCATTCCTGCTGTTCCTTGGAGCAGACAGGGCTTTTCTTATCTCCCTCTTCTCTTCTGCCCCCACCCTGTGCCTCTTTTCTATTTCCTTCCCCCTTCCCTCCCCTTTCTAATAAAACTTCCCACTAGGCTCTGTCTGGCATCTTTGTCCCTCTGCCTCGGTCACCCTTGCCTGTCATGGAATCCACCAAGGTTCCCCTTTATCATAACACTAGTAATGTTGAAATACAGTTACTGAATGAAGCTGTATGAAGGGATTTTGGAGAGCTTATGAGAAAACTCCAAGTAAGCAAGACAAAAGTCTTGTAACCGCTGTTCCTCCATAATACCTGGAATGTGCTTCTGTGCCCCTCCCAGGTGTGTAATGAAGGCACCAGACTCTCACCCATCCCCCTGCTTTAGAAGCCATAACAGGCTACAGAAAAGACCTAGCAAGACAAAGGCCCCTGACTCTGCACATGTGCTTAGTTTCCAGCCTTCTGACCTTATAGGACCTGCCCTAGTCACTAGGAGATTAGATACCCTCCACGTAGCAAGGAACCAATCAGAAGTTAGCTGGTGGGCTCTGGGCATACTTTATGGTAAGAGTGGCATAACAGTGATGTACAGCATATAGCAACCACCCTGGGAGGACCTATAGGCCATAACAACCAGGTGACCAATCAACACAGGATAGGTCACCCAAGCCCAGAAGCATACCAATCCTAAGGCTGTTTTGTATCCCTAGATACTTTCCTTGAACACCCCAATAAATTCCCTACCTCAAGGTTTCTCCTGGTCCTTATCACTCCACCCTCTGTGATGAACAGATGAGGAGTCCGAGTTAAAACAGTTAACCAGTTAAACAATAAAATACTGTTTGCTTTTGGATCAGAATGGGTATCTAGTTGACCTTTGCTCACAACAGTAATAGGAGTGGATTTTGCTTGGATTACACATTATCTTACTTTTGTTATCTAAAGATGTTTCCAAGAACAGGTTGCTCTTTGTGACTGTGCACAGCTTGAACTCAAGAAAAAATTTGCTCACATGACCTTGCCTTACCTCAGAATACCCCCCATAATATAAGTTTTCTGATGCCTGAGTAAAGTAGGCTATTGCATGAGACTTTAGTCTGCCATATTTTTATGCTCCACTCTCCCAGGTTTATACCGCCAAATACAACAGTAACAAGTGCCACCACGAATTAAGAGCACTGAAGTCAACTAAAAGATAAGGAGTAGGAACCCTCACTGAAAGAGGTTTCTACCTCCCTGGGGTAGAAACCAGGGAAGGCTTTGCCTTACGTCAAGCTTGTGCATCCTTTTTTAAAGAAAAGAAGTACACTCTTATGCCTAGATGGCAGGGTGCCCCCAAAACTACTGTGGAGTCCAAACTCATATTCCAAACAAAAAGCCTCTATTCAGCTCAAGCTTGTACCCTCTGTGTGTCTGATGTAGAGGTACAATCAGAAAGTCTCAAGCTCATTTGGGGTGAGGTTTTTAAAATAGTAGAGGATAGGGTAAGCAGATATCTAAGGTTCTGGACCACTGATTGGCTGACATTCATTTACGGGTGTCTTGACAAAAGGGGATAGGTACATGCTGGGCTAAGGAACATCTGGTGATGTCTATAATGGTTGGACTGTTAGGTATTTCCTTTGCAAAGTCAGGTACTTCCCGTTAGATGCTGCCCATCCCTGGGTGGTGTCAGTTTATGTCTTTTCCTGAAACTGAGTGCTGCCTGCCTGGAAATCAAAACTCAGGCTTATTCTCTTGACTGGTTTTTATCAATCCTGTCATGACAGCAGTATAGCCAAGCTGTTCTGGGTCCCACAAACACAATCACAACTATTAGATTGCTTACAAATTGTTTGTAATTATAAGCCCTAGTTTCCAGAAAAAAAGGAGTGTTAGATGAAGAAATATGGGGCAGAGTTGGAAAGAATATTGAAAACATAAACAAGGGGAAGAGACCCCTGTTCAACACTGGGTCACTTGGAAATACTTAAGGAAAACTTCAGGGAATACTTATGGAAATCAGCATAAGGCTGATTTCACAGGGAGACTCAAAGATGCTATTGAAATGCAAGTGAAGGGAACCAAGTTTAAAAGTTATTGTTATTAACAATCGACTTTTGATAATGCCAATGAAGGTTGTCAAGGATTAATCAGGCCTCAGAGAGAGACAGGGGATGTTAGGAACTTTCTCAAGTTACATAGAAATGTGGGGATCTGTCCCGCGCTACCGTCTCGCCAGCAAGAACGACGCAGAACACTCGGATCCTTCTGCAGTAAAGCTTTAATGCATCTTGAGAGATAGATGATCAGCTTCTTAGAGGGAGACCCCAAGCTAAGAAACCCAGCCCCTTATATAAGCCTAGGAGCTCCGAGTGAGATGTGTAGAGCCGGGATTGGTGGTTTGCACATCACCCCAGATGACGTCACGGGAGAGGCACAGTTTAAACGGTTAACTCCAACTGACAGCGACAGTTAACTCTAACTGACAGCGACAGTTAACTCCAACTGACAGCGACAGTTAACTCCAACTGACAGCGACAGTTAACTCCAACTGACAGCGACAGTTAACTCCAACTGACAGTGGATGTCAGCGCCATCTTCTAACGGCAATAGCGATAGCGAGGGCGGCTCCTCACAGGGATCTACAATCATAGAGCAAAGAGAGCTGCTTCAGAAACCTGTGGTGTTCAAAGACAAATGTGGTGTTCAAAGACAAATGTGGTGTTCAAAGACAAATGTGGGCACAATGTCTCACTCGAGGCTGACCTGGCCATTTGGAAAGAAGGAAAGCATTATTTTCAGATTTTATTCTTACTTTTTATTTTTTTCCAAATACATCTTGGCAGTGTGGGCAGAATGGACTCTGAAACTACTCAGCTTCCAGGCCAGCCACACTTAGCTTCCTTGCCTCTCACACATATTTGGGCTTTTGATCTGACTGGAACTTGGAGTTCTCTGGCTGTGATTCACGTACAAAAAAAAAGTACCCATCCCTGGTTGTACGGCTCAATACTCTGAACTGCCATCAATCAGCTTTTATTAGGGACAGTCACTGAATATTTTGTAATGACTCCGCTGTTATTTAAATTTGGATGACGGTTCATTGGGCTGACGAAGAATGAAAGCCTTCCAATATAACGGGTAGCTTTGGAACTCCATGTTGCGTATCCTCACCCAAAATGGGTATCCTGAAGGAAGACTGAGGCTCAACAGTAACTGACTTCAAATATAAATCAGCACAGGAAGGATAAAGATGCCCTGAGAATGGAAACCAACGTAACTTGAGAAAAAAAAAAAGTCAATGCTGCAGAAGGACTGTAAATGTAGAAAGACTGCAATGGAAGGAAACTGAACAGCTCAAGAATAAGGACATAGAAATATAGGTTCCAAAAATAAGACCGTAGAATGAAAATACAAAGTTGTAAGTGAAAGAAAATGAAAAAGACTGTCAGCAGCATTCTCAGCAGTTTAAGGATTATCCGTTAACAATGGCTTCCTTTGCTTTACAACCAACTGATAGCTCTGTCTACAAGGCTAAAAGGGCCCTCCGTAAACTAAGGCTCTTTCTGTAAACTGAGAGTCAGCTTTTAGATAACCCCGGACACTTGACCAGCAAATTGAAGTGAGCTGAGTTAATTTTAAATGATGAGATGCATGTGACTTTTGGTTGTGCATTGTTCCATACTCTTCTCAGCAGTGCAAACCTGGCTGTATCAGGAGAACCCAGAGTTTCAGTAAACACCACCCAAAAACGCCAGAGAGAAACAATGGACTAGATACAAACACTAGTTAAACTGAAAAATCCTGTTAACGGAAATTGTAAAAAAAAAATTTGTAACTAGTTTTAACCTCGAAATTGTAAAAATTCTTTTGTTCATGGCTTATGCATGCTTCTTCCTATAAAAAGGGAATTCGAAAATCACTCAGTTTGCCAGTTTCAGAAGCCCGAACTCTGGCTGTGGTCTCGGCTATAGCTGATAACCAGAAGCAAGCTTTATTCCAATAAAAGAAAAGAAACCTTCTCCGTGGGGCACAAAAGAAGAATTGTAAAATTAAAACAGAATTGATAAAGTCATACTGTGTGTTGGGGTAGGGAAGGAGTTATGGAATTGGGAAAGACAGTGAATTCTCAAGGTTGCAACTTCAAACTTTCAAATACTAGCCTGTAAGAAAACAATTCTCAAATTACCTGTGGGTCATTTTGAATCTCAATAAATGGCATTAGTCATCTACTATCTCAAATGCATATCTTGAGTTTTAAGGCACAAGGCCAAGGCACAAACTGACCACAAGATTAAAAGTAGCAGTGACAAAATGTACTTAATTATTTCTTCCTTGGTTACCTTCAAGGAAGAGCCTGGGTTTTGCTGACAAGCATTTTTTTTCTACGCAGAGGCTGGTGTCAAAAAGATATAACATTAATTCTTTATAATAACAGTAAGCCACAAAGACCTAAAGTAAATAGGCCTTCATTCTCATCCTGGTTCACATGCCTTGGTTCCCTGGCAAGCATATTTCTGATAGTCTAGTCATTAGTTTCTCTTAACCATATTCAAGTCTCAATTTGGTTCTTTTTCTGAGGTGGTACTCTGGAGAGGGGCACTTATAAACCCTTGAGGTGAGTGAGTGGCTGGGCCCCACCCCTGAGGAACTGCAACCCACAGGCTCTGTCACAGAATGCTCTAGCTGCCATAATGACTGAACCCAGCTCCTCCAGAGGCAGGTGGCCAAGCTCTGCCCTGCTCAGGACTTGAAAACCCACCAATCCCCACCCTGGAAATCTCTACCCTGGAACCCTCCCCCAAGATACCCTATCTTCTTCTCAGTTTTCTGCTGCTTCTTGCTTGAGTAGAGGCAGCTACCCTCCAGGGTTTTTTCCCTCCCAAAAAATCTTTCTGGTGAAGTTTGTTGTGTGGTGTGATTTTGTGGTATTCCTTGACTCCCTGCTGCCTGGACACCTTTTTCTTTGGAGCTTGCATTGGGGAAGACTTTCCCCTCAGAGCTGAAGCACTTGTAGTACTTAACCTCATGTCATCTCTCTAAGGTCTCCAATATTTCTCTAGTTTATCTGTAACACAAGGAAAATAGAATGAAGCAAAATGAAGCCTCAGTTCCACAGCAAATATGTTCGTCATTCCCAGTGCAGGAGCATGGAACTTCACATAATTACTACGTCAGCAAAATATTAAATATCGCACTCAGTAAGTGGAACAACTCTATTTGGGGTGGTGCTATGAGCAGAGGATGTCATGGAGCCAAGAATCAAACTCCTGACCTTGACCTGAACCCTTTGCCTTGTGCCTCCAACTCCCAAGTGCACTTGGGTTATAGGCAAATGCCGCCACATTTAGGCTCTGACAAATGGAATCTTTACAGTATAGAGATTTCACGGCTGATTGAAATGGTCAGGAACCCAAGGAAGTGACACCATCAACTTCTGTGAAGCCTCAAACCTACAGTTAAGCAACTACTTCTATTTAACAAGCAGCCTACTCCTATCTTGTGCTTTAAAAGCCATGTGTCTGTGTGGGAATTGGAAGTTCCCTTTTCCATATCCCTGTCACAAAGACACATTTATGTAAGGCGTTTAAAAGTACTTAGTGAATTTTCTATAACAGTGCCAATTAATTCCTTTTTACAAAAGACTTTACTTTTAATCTTTAATTATGTGAGTATGTGTGGAATTATGTGCATGCAAGTATAGATGCCCAAGTTAGCAGGGAAGGCTTCAGACATCCTGGAGCTCGAGTAAGACATGGTTGTGAACTGGGCAACATGGGTATTGGAAACTTTACTGTTGATCCATCTCTCTAGCCTCAGGGTCAAGCATTTCAAAGGAAATTAACAAAACAGGAACGAAAAACCAACACTCCTGCATTTAAATTTACATTCTATGGGGTAACTAAAGCATTCCCCAAGCAAATACACCCTAGAACACAAGTCAGATTGTTGCTGATCATATGTGGATAGATGCTGAGGTCCCTCTCCAGAGGAGTGCTTTTAGGAAAAGCGCAATGAAGTAGTATGCTACATTCTATCCTTTGGTCAGGGGCAAGTTCGACACATTTGTTTTCTTCCTGGAGGTTGACAATGGTTTCTTTCTAATTAAACTGTATGTTTCATTGACTATTTTTTAAAAGCTTTTATGTCACAACCGAAGTCTGTGGGTACTACACATTGGGTTTTCAGCATGTGTTAGAAACTTTCTGAGGACAACCGTGTCTTGTCCGTAGTTATAGCCTTATGGTACCTCTAGCCTTTGTTCATTAGAAGTGTGAATGTGAACTACTGTCTGGAGAGACTGACTGATTAGTACTGCAGTGATGCAAAGAGACTGGAAGGCTAATTATTATCTTGTCTTCGGCTAGTTTTAGCCCCTTCTGGAAGTTATTTCTTGCCTATCTCTGCATCAGAATTGACATCCTATAACTAATAGCTTAAAATCTTTTGAAATCTATTAACTCAGTTGGCTACTACCAATCCAAAAGCTAAGAAAGCCATTGGATAGCATCTATATAACAGTTTCTATAACTGCCTCTCTGATGTACCATCATTAAATGTGCCTTGACTTATGACTTTGTTGTATATATGTATAAAACTTGATGTAACTGACTCCACTTTGGAACATGGAATATGGGGTAATCTAAATCAGTGTTCCTGTCCCCTGTTTAAACAGAACATTTCCAGAATAAATTACCCACTAGTTTCTATTAAGATGAAAGTTGCCGTTTTGTGCATATAGAATTTATCTACCCAGAAAATTGTATCATCCACCTAGGTGGCCATATCATACATTCCAACATCTTTCCCACCTTCTAGCAAGGCTTTCCCAGTCATGAGTGGCTCACAGATATTTTGAAGTGTGAGTGTTATGGGTGGGAAGAAAAACTTGAACTGAGAGATGTAGTATGAATCCAAGATCGAGGCCATGTGAAATGCAGTCTTCCCAGGAAGGAGTGGCTGGATACCTTCTGCTATTGATTTTAGTCTTGGATTTCTGAGAACTGAAATGAGTTGGAAATATGACTTCCGTAGTTGAGACTTGTCAAATTAAGACTTTCAGAAATAAGTAGAATGAAATTATACCACTAATTTATCCTTCTAAATTATTGAAATCCTTTGGCAGGACTGACTTTTTTTTCTTGTCCAGTGGCACAGGCTAAACACTGAGGTTTTAAGATTTAATGAAGGATTGAAGAGGCAATGAAGACTTGCCAAATGCATGATGTTCTGAGGAGGTGTGTTCTAGCAAGATGCCCTCTGCTCCTAATGAGCCACAAGCTTTGCACTCCTCTGATTTTTTACCTTTTCCTCTTGGTGTTATTACACATTCTGAGAGTCAAAGTGAACATGCTTTGGAAGTGAGGCATTAAGTTGTTCTGCCACGTTGTTGAATGAACAAAACGAGAACCATGGAATAGTTTGAACCCCTTTGGTTAAAAATCACTTCAACCCAGATAAAAGTTCCAAAAGAGCAAATGAAATGTTTATTTGAAGGACATCATATCATCAAGTGTCAATACATATGAGTACAAATATGAGTACATACTATGGATAACCATTTCCTGGAAGATAGGGTTGCTATGGGCTTCAGAAATATCTGGAATATGACCACTATCAGGACTCTTTATCTTTCTCCATTGTCTCTATCATTCTCTGCACAAGATTGCTCTTGGTTTTACTGTTGTTATTGGTATCTTGCATGTAGCCCAGGCTAGCCTTGGATTCACAATCCTCCTGCTTCAGACATCATGGCTACATAGACATTACACATGCATATTTTTCCTTACACAAGATCAGCTTTCTGCCCTGCTTCCAACAACTGTAATTCCAATTCTGTTAACCCCTACCAGGAAGAGATTAGCTACCTGTCCTCAAGTTCAGCTTGGAAAATATGAAGAAAGGATTATTAATCACTTTATTAGTAGTTCAAGCATCATCCTGGATTTATTAAATAAATCATCCTGGATTTATTTAGAAAGAAGTAGGGGATATATCCCAGGGTCTCACCAGACCCAAGTATCTTCTGTTCATTTCACAGGTGATGAAACAGAGGCACAGGGAGGTAAGTGACTTACCCAAGGTTACTCGCTAAATGCAATATTGTTTAAACCACTTCTACAGAAGTTTAGATATATTAGTCATCATTGGATTTGTAACAACAAAGAAATCATCCAGAATGGACCAGAAACAGTGAAACAAGTGGGAATGCATGAGACTAAATACATTCTACCATCTACTGGTGATGTAGAAAATTTCAGCTTTGTGAATTTCATTTCATGTACTATCTGGTTGAGACAGTTTTATCTGCTTTGATGTGATGTTTAAACATTTTTAAAGGTGTCATGAAATAGTGATCCATTTATCAAAACACATGCATATTTGTTTCATGTACCCACTCAACTAGACAGGCTCATCACAGTTAATATTTCTTAAACCCAACATTTTATGCTATATAATAGTTTGAAATTTATAAGAACGCAAGTAGGTTGTGGTGGCTCACACTTGCAATCACTGTGTTTGGGTAGTTGAAGCTAAAGAGTTACAAGTTCAAGGTCATCTTAGGCTACACAGAAGACAATTTTATCAAAACACCAAACAAAAACTACATAAAGAAACAGAACCCAAACCAAAATAACAACAACAAAAAAACTAGAACAAATTATCTCACAGAAAATAAGTAAGATTTTTATGTAGTTTGAAATGAAGCATATGGATATAAGGCCTGCATTGGGTAGTAAGCAGGTTTCTTGGAACTGTCCCCAGAAATTTTGGGGGACAACAGAAAACCCAAACTAAGACAGGAGGCAGGGACATGGCATTTGTTTTTTTTTGTTTTTTTGTTTGTTTGTTTGTTTGTTTGTTTTTTGTTTTTGTTTTTCGAGACAGGGTTTCTCTGTATTGTTTTGGAGGCTATCGGTCCAGCCCAGCCTCGAACTCACAGAGATCTGCCTGCCTCTGCCTCCCGAGTGCCGGGATTAAAGGCGTGCGCCACCACCGCCCGGCGGGACATGGCATTTGAATCTGCTTCCATGATGGAAAAATGTAGACTGATAAGAACTTCTGCTTCTAAACATGATGATGAACTCCTGGGACTGCTATGAGCCTTACCTACAGAGGCAACGGGTGGCCTAAAGGATCAAGTGAAGTGCAATTACATAGCAGATTATCCCAGGGTTCTGAAGATGATTTTTCTCACTGCAGAGGTCAGCCCTAGAAACCGCTTTGCCATTTTGCTGTTAGGACAAGAGATGGCAGCCACTGGCCACTGTCCAGATAGTTAGCTTGGCTCTGTATCCACATGTCCACTCCAGTCCCAACATACATCTTAATACTAATCATGCTCTTTCATTTTTATTAATGTGTGATTTACCATGGCACCATGACAGCATCTATCATTTACACACAATTTTAGTATAAGAAGTCCTAATATCTTTACCTGTAAAACACTGAGCACTTGACTTTCAACATTTTTAAGATTTTATTTCAACATTGTTTGACGATGCTTAATATAAGTTACATTTCCATGGCAGAAATAATGTTTCATAGTATATGTGCTATACCAGCTTGTCTCTGGAACATGAGACATGTAACTGGAGCATCTACATATCTTCAGAGAATTCATCATATCTACCTCTGGAATTGGAATCTGACTAAGGTGCAGACGTTTACATGGATGACTTTACTAGGTCCTAATGCCTACCTAAGGGTGAGAAATCTTAGAGTCAACAACACATACCCCAAGAGTCAGATGAAAGGACAAATAGCAGACTTCTTTATTTAGCAATGGGGGAGTGGGCTTATATGCCCTCCCAGCACCCAGGTGTTCCAGTCCATTGACATCGAGTGGCTGCCCCTCATTGTCTAGGCATGATCAGAACCTCTGAGAGACTGTTGCTAGGCCTTAGACAGCATCTCATAGTCGCTCCTCATTGACTTGGGAATGACCAGGACCTGTGACAGTGCCAGGTTGGCTCATCTCTAAGCCTGGTGGGCCTTAACTTCCTACAGATGGGCTCTTTCAAGTCTGCGTCAATGAAGAAAAAGCTCAGTGAGAACAAGGGTAACATGTGCATGGATTTTCTGCCCTGGAAACATTTTATGGGGTATTGAGATACAGAGATAGTTTATATTCCCCAGGTGAAGAGTGGCTGCTGCTCCCGCTTATTAAAAATTAGTTAATTTTCAATTCTGTATCAAATGCCAGCATGGGAGAAGTAACATCTGAGTTGAGGACTAATGAATGGAATTTATTGAATATACACATATATATCATATATTTATATTGCATGTAAATCATAGTTTCACGGAAGCAAATATTTTAATGTAGTCTTACAATATAAAATGTGTACATGCAGTCATAATAGACTTCATTTAGTATTATTTTGGGTGTTATGTTTTAAGTACATTTTTGAGTACTTGTAAGTATATGGCTTCATAAAAGTTATATAAAATGTGATCATGAGTCATACTTACAAACACTTTAAGTGTAATTTAAAAATGACACTTATTGTGTGGAAGTCACACATGCCACAACATACATGTGGAAGTCAGTAAACAACGTGTGAGAGTTGATTCTTTCTATGCCATGTAGGTCCTGAGAACCAACCTGAGGTCTGATCAAGCTTGACAACAAGTGCTCTGAGCCACCTCATGAATTATAATCCTTTTCATCTGGGATTGACATGTAAACAAGCTTGTTAAACTTTAAAAAAGAAAAAATAATCCTTTTCATGCTTCATTTTTATTTTATTTTTATGTTTTTATTGTTCAAAACAATTTTAAAATTTGAATATATTTGATTATATCCTCCCTTTCCCCAAGTTCTTCCAGGTCCTCTCCCCATCCCTACCTATCCAACTGTAAGTTTTTCCTCAAAAAAATGAATAAAAGCAAAATACAGCAAAGTCCCCCCCAAACCAAGAAAACAAAACACCCTTCCCCAAAACCCCAAAACAACAAACTGTAACCAAATGAAAGCACATACAGCAAAATCAAACCAAACCTGTGGAGTTGATTCTATGTTGGTCAACTACAACATTACATTATAAAACAGAATATATCCCAATATATTCTCTCACATCCCATTCTTCCTTTGCAGAGATACGTGGGAGTGTATAGAAACCTACTTCATTCAGGCTTCATCATTAAGAATCATTCACATACATACAGCATTCAAGATGACAAAATCATTTGTTCCCATTCTTGTAGTTAAGAAATCACGCTTCAGAGTATTTCGTCATGAACCAGGACACAAATTCCCGGGCTGCCTCAATGTATTTCTCAAAGTCTTTCCTCTTACAATGGCATGAAGCATACTTTCACCAGTTCTTCCGAACAGCACAAAATTTAGGAAGCAGGAACAGTCTTGCAAAGGATTTAGGTCCAATGAATCCTATCAGCTCTGGTGTAGCTAGAACGGGGTCACCCCAGATGTGTTCAAAGCTAGGCAGAAGAGATAGTCTCTTCTCATCGTTATCACTCTGTCGAGTTTCTTCCTTTAAGTACTACCTGAACTGGTCTGACCCACATTAGCTGTATACAGGTTGATGTTTCTTAGTTGGGAATGTAGAAACCCAGGCTGTTCTTGATACCTTTGCCCCAGAATTAACCTATGCACTTTCCAATGCTTTAAAGATCAAGATATATGAGGAGGAGTATTATGGAAAACAGTGGAATGAATAGCCCCTTTCCTAAAAGGATTTCCAAAATAAGAATGGAGTCCAAAGATGACATGCGTATTCATGCATTTTATGGACATAGTGTCAAACTACCCACTAAATTTGTTTATTCCTGCCTGCAGTTTAACACAGCTCCCAAACCACATCAAAGAAGTTTCTTTATTCAGTGGATAGTGATGAATACAGAAACTTAAACCTGATCAAAACACAAAGACATCAGTGGAATGCTCAGCCACAAAGGGTACATCTACATCACCTCCCCAAGGGCCAAGGGCCATTGAGGAAGAAGGGATATAAAGACAGAAAAAGTCAGAAGTCTGGAAGGCCCAGATCAAAACCATGTCTTCTGGGCTGACACCGTTGTACTCAAGAACTCACAGCAGCTGTTGTTGCCTGCACACAACCTGTAACCGGTCAAGCCAATCAATTAACATTCTACAATGTAGGGACAGGAGTTAAAGAGTGCCACCCCCCAACTCAGGCACTTTGCACAGTTGATGGTTCCTGGGGAAGGGAGATTCAGGGTGTTTTAAGTGCATGGCCCCTTAAAGAAGGTTGGACATGCTCTAGTGCATGGTCCTACACCCAGAAATATGTGGGCAGCACAAATTGGACTCTAGTTATTTTTTAAGAGGACACAGTGTTGTAAGGAAGATAGAGGAGGATCTGTGAGGAGTTTGGGGGGAAGAGTGGGAATGGATATGACCAAAATATGCTGTGTGAAATTCTCAGAGAATAAATTTAGTGGATGCAGTAAACAGGTTTAGCAGAACCAACTACTTTAATCAATATATGTGTGGCTTTGGGTTATAAACAGACACATATTTAAGTTAAATGTGATCTTTATCCTGTCCAGTATTTTAAGTGTCCAAATGTTATCAGGTATCAGAATCTGAGAATTTCCTTAAATGAAATGTCTGTCTAATACTTATGACTGGCTGTGGTGATGATCTACCTTTAGGTCTAACAGACACAAATTATTGTGTGAATGTGTCACCTTTCCTTGCTGCTGATACATGCACATTCACATACACACCCCACAAATAAATAATGTTTTCAAAATGGAGGGAGAAGAAAGAAACTGAACAAATCCTGGCATGTCTCTCTTCTTTTAATGTAATTTGCTAAAATCAGACACAACATGATTAAGCACACTGGGAAGCTGAAAACTCTGTGCTAGAATTTTGTTTTAGTGACAGATGTATAAGCATGCATCTGAAAGAATACAGAAGACTATCAAAATTGTACCATAAAGTTATGGGCATTGGTTTTATCATTGGGCCATAAATGAATTAAAAAGTGATTAAGAAGGTAGCCTAATCCAATTCAAATCATCAATCATTGCCCAGTTGTGAAAACATTTTACTTTTTGTATGTTTTCCTACAATAGCATGGCAAGACAGCCATGTTAAGGGAAATTATTAAGAAGATGTTAATGAGCCTTAAAGAACTGAAAATCTAGAATAAAAAACTTCCTCAAAATTAACAGTTATGTTTTTCTCCTGTCTACCTTTTATCAGAGACCCTGTGCCTGGTTTCTCTAGCCACAAGGGGGCAGCATCTGAACACCTCCTCTCATTCCTTTTCCTGAATTTGTGTAGTGACTTCATACAGTGCTGAGTTTGATCGGCACAAGGCTAAGTGAAACTTCCATGAGCACTACCGACATACTACACAGAGATGTACATGGTCCCACTTCTAGAACTTATTTTTTACTCTGTACCAAGATAATAGCAAATAGAGAATTTAAAAAACATTAGTAAATTCCAAGAAATAGGATGGGATTCATTAGACACCTATTATTTTATTTTATGAGACTTTTAGATTATGGTTGTAGTACATATAAGACGATGGACATATATATGCATGTATATACACGTTTGTCAAAGATCTTGGTAATAAATTTTCTTTTCATAACAGAATAATAAGAAATCCCAACTCCCACAAAAAGGAATATTTTGGATTTGGGTGTTTACTCTAACTGTAATAAAAATGGCTTTTTTATTTAGAAGAGCGACATCTAATAATACCTAATATTGCTGCATCTAAATCTGATTAGGTTGTTAATGAGTGATTTCTTTTTTTAAAATCCCAGAAATTTTCTAGCTCTATTTCCTGCTAGAAAAACTTGTACATGGGATTGGGATCCAAAGAATGCATGAAATGAAAGGGCAGATTGGTGTTCAATAGAGAAAGTAGAAGAAAATAGAATTTCTGAAAGTCAATAATTGTGCAAAAGTGTGGCAATAAAAAGTGCACAATGAGGTCAAGGAAGTGTTTGGTTGTTTGAGAACATGCACAAAAATTCTTACATTAGACTGTGGTGGCAAAGTCTAAAACAGAGAAAAGCAGATTGAGGAGTTCCCAAACGCAGTGCAGAGTCACACTGGCCTCAAAATAAGCTTTGGAATGAGATGCTTCTTCTAGCTCTTATTGAAAGCCTCATGAAAAGAAACCTTTGATACCCTGGGGTTTATATGCTGAGAGCTACAGTTTTTGTTAGAAGGCGATATTCTAATCCCAGATAGACAGCAGCCTCATCTCACTCCTAACTCCATTTCCCTGGAATTCCTCAGCTCCTCTTTCCATCTCTCCTCCATGAGAACAGTAGACATCTGTCTGTCAGCTGTGCTAGTCTTTCCCTCCAAGTCAGTTTGTTGCTGTTTGAATATGAATTCTTGAAAAATAGCAAACACAGTGGACATTTCCAGTGACAGCTTTGTCACAGCAGGCTGAGAGCTATTCTGCACTTCAGATGGAATTGCCAGTCGGTAGGAAGTTGCTCCCATGAACCTGCTGGCCTTGAGCCTCAGAGTACCAGAGGTTGGAGAGCTGGACTTTCAAATTCAGAGACTTACAGTTTATCCTGGAGAAGTGTGATGGGGATGTCCTGTGTATATGTCAATAAAGCACTGTTGGCCAATAGGGAAGCAAGATAGGTTGGACTAGGAGTCAGGAGGACTCTGGGTAGGAGAAACACAGGGAGTCACGATGTAGCCCGCCAGAGGAGTGAGATGTCCGGAACTTTTCTCTGGTAAGAGAAATACCTAGATTACAATTATGGGATAAATACTTAAGTCAGAGCTAGCCAGTAAGAAACAAGCAAGGCCAACAGCTTCATAATTAATACAATGTCTTGTGTGTTATTTGGGGACTACAACACGGCAGAGCCCAGGCAAGGAAAAGGCTTCACTCTACAGAAGTGAATGACAGTTTGGAGCTCTTGACGTTTATTGTTCACGACATTGAGTTTTCTTGGTTTACAGGCTGAGCTTTCAAACCCAGGTGCTGGGAGCTCCAGGTTTTGAGATCCAGGTGTCAGAGACTAGTGACTCTAGGCTCTCAAAGCCACAGGCTTACTGTTCTGACCTTTGAGTGCCAAGACCAAGACCGCAGCCCTAGTAGTCACTGTTAAAATTTCATGTTTCACGTGTTAGCACCATCTAAGTGACTTAGTGGCTTTCTGGAGCCCTCCTCAACAGCTGATGTTTGTGGTTAATCTACAGTCTTGGCTCTTTACCACCTTTTGCCTTCTAGAGTCTTGGCTCCTCCCCGCTTCACCAAATGCAGCTCTCCTCTGTCTACAAATTTGACAGTACTTTCACAGTTGTACTCTTCAGAGTGTCTGCTTCCAGCTATTCTCTGAGACTCTTCCATGACCCTTTAACTGCTATGGGAGGGAATTCCTGGGCCTCTGCCCTCGTATGTAATCAGCTCAGTCTCTTTCATCTGTGACAAAGACAACAGCCGAGGACAATAAAACCAACCCAGGGAGGCTTTCCTTGGAACCTACTGTTGTGCATGAGGGAGGCTCCGGGGTAACTGTGGTTTATTCCATTTATACATGCTCACTAGATGCCTTGGGTCCCAGCATCACTCTTCCCTGACCAAACTGGATGGCTGCAATAAGATCTGGAGCAGCTGTGGAGTCATTGGCGTACCAGGAAAGGTACTTGTTAAAACCAAATAGACCCAGATCTATTAACAGGTAGATTCATTAAATGAAATAATTCTACAATACTGTAGGGTACTCAGCTTGCTCTATGTAAGACAGAGAAATTATTGTATAACTTTAAGAGAAAATTGTTGTTTTTATATAAACCACACACAGGAATTATTAGAGATAATCTGGTTATACTAAAAAAAAAATCCCAAAACCAAAGAACAATAACAACAATACCTTGCAGGAAAAGGAGATCTGAGATGAAACAAATAACTGGTTCTCATTCCAGGCTCCTTCTAGATAGTAACTCTGATGTCAGCCATCACAGGGCCTTTGGCCCTTCTGCTTCTGCTGACTGCTGTTGGCTCTTGCATCAAAGATACCTGAATTAAATGATAATTCCTGTCTGGGTACCATTAAGCTGATGGTTACTAGATCCCAATATAAACAGGTGCCCATCACAGAGTCAAAGATTTAACTCAGGATACAATGCAAGTGGGGAATATGAGAGCCAAAGTTGCCTTTTAAGTTTTAATTCCTATGGATAAGAGGCCCATGAAACAAAGCTCCTCTAACTGCAAGCACTTTGCCCAAGGACAGACAGTTCTTGAAATACTACAGGCTGCTATTTATGGGAGATAATAAGTCACATGTTTTCACTCTCCTAAACAAGTTCGTTTGACCCATCTGCACCAGATGTGGTTAATCGCAGGTGAGTGAGAGGGTCAAGGGCAGGAAATATATCAGGATGTGTGCTTGCCCCTGATTGGGCCTGATGGGAGGTGCTTAAGCTGCTGCAAACCATGATTTGTGGCCTTTTTTTTTGGAAAATCAGCGATGGACCTTGGTAGAGCCCTTCCATCTGGCCAGTATTTGAATAAAGCTTGCTTCAAAGTTGGTTTTAAACTGTGGGAGTGGTCTTATTCTAAACCTGTGGAATTAATAGTACATCTTTTCCTTCTCCATTTTAAATAAAACAGAAATTAAAAAGTCTATTGAGAATTTCAATTTTGACAATGTAATTTGTAAAATCACCCTTATTAACCTTAAACAGAAGTGATATTTTGTAGAAATTTATTGACTGTCTCCTGATGAGGTGGTAAATGTTGTGTGAATAGTGCTATCTTCACATTAAGGACTTTTATACAATTTTAAAAATGAACAAAAATATAAATAACCAAGCCAGTAATTAAGTAGGTAGATGTTAGATACATTTGAAGTGGAAATACTTTTGGAAACAAGGTTTTCCTGCCCGACACTAAATCACACCCCATCTACATTCTTATGTAGAAATCACCCATCAAGCTGGTATCCCTGCCCTAAATCATTCCAAGGTTCTTTATGAGGCAGTTAGAGAGCATACCTTGGCTTGCTCACAGTAAGTTGTTTACTCTGTCCTACTCCGACAATTCTGTGGAAAATTAATGAGAAAATCTTGTGCAAGCTTCAGACCCAATTTGACAGGTTTTTATTGAGGAATAACTTATTCCTTTTGCTACATGAGTGAGCATTGTCCTGCAAATACATCAAATGTATATAAGGAGGTGTTTACCTCCAAGCCGAATTCTTATTGTGCAAGGGAAGCATCAGAGACACACAAAATAAATGTTAAACTATCCTAGTATATATGATTTCTGTTTGGGAGCAGTAAGAATCATGCGTTTATTTGGGCAGTGAATGATGTACTGTTCTCATCGATTATCAAGTTTACTTATATCATCTTAAAACACAAGTGGTACAGTGTTTGGGGGGAAGAGATCGATGATAAATATTTTGTCTTTCAGGAGAATTCTGTCATTGGATTTTTAAAAAAAAGAAACACAACTTACCTATTCTTTGCATTGAATCCAGAAATAAGTGAAAATTTGTCTTTATTTTGATCAAGCTGTCTCATATTTATCAGTGTTTCCTGGTATGAAAGCACAGGTCAGAAACTACAGACCCACTCTGGACTGCTAGGATTTTCTATACATGAAATTTCACTGGAAATTTGTCATGTTTATTGAACTGAAAGTACATCATGTCCCATTTTCTTAATCTGTCTTTGATAGACACAATGTGGAGACAACCCTGTGAATGCTTCAATAACAGAAATAATGATTTAATCATCACACCCCCAAGAATCTTATCCTTGACTAAATTCAGATACATGTACAAATATGTATGCCAACTTACATGGACAAAAGGGTTTTGCTAATTATGTATTACACTAGCAGAACTAATGCTACTTTACTACTTGAGTTGAAATAAAAAACAAGGAAAGGATCACAAAGAAAGAGTAGTCATGGTCTGCAGAGATGACACTGAGATTAGTAATTAAACTGACTCTTCTTTGGAGTGCCCCAATGGAAAACCGCCAATGTAAGAGAAGCCACTCTGTGGGGTAGGGGTAGTTATGTGCACATTACTAGCTCTGTGAATCCTTCAGTGTCATCAGGAAATCATCACCCATTTCAGACTTGAGCTCTCCAGACCTAGTATATGTACAGATTGTTTTAAGTTTCTAACTGGTGACAGTTTGCTACAGGGGCAAGAAGAAAAGAAAAGGAATAGCTAAGGCATTAAAAACCAGAGAGTTTGGTTAGTGTTACCCCCAAGATATTTTATGTTATTTGTGGCTATTGTAAAGGGTGATGTTTCTCTGATTTCTTTCTCAGCCCATTTATTATCTGTATATAGTAGGGCTACTAATTTTTTTAAAGTTAATCTTGTATACTGACACTTTGCTGAAGGATTTATCAGCTGTAAGACTTTCCTGGTAGAGTTTTTTGGGTCACTTATGTAAACTATCATATCATCTGCAAATAGTGACAGTTGTTTCCTTTCCAATTTGTATCCCCTTTTGTTGTTGTATTGCTCTAGCAAGAAATTCAAGTACAATATTGAAGAGATGTGGAGACAGTGGGTGGCCTTGTCTTGTTCCTGATTTTAGAGGAATCTCCGGTTGAGTTTCTCTCCATTTAGTTTCACCCTCCCTGGGGAGCAGAATGGGATGAGATAGGGGGTAGGTGGGGAGCAGGGAAGGAGGGGAGGGAGAGGGAACTGGAATTGACATGTAAAACAAGATTGTTTCTAATTTAAATTTAAAAATTGTATAACTAAAAAAACCTTACTTTTCTTTTAAAACTCTTATCTGTGCAATTTCAGCTCTGGGCTTTCTTCCCAACAAGACTAAAATAGAGTGGCAGTCACACAATAAACATGAGTTGCTAATTGCCAAAAAAAACCCCACAAAAAACAAACAATAACAACAACAAGAAAAAAAAAACAGAGAGGTTTCTGTGTGCCGAAGTTGCTGTGATTCGATGTGGATTATGTTTTGTGGCTTTAAATTCCCTGGAATCCTAATGCTGCAGTGATAAACTGAGTTTTTTTAATTAAAACTGATGTCTTACTGGTGTCCTGTTCATCAAATAGATGTGCTATGCACAACTGTTACTGTTTTGTGTGTTGTACTGGACATTTATTACTTTTGGGGTATGAAATTAGTATTTGTTTTTTAAATATCAACACCTGGTGGCCCTCATTTTGAATATTTACTTTTCCAATAAGTGTAATGAGTTGTAGGAGAGTTTGCTAAGTAGATAAGAGCTAACGGGTGACAACAGCTGGAAAATGGCAGAATTTAGGCGAACACTCGTCTTTTTAGCACACTTTCACATTGCACGGCCATTGGGTCAACTCACAGATTTTAGTCTCTGAGTGGAGCCTCATGAGATCTGTGCAGACATTTTCCTTGGAGCAGCTGAAAGCAAATAACCGAGAGGATGAAGAAGAGCAGAGCCCCCTTTCTGTGTGGACAACGCGGGGGTGTTCATTTTGCCCTCCACACCCTAAAATACTCCGTAGATGAGATAATTCAAAACAGACTTTTCAAGCTTCAAGACACACACTCTCAAGTTACTAGGAAAAGAAGTGTACTCTACACAAACGGTTCATCTTTAAGTGTTTGACGAGAGCAAATTCACATTCCTATTTTTTGTTGTTGTTGTTGTAGTTGGTTTTTGGTTTTTCGAGACAGGGTTTCTCTGTATTGTTTTGGAGGCTCTCACTCTGTAGACAATCCTGGAGGATGGCCTCGAACTCGCAGAGATCCACCTGTCTCTGCCTCCTGAGTGCTGGGATTAAAGGTGTGTGCCACCAAAGCTTGGCTCCACATTCCTATTTTAAAGTTTTTCACTTTTGACACTGGTGCCCTTTAACATCATGAAATTAATTTAGGCAGAATAGCACCTGACAGCTCAATCTAATTTTATGGCGTTTATGAGCTGGTTGGCTTAGTTTCTAATCAATTAGCTATTCGATTGAGTCTGCATGGAACAGTAGATATTTTGGTTATTACTTCATTCAATAGCTATTCGGAAATTGATAGCAAAATGCACTCATACTTTAAAATGTAAGAATATATAGGAATGGATGTACACAAACCTGAAAAACAAATTCCTATAAAACTTATCATTTGTGTTTTTATTTCATTTTGAGCTTCCAGAAACAGTTAATTTAATGTGTGTAAGAGGTAGTCCAGAATAGCTAGAAAAAGTTTCCTTGCAATTTTTAGCTTCATTAGACTTTCCCATGCATTGAGTGGCAGTGTACCTGAAAAAAAAATCATAAAAATAGTTTAAAAGTCACAATAGAATTTTAATTTTAATCAAATTGTTGAAATTATTTAAAACAGGATAAAGTTCTCATTCAATTAGCAAATACTTATATACACAGATTAATGTGATATTTTGCATCTTTAAAATTATATGCTATACCTACACACTTAAAATTTTAATAGACAAATGGAGTTAAGATAATGAAGAAGAGAGATACAGCAAGGATTTTAAAGATATTAACTTATTACAAGTTCATTCTTTATTAAAAAGTTTGCTAATACACACTCAATTTCTGTATCTATGCAGAAACAGGAGCCTCAATGAGCAGTTTGTATGGAATTGCTTGGTATAGTATGGTTATGGTGGGTGCATCATAACATATAGTATAATCTTTAATTGTCATTTAATTGCAACATTGATCCATGATGTTTTACTGATCGTTATTAAAAAAAATAAGGTAAGATAACGAAACACATTGGACATCACTTTTGCATGACTTAAAAGTACATAATCATTGATATTTTTCCTCTACAAATCCACTCAAAGCAAAGCTGGTTTTAATAAGAGTGATAATGTTTACTTTTACTATCATGTTACTATTGCTAAGAGACATGGTTAATTAAAAACGCACAGCTCCAAGAACCTGACTTCTTTCATGCAAACAAAATATTTTAATTAAATGTTTCATATACTTATATTTGAGAAGTGAGTATAATTTTTCTGTAGTAGCAAACTTCATAAGGATCAAAAATTAAGGTCTGGAGTGTAGGAGTTGATGATGAAAAAGGTTAACTTTAGTTGCATGCAATTACTTTTATAGCAATTGAATTTTTAATGAAATTATGTTGAGTAAATCTTAAACATGTAAAATTATAAAATTTAAATATATAAATACATGAGAAAAACTATTTAGTAACTGTGTCAAATTAGAATAGAAGAAATATGTCATAATTGGCCTGTTAATATCAAAGAGTAATAAATACAGAACATTTGAGGTTCTTGGACCAGCAGTAAGGTATAGCGGCCAAGATGAGTGGTCTGTTGTAGAACAATTTTCCTTAGTTTCACAATAAATATTTTTTGGGTTGGTAAAATATTGAAGATATGACATTCAGATATCTCATGACATAAAGTATATTTGGTCTAATTTACATATAAAGTAACACTGCAAAATTTTTCTCATACTAAAAACAAAATGTAACCGAGAGGCTCAGTGGTTATGAGTTCTGGCTGCTGCCCAGGCAGCTCACAAACACCTGTAGCTTTAATTCCGGGGATACAATGCCCCCTTCTGGCCTTCACTGGCACTGCATACATGTGGTACACAAACATACATGCAGTCAAAACATCCATACACACAAAGTAAATCTCAATTTTTAAAAAATGTAGTAGACTGGCCAGGCAGTGGTGGCACACGCCTTTAATCGCAGCACTTGGGAAGTAGATCTCTGTGAGTTTGAGGTCAACCTGGTCTATGGACCAGTTCAAGGACAGCCAGGGTTGTTACACAAAGAAACCCTGGGGGGGGGGGTAGCTAAACCACGTTAAAATTTCCTCTTTCTTTAAATTCGATTGAACATACTCAACTGTAAATAACATTTTTAGCATTTTTGTTTTGTATAATTTGTTTTTTGCCATACTTCACTTACTTAAAAAAGAATATCTATCAAAGCTTCAGCATGAGAGGAGACATTTACAGTGCACTATGTCATCTTGATTCTTTCTATTGTATTCTACAGAGCTAAACAAAAGGGACCTACTAACAAGCCCAAAGCACATTTTAGTAAAACCAGAGCTTACAAGCTCTAGAAATTGAATCCTTTCTAGCTTTCCACTTCCTCCACTGACAGGTAATAAGCCAGCATTGGCTTAGAACTTGTGGATCCAAAATGTGCTGTCTTTATCGGACCGATGCTGGCAGAACACCAGCCATCCTGCTTCTTCTCTCCAGAAGGTTCATGGGGAAATTCACTTCTCTGAGACCTGTCATCCTCCACCTCTGGCCTTTGTGGCCACTATTGCCAACCATAAAGGAGACAAGTTAAGTTTATCTAGTGTCTAAAGTGTGACTCCTTCCTTTAATCCCTCCAGTCCTTTTACTCTGTAGGGGCCTTATAATGGTGAAAATATAATCACTGCTGGAGCCACAGAAGAGAGGGTTCTGGATCCCTGCTTTACCATCAAAGTAAGCTCCCCACTGGTTGTGCACAAATGATTTGCTATTGACTTGTGCAAAAACAAATTGAAACTAAATCCATCAAAATGAAACACATTACTCTAACTAATGTAGTTTTCATATTTAATCCACAATATTTTAATTTTATTCACATTTAAATTTTACTTTAAGAATTAGAAAACAGACACACACACAACATACATGCACATGCATGCACCTTTCCTTTAGTATAATAGTAGTAAACTATTTTTAGGAGTTTATCTAGTCATTTTCAACTTTATTTGCATGCACTTTCTCCCATGTTTTCTAGGAGAAGTAACTTGATTCAGAAATCTTGGGAAAATATACATTTCATATGACCAAAACTTTATGAGACTTTTTTTCTTTATATCTGTACCTAACAGAAGAGGATGAAAAAAGTTCCTATTATGTATTTTGGAACCCTGTTAACTGTGTGGAGGATATTACCTTTATGTTTGCTATATTTTCTTTTTTTGATTTTTTAAAAAAGAACTACATAGAAAATGAACTATCAGGTTAGATAAAAAGCACCCATCACTGAGGGAAGCTTATAATTAGCCCATTAAAAACAACTGCTCAGAGGGTGGAGCCAGGGTCTATAGGTCAACATTTTCCTCTTTAAATAGTCTAGGGGAATCTAATTATGCTTATCATCTGTGACATCAGCACAACACATAGAATTTGTAAAAAATAATAATTGAAAGGTGTCTCTTACCTATATATTTACGCATTTTGTGGAGGAAACTTAGAGCAAGCAGGACTATGTTCTGAAAGGGAGTAAAGTCACTGATGGGGTAGGCTGCATCCTGGTCAACAAGTATCCGTTGTGGCATGGCCTCCACGAATTCACTTACTTTCATCAAAGTTGTAGGAATCTTAGTGCAGTTAAATAGTCCACAAATAATGCCCAGTTTCTTTGAAAAATCTGCTTCCGGTTTAGAATAATATTTTGATCTAGTAGACAAGTAGGGGAAAGGTGCCTTTCAAATTACTCTACTCAGAAATTTCCTAACTCAAATTTCAAAGCAAATAAACTGCTAGAAATCTGTTGGTCTGTCCTTAAGACTGTCAACAATGTTTTTTGTTTGTTTGTTTTGATGAGGCTCCTAAATTTGAAAAGGTGGAGACAATTACTTCAAAATATAAATGCAAAAACGAGTGCTTAGTGAAATGTTTTGCCTTTGGCATCAAGTGATGTAGAAGGTTTTAGCAGGGTTCCAATGATCTGAAGAATGGGAAAAATGGGCTGGAGGATAAATATAGAAGGAGGAAGGATGCTAAAATAACACTAAAGGTGTCTGAAAAAGTCATAAGGACTCATACTATTAGCTAAGTACCTACAAAATACCTACAATAAATGTATGTCTGTGTCTACATATGCACACATAGTTAAAATGAAATTGTAGCATCTGGGCTGACAATGTTCCCCACAATAGCCATAGACTAACAAAAAACCAAGGCCAGACATATGAAACCTGCTCCAGTATGAGTTGTTGGTCAGGGTTGCTCAGTAGACTCCCAAAGCAATATAGACTATTGCTAGTACCTTTGGTTACCTCTGCCTCCAGGAGCGGAAGGTAAATCCCTATTGCTGAAGATACCAGACACTTCAGAAATAGGGCCCAGAGAATCTGACCTGAAAGCTTCCTTCCTGAGGACTAGCTTTCGTGATACCAGAAGGCATCATGCAATCTTCCAAGGGAGGGAAGCAACAGAGAGTACTACCCAGCTGTGACACCCATGAACCACAACCACCACCAGCATGGTAAAATAATTCTCAGGGTGCAGTAATGGTATACATTTTTTGGTGGTAACCAAAAACTCTCTGATTAGACTTAAAACCTTCTCAAGAAGAAAAAAACTGGGCCTGGTATTGGAAATAGCCAATTACCTGGGTCTGGTAAAGTTGTGGGATTTCCAAGAGGAATGAAAACTGCATATCTTTGGAGAAGTGCCTACTCAAACATCTCCATTTTCAAAATTGTGTCCTACGTTTCTTTTTTACTATTGTGTTGCCAGTGCTTTTAAACATGTCTTAAAACATACACACACTTTAGAAATATTTGTTCCTTTCTGTGCACTGTTACTGTTCTCTTGCTGCTTCAATAATACCATACACAGCACCAAAACTTTTAATTTTTGCAATCACTTTGTGGACTTTTCTTTTGTCCCTTGTGCTCTTAGGTTTGTGATTTAGAAAAGAGGAAAACTGGAAGGTTTTATTCTACCAATTCTATCAATTTAGGCCTCACATTCAGCTATAGGTTGCATTTCAAGTGACTTACGTCACCCGCAGAATTGTTTTCTGTCCCTATAGAAAAATCAACGCACCATGAGTATAAGTTTCTGGATTTTAAAGTCCATTCAAGTGAACTGAATTATACTACTGGCACCAAATTTTCCTAGTTAGTACAATTCTATATTAAGAGATTAAGAGAAACTGTATTGTATTTACACGTAAATTTAAGGAGTATTTTCAATCTATAAACATTAGAAGTCTTTCATTTTAAGTGTTGCACTTGTTAGCTTTTGTCACCTGACACAAGCGTAGATATACCCAGGAAGAGGTAACTTCAATGGAGGCATTTTCTTCAGTAAAGATGACTGTGAGAGGCCCCAGGCACTGTGGGTGGTGCTACTCTGGGCAGGGGGTCTTAGGCTGCATAAGAAAGAAAACTCAACAAGACATGAGAAGCAAGGCAGTAAGAAGCTTTTCTCCATGGTTCCTGCCTTGACTTCTCTAGAGTGCTGTGACTGGGGTAAAAACAAGTAACTCTTTCCTTCCCAAGCTGGTTTTAGTCATGTATTTATTATAGGAATAGAAAGCAAAATAGAAAAGATGTACAATACTTTCAATATTATATATGTGTGTTTAATGTGTAAATAATTATATATAAATTAGTTTCAAACAAATATGTGTTTTACATATTTGTATTAATATGCTTTTACATATTATATATCTATATATTATAATTTCTCTATAGCCCATGGCTGCCCTGGAACTCACTGTGTAGACTAACTAAACTGACTTGGAACTTGTAATCATTATGCCTCTGCTTTCCAAATATTAGGATTACAGCCGTGCTCCACCAGACCTGGCACATTTTATCTGTTTTTCAACAACATTTTATTTTTTTATTGAATTTCTATAAAATACATCTGATTTCTAGATGTTTATCCTTTATCCTTCTACTTACTTATTAACTATTCTTAGTTATTTTTCTTTACTAGAAGCAAAACATGATATTGTCTTTTTATTAGTATGACTTTTACTCCTTTGCTTTTGTAAATTTCATCAAGAGAATCTTTAGAGTAGATATATCAATAACCAAAAAAAAACCCTTTATTTGGTTTCTAGTCATTGCAGGAAGCTTTTTCTGGCTGTAGTCTCTTGAGGTTAGCTGTGCAGTTTCTAAGTGCATCTCAAGGTTGAGAGACTGCTTGTCTAGTCCTGGTTTTCTTCATACTTGTGTGATTACATTCTCTGTGTCTCTAAGTATCATGTTCATTTTATATTGTTTTCTTCAGTCTCCCTGCTTTATTCAGTGACTATCAAATGCCAAACATCTCTTACTGTTGTAACGAACCCTAACATGTTAGTTATGCATGTAATAGTGTGAAATTCTGCTTCTCTGTGGTTTCACGCATCCCAGATTTGTGTGGAAGATTTTTATTTTCACACATTAAAAAAAAGCACAGATGTACAGTTTTCTATCCTCCCTTCTTTGTTATTTTGGGGTATAATATTTGATATAATATTGCAATTTAGTCTTACATTTTATGTCTTATTTTCCACTTTCCTCATCATTGTCCTTTTTGTGGTTAACTGGTATTTTCTTAATTTCCTGTTTCTTTTCCTCCACAGATTTCCTGTTGATTTTCCTCACTGTTTCTCTTAACTGTACATTTGATAATACCAGCTTATTCCCACAGTTCATGTATGCTTTAAGGTGTTAGTTACCATTGATCCTATCTCCATATTTGTACTAATACCATACTAAATATCCCCACAATGGTGATCAGACTCTCTAGAAAGTAGAGAACAAGGTATCTTTCCTGTAGTGAACTAGACAAAATTGAGGACATAAATATATTAAACTCAAAATGGAGGTCCTAATTGAACATATATATACAGCCTACCCAAAAGTCTGGTCTACTTACCTCACAATATTCACATGATTTTTTAAACTAAGTTGTCTTTCTTAAAGCAGAAAATGGAAAGTGTCTGTTAAATTCAACCAGTCCAGGAAGAAAGGAATAAGCAAAATTCAATAAAAATGATTTAATTGAATTGCTTAGCCATGTGTTTTAGGGTGATGAGCAAAAATTTGTCATGAACACAAAATTACTAATTGTCTTGTTTCTCTTCCTAACTTATTTATTATTAGTCAGGGAAAGTGTTGGGGTCAGATCTTACTCTGTAGTTCAGTGTGGACTATAACCCACTGCCAAGACTACAATAGTAAAATTCTGTCTCAAAAAATAGTAAGTTTTATTTAGGGGATGGAGAGATGGCATAATGTTTAAGAGCACTTGCTGCCTGCAAAAGACCCAGGTTTAGTTTCCAGCACCAACATGGAAGCTCATGACTGCCTGTAACTGCCTGTAACTTCAGGGAAATCAACACCTTCTTTTGACCCCCAAGGGTGCCTGGAACACATGTGGTGCACATACATAAAATTAAAAATAATCAAATATTCAAATAAAGTAGAATAATTATAAAATTATCCAGGTGTTTAAAACATCTGTTTAAAGAAAAAAAAACATCTTTAAGTAGGCAAAGGTTGATGTTTATATAGCTGGTTGTGTGAGAAAGACAGAAGTTCATAAAATAAAAAAAGCAAGTATTAGTACAAAAAGCAATGAATCTTTGCTGTTATTTGATTATATTTCCACTATGAACAGCACCAGAGACCTTTCTTCCTGAGTTAGTATGCAGACAAAGCAGGCAGTAGATATTTAGACTTATTCAATTAAACAATTTACATTGATATTATTTTATAAAGTGAATATTCCAAATTAGTCTCGTTTCATAATTAGGAATATATATAATGGACAAGTTCAAAGGTAATGTGAAAATGATGGAAAGTATATGTATAAACCAAAACTATCTTCTAAATCTTTGGACCTTAGCCCCCCAAAATAATTTTATGCTTGAGAGAAGAAAAGCTCAGGGAGGGCAGGATGGCTCAGAAGCTGAAACCTGGAGCCCTGAATTTGAGCTTAGGAACTTCTATGTGAAAGGAATCAACTCCAAAAAGCCATCTTCGGACTTCTACACATCCACAGTGGAGTTTCCTACAAGTCCAGGGCGGGGAGACGCCAGCTGGCCAGCGTGGGTCAGCCAGCCTGGGCAAGGGTGCCTGGCATCGAATTCTGGTCCAGAAGCCGCAAACAGTTCTACTTCTAGGATGACGCGCTCAGTCCTGGTTAGGAACCCCAGCCACAAGAGCCTTAGGCCACTTTATGGAGACCTTCATTCATACCCAGAAGACCTGAATCCCAGTCCCAAAGACCCAGACGCTATTTCTGAAAGTTCCAAACTACAGCTGGAAGACCTCAACACTGCCTCAGAAGATGGGGACCTTGATGCAAAAGAAGCTCCACAATCCACTTTGGGGAAGTCAGGCTCAGATTCCCAAGATCTGGATCACATGTCTTTAAGTTTCAACCTTGACCCTTAAGCCATTGGCCCAGTGCTCCTGGTTCTCGACCCAAGCAATGACACCCTCAGCCCTGCTGCCTCAGATGTGGATTACCTTCCCTCTGACTTCACTGCCACGCCTGAAATCTTGGCCACCAGCTTCCCACCACTGCCAGTCCACCTTGTCCCTTCTTCTGTCCCGATTGTGGGCAAGCTTTCGGTCAGCTCTGGGTTGAGCCAGCACTGATGCACCCACAGAGGAGAGATGCCTTCCTGCTGCCCCGACTGTGGCAAGTCACTCAGTCACCGCCCCACACTGGCCCAGCATCGTGACATCCACAGCGGTGCGAGGACCTACCAGTGTGCTGCCTGTGGCAAGGCCTTCGACTGGTGGTCCATGCTACTCAAGCATCGCAGCCGTCACAGCAGGGAGAAACCACACCATTGCCTTGTGTATAGCAAGGCTTGTTGCTGCCTGAACACTTGCGGTGATCCTTGTCCCCACAAGTGCCCGGTGTGTTGGCAGGGCTCCGGGCTGCTTAAACACCTGCACGCCTATACTAGTGAGTGTCCTTACCAGTGCCCGCAGTGCAGCAGAGCTCAGCATCAGCACACCCACACGGTTGAAAGTCCCTACCACTGTCTGCACTGTGGCAAGGTCTTTGGGCAGAACTCTAAGTTGCAGTGTCACCTCTGCATCCACTTAGGCCTGCCCACAAGGCTCCAAAGCCTTCCGGCAAAGCTCGGTGCTCCTGCAACAACTCCATGTGCTTTCTGACCAGCGCTACCTGGTTTAAGCACAGTATCTACAGTGAGGCCAGGGCAGACCTTTTTCCTAGGTCCTGATGGTGTTTCTGTGGCGGAATCTGACCTGGGCCTCAGCTCTGGTGCCAGTTCTGCCGGAAGTCCTGACCCTACTACGGTGCTGGGTTCACTCCAAAATCCCATCCTCCAGGCCCACTCAGGATCTATCGCGGTCCTGATCTTGTTCTGTCTTCTGACCCTAAGCCAGGCCATCATGTGAACCCTGACCAAAAATCTGATTCTAGTTCAAACCTTGACCTTGTTCCCAGTCCTAACCCTAACCCCAAGTCCCAGAGTCCCAAAGTGATCCCTGGTCTCCCACACATGACAGTCCCACCCCAGCCCTTCCAACTGGAGAGAGTCCCAAGTGGGTAAAGAAGGGGCCCGATGGATAAAGGGGACACTGGCATCTACGGTGGTATGGGCAAAGTGTGTTATATTCATAGTCAAATCCTCTTACCTCCTGAAAAAAAGTTCTCCTTCCACAAACACATATTTTAGTGTTTGAATCCGAGCAACAACTTCAGAGATGTAGAAGTCATTCAATAACCCTGCACTTCCAAAAATTTAAATAAGATGAAATTTCTCCTAACTCATCCTAGAAGTAATAACAGCAGCGCGTGTTTCCTATTTCAAATCCTTACTATTAATTTCACTACCTTTTCTGAGTTGCTATATTTTTTTAAATTATTTTTCTTAGCAGTATGGTTCAGCAAATGATAGGGAAAGTCTATACATGAAATACGCTGTTAGTCTGTAATTTCAATAACACGTCCAAGGACTCAATTCTGATGTCGACTACAGCTTCATCATTGTCCTTGGCTGATGACCTGATTCCTCTTTGGCAGCCATCAGAAATTAACTGAGCATCTCAGTCACAGCTGCAATCTTAGTTCCTCCTCCTACAGACATGCCAAGGAGATAATACTTCCATTGTTATAAACACCAGCCCTTGAATACTCGATTACTAATAATAAGTATATATAAGGAAATATAGACAAGTCTCAAAGGTCTGGCTTGTTTATCCAAACTGGGTAGAAAGTCCGCGGTAAGGATTACAGCAGGTGGTTAGTGAGAAATCTTCCACTATGTATGCACTATGCCTATATTTGAATAAGCTCTTAGGAGTAGTCACCATTCATTTTATTTCTTTCTCTCCCATGTCTTTCTCTGGGTATCATAAGTTACTCTTTATATACTTGTTCACTTCAAAATTGAGTTATGTTACTCTGTTCAACTTCGTTTGTCATCAAATGGGTGAGAATTTTAGCATTGTTTTTACTTTCTGTATAATCTACACTTACTTTGAATATGCTACAAAGCTACATCCCCCATCAAAATGATACAGAGCCCTGAAGTTAATCTGTCATTGTATCTTTTTAGTTTATAGAGAAAATTTGTCTTAGAAAGACCCTAAAATATTCTTATTTCCCATAGTTCTGATTACATTTTTTCTATCGTGTTTTTATTTACATTTTGATGTACAAATCTACCTTCTTCATATTTTTACCTTCTTGTCATCCAAATCTTAATCTAGTAAGTTTTTTTCTCTTTATCATAACACTTTCCATGGTTGACATAACTGTAAATAAGTTAGGGAAGGAAGGCTGAAATGGGAATAATTACATTAGGTAGAAAAATTATCACAATATAATATAAATTTGGGACCACTCTTACCTACTGAGAAAGTTTTTGTGAACACCAATCAGAGATGACACATGTGCCTCCCAAACACTCTTCAGCAAGTCATCAAAAGTGCAAGAAGGTAATTTCATGTGCTGTGTAGGAATAGGAAAGTTATTAATGTTTAGGCAATAATGACCCTTTTCTTGAAAAAAGTTTTGAAAAATATAAATGAGAGAATATTATTTTCCTAAATCAAAATATGAATGCTTAAAAAGTCCCAAATTGCTTCACATTAGTTACTCATGTACTTGAGAAAAACAAACCAATAATTCTTTTTGGTTTTGGTTTTGAACCTTTTCAAAATTTAATATCATTTACAACCAGATCTTTGGTACTTCTTTGTATCCTGCCATTCAGTGAACTTTCCATAGAATCAGAAAATTTCAAAATAGAGGAAGAAGAGCAACAAGAGTGCTTTGTCAAAACATATGCAATGCAGCAAGCGCATTTTCTAATGAAAGGTAATTTTTGCCTTGAACTCTTTCACCATGACATATTACTTGGGGTGCCCATAATTTCTGTGATTGCCCATTGATCATTTCAATTAGTTCATATATTATTTGTAGTCAAGAGAGCTGAAATAACCAAATTTATCACAACTTACTTTAGAGGATATATTCATATACAGCATCATTCAGTTGGCCTGGAATTAAATGCTTTATTACTGCAAAGACACAATTCTGTGTCCACACATTTGTGTATTATTTATTTGGCATAAGAAGGATGACTAGAGAGACATCAATAATGTATTGTGAATAAGGATGCTATCACTTGTCACTCACCAGTCTATTCATGTCAGTATTGGTTATATAACAAACAGTGGGGATTACATAGTAAGAAATGTATTGTTCAATATTAGGCATTAATTATCTGGTTACCTTTAAAGGTTATAGTTAAAACTAAAAAAATAACCTGGTAAAATTTATTCCACATTTCCATTGCTTCTGGAAAAGATGAATGACAACTAGAAACATCGTAACAAAACTTCTCCTGATCCTTGGATGGCAGCTGAAGGGTGATGTTGTCTGAGGATAGTTCCATTACACCAGAGTCAATGGCAGCCAGGAAGGGTATTACAGAGAGAAAATAATTAAGGTATGTGTAAACAAAATAACCATATGAGTATTGATAAAATAGAAAGGGGTCTTTTTGTTGCTTTTTTTCACCTTATGTTGTTGTTTTAAACAATATCTTGCTATGAAGCCCAGGATAGCCCCCAACTCATGATGGTCTTCCTGCTTCATTCAGTTGCCCAAGTGCTGGCATTGTGGATATGTGCCAATGTACCCAGCCAGAAATTATTTCTGAAGTACAGAATCACATCATGATGTAAGCACCAAAGATTTAAACATATATCGTTGAATTTAAGTAGAATCTATGCACTTTGGAAGTTGTGTCGGATTATCCTTCTGGATAAGATGCAATCATAATAAGTTAACTTTTAAAATTCCAGTTTCAAACAGCAAAATAAATTTATGTTCTAGATATATAACATTAATTCATAAAAAACAACTTCTGGCATTTTACAGTGCTACTTAGAATCTAAACAACAATAAATACAAGAGAAAATAGTAACTTTATAAAATGCTTTGCTTTCTTAGTCTCTAGAAGTTCTATTTGCATATTTCAAGTCTGACTTGTCTTTAAAAATATCCTAATCTATATGTAGTCTCTGGAAACTTCATTGTTCACAATGACAAAAAATTCTATTGCTCTTCCAGTATTTAGGGTAAGTTTGTCTGTTTATTTTCAGTTAAGAAAGGATTTGTTGTGGCTCAAGTTTGAGGATACAGTTAATCATGATAGGGACAGTCTCATAAGGAGATGCCCACACTGCATCTATAGTAGTAACTTCATGTTTGGTTTCGATTAAGTAACTGCTATATTAGGATGAACTTTTGTGGAAAGATAAGCAATTTGAGGTTTGTTAGATTAAACTTACCGGCCCACCAGCTGTCCTCAGAGATACACGGGTGATCTCCAGAGGCATGGCCACAGTCTGTCCTGTGAGTGGGGTCAGCTAACCTACCTGGAAGACAAAGAATGCAGAGTTGAACCCCCTAAGCTACATTTTTTTAACCTGAAGATATAAAAATTAACTAGATATAACTAGATATCATTCTTTTATGAGAATCCTCAAAACATTCATTCCATAGAAAAAGAAAATGCTTGCCATTTATCCTCAACTTCACTTTATAGTTCCTGCTCTGCTCACCACCCAGGTATCAATCAATATTTTGTTTTTGTTCTTTTTGACCCATTTGCACTCTACTAACCCAGAGGAAAGATCTGCATAGTTGTATCAATGGATTTTAATTTGTCAAAATCATTCATCTTCTAACAAACCAGAATGACTGCTACTCAAACTCAGATTCCTGTCCCAAATTTGCTGTAGTTTCCAGCATTTCATTAGACATAATTTTTCCTTCTGTCTCTGACTTTTTTCATGCATGCAACAGTAATTCCAAATTCCTTTCTTTATCCCATTTCTGAATTACTTTATCTTTTATTCATATAATTATATTGTTTTTATATTATTTCCACATTTATTCTATTCTCAAATTTTTTTCTTCCAACCATTAGCACTCTTTCATGCCTTGATCCTTCTTCATAGCTGTGTTCCTTTTGTGATTTTTTTTACCCTTTCTCTGGCTTCCCATATATTCTTCTCATTTGTGACATTTTTTCCAATTAAAATAACTTCCAGTAAAAATGAGTGAACTATTACCATATGACAATAAAATGAATGAAACACGGACATACAATGGGACTCAGGTGGATAAGCTTAGATGCTCCTTAGCAATTCTAATAAACCAAAAGAGAAAGAACGCACAACTCTTTACACAAATATTAGAGCTGTCTTTCCTGATAGGAAATGGACCAGTGGTTACCAGTAAAGTTAGAAATGTGGTCAGACAGGAGGAGTGTGAGCACAGGAGATGAGGAAGTTTCTGAAGACCAATGAAGAAAGAACAAAGTGCATACACAGGCCGATTCACAAATGGAAGTAAAGCAAACCACAAGGAGAAAAACTGAAGAAGAAAACTGAAAGAATATTAGAGTTAAAGGATTAGAAAGGAAAATAACCAATTTCTTAACAGGTGATTTATATGTCAAAATCAATCCCGTAATATCAAGGTACAGCTGTAATTAGAAAGAGTCTCCCTTACCTGTGTGGAATTGCTATCCATGAAATGCAGCCAAGCCCCATAAAATATTGTGTTCATTTTCTGGAGCAAATTTTTCAAAATCGCTCACGGTTTGCTTCACTAGGATTTTATATAATCCTAATCTTTCAGAGTAATTACAGGGGTTTATATTGTACTTCCCATCTTCTATTCTATATTCACTGAGTTGACCAGGACTCTCCTTCCACAGAGGGGGATAGTAATCGGTGAGATTGGAAGCTCCCACTAAAAACACAGAAATACAACCAACTAGTATGCAGATCCAGGTAGAATTAAAGGTCATGATGAGTAAGATAAAGATAGAGACTGAGATAATTATACAACTTTTATTAGGCAACTGAAGGGAGTGGTCATGCAAGTAGTCATCACCTCTACCAATGTAATGCCCTTTGCTAATAATAACAGGATGTGGGTGAGCAGTAATCATAGAGTACTTCCCTTGTTAATTATCTCCCAAAAAATAGCATTGGCCAGATATAAGTCACAAGAATTAAGGAAGACTTATTTTTTTTTCTTTGAATTTATCAAGCTCCAGTTTCCTTGTCTTGTATTAACTATAACAGTAAAGTCCTTTATCTTGACATTTATATTTTATATGAAGTATTTATTATTATTATGACCACAGTGCCATGAATTTTAAAATATTTTAAGTAAATAACTTTTTGAAAGTATTCCAGAAAATAAAATACAAGTAAGAATTTTTTCTCAATATATGTTTTTATTTAAATTAGAAACGTGAATGTTTCACATGTCAGTCCCAGCTCCCTCTCCCACCCCTTCTCCCTTGTTCCTCCACCAGCCCCCTACCCAATCCCCACATCATTCCCAGGGAGGATGAGACCCTCCTTGGGGAGGATCTCTAAAGTTTGTCATTTCATCCTAGGCAGGACCTTGGCCCTTCCCCATGTGTCCAGGCTGACAGAGCATCCCTCAATTTGGAATGGGCTCCCAAAGCTCATTCATAAACCGTGGTGAACTACCCAAGGCCCCAGTGATTTCTGTGGCCTCCTCCCTTGCACTACATTCATGGAATCTGGATCAGTCTCCTGTTGGCCTCTCAGCCATCAGTCTGGGATCCCAGAGCTCTCCCTTGTCCAGTCAACTGTCTTAGTGGGTTTCTGTTGGGGAAGTCTTATGTCAATAAAGCACTGTTGAGCCAATAGGGAACTAACATAGGAGGGACTAGGAGTCCAGAAGGACTCTGGGTAGGAGAAAGACGGAGAGTCAAGATGTAACGCCATGGGGTAGGAAGCCCGGAACTATTCTCCGGTAAGAGAAATACTTAGATTAACAATTATGGGGTAATTACTTAAGTCAGAGCTAGCCAGTAAGAAACAAGCAAGGCCAACAGCTTCATAATTAATATAGCCTCCTGTGTGTTTATTTGGGACTGATGCGGCTCTAGAACCAGGCTGGCAGGAAGGCTTCTCTCAAGGAAAAGCTTCCTTTTACAGGTTTCATCATCATGGTCTTGACCCCTTTGCTCATCATTCCTCCATATCTGTCACTAGGTTCCAGGAGTTCAGTTCAGTGTTTAGCTGTGTGTATCTGTCTCTGCTTCCATCAGTCCCTGGATGAAGGTTCTAGGATGGCATATAAGGTAGTCATCAACCATATCATCAAGGAGGGGCTATTAGTGTAGTCTCTCCACTATTGTTTAGGTTTCCAGTTGGTATTATCCTTGTAGATCTCTGGAGATCTCACTAGAGTCAGCTTACTCCTCAAGCCTATAATGACTCAATCTATTATGGTATCTCTTCTTAACTTGACTCAACCTTCCTGCTCCCCCATGACTTCTTCTCCCCTCCTCTTCTCCCCCTCTGTTTTTCTTGTTTCAATCTCCCCTCCCCCAATGTTCCCAATGTGCTCAGGAGATCTTGCCTCATTCCACTTCTCTGGGGTATCATGCATCTCTCTTGGGAACCTCCTTGTTTCCCAGAATCACTGGCACTAGGATTTTAGGCTAACACTCCCCTGATCCATATCTAAAGTCCATATATGAGTGAGTACATACCATGTTTGTCTTTTTGTGACTGGGTTACCTCACTCAGGATGGTTTCCTCTAGTGCCATCCATTTGCCTGCAAATTTCAAGATTCCATTGGTTTTTTTTTCCACTGAGTAGTACTTAATTGTGTAAATGTACCACATTTTCTCTATCCACTCTTCAGTTGTGGGGCATCTAGGTTGCTTCCAGGATCTAGCTATTACAAATAATGCTGCTATGAACATAGTGGAACAGACATCCTTGTTGTGTGAATGGGAATCTTTTGGGTATATGCCTAAGATTGGAATTGCTGGGCCTTGTGGTAGACTCAGACCCATTTTCCTGAGGAATCTCCATACTGATTTCCATAGTGGCTGTATGTTGGGGAAGTCCTGTATATATGTCAATAAAGCATTGCTGGCCAATAGGGAATCAAGATAGGTGGGACTAGGAGTCCAGGAGAACTCTGGGAAGGAGAAACACAGAGAGTCAAGATGTAACGCCATGGGGGTAGGAAGCCCGGAAACCTCTCCAGTAAGAGAAATACTTCATAATTAATATAGCCTCCTGTGTGATATTTGGGACTGATGCAGCTCTGGAACCAGGCTGGCGGGAAGGCTTCCCTTTACAGCTGTACTAGTTGGCACTCCCACCAGCAGTGGAGGAGTGTTCCCCTTTCTCCACATCCTCTCCAGCACAAATTGTCATTGGTGATTTTGATTTTCCTAGTTTCTACTTTATTGATTTCAGCCCTCAATTTAATTATTTCTTGGTGTCTGCTCCTCTGGGGTGAGTTTGCTTCCTTTTGTTCTAGAGCTTTCAGTTGTACTGTTAATTCTCTAGTGTGACTATTTTCCAGTTTCTTCATGTAGGCACTTAGTGCTATGAACTTTCCTCTTAGCACTGCTTTCAAAGTGTCCCATAAGTTTGGATATGTTGTGTTTTCATTCTCATAGAATTATAAAAAGTCTTTAATGTCTTTTTTATTTCTTCCTTGACCCAGGAGTGGTGCAATAGTGTATTATTCAATTTCCATGAGTTTGCAGGGTTTCTGTGGTTTGTGTTATTGTTGAATTCTAACTTTAAGGCATGATGGTCTGATAAGATACACAGTTATTCCAATTTTTTGTACCTGTTGAGGTTTGCTATTTTGCCAAGTATATGGCCAATTTTTGAGAAAGTTCCATGTGGAGCTGAGAAGAAGGTATATTCTTTTGTGTTTGGATGGAGTGTTCTATAGATGTCTGTTAAACCCAATTGGGTCATAACATCTATTAGGTTCTTCGTATCCTTTTTAAGTTTCTGTCTTGTGGTCCTGTCTAGTGGTGAGAGTGGGGTGTTGAAGTCTCCCACTACATGTGTGTGAGGTTTTATATGTGCTTTGAGTTTTAGTAATGTTTCTTTTACAAACATAGATGGCTTTGCATTTGGGACATAGATGTTGAGAATTAAGACTTCATCTTGGTTGATTTCTCCTGTGATGAGTATGAAGTTCCCTCCTTCATCTCTTTTGATTGATTTTATTTTAAAATCTAATTTGTTAGATATCAGGATTGCTACCCATGCTTGTTTCTTGGGTCCATTTAATTGGAATATCTTTTCTCAACCCTTTACTCTGAAATAACGTCTGTCTTTGAAGCTGAGGTGTGTTTCTTGTATGCAACAGAAGGATGGGTTCTGTCTTTGAATGCATTCTGTTAACCTGTGTCTTTTTATGGGAGAGTTAAGACCATTAATGTTGAGGGAAATTAATGATCATTGATAGTTTGTTTGGGAATGGTTGTTGGTGGTGGAATTGTATGTGGGTTTCCACTACTTTTTCTTTTGCCTGTTGGTAAAGTGGGATTATCTATTGTCTACATTTTTCTGGTAGTAGTTAACTTCCTTGGGTTGGAGTTTTCCTTCCAGAATTTTCTGTAGGGCTAGGTTAGTGGATATGTATTGTTTAAATCTGGTTTTGTCATGAAATACCTTGTTTTCTCCATCTATACTGATTTAAAGCTTTGCTGGGTATAGCAATATTGGCTGGCATCCGTGGACTCTTAATGTTGGTAGAATATCTATCCAGGACCTTCTGGCTTTCATAGTTTCCATGGAGAAGTCAGGTGTAATTCTGATATGTAACTTGGCCTTTATATGTAACTTGGCCTTTTTCCCTAGCTGCTCTTTTGTAGGAGTGAGCTATCCGCCCAACAGGGCATGGTCAAGGTAGAGATAAAAGGAAGCAAAAGGAAAAGGGGCTTCCCTTTTTTCTCCTGGAAGCCAGCCACGCTTCTGACTCCTGGTCAGTGCGACTCTCTCTCTCTCTCTGGTAAATAAATATATCTTTTTCCTTATATAGCATCGAATATCGTTAGATCTGGTGTCAGAAGTGGGATGATGACAATCATGGGGACATGTGGGAAGAAATTGTTTGTGTAACAAGAGTCTTAAGTAGGTCAGTTAGTCTCTGTTTTGTAGGAGAGGCTTGACTGAAGTTCCGGATTAGATTTTGATTTTGATTGAAGCTCTTGTCTGAAGCTCTGATCAGATTGTAGAAGATGCACTGTATCAGTTCCTTGGCCTGACGATGTGTCGAGTGATGTAGTTCCAAGCTGGTTTCAGGATGGTGCCTGTCAGGTGGGGTCGGTGATGTGGGGCAGTTTAGATGTATCCAGTCGAATCAGGCGGAGTCGGGAAGTAAATCCACATTCTCTTTCTGAAGCAGTTGAAGATCACTGTCAAGAAATCCCTTTGTCTCTAGAAAACTGAAATATTAATGTTAGCACAGAAATTCTTAACTTCTATGTGTATGAATACGGGGAAAGGCAACCCTAAGGAAGATAATACATTTTTAAAGGATAATGCATTTTTAAAGGATGATTGTAGGAGTGAGCTATCCGCCCAACAGGGCGTGGTCAAGGTAGAGATAAAAGGAAGCGAAAGGAAAAGGGGCTTTCCTTTTTTCTCCTGGAAGCCAGCCACGCTTCTGACTCCTGGTCAGTGCGACTCTCTCTCTCTCTCTCTCTGGTAAATAAATATATCTTTTTCCTTATATAGCATCGAATATCGTTAGAGCTCTTAATATTCTTTCTTTATTCTCTATGTTTGGGGTCTTGATTATTATGTGTTGAGGGGATTTTTTGGGGGGATCCACTCTATTTGGTGTTCTCTAGGCTTCTTGTACCTTCATTGGCATGTCTTACTTTAGGTTGGGAAAGTTTTCTTCTATTATTTTGATGAATGTGTTTTCTGGCCCTTTGAGGTGGGTTTCTTCACCTTCTTCTATACCTATTATTCTTAAGTTTGGTCTTTTCATGGTGTCCCATATTTCCTGGATATTTTGTGTTAGGGATTTGTTGGACTTAAATTTTCTTTGGTCGATGAGTTTAATTCTCCTAGTGTATCTTCAACACCTATGATTCTCTCTTCTATTTCTTGTATTCTGTTGGTTATGCTTGCACTGTAGTACTTAACCATTTTCCCAACTTTTCTATTTCCAGCATTCCTTCAGATGTGTTTTTTTATTGTTTCTATTTCAGATTTCAGCCCTTGTACTGTTTGAATTGTTTCTTGCAATTTTTGATTTGTCTTTTGCTCCATTTCTTGCATTTTTGGATTGTTTCTTCTTCCATCTCTTTAAGGGATTTTGTCATATCCTCTTTGAGGGCCTCTATCATTTCCATGAAGTTGTTTTTTATGTCATTCTTCTAGTTCATTTGCGATAGGGTGTTCCAGTCTTGTTGGTGTAGGGTCTCTGGACTCTGGCAGTGTCTTAGTGGTTTTTCTGTTGCTCTTTGTGTTTTTATATTGTCTCCTTCCCATCCATTCTTGCAGTGGGTTCCAGAGGGTGCCTCTTCCTCTACTGATGGTTGTGGGACCAGGGTTCCCTTCTGTTGGGTGTCGGCAAGTCCACTCTTCTGGTAGTTCTCCACTTCCTGTACTCTTAGGTGGAAAAAGGGACTAGGATGCTGTGGTGCTATGGATCTCACTGGGATGGATCGGAGCCCTGTGGTATACCCCAGGCACAGGAGTGTTGTCTGGAGACAGGCCTTCTTAGTCTTTGTCATGTGGATGGCGCTGGAGACTAGGATGCTAGGGTGAGTTTGATCCTGCCTCTGTGATGGAAGCCGCTGTGGCAGTCCCCGAGCATAGGCAGCCAGTCTAGTCCTAGTTCCGTGGGTGGAGCTGGAAACTATGGCACCTTGGCTCCTGCCACCTCTGCTTTGATGGAAGCCTCAGTGGCAGAGCCCAGGCCCAGGCAGGCAGTCAGGATATGGGCCCTGGTTTACCGAGACCTGTGGGTGGAGCAGTAGACTAGGGAGCCTTGGCTCTTGCTGCTGGGATGGAAGACGCAGCAGTAGACCCCAAGCACCAGCAGCCAGTCTAGTCCTCTACAAGTAAGAATTTTAACCACTAGAATTTGTTTAATTTTAGAGCACAGAGTAGAGGCAATAGGCAGGAAAGAGACCAGAGTCTGAACTCAACAGAAGGGACTGTGTTTATGAATGCATGCACAGCAAGGGGCATGGAGTTTGCT